>NC_060124.1:155114076-155724303 GCF_021461395.2 Schistocerca americana | reverse complement strand
TATTTGAATCAGTTCCAAATTATAAGCGTCCATCTGCTAACAGCTTACTAAAAATATGAGTGATGAATAAGTTAATGGTTGAAATCTATAAGTGACATTAATATTTGCGACAGCTGTCATTAAATAGAATTATCTATATGTCCTCTGTTGGTGACCAAAGTCGTATAGCATTTCATGACAGAAATTTCCGCCACTTGACTCTTAATTGTTTAGTTATATTACACAGTTCGGCGTTGTAGTCCTCCTCAAGCGCAAGTTGAACTGATAATAATAAAGCATACTTTTCATACGGTTCAAGGCATAGAAATAAGCCGCTTTTACTTATTTGGAAACATTACATACACGTTAAAATATGACTCGGCTGCCTGTGATATATCCTCGAAAAATCATATTTATGACCTTTTAGACCAGCTGTCGTATTACAGAGTACGAGTACATACCCTACATACATAATATGAATGACATCACGCACAATGAGAAACCATTAACATACATTATGGCGTATTTAACGGATAATATATTTCTGTGACCTGCATTCAACGCTTTTCTTAATCAACTGACGTTGACATATGTCAAAACGGTGGCAGAGATCGTAAAAAAGCGGCATCACTGTGTGAACAAAAAAGAAAAAAAGATAATCTTTACACTGGTTCGCCAACAAGAGAAGGTAATACACCGAACGTTTTTCAGTACATGGTAGCTACCTCATCACTGGAGAGATAACACCTTGCATAGACTGTTTTCTTGTATTATAATCCTGCTCGAATTGCCCCCATGTTTGGCACGTGCCCGAATCTGGCAGCGGACAAGTTATGAAACTTTTTGAAACCAAGAGCCCGGTTCTGGATTGTTCGCAACAAATTTGAGCATTTCCTTGCTTCAGCTTAGTGACAGTGGGATGTTATCAACAGTTATCAACAGCGAACGAAATTTAATATTCACATAATCCATTAAATTTCAAAATGCCGCTTTCTTCTCGTAGAGAATATACGAGGGATATTCGAAAAGTGAAGAACGATCGGTTGCGAAATGGAAACGACAGTGGAAATCCAATGAAACTTTTCACAGATGTGTTGGGCAAAGTTTCTAGTATGCCTGTCAATTGCGCCACGTTGCTCTTTTCAGTTCTGAACACACAGTAATCGCGTAAAGATACCTACAACAATAGTGTCTCCCGCCAGGTGGGGATAACTGCTGAGAAATTTCGCCTGATTTCATGCAACCCCACATAACATAACTGCCATCACCACAGTTGTCCCCCTACACTACAGGAGCAATGAGAATGCTCGTGTAGCGTTTTCGACAGGAAGTGTTTGATCACACACCATTCTACCCGGACATGGCTCTCTTTATTTTGCATCTCTGCTCAAATGAACCACTGGCTATGAAGACAAATTTTTTAGACAGACAGCAAGCAGCAGTACAGCATAGAGAATTGTCGGAAAGTGCAGGAGGCTGCCTTCTATGATGTGGGTATTGGTATGTTGGTACAACATTACGACCAATGTCTAAGTCAGAGCGGCGACTATTTAGAGAAGTAGCTGGAATATGTAGCTAATTGCTGCAATTAAAACCGGTTTTAATTTTCAGTATTGCTTCCATTTTGCGACTGACTGTTCCCTATTTTCTGAATAGCCCCAGTATATAGCTACTTCTGCAATTAACTGCTTTTTCCTTCGACACTGGAATATCGTTTTGAAATCCATGTTTGTATATTACATAATAATGTTAACTGTGTCAGTTATACAATTTTCAGTACTGCCCACGACGAGTTTCCTCGTTCTGCACCATCAGCGCTAGCTACATTAACCAGAAATTAAAATCAAATCCGGACCATTAGCTGCTTACAGGCGTTGATGAATATCAACGAGGACGGTTGAAAATGTATGCCCCGACCGGGACTCGAACCTGGGATCTCCTACTTACACGGCAGACGCTCTATCCGACTGAGCCACCAAGAACACAGAGGATAGTGCGACTGCAGGGACGTATCTCTCGCACGCTCCCCGTGAGACCCACACTTCCAACTTACTGTCCACACACTACATTTGTAGTGCCCCTCTCCACTATACTCATTACTCGCGGCAGTCAATCTACCGACGCCCATAAGAGATTGAGCAATGTGAGTGCATCCGCACTGAAGAAGATCATTGGCCAGTAAGCCTTATTCGGGCCACACTTTTCAACTGTCCCCGTTGATATTTATCAACCCCTGTAAGTAGCTAATGGTCTGGATTTCATTGTAATGTCATTCTTCGAGAGCTGCAATATCACCAATGCTATCTGTTCTTTTGGACATGTCCGAAAGAACAGATACCATCTTCATATATATTAACCACGTTTCTGTGCTGTATTCTCACCATGCAGTCAATCGTCTGCTTAATACTTCTGTTAGCTATAAAACAGTTAGTTTATGTCACATCTTACCCAATTTTTATGCCACTGAGAACAATGATAAAATTGCTCACGCTCTAGTATATAGTTTGATGCTGGTTTTTGATCTATGGCATTTGAGCCATGCCAACGTAATAACTAATGTCTAGTTCAGAGTAAATATAATACAGATCAGTTGCTGCATCCAAAGAAATTAGGTATTTACTACGTCGTCTGCCACATGCTAAAAAGAAAAGAAAAGCTACATATCTGCCTGAAGAAGACGAGACCCCTCGGATCGCAACGTGGACGGTATAGTAAATTGCCTGACTGGCGAAGATGACTGGTTTACTTCACATTGTGGCTGCAGTATCCCTGATAACCCATTATTCATAAAAATGTAATTTATTTCACACTATTGTACAACTACATTGTTACTTGTGCTTAGTCTAAGTTAAAGCCTTAGAAATAAAGAAAAACCTGGCAGTAAGTTGGACTGCTGCGACCCATAGTCGATAGCTTTTAAAGCGTGGTCACTGAAGAAACAGCACTCGCCAATTGAACCATTGTTTGGTTTCAGGCAGCAGATTTAATGCCATTGATATCTACTGATGCTATATTGCTGAATTCGCATTTGCGAAATATTAAATGAAAGTTAATAGGGACGATGAATTAGCATTTTGAGGGTCTTGATATATTCAGCTGAATGATATGGAACTATTTCTGTAAATATTACTAAGAAAACTTATTTTATGCTTCATAACCGCAGATAATATTAGATTTCCCTGCGGAGAATGTGTTTCAGACTGAGTAGCAAAATGCAGTGAATGAAGTTTATTCACCTCAGGTTTTTCCTAGAAGAAAACACTTGTAGGCTGTTGTGGTTCATCAAATTACTTTTCTCATTGATCAACAGAAGGAATTCATCTTGTAACAATACACAAGCGAATGAAGTTCTTGATGTGACGGATTAATCTCACAGAGAATACGCTAATGGATATTCTAGTGCTCTCTTTTGTTACCGAGCACTCAAAATATATGGTTTTTTACAAGCATTGAATAATTATATTTATTAATGGTCATTATCATATAAATCTTTACCGCAAGATATTTTACTGCTGTAACCATTCGACATTTCCCGCGAAATAATAGTTACTTTGTAGTGCACAAATGAAATGAGTCGCGTGCTGGCATATGAAGACAGTGAGCTGAGTGAAATGGCCGTAAACGTTGTTATTGTACAACAGACGATATTACTAGTTTTGTTAATACCATCAATTGTTATTTCTATTCAACTCAGGAAAAGTGCACTGGAGGGGAGGATACTTTTATGCTCCTGAAAATAATCCATTCCTTTCATCCCTTCCCGAATATCGCCCAGAGAGCTGCAGCATACCATGGATACTTCATTCCATACTTTTTCTTGTAAATTCCTAGCATAATTGGGTTCCTTTATTTTGTATCTGTAGAATCTTCACATCGTAAATGAACAAGGAGACGACTCTGAGTTTTCGTTTTGGCCGTTGACATTCAATACCACCTGTCAGTGAAGAAGTATCCATTCAGTGAGTCGAGCCGTGTCTCGCTCTACCCACAAATTAAATGTGATAATAGAATTCCACATTTGCACACATTAACATTTCAAGATAATCCTCGTTGCTGATCCTGCTGGTCTTTCTTTTAGTGACGTGGATAAAGGCGTTTGCTTATTTAGGTATTTCACATCTCATTGCCTTACGTGTCTGCGCTTTCAGATCCAGCTGCCAGTTCCTTCACGCGGGTGCAGTGCTATCACATTCATTCATGAGGCTGAAATGCTGTGAAGTTCAGACTATATAATCCAATACCTTCTTCTAACAGCGTGCCGCAGTCAACAAGATCTCCTCTCCAAAGTCTCTCAAGTACACCAATGTTTTTCGAAAATTAGGAATATCAGAATCTAGATGCTTGCAATGATCGAAAAAGCTATTGGTTATATTCGACGAACAATTTATAACAGAACAGAGAAAGCATCTTATAACAAAAGTGTTCTAGGTTTGCGGAACAGTCAGATATTGGCAATTCGGGGCTGTAGTTCAACGCATCATTTCTTCTCACCTATGAAGAGGGGTAGTATGTGATGCGTCTTCGTTTACGCGAGTCGTGACGGTGAATGATCTGTTAAAGAAGACGGAGGGTTGAAATCAAATCACTTTCTTTGGCGTCAAATTAGTCCTGAATGCCTAAAATTCACTTCTTTCGCGTAGACAAAGATTCCGAAAACTGTTTGCATAGATTAGTTGTAGAATCGAGCGAATTATTGCTATGTAAGTCGCTAAATGTCGGTATAAGCGCGATACAGACAGCCTAAGTTGCTCCAGACCCAACCAGCAGCACCTAGTGTCATCACCAATAACAAACGCTTGTAGAGAATATGCAAGTAGATGACACGTATCAGAGAAACCTCCTACAGTGTTTTTAGTGTTGCCTTCTGCTCCTCATTCAGTTGTGCAGCCAGAAATCGGAGACAAATCTTTCGCCGTCCAATTTTTTGTTAACTAAGACGTATCTCGGTCTCACAGACTGTTACTGGTCTTGTGCTGGCAGCTGTTGCACCTGATTGGTGTCGTCCGCAGTTGTGGTTACTAACGGTCGACCCGAAAGTGGTCCACCATCCGGAGTAACACTTCCGGCCTGGAAAGCATTTGGACCCCTGACGAGTAGCTTTCCTGTTCTGTTCTGTGCAGATGCACCATGTCATATGCTTATGCACACCTTTCTTTTGCAAAATGAAAAAAAAGAAAGAAAGAAAAGATGAAAAACGTTTGCTTATGCTTTGCTCGCAAACTCCATGCCACGAATCTTCGCAAAGACTTCGTGTGCTACAGCAGCCAAATCTGCAGCGCTTCGTGTCTCCCACGCTATGTGCCCCTTTCAGCCCTTTCTCTACATCTAAATCTACATCTACATCTACGTGGATACTCTGCAAATCACAGTTAAGTGCCTGGCTGAGGGTTCATCGAACCACCTACACAATTCTCTATTATTCCAATCTCGTATCGCGCTCGGAAGAAACGAACACCTATATCTTTCCGTACGAGCTCTGATTTCCCTTATTTTATCGTGGTGATCGTTCCTCCCTATGTAGGTCGGCGTCAACAAATTATTTTCGAATTCGGAGGAGAAAGTTGGTAATTGGAATTTCGTGAAAAGATACCTTCGCAACGAGAAACGCCTTTCTTTTAATGATGTCCAGCCCAAATTTTGTATCATTTCAGTGACACTCTCTACCATATTTCGCGATAATACAAGACGCGCCGCCCTTCTTGAGCTTTTTAGATGTACTCCGTCAGTCCTATCTGGTAAGGATCCCACACCGCGCAGCAGTATTATAAAAGAGGACGGACAAACGTAGTGTAGGCAGTCTACTTAGTAGATCTGTTACATTTTCCAAGTGTCCTCCCAGTAAAACGCAGTCTTTGGTTAGCCTTCCCAAAAACATTTTCTGTGTGTTCCTTCCAATTTAAGTTGTTAGTAGTTGTAATTCAAAGGTATTTAACTGAATTTACGGCCTTTAGAATTGACTGATTCATCGTGCAACCGAAGTTTAACGGACGCTTTTTAGCACTCATGTGGATGACGTCATATTTTTCCTTATTTAGGGGCTGTTACCAATTTTCGCACCATACAGATATCTTATCTAAATCGTTTTGCAGTTGGTTTTGATCTTCTGATGACTTTACTAGTCGATAAACGACAGCGTTATTTGCAAACAACCTAAGACGGCGGCTCAGATTGTCTCCCAAATCGTTTGTATATACATAGGGAACAGCAAAGGGCCTATAACACTACCTTGAGGAAGACCAGTAATCACTTCTGTTTTACTCGATGAACTTCCGTCTATAACTACGAACAGTGCCCTCTCTGTCAGGAAATAACGAACCCAGGCACATAACCGAGACGATATTCCATAAGCACGCAACTTAACTACAAGCCGCTTGTGTGGTACAGTGTCAAAAGCCTTCCGGAAACCCATAAATACGGAATCAATTTGAAATCCCTTGTCAACAGCACTCAACACTTTGTGCGAGTAAAGAGCTAGTTTTTTTCTCTGTGCGCATTCACAGATTTTTTAATACACGTCGCCTATCACATACTGGTCCATACACTGTTTACTTTGACTAACGTTTCATGTTTTTGATGCCATCATTTTGGACAACTTCTCTTTAATTCTGTTTCATGTTTCGTTTGCCTATTTCGAAAAGCGATTGGTCCATTCGTTTTGACGTCTCTTTGTTTCTAAATAAACTCGCCTGATAAAATCCATACCAATACTATAAATGCGAAAGTAACTCTGTCTGTTACCCTTTCACGACTAAACCGCTGAACAGATTTTGATTAAATTTGGTAGGGGGATAAACTGAACACTGAGGCATAACACAGACTGTTTTAGAAAATACATAATACAGCATATTTATTCATTTGAAGAATATAACGCGAAATATGGAAAAAGCTGTTTACTCTTTGACTTCTGAAATTTATCATAGTTGCGAAAGTGCTGCTGTTGCTTGATATGTTCTACAGAACATAATTCAATGTACTCAAGGCAGGACTTACACAGTTCTCAACTTGTTTCATCCGTACTTCCATGTTGTTGTTGTTTTTGTTGTTGTTGTGATCATCAGTCCGAAGACTGGTTTGATGCAACTCTCCACGCTACTCTATTCTGTGCAAGTCTCACCATCTCCGAGTAACTACTGCAACCTACATTCCTCTGAATCTGCTCACTGTATTCATCTCTTGCTCTTCCTCTACGTTTTGTACCCCACATGCTTCCGTTAAGTACTAAATTGGTGATCCTTTGATGCGTCAGAACGTGTCCTACCAACCGATCCCTTCTTTTGGTCAGGCTGTGCCACAAATTCCTCTTCTCCTCAGTTCTATTCAGTATCTTCTCATTAGTTACGTGATTTACCCATCTAATCATCAGTATTCTTCTGTAGCACCACATTCCGAAAGCCTCTGTTCTCTTCTTGTCTATTTATTGCCCATTTTCAGTTCCATACATCCATACAATCCATATAAATACTTCCATAAATGACTCGTTGACACTTAAATCTACACTCGACGTAAAAAAATTTCTCTTCTTGGGAAACGTTTTTCTTGTCATTACCAGTCTGCAATTCATATCCTTCCTACTTTGACCACCATCAGTTATTTTGCTTCCGAAATAGCAAAACTCATTTATTACTTTAAGTGCCTCATTTTCTAATCTAATTTTCTCAGCGTCACCTGACTACATTCCATTGTCTTCGTTTTGCTTTTGTTGATGTTCATCTTATAGCCTCCTTTCAAGACACTGTCCATTCCGTTAAATTGCTCTTCCAGGTCCTTTGCTGTCTCTGACAGAATTACAATGTCATCGGCAAACCTTATGGTTTTTATTTCTTCTCGCTGGACTTTAATTCCTACTCTGAATTTTTCTTTTGTTTCCTTTACCTCTTGATCAATATACAGATGGAATAACATAGGGGAAAGGCTACAACCCGTCTCACTCCCTTTCCAACCACTTCTCCGCTTTCGTGTCCCTCGACTCTTACAACTGCCATTTGGTTTCTGTACAAATTGTAAATAGCATTTCGCTCCCTGTATTTTACCCCTGCCACTTTCAGAATTTGAAATAGAGTATTCCAGTCAACATTGTCAAAAGTTAAGTTTACAAATGCTAGATACGTAGGTTTGCCTTTCCTTAATCTATCTTCTAAGATAAGTCGTAGGGTCAGTATTGCCTCACGTGTTCCGACATTTCTACGGAATCCAAACTGATCTTCCCTGAGGTCGGCTTCTGCCAGTTTTTCCATTCGTCTGTAAAGAATTCGCGTCAGTATGTTGCAGCCGTGACTTATTAAACTGATAGTTCGGTAATTTTCACATCTGTCAACACCTGCTTTCTTCGGGATTGGAATTATTATATTCTTCTTGAAGTCTGAGGGTATTTCGCCTGTCTTATAAACCTTGCTCACCAGATGGTAGAGTTTTGTCGTCGCTGGCTCTCTCAAGGCCGTTAGTAGTTCAAATGGAATGTTGTCTACTCCCGGGGCCTTGTTTCGACTTAGGTCTTTAGTGCTCTGTCAAACTCTTCACGCAGTATTATGTCTCCCATTTCATCTTCATCTACATCCTGTTCCATTTCCATAATATTGTCCTCAAGTACATCGCCCTTGTACATACCCTCTATGTACTCCTTCCACCTTTCTGCTTTCCCTTCTTTGCTTAGAACTGCAAGTGGTTCTCTTTTCTCCAAAGGTCTCTTTAATTTTCCTGTAAGTATCTATCTTACCCCTAGTGATATGCGCCTCTACATCCTTACATTTGTTCTCTAGCCATCCTTGCTTAGCCATTTTGCACTTCCTGTCGATCTCATTTTTGCGACATTTGTATTCCTTTTTCCTGCTTTATTTACTGCATTTTTTTATTTTCTCCTTTCATCAATTAAATTCAATATATTTTCTGTTACCCAAGGATTTCTACTAGCCCTAGTCTTTTTACCTACAACCACGAAAGCATCACCGTACCGTAACACCACCTCCTCCATAGATCACTGTTGGCACTACACATGAAGGCAGGTAACGTTCTCCAGGGATTGCGAAATGGTATGGCCTGACTCATCACTCCCAGCAACTCGTTTCCAGTCATCCAGTGTCCGTTGCCGTAGCTCTTTACTCCACCTCAAGTGTCGCTGAGCACTTAGTACAAAAATGTGTGCCTTATGAGGAGCTGCTCGATCATTGTAACCCCTTCTTTTTAATTCCCTACGCATAGTCATTGTGTTAGCTGGACTGGTGGTGGCACTTTGGAGCTCACAAGTCATTATTTCATTTGATTTCGCTCAATTTTTTACAACCGCCCTTCGCGATGCTCGATGGTCCCAGGCCGTCAGGACATGATACCTGCCTGGCCTTGGTTCGGCTTCGGTTGTTCCTTTGTGTTTGTACTCCACAATGACGTCACGAACAGTGGACTTGGGCCGCTTTGTAAGGGCTGAAACGTCCTCGATAGATGTGTTACTCAAGTCACGTCCAACAGACTAGCACACGTTCGATGCCACAGAGCTCTCCTGGTTGACCCACTCTGCTGTTACTCCTTACCCAGGGTCCAACGTTGCTGCCTCGACTTCTTTCGGCTCCTGAAGAATAATGGGCTCCTACGAGGGTCACTCCAAAAGAAATGCACACTATTTTTGTAAAAATACAGTTTTCATTCTGAATGAAAGTTTTACAGTGTGTAGATACATCCTTCCTGCTTGTTTTTAAACTTAGTTCAACTTGTTCCTGTGAGTGGTGGCGCCGTCACAGCATGTCTTCAAGATGGCTGCTACACTTGACGTTAGTCAGAAGCAACGTGCTGTCATAGAATTCCTGTGCTGTGAAAACGAGACAATGGGAAACATCCACAAGAGGTTGTAAAAGGTGTATGGAGATGCTGCTGTCGATCGCAATACAGTTAGTCGGTGGGCAAGCAGGTTACGTGATGAAAGCGGGGACGGCGATATTGAGGACTGTCCTCGCAGCGGCAGGCCTCGCACTACACACACTCCAGACAATGTATAGAGAGTTAACGAATTAATGACTGCTGACAGACGCATCACAGTGAACGAATTGTCATGCTACGTTGGGATAGGGGAAGGAAGTGTTTGCAGAATACTGAAAGTGTTGGCGTTAAAAAAGGTTTGTGCCAGGTTCCCAGGATCTTGACAGTCGCTCACAAAGAAACAAGAAAAACGGTATGCAGCGAACTTTTGGAACAGTACGAGAATGGTGGAGATGAATTTCTTGGAAAAATTGTGACAGGTGATAAACATGGCTCCATCATTTTTCACCAGAGACGAAGAGGCAATCAATGTAGTGACATCATGCAAATTAACCCAAGAAAAAAAAATTCAAAACCACACCTTCTGCTGGAAAAGTTATGGCTACAGTGTTTTTCGGTTCCAAAGGACTCTTGCTTGTGGACATCATGCCAAGTGGAACCACCATAAATTCTGATGCATATGTAACGACACTGAAGAAACTTCAAGCTCGACTGAGTCGTGTTCGACCACATCGGCAAAAACAGAATGTTTTGCTGGTGCATGACAATGTACGGGCACATGCCAGTCAAAAAACCATGTAAGCGATCACAAAACTGGGATGGACAACACTGAAACACCCGCTTTACAGTTCTGACCTGACTCCATGTGACTATCATCTCTTTGGGAAACTGAAAGACTCTCTTTGTGGAACAAGGTTTGAAGATGATGACTCTCTTGTGTACGCTGACAAACAGTGGCTCGAACAAGATGGTCCAGAATTTTACCGTGCTGGTATACAGGCGCTGGTTTCAAGATGGCGTAAGGCATTTGAGAAGGATGGAAATTATGTGGAGAAATGAAAATATTGTTCCTAAAGCATGTATCTACACACTGTAAAACTTTCAAACATGTAGAATAAAAGATCGATTAAAAAATAGGGTGCATATCTTTTGGATTGACCCTCGTATTCCTCCAACACATTCAGACACGCCATTCATAGTGGACCCAGCACTGTTCAGGCTGTCACAGAGGCGAAGTATGGACACAGCACACGTTAATATCCACTAACAGGTGGACGAATACTTCTGATTGGATGGTGTAAAGTCGGATAGGAAGCTTGTGACCATTGTATGAGTAGTTGGCACGTCTTGTCACTACTTTTCGCCGCTATTACACAAGAGTCCACTTGTAGTCAGAACATTAATTATTTACGCATTTCGTGCATAGCGCATCATCAGAGTATCCCATAAAAAACTTAATACACAATATCGTGTGAAATGATTTCAGTCTTAATACTGATCCCCAGCCTTTTATCTGATGTTCTGATGATACCCCGTTCCCGAAACGTATAAGTAAATAATTTTTTTATTAGCTGCCAAGAGGTGGTTAGTGATGATGTTCCCAGTACCTGATAAGGATCCAAACACAGCAACAATTAGAAATGGTTGCCCTAGCGCCATGTGTGCGATTTCGTTCAGAAATTTTCTAACACGTTAGGGCTTTAATTCGTCTTCCCTAACATTGATTTTACGTGATATTCCTATTTCACACGACTTCTTGGTTTCACGTTAAAGTGATTTTAGGTCTGATTTGCTCAAGATGCTCGCTACTAATCTCATAATCAGGTGCTATAGTTCTTCGTCTTTTTTATAGGCAGTATCTTAGTTTATGCGCAGTTAATGGGAGATATCATTCATTAGACCAAGTGTAACTTTTTTCCGTGTTTGCTGCATTTCCTCGAGATCTTTCTACTACAATACTTACCGGTTAAAAGCAGCATCGTGAGCGAACAATCGTATCAGACATGGACGGGGAAGACTAGTCTTCGGACTGAAGAAAACTACAATAAGAACAACAACAACAACCTGACAAACCTGTTTGGGGTATGCTGATTTCTGTAGATACATTAAATCTCTGTCTTTCTCTGAATATTACAACAACCAAATTTTAATCCAGGACGTAAACCACATCGATACAGAACAGAATCAAATTGCATACTTTCAGAGCTGGTCGACATGAATCAAGAACTTCCTTCGAATGGGCAAACACTCTTCACTACAATGAGTAAGTAAATTTATAAATTGTTTGTGGAATTAGTGGTAAAAGATGAGATTAAGTTTGTGTGTGCGAGTATTTGTAGGTGTTTGCTTACATTTATTTAAAATCTATTTGTTGACCCCAGGGGCCTTTGTTTTTATTTTTCAGAAGTTGTAGCAACCCTTCAGAGGATAGGCAGCATAGTAAATTTGGACTGGCTGTATTCTGTACCCAAACACCAACAAATGAATTAAAAATACAAAAAAACAGCGTTATGTACGTCAAAAAGTTCATGACTATAGCAGCAGCTGCGTTCTGTTTGGTGGCGCCCTGCACTTTGGACCTAAAGGCGACAGGTTCGATGGTTAAAGAGTGGAGCTCGTATTCTGAAGGAAATGATCTCAGATCCATGTTGGGTCATGCTGCTGTGGGTATCCATTGGTTTCATGCATCGTTTAATGTGGACTGCCGCCTGGTTTCTTCAACATATTTGTGCCAACTTTATTCTCATGTCATTTGTTACGAGGGGCGTTCAGTAATGCAAAACATGTTTCTTGTTCTGAAAGCAGATTATACTATGTGAACAAAAGTATCCCGACACCCTCAAAAACATACGTTTTTCATATTAGGTGCATTGTGCTGCCACCTGCTGCCAGGTACTCTATAGCAGCGACCTCAGTAGTCATTAGACATCGTGAGAGAGCAGAATGGGGCGCTCCGCGGGACTCACGGCCTTCGAACCTGGTCAGGTGATTGGATGTCACTTGTGTCATACGTCTGTACGCTAGATTTCCACACTCCTAAACATCCATAGGTCCACTATTTCCGATGTGATAGTGAAGTGGAAACGTGAAGGGAAGCGTACAGCACAAAAGCGTACAGGCCGACCTCGTTTGTTGACTGACACAGACCGCAGACAGTTGAAGAGGGTCGTAATGTTTAATAGACACACATCTATCCAGACCATCACACAGAAATTCCAAACTGCATCAGGACCCTCTGCAAGTACAATGACAGTTAGGCGGGAGGTGAGAAAACTACGATTCCACGGTCGAGCCGCTGCACATAAACTACACATCACGCCGGTAAATGCCATACAACGCCTCGCTTGGTGTAACGAGATAAACATTGGACGATTGAACAGTGGAGAAACGTTGTGTAGAGTGACGAGTCACAGTACACAATGTGGCGATCCGATGGCAGGGTGTGGGTACGGCGAATGCCCGGTGAACGACATCTGCCAGCGTGTGTAGTGCCAACAGTAAAATTCGGACGCGGTGGTGTTATGGTGTGGCCGTGTTTTTCATGGAGGGGGCTTGCACCTCATGTTGTTTTGCGTGGCACTATCACAGCACAGACCTACATTGATGTTTTAAACATCTTTTTGCTTCACACTCTGGAAGAGCAATTCGGGGATGGCGATTACATCTTTCAATACGATCGAGCACCTGTTCATAATGCAGGGCCTGTGGCGGAGTGGTTGCACAACAATAAAATCCCTGTAATGGACGGGCCTGAACAGAGTCCTGACCTGAATCCTCTGGAACATCTTTGTGATGTTTTGGAACTCCGACTTCGTGCCAGGACTCACCGACCGACATCGATACCTCTGCTGAGTGCAGCACTCCGTGAAGAATGGACTGCCATTCCCCAAGAAACCTTCCAACACCTGATTGAACGTATGCCAGTGAGAGTGGAAGCTGTCATCAGACTAAGGGTAGGCCAACACCATACTGAATTCTAGCATTTCCTTATGGGGCCCGCCACGAATTTGTAAGTCATTTTCAGCCAGGTGTCCGGATACTTTTGATGACACTGTGTACATTTATTCAATACTTTTGATGACATAGTGTACATTATTTTATTCAGTACTACAATACATGATATTATTTCTCATCTTTTGGCAACAAAACCGTATTTTTTAAGATAATATCCAATCAATGCGACGGCCTTACTGGGAGAGCCTGTATGCCCGCCTGGTACCACTCTACTGGTAGAAGCCGGAGTCAAGGTTTTGCTACATGAGTAACCTCCCCATCATCCACTTACTGATCCCGCGGAATACATCCTTCATTGGGCCATACAGACGGTGCGATATGGGGGATGCAGGGTGGGTGAGGAAGAACAGTCCAACGAAGTTTTGTGAGGTCCTCTCGACTGCGCAAGCCTGTGTGAGTCCTTGCGTTTTCATAGAGAAGGAGAAGTTCGTTTACATTTTCGTGGCGACGAACCCGATCCAGTAATTTCATCAGTTTCCTGAGGGTAACACAAAATACTTCAGTATTGATCGTTGCATCATGAGAGACGACATCAAACAGAATAACCCTTTCAGAGTTCCAGAAGACTGCCACCATATCTTTACCGGCTGAGAGTGCGGTTTTGGACTTTTTCTTCTGTGGATTGCTGTTCGGTTCGAAAAGGCGAATCCATGTTTCATCGCCTGTGACGATGTTCGACAAATAATTGTCACGATCAGCCTCGTAACACGCAAGCAACACAGCACAGATGGTCCTTCGTTGCTCATCATGGTCTTCTGTAAGCTGTCGAGGAACCTAGCTGGAACACACATCTAAGAACCTCAGCTGGTGAAAGATGGTGTCAGAACTACCAACAGACACGTCCAATAGTGCAGCAGGGTGTTTGATAGTGATCCGTCGATCACCTCGATCCAACATTACAGGAGTCACAGCTGTGAGTGGCTGGTCGGCACGAGGGTGATGGGACAGGTTTGGGCAGCCTTGTGGCGAAGATGACAGACGCCTCGCCCTACGACTCACCGTGCTTTTGTTCACCGTCAGGTGTCCTTAGACATTCTCCAGGCTCCTGTGAACATCTGCGATGCTCTGGTTTTCCGCCAAAAGAAACTCAATGACAACTCACCGCTTCGAACGCACTTCCGTTACAGACGTTATTGTGAAGACTACGTATAGTGCCGCCACCTGTAGGAACTTCATGAAATTATAGGGACTGAAACGGGAATATTCCATTATGTCGCATAACAAATTCCGCATTTTTTCAGCTAGAACTGTCAGAGAAAAAAATGTGGTGTCTTATGTATCGAACACCACTCGTAATATGTGTATTAATATTTGGTGACAACAGTCTTGACTGGACGTTTCACTTGAATGTATCCTGCTTTTTTTTCAATTACTGGAACAGTCACCCCCTCACTGTCATCTTTCAGTAATTCTCTTGTAGAGAGCACGCGGCAGTGGTATATTTCTGCAGCGGCCGGCGGCCGGATGAAAAGCAATTCTACGGTGTCTGGGACCGCCGCTAGGCGACGTCCACATCTGTCGGCCTTGTTTTCATCTAATTTCGCGAATGGGACAACCACCGGCGCTGCGGAGGCGACCGGAAAAGTTGTAGCTTGTTACAAGTTGAACGGACGACAGCAGTACTCCCAGAGCGGCCACTACGCGAGTAGGACAGTCAGTGAAGCCTTATCTCTGCCCTGCTCTTCCCTCCCCGCAGAAGACGAAAGTAACAAAACGCCGGGCTCCGCAACGATCCTCTCTTTTCCTGTACTAATTTGTCTTCCCGAAAAGGTAACTGAACGTAGTAATTTAGGCTGTAGAGACATCTCGTCATATATTGCTTGTATAAGTGTATTTTAAATTATATAAACTCCAAAATTTCCGGAAATTTAAAGAATGTTATTTTGAGAACACCATAAGCTAGTATGTAAGAATCCGTTTGTGGTTATATCTAGTCTCGATCTGTACTGATCGTCGTCTGATCAACCTAAGTTCAAGAGAAAAACTTATGAAAAGTGTAACCGTCTAAGGAGTCAGACGTTTGTATGAGCGAAAGAGTGGTTTCAAGAAAGAAATGCGGAAGTAACCTCGTGACAGCAAGGCTAAAGTCACGAAAGATCGTAGCTCATCAAACATACATATAAAAAAAGAGGGGTGCCACTTAAAACAGAATTTAAGACATTCAGTTAACTTCCACATAAAAATTCTTGCGGTCTTACTACGCAGATGTTCGCTATAAGGTACAGGTATACCAACCTATCTGTCTGTATCTAGCTCTCCTTCTACCCTCTTCAAGTTCTGAGCCCAGGCATGTCTGCAGCATCTTCTTCCGTTAGGAACGGTCTTGGACGTCATTCAGCCAGTTGACTCCAGCCACCTTTCGGAGGTCCGTGTCCCACCGGTCTGGTGGAAGAAGATCTCGTTTCAAGTGCACAATGAGTTCTTGACACAAGTAAGAATGAAGATCAGCTTAGAAAATTTAGTAATAAAACTAGAAATTTACTTCAACTGAGAAGGGAAGTTAAAATTCAATATGATCTAGGCATGACAGAGTATGACAATGAAATGAATACCCTTAGCTGCCTACAGGCGTTGATATAAGTCAACGGGGACAGTTGAAAATGTGTGCCACGACCGTGACTCGAACCCGGGATCTCCTGCTTACATGGCAGACACTCTACCCATCTTTTTTCTTTTTCATTTTGTTCGGTACTGTTCGTTGCGTTCGGCCTGAGCGGACGTCAGATGAAATCCGTTCAAGTTGATCGTTGATTCGTTTATTCAGTTTCTTTTTTTTTTTTTATTTATTGCAGAGGGCAAGCAGCTCCCTGACCGAACACGCTGGGCTACCGTGGTGGCTATCCAGCTGAACCACCAAGGACACAGAGGATAGTGCGACTGCAGGGACTTATCTCAGACATGTCCGAAAGAACAGATACCATCTTCTTATATGACAGAGTATTCCAGAGTATTCCAAATTGTGGTAAACCTTGGGAAGAGAAAGAAAGACAGATTCAAAGAAAAAACAATGAGGCCATCCTAAGATCCAGTTCAGAGAACAAAAGAAGTTTAAAGAAAGTTACACAAAAGCAGATTATTCCAATAGATGGAGACAACGGTAGCTTTACGAAAAAAAGGAAATTTTAAAGTTTATCAGGAATTTTTTTTAGAGTCTCCAACATGCAAAACAAAAGCTGATTACAACATTCTCTTCGATGCACCTACAGTTCCTGAAAGACTTACTTCGGAAGTCAAATGTGCTATTGATACTTTGGAAAAGGGCCCTGTTCGTAGTTACGATGAGTTGTCTGTTGACATTAGGAAGTTTCGTGGCAAGAAAACTTAAGAGCACACGTTTAAAATCCCTGCTTCGTCTATTGACCGAGCATAAGTTCCAGTCTCGTGGAACAAAGCAATCACAATATCCTACGATGTTATATCATTCTACGATAGATAGTTCAGGAGATATGACATCAAAAACAGTGAGATGCTTGAAAAACTGACGCATCATAAATGACGTTTAAATTTATTACTTTGTTGCTAGTAACTCCATTCACAACACATTTTCCACACTGTTATCAACATATACCACCGAACGTACCTACAAAATTGTACCGTTGTATATGCTTAGTTCAGGAGATAAGACGTCGTAAACATTAAGCACAAGGCCACTCCCTGCATGATACGAGCGTGGACGCACAGATATAAATAAATACCTGGGAAAAATCGAGTTTCTTAGCTAGCTGTTTGTGGGAAAATGTTGCGGGGGTAATAAACATCTACCATCCCACGGGGTAGGAGTGAGTACGAGAAACACTGACATGTAAAAATATTCGCCAACGACCGACGTTGCTATCGAGTCCATAGTTTTCAGGTTCTTTAGGCTCTTTAGCGACTAGTGTGATGTCTAGTTTCGCGAAAAAGAGTTTAATTGCTCGACATTACTCAGAGTTATTATGAAAAATTTAATTAATGATTTGAGGAAAAAATTTTGTTCCGTTTTACACAACAAAGAGAAGAGTGGGAAATGGATGAACGGAGTATCAATTAGACCAGTGCGAGGTCTAGATTTGCAGAAAATATCTAATTGCTTGGAAGTAATCACGATAATTAAGAAAAGATTAAATATTGATTTGAGGGAAAATTGAAATATTTTACGAACAGCTGCTGCTAGGTAAGTAAATAAAATGTCAAGAAGTTCATCTCTTCAATGCCTAGTTGTGGTTCACACGTGATACGATGTGGTCTGTAGTGAAATGACGGTGTTTTCGTTCGCAAGTTATACTGTATGTGGACTGTTTCAGGTGCGGCTTCACATGTGGATTCATAATTTAATTTGTAAGCCACATCGTGTGCGACAGAGAGCATACCATTAATGTATATGTGTTTGTTAATGAAATGGTAGTCGAAGTGACCAATCGCACAGCAAATAAGTGATATGAAGAGAGATCCTAATATACACAATGTTGTGTTTTATGCAGTAAAGTATTATCTTATGACTATGTCACAAGTGAGTAACAAACGGAATCAGTCAGCTCATGCAAATAGCCGTAAGTAAGAATTTGAAGCCATATGAAATGGGATGATCACATAGACTTATTTGTGTTGTAATGCAGGTGTCGAACTTCGGTTCGCTGGCAGAACACTGGGAAAAAGCAGTCAGTTTAAAAAAGGAGGCTTTACGAAACAGTTTGTGACACACATCTTTGAATATTACTCAAGTGAGTCAAACATATACAGAAGAGGACTAAACAAAGAAAAGCGGCTCGAATTGTGACAGGTTTGTGCGATTCACGCAAGAGGGTCACGTAAATGCTGAGAAACCTGAAGTTGTAGACGCTTGTAGGTAGCCACTTTACCAAAACCTACTTACGAAGTTTAGTGAGTTTACTAAGTGAAGAACGTAAGGACATTCTGTCAGTAACTACCGACCTGCTTCACTACTAACATCATTCTCCAAAACTTTTGAGAGGGTGATATATTCTAGAATCGTATCTCACCGTAATAACAATACTATTCTTAGCAAATCACAGTTTGGGTTTCAGAAAGGTTGCTCTACTGGGTATGCCATTTACATGTTCGCTCACCAGATTTTACAAGCATTAAACAATAAAATAGATCTGGCTTGTACTGTCTGCAACCTCTTTAAGACATTTGATTGTGTGAATCACAGTATTCTCCGAGATAAACTGACGTTTTATGGGATTGATGGTGTAGCCAACTAATGGATAATGTTGTATCTAACCAAAATAATGCAGAAGGTTGTACTAAGTAATTCATGCAATGTAGTCCAGGGCCATAATTCTGACTAGTGAGAAATCACGCATGAGGTTCTGCAAGGTTCAATCTTAGCTCCACTACTGCTCCTCATACATGTAAACGATCTTCCATCTAATACGAAAATCAGAATTAGTTCTTTTTGTAGATATCACTAATATCGTAATCATTCCAAGCATACGTACAGAAACAGAAGAAAGTATCATTGATTGGTTTTCTGCAAATGATCTCACCCTCAATTTTAAAAAGACGCAACATATTCAGTTCTGCACATCTAGGGGTACTACACTGAAGAGAAGTGGAACTTATGGTGAGGAAATAATAAATAGGGTGGAACCTTCAAATTTCTTAGAGGTTCATACTGATGAGAATTTACACTACTGGCCATTCTACACCAAGAAGAAATGCAGATGATAAACGGGTATTCATAGGACAAATATATTACACTAGAACTGACATGTGATTACATTTTCACACAATTTGGGTGCATAGATCCTGAGAAATCAGTACCCAGAACAACCACCTCTGGCCGTAATAACGGCATTGATACGCCTGGGCATTGAGTCAAACAGATGGCGTGTACAGGTACAGCTGCCCATGCAGCTTCAACACGATACTACAGTTCATCAAGAGTAGTGACTGGCGTATTGTGACAAGCCAGTTGCTCGGCCACCATTGACCAGACATTTTCAATTGGTGAGAGATCTAGAGAATGTGCTGGCCAGGACAGCAGTCCGTACAGGACCTGCAACATGCGGTCGTGCACTATCCTCCCGAAATGTAGGGTTTCGCAGGGATCGAATGAAGGGTAGAGCCACGGGTCGTAACACATCTGAAATATAACGTCCACTGTTCAAAGTGCCGTCATTGCGAACAAGAGGTGACCGAGACGTGTAACCAGTGCCACCCCATACCATCACGCCGGGTGATACGCCAGTATGTCGATGACGAATACACGGTTCCAATGTGCGTTCACCGTGATGTCGCCAAACACGGATGTGATCATCATGATGTTGTAAACAGAGCCTGGATTCATCCGAAGAAATGACGTTTTGCCATTCGTGCACCCAGGTTCGTCGTTGAGTACACCATCGCAGGCGCTCCTGTCTGTGATACGTCAAGCGTAACCGCAGCCATGGTCTCCGAGCTGATAGTCCATGCTGCTGCAAACGTCGTCGAACTGTTCGTGCAAATGGCTGTTGTCTTGCAAAGTTCCCCATCTGTTGACTCAGGGATCGAGATGTGGCTGCACGATCCGTTACAGACATGCAGATAAGATGTCTGTCATCTCGACTGCTAGTGATACGAGGCCGTTGGGATCCAGCACGGCGTTCCGTATTACCCTTCTGAACCCACCGATTCCATATTCTGCTAACAGTGATTGGATCTCGACCAACGCGAGCAGCAATGGTGCGATACAATAAACCACAATCGCGATAGGCTACAATCCGACCTTTATCAAAGTCGGAAACGTGATGGTACGCATTTCTCCTCCTTACACGAGGCATCACAATAAAGTTTCACCAGGCAACGCCGGTCAACTGTTGTTTGTGTATGAGAAATCGGTTGGAATCTTTCCTCATGTCATCACGTTGTAGGTGTCGACACCGGCGCCAACCTCGTGTGAATGCTCTGAAAAGCTAACCATTTGCACATCACAGCATCTTCTTCCTGTCGGTTAAATTTCGCGTCTGTAGCACGTCGTCTTCGTGGTGTAGCGGTTTTAATGGCCGGTAGTGTAAATTGGAAGAAACACATTTTGGAACTCCTAAAACAACCTTGTTCAGCCACATTTGCGCTTAGAATCATTGAAAATCTTGGGAAGAGACAAATCGGTAAGTTTACATATTTTGCATATTTTCATTCAATTATGTCATATGGAATAATGCTCTGGGGTCACTCATCTTTAGGAAACGAAGTCTTCGTTACAGAAAACCGTGCTGTAAGAATAATATGTGGTACTCAGCCACGATAATCTCGATGACGTCTGTGTAAGGAGTGGACATTCTGACTATTGCTTCACAGTGTATTTACTCCTTCACAAATAGAACTACAGTTCTAAAGGAACAATGATGTACATAATTACAATACCAGATGGAAAAATGACTGTAATTACTCACATTAAGGTTGTCTATAGCACAATAACGCCTGCACAACAATCCAGCAAAAATTTTTTACGACTTACTCAATGATATAAAATGTCTGACAGACAGCAAAGTAAAATTTGAAAAAGAACTGAGAAAGTTTCTCATTGACAAGTCCTTCTATTCCCTAGAAGAATTTCTTTTACTGTAATGTTAAAAAGGTGGTGGTCAAGAATTACTAACTTACATCTGAATATTTTTTCTTTTTCTAGTAAAAAATAATAACATAAAAAGAGCTTAGAGATGTTCAGAATGTAACCACATGTACAAATTAATTCGCGATATGAATTACGGTCTATCGTTCAAAATGATATATGAAATATGTAACTAACTAAAACTGATTAAATAAATGTTGCCACCCTTCTCGTTAAGGTAATCCGCCATTACCTTTCTTAGACCTGTGCTCGAGTATTCGCACGGTGAGCAAGCAGTCGAGTGAATGGCGAGAAAATGAAACCGACGTAGCTGTACTGACTACTCCTCTCGAATACCACTTACGAGGCAACCAACTGTGCTCATAAATTCTCTTTATGGGCCCCTGCGGAGCGCTTTGGAGGTGGGGCGTTGACGTACAGCCTGGCATTGAGGAACTGAGTGGCAACTCATCTCTCTCCCCATCACCGCTCAGATTCTGACGTTGCAAATACCAGCAGTCAAGTTAGGATCGCTCTACAGCGGCATCGAGTGTGGCAGCTCACATGTCCTGACTTCTCCGTTGCTCGGTGACCACCCAGTTGCGACCAGATTATCACAAGCCGCTAAAGGTCATGTGACAGCTACAGGCTTTTTTGGGGCAGCATTTTAGATCCCAGTAACCATTAATGTTTCAGTTTCGTTCACTAGTAAGGATCAGACCAGCCAGAACATTATGAACACTTACCTAATAGACGGTATGTCCACCTTTAGCACGGATAACAGCGGCGACGCGTAGTGGCATGGAATCAGTGAGGCCTACTTAGGTTGCTGGAAGGAGTTGGCACCACATCTGCACACACAAGTCACCTAATCCCCGGAAATTCTGGGGAGGGGGCGATGAGCTCTGACGCTACGTTCAATCACATCCAAGATGTGTTAGATAGGGTTCATATCTGACGAGTTGGGGACCAGCACATGAATTGGAACTCGGCACTGTGTTCCTCGAACCATGCCGGCCGCTAATGCCGAGCCATTCTAGGCGCTTCAGTCTGGAACCGCGCTGCTGCTACAGTCGCAGGTTCGAATCCTGCCTCGGGCATGGATGTGTGTGATGCCCTTAGGTTAGTTAGGTCTAAGTAGTTCTAAGTCTAGGGGCCCATGGTGCTCAGAGCCATTTGAACCTCGAACCACTCCGTCACGCTCCTGGCCTTGTGACATGGCGACTTATCTTGTTGAGAAATGCCACTGCCGTCGGGAAGAGTGATAATCATGAAGGGGTGTACGTGTTCTGCAACTAGTGTAAGATACCCGTTGGCCGTCACGGTGCCTTGACGAGCTCACTGGACCCATCGATGCCCACGATAATGTTTCCAGGGCATAATGGAGCCGCCGCCAGCTTGTCTCCGTCCCGCAGTACAGGTGTCAATGAGCTGTTCCGTGGAAGACTACGGATTGCCGCCCTCATATGGGCGTGGTGAAGAAGGTCCAGTGACGATGGTCACGTGCCCATTTCAGTGGTAGTTGCCGATGTCGTGGTGTTAACATTGGCACATGCATGGGTCGTCGCCTGCTGCGGCTCATGCCCGATGCACTGTGTGTTCAGACACACCTGTACTCCACTACAGATGGCCGCCTTTCTTGTTTTACCAGTCTCCCCAACCTACGTCGTCCGACATTTGTGATGAGGGGTAGGTGACCAACCCTACGACTTCTGGACGTGGTGTCACCTTGGTTTCGCCACATGTTGAAGACACTCACGACAGCACTCCTCGAACAACCGACAATCCTGTGCAGTTGGCGAAATGCTCGTGCCGAGCCTCCGGGCCATCAGAAATTGCCCTCGGTCAGACTCAGATAGATCGCGTGCCTTCCCCATTCTACACACGGACAGCACGCTCACTGATACTACAAGCACCGTTCCTTGTGTCTGACTAGCAATCATTCCTCGCCTGGTGAAGCTACTATCGCCTGGACTGGTTTATATCGATAGTGGGTCGGTGATCATAATGCTCTGCCTGATCGATGTATGTACTGTGTACCTCCTAAGAGTCGTTAGGTTTATTTTCTCTGGTGTTTCGGCAGATTTTTGCAAGTTCGTTTTTGCAATGTGAAGCTGGCGTCATCCCAAACAAACCTGCTCATCGCATCTATCACGCGGAGCCCAGCGTCGACGGAAAGCGCAGGTTTGTATGGCATAACAAACAAAATGAATTTTAGAACGCAATTTTACGTGTTCATCGTGAAGACTGCTCCCAAATTAGTCTTGTGCAATATTCGTTTTATCGATATTTATTAACAGGGACAGTAAAAAACGAAGAATAAACAGTACTCCAGCAACACTGAGCAGCGGTGCTGCATGGCGGGGACGGTCGGAGTGGCCGTGCGGTTCTAGGCGCTACAGTCTCGAGCCGAGCGACCGCTACGGTCGCAGATTCGAATCCTGCCTCGGGTATGGATGTGTGTGATGTCCTTAGGTTAGTTAGGTTTAATTAGTTCTAAGTTCTAGTAGACTGATGACCTCAGAAGTTAAGTCGCGTAGGGCTCAGAGCCATTGCATGGCGGGAGCACTCCAGTCAGCGCGGGCCAGGGGGGTGTTGTCGCTGCTGTAGCATTGCTTGTTCTTCGTTTTTTACTGTCCCTATTAAAACATGTCGATGAAACGTATATTGCACGAGACATATTTGCGGCCTCCTTGTCGAACGGGCACGTAAAATTCCCCTTGAAAATCATTTGCACAGCTGGCCACCCAAAATCCAACACCCTGAAGGAAACTTTCAAATCAGGTGAAATTTGTCAGTAGCGCCACTTGCAGGCTCTATGCAAAAAGGAAACAGACGGCCATATGAACCTACTGGACCACCACGATGGTCACATTAGAGTCTGGAGACAGTGGTGAGAGACTGTTGGCTTATACATCTCTATTGTTTCGCGTAAGCCGCCTATAGGGATTGCGGACTGCCCTTCGGAGAAATCGGAACCAAGCTACTGTGACGCGGATGTGTAATCGCTGGACCCACCTCGTTGCACCACTACAGGAATACTGTGGGCGTGGCAGCGATGGACCGCTCTGCCACATCACAAAGCATATCACAACAAATTCGGTCTGTTGCGCAACAATAGGTAAGCAGTGTCCGCGTGTACCATTCGACGATGTTTGCAGCAGAGACCGTAAGGCGTCCATTGTTGCGTCTACCACTTAGTCAATGCCAAAGGCGATCGCGCTGGCAATAGTGCAGTGAACGACGGCCATTGTTCCTACCGACAAATCCCGAGTCTGCGAGCACCACCACGATCGTCAGATTAGAATCTGGAGAGATACCGTTGTACTGTTGCCTTATGCTTCGGCATACTGGTCAAATGGTTCAAATGGCTCTGAGCACTATGGGACTTAACATCTGTGGTCATCAGTCCCCTAGAACTTAGAACTACTTGAACTTAACTAACCTAAGGACATCACACACATCCATGCCCGAGGCAGGATTCGAACCTGCGACCGTAGCAGTCGCGCGGTTCCGGACTGAAGCGCCTAGCACCGCTCGGCCATATGTAAGGATGTAGAGGCTTATCTCACTAGGGGTAAGATACATACTGCCTACAGGAAAATTAAAGAGACCTTTGGAGAAAAGAGAACTACTTGTATGAATATCAAGAGCTCAGATGGAAACCCAGTTCTAAGCAAACAAGGGAATGCAGAAAGGTGGAAGGAGTATATAGAGGGTCTATACAAGAGCGATGTACTTGAGGACAATATTACGGAAATGGAAGAGGATGTAGATGAAGATGGAATGGGAGATATGATACTGCGTGAAGAGTTTGATAGAGCACTGAAAGACCTGAGTCGAAACAAGGCCCCGGGAGTAGACAACATTCCAATAGAACTACTGACAGCCTTGGGAGAGCCAGTCCTGACAAAACTCTACCATCTGGTGAGCAAGATGTATGAGACAGGCGAAATACCCTCAGACTTCAAGAAGAATATAATAATTCCAATCGCAAAGAAAGCAGGTGTTGACAGTTGTGAAAATTACAGAACTATCAGTTTAATAAGTCACGGCTGCAAAATACTAACGTGAATTCTTTACAGACGAATGGAAAAACTGGTAGAAGCCGACCTCGGGGAAGATCAGTTTGGATTCCGTAGAAATATTGGAACACGTATTCAATAGCCACCCTACAACTTATCTTAGAAGATAGATTTCTACCATTTGTAGACTTAGAGAAAGCTTTTGACAATGTTAACTGCAAAACTCTCCTTCAAATTCTGAAGGTGGCAGGGGTAAAATACAGGGAGCGAAAGGCTATTTACAATTTGTACAGGAAAGTTATAAGAGTCGTGGGACATGAAAGGGAAACAGTGGTTGGGAAGGGAGTGAGACAGGGTTGTAGCCTCTCCCCGATGTTCATCAATCTGTATACTGAGCAAGCAGTAAAGGGAAAAAAAAGAAAAATTCGGAGTAGGTATTATAATCCATGGAGAAGAAATAAAAACATTGAGGTTCGCTAATGACATTGTAATTATGTCAGCGACGGCAAAGGACTTGGAAGAGCTGTTGAACGGAATGGACAGTGTCTTGAAAGGAGGATAAAAGATAAACATCAACAAAAGCAAAACTAGGATAATGGAATGTAGTCGAATTAAGTGGGGTGATGCTACGGGAATTAGATTAGGAAATGAGACACTTAAAATAGTAAAGCACTTTTGCTATTTGGGGAGCAAAATACCTGATGGTGGTCGAAGTAGGGAGGATATAAAATGTAGACTGGCAATGGCAAGGAAAGCGTTTCTGAAGAAGAGAAATTTGTTAACATCGAGTATAGATTTAAGTGTCAGGAAGTCGTTTCTGAAAGTATTTGTGTGGAGTGTAGCCATGTATGGAAGTGAAACATGGACGATAAATAGTTTAGACAAGAAGAGAATAGAAGCTTTCGAAATGTGGTGCTACAGAAGAATGCTGAAGATTAGATGGGTAGATGACATAACTAATGAGGAGGTATTGAATAGATTTGGGGAGAAGAGGAGTTTGTGGTACAACTTGACTAGAAGAAGGGATCGGTTGGTAGCACATGTTCTGAGGCATCAAGCCCGCATCTCGTGGTCGTGCGGTAGCGTTCTCGCTTCCCACGCCCGGGTTCCCGGGTTCGATTCCCGGCGGGGTCAGGGATTTTCTCTGCCTCGTGATGGCTGGGTGTTGTGTGATGTCCTTAGGTTAGTCAGGTTTAAGTAGTTCTAAGTTCTAGGGGACTGATGACCATAGATGTTAAGTCCCGTAGTGCTGAGAGCCATTTGAACCATTTTGAGGCATCAAGGTATCACCAATTTAGTATTGGGGGGCAGGTTGGAGGGTAAAAATCGTAGAGGGAGACCAAGAGATCAATACACTAAGCAGATTTAGAAGGATGTAGGTTGAAATAGGTACTTGGAGATTAAGAAGCTTGCACAGGATAGAGTAGCATGGAGAGCTGCGTCAGACCAGTCTTAGGAGTGAAGACCACAACAACAACTACAGTTTCATACAGTGGCTCTGAGCGCTATGGGACTTAACATCTGAGGTCATCAGTCCCCTAGAACTTAGAACTACTTAAACCTAACTAACCTAAGGACATCACACTCATCCATGCCTGAGGCAGGATTCGAACCTGCGACCTTACTAGTCGCGCGGTTCCGGACTGAAGCGCCTAGAACCGCTCGGCCACCGTGGCCGGGTTTCATACAGTGACCCACGCAACCAAATACAAGACTGGGAACATATGTGACACGACTAAAGTAATATTACTGCGTGTGCGAGACAGAAAACACACTGAAAATAACAAACTTAACTGCTGTGTCCTTTTTGATCATGAATATAACCAAATGTAACAGTTTGCAGGCCAAAGTTAGGCTGTAAACGGCAAAGTAGTCAAACAAATGAGAAAAGAAGCAGGACACGAAAATTTAAATTAACATTCTGGTACCTTATTATAGAGTCCTTTTTCAATTTTCTTTATTTTACTGTTCATGCACAACAACAAC
Organism: Schistocerca americana; assembly: GCF_021461395.2. NCBI lineage: Eukaryota > Metazoa > Arthropoda > Insecta > Orthoptera > Acrididae > Schistocerca > Schistocerca americana. Next base: position 155,697,021 of record NC_060124.1, on the reverse strand, counting down.
ACAAAATCACGCAGGAATTCGTTTTCACTCTACTTTTCCTCGCGGTGCAAATTATTGTGCAAAACATCGGAGGAAGAAGATAAGAAATAGTGTCCTCGCGATGTAATATAGGTCTAGGGTAATGAAGGAACGTTGATGGATGTATACCAAGGCCAGAGAAAGGCGGGTGGTTTTATACCTACTGCTAGCAGAAACCTGTGAGTTGATTATTATGGACGTGGTTAAGCAGCTGGCGCTTGATTTCCGATTTCGAGGTGGCGCTTACCGGACGTCAATACCGGCAACTGTTTACCAAGAGATATGGCGCCGCGCCAAAACGCTGAGACCTCCCCATCTCCGCTGCAGCCATCTTAGTTTCCACTGCCGGTCTTCTCCATTCAGTACAGTTGCAGCGACTGTTCCCTCGACGAAAATTCGTCTTTCCCTAGCTTCAGCGATCTCATTGTTGCTTTAGCTTGCTCTGAGCTATTCTGCAGTGTCGTAAAATTTATCAAAATCTCTCGCGGATTAGCTGTTCCATTACTGCCTTTAGTTGTATTTAGTGGTAGATACAATACCAGAACCTATCAGTGCGCGTGAGAAGACTAGTTCGAACTTCTTTAGTAACATTTGGATTACTTCCTGCCTTGTTATTCTGATGCTAAATAACGCAGTAGCAATATTTAAACCTATTTTTTAAATTTTATTTGGTTTTGGAAATTGACCTTACAGTTATTGCTATAGTTTACCTTGGAAGTATTTATGAGAATGAAGAAAAGATCATTTATATATCGAATTACTTCTGTCTGTATAATCTGTTAAAGTCCTCTTAATTTGTAATCCCAGAACAGTCTTGTACACATATATAGTGGGTGGGGGGGGGGGGGGGGGGGGGGGCGAGGGGAGCACGATGGCCTATCGGGATTATTTCGTTGAACTGCCAGCAGAATAAGCCATCGACCAAGGAGATTGGCAGCAACAATACTGTCTACTTTCCACAAGCACATCGTTGCAGGTAAACTGTCGAGAAGGGATAGGCACGCATTTTATGTTTCCTTGTTAGTGAAAGGAAATTTTGCTTCCGCAAGATATTTTCTGTGTGCTCGAAGACAACGCTCAAACTAAACCAGTAAGTAACACGATTAAAGTCAAAAGTTTAAGGATTACTTTGACAATGCTTACAGCGATAAATGTTTAAAACTTTTCGTAAATGAACTGAAATAATTCCAATATGGTGACGTGGCACAACAGCCCACTGAAATAGGGCACATCGGCCTACGTGACCAACCTGCCATGGTGTTTTTATGTAAGTGAGTACTCTTATTGTTTGAATAGTTACATTCGTAATCAGAGTCTGTATCATATACAATTGATTTTTTATGTAAGCAAGTTGCGTCTTTCATTGATTTTAAACCGGTAACATGTATACATGTAATACATGAATACCATAAAAGATCTGTCTCTGCACCTCCCAGACACTCATTCTCTGTCGCCCTTCTCATTCACATGGTCATTGGCAGAAAATATTTTTCCTGCCATAGCTGTTAATACAACACTTTCAAACAGGCCTTACTAAAGATTGAACTTGCGACTTCGCACTCAATATGTTGTTTGTTAGACAGATAGTTAAACTTCAATCAGTTAAACAAGAACCGACAGTGCAATTGTTGAAAAGCTCGAAGCACTCGTTGACAGACGAAGAACGTTGTTCATCCACCTCTGTTAGCCAGCGTGGATTTTCAGCTGACTTTTAGTGCATATTGTGAGGATTGATTTGCTCATAGCTTGGAAACAATGCTGCATCAGTAAACAATATCCTACATGGAATACTTTACAGTTTTTGTAGTAACCATTTGGTGAGCTGCCATCGAATTAGAAAGTAATTGTCATGAAGCTGTTGATGGAGTGGAATTGTAGAATGTGAGAAATACGTTGCAATATAGCATCCACAGAACACTCCTTTGTCTGCTCACACTCCCACATTCTAGCTACTGTGGACATGTGGACTGTGGGTTACAGCTGCTAAAATATTAGTTTCATTTTCCCCATTAGGTGCCGTTTTTTGATTGGCACGTTTTACTGTTCACACACCCAGTTTCTTGATTTTTTTTCTTTTTCCAATGTTTGCAATGACAGATCGTAATGCTTGGCACGAGAAGGATACCATTCAACATACAACCACACAGCAGGTGGAGCAGTACGGCGATATTTGCCATAAACGAAAACCATTTCCAATGTTTCGACTGCCACATAGATTCTAAAAGTCCAAATAGTTTGACAAGTAACTTTCTCATCTCTACAACAGCTCAACCCTGGCATTCGATTCAAGTCAATTCACGAATCGTAACTGAGTTAGGCGTTTACTTACACTTCCCGAGCGAGTTGGAGCAGTCGTCAGCACACTTGACTCGCATTAGGGAGGACGACCGTTCAAGTCTACCTCTGGTCATCCGGATTTAGATTTTGTGTGATTTCCCTGCGTCGCTTCACCCAAATGCCGGATGGCTCCTTTGAAATGGTGAAGCCGAGTTCCTACCCCATCATTGACACAGTCCGAGCCAGTGCTCCGTCGCTAATGACCTCCGTGTCGACGGGACGTTAAATCCTAATCTTCCTTTCTTTGCTTACTTTTCCTACAGTAGGGCAGACGGTTCTGGTACTTTTCTCCTGACTGTGGGTTAGTAGTTTGAAGCGTTATTATCTTCTCAATATTTTGTCGACTGTCACACATGTTAATGGCGACGAAGATCTTTTCGCAGACCTTTTCCAGTGCTGTAGAAGAAACTACGAATTGTGGTAAAAAAGTTGGTGTCATAATTCGGCAGCTATAAACGTTAACACTTCTCAAGAGGGGGAGGGGGTTCGGGGTAGACAGGGTAGAAATTTTATTGAGTCTAATTTTTTATGGGCTTCAAATGTTACTTAGAGAGTCTGCTTTTCAGATTCATTCATATAAAGTACGCCATAAATGTTGAAATATGTTAATGTCGCGATTTACTGCAGAGGGTCTGGCGTATCCGTGTGCTCAAATGCGACTGATATAATTCTATAATACTGTAGTTATCGACCGAACAGGAGTCCAGTGAGTTTCGATAGTTTCTTAGCTGAGGAAATTGTAAACAACGTCTTTCAGAAAACTATTAAGTAGTTCTCTGCAAATGGAGTCTCACTAAATTTTCAGAAAACACAGGATTACAGTTCTGTGCAGTAAAGGGCATAACAGCATTGATAAATATAGACTTTAAACGAAAGTCTGTTGCTAAGACAGGATATTCAGAACTTCTGGGTGTGTGCATTTATGGGAAATTGAATTGGAAGAAACACATTGATGATCTACTGAAACAGTTAGGTTCAGCTACCTGTGCTATTAGGGTGATTGCAAATTTTGGTGATAAACATATCGGTAAATTATCCTACTGTGCATATTTGCATTTGCTGCTTTCATATGGCATCATATTTTGGGGTAATCATCGTTAAGAGAAAAGGTATTCATTGCACAAAAGCATTTAATCAGAACTGGAGACCACCCAAGATAGTCTTACAGACATTTATTTCAGGAACTCGGGATACACACATACCTTCGCAATACATATGTTCACTTATGAAATTCGTTATTAATAACCCCTCCCAATTCAAAAATAATAGCGAAATGCGTAGCTACAACACTAGAAGAAAGGACGATCTTCACTATTCTGGGTAAATCTGACTTTGGTACAGATAGGGGTGAATTATGCTGCCACAAAAATCTTTGGTCCTTTGTCCAATAGCGTTAAAAGTCTGACAGATAGCCAGCCAACATTTAAAAATAAATAAAAGAATTTCTGAATGGCAACTCCTTCTACTCAATAGATTAATTTTTAAATATGAAGTAGTAAATGTAAAAAAAATTAATTATTCTGTGTAAAGAAAACTTATGTTAAACTGACACGTTCCACATAATTACGAAATGTCATATTCATGGTCTATGGAACAAGTTTTAATGTAACATAGTACCACAGAGGGCATTAGTATCAACTAAAATAGTATGCTCAACAAGATTTCTCTTCGTAACATGATACGTTTATGGTAAACACTCTGAAAGCACGTGCTTGTCTCACTTATACTGAAGTTGTCATTTCGCTTGTTCTATGTACGATGCAAAACGTGAATGCCGGAAATGCAAACAAGCGTATTTATACAGGTAGAAAAGGTTGGAAAAGGAATCCCAATCGTGCAGAAAACGCTACTATTGGTAAGCGGAAGCCAGTTAATCGATATAATTTCGTCAAAATGAAAGTGTTTCGACATCGGACGTGAAAAGACCAACTGCCGGATTACCGATTAGAGGTTTGTTCAGTTTCAATATTAAAAAACAGAAATTAAAAATTTAAACATTTTTCAAGTTGGCGGAAGCTATAACTCACTAAAGACGAGTATACAAAGAATTACCTTATACCTTTTTGTAACTTGTGAGTGGGCATTTGTTATACTACTGTACGTAAGACTTTTGCGATATATTTTAGTTTAGACTTTTGGTGCACATTTTTTATAACGACTTTTTTGTCGAAAACGTTGATTTTTTATTTCAGAGTACCGCCATTTTGTTGAAAACTATTTTTCAAATGTCCCAACGAACTACGTTAGGCCGGTCGGAGTGGCCGAGCGGTTCTAGGCGCTACAGTTCGGAACCGCGCGACCGCTACGGTCGCAGGTTCGAATCCTGCCTCGGGCATTGACGTGTGTCGTGTCCTTAGGTTAGCTAGGTTTAAGTAGTTCTAAGTCTAGGGGACTGATGACCTCAGACGTTAAGCCCCATAGTGCTCAGAGCCATTTTGAACTACGTTAGACAGTATCACCAGTTTCAAAGCAGTTTTTGAAATTTTGTTCTAGATTGAAAAATGGGGCCTTCAATGCTCCAACCAACGGCTCTCGCACTCCATGAAGGCCTTTCGTAATTTGTTCGTTATTTTATTGGAAAAGTCGTGCATATCGGCTCAAAAATCCAGCGTCACCCTGGTTTACCCCCGTAAACGACAGTGCAAAAGACACATTGGGGTACATAAAACCCTGGTATGTATTAATTTTTAGAAACGTCGTAGGTTTTTTCTTAAAAATCAACTATAGGTTAATGAAAGTTTGAATACTTTATTATAATTTGAACAAGAAAATAAATTTTTACGTTAGTATTAATTTAATTGTAAGCAGAAACCTAAGTCGAAGCAAGGCCCCGGGAGTAGACAACATTCCATTAGAACTACTGACAGCCTTGGCAGAGCCAGTCCTGACAAAACTCTACCATCTGGTGAGCAAGATGTATGAGACAGGCGAAATACTCTCAGACTTCAAGAAGAATATAATAATTCCAATCCCAAAGAATGCAGGTGTTTGCAGATGTGAAAATTACTGAACTATCAGTTTAATAAGTCACAGCTGCAAAAGACTAACGCGAATTCTTTACAGACAAATGGAAAAACTGATAGAAGCCGACCTCGGGGAAGATCAATTTGGATTCCGTAGAAATGTTGGAACACGTGAGGCAATACTGACCTTACGACTTATCTTAGAAGATAGATTAAGGAAAGGCAAACCTACGTTTCTAGCATTTGTAGACTTAGAGAAAGCTTTTGACAATGTTGACTGGAATACTGTCTTTGCAATTCTGAAGATGGCAGGGGTAAAATACAGGGAGCGAAAGGCTATTTACAATTTGTACAGAAACCAGATGGCAGTTATAAGAGTCGAGGGGCATGAAAGGGAAGCACTGGTTGGGAAGGGTGTGAGACAGGGTTGTAGCCTCTCCCCGATGCTATTCAATCTGTATATTGAGCAAGCAGTAAAGGAAACAAAAGAAAAGTTCGGAGTAGGTATTAAAATCCATGGAGAAGAAATAAAAACTTTGAGGTTCGCCGATGACATTGTAATTCTGTCAGAGACAGCAAAGGACTTGGAAGAGCAGTTGATCGGAATGGACAGTGTCTTTAAAGGAGGGTATAAGATGAACATCAACAAAAGAAAAACGAGGATAATGGAATGTAGTTGAATTAAGTCGGGTGATGCTAAGGGAATTAGATTAGGAAATGAGACACTTAAAGTAGTAAAGGAGTTTTGCTATTTGGAGAGCAAAATAACTGATGATGGTCGAAGTAGAGAGGAAATAAAATGTAGACTGGCAATGGCAAGGAAAGTGTTTCTGAAGAAGAGAAATTTGTTAACATCGAGTATTGATTTAAGTGTCAGGAAGTCGTTTCTGAAAGAATTTTTGTGTGGAGTGTAGCCATGTATGGAAGTGAAACATGGACGATAAATAGCATCATAGAAGCTTTCGAAATGTGGTGCTACAGATGAATTCTGAAGATTAGATGGGTAGATTACACAACTAATGAAGAGGTATTGAACAGAATTGGGGAGAAGAGGAGTTTATGGCACAACTTGACTAGAAGAAGGGATCGGTTGGTAGGATATGTTCTGAGGCAGCAAGGGATCACCGATTTAGTACTGGAGGGCAGCGTGGAGGGTAAAAATCGTAGAGGGAGACCAAGAGATGAATACACTAAGCAGATTCAGAAGGATGTAGGCTGCAGTAGGTACTGGGAGATGAAGAAGCTTGCACAGGATAGAGTAGCATGGAGAGCTGCATCAAACGAGTCTCAGGACTGAAGACCACAACAACAAAAAGCAGAAACATGTAAACAGACAAAAATTTTCTTCTTCTAGAGTAAGCAACATTAAAACTGAAAAGAGAACCATTGTCACGCGTTACACTGTTAATAACAAACCCATTATCCACAAAAGATGTTAAATTTACAGACAAGGTAAAGAAGTTATAGATTTGCGCAGCGGTCCGTCTTAGCCAGATAGCTCCTTACTGCTGCTTTTCACTCGATGCGTTCGTAGCGTGTCTGTACCCTTTGTTTATCTGTCAAGGTAGCTGGCGCAGAGACTGCATCTTGTTTACGTGCTGTCTGCTTCTTCTGCTGGTCATCCTGCTTTCTAGAGAAGCACACGTGATAGGTGGAAGGTCACTATTTAGTACAAAACAACGTATCACAAGAAGAAAAACCGGAAAAACTTACAGAACTGTCCTATGTTAATACGCTTATTATTTCTTATTTTCTCCTTTATTTGGCAAGGAACCAATTTTAGTTTGTACAAGAGAACATTTTAAATCATCAGAAGATTACTTGTCATCTACCTGAAGACAGATATCATTTGCCAAACAAACGTGACAGTATTCTTTTAGCTACGGAAAAGGGTAATAAAAATACAAGAAGACCAAAAACAAAATTTCTGATTCACAACTATCCAAGAGAAGAATATTTTGTGGACAATAGCAGGGTATTGCTTGAAATTTAACGGTTCCTGTCTCCACCATTACAAATACTAACATCCTTTATTTACTAGGGTAAGTCAATTATTATCCGCAAAGTAGTCATATCATTTTATTGTAATCAAATAGGAAACTTACAAGAACATCATTTTTGACATAGTCTCCTTGCGTTTCAACGCACTTGGTACATCGTTATACAAGCTTCCTGATGCCCTCATAAAAGAAGGTTCTCGGTTGAGCTGCGAGCCAGGAATGCACCGCTTCTTTCACTGCTTCGTACGAGGCAAATCGACGGCCCCTTAATGCCTGTTTGAGTGGACCAAAAAAGTGATAGTCAGAAGGGGCCAGATCGGCACTATACGGAGCATGATGCAGTACTTCAAATGTGAGTTTCTGGAGCGTTTCAGCAGTGTGGGCAGTAGTATGCGTACGGGCATTGTCGTGCAACAACACAACACCTTTTGACAGCAATCCTCGGCGTTGTGCCCTTTTCCCCATAATGTTCCAGTACTAGACCTTGTGCGTCCTAGAAAACAGTAAGCATCAATTTTCCTGCTGACGGTTAGCTCTTGAACTTTCTCTTGCACTGTGAATTTGGATGTTTCCATTCCATACTCTGCCATTTACTCTCCAGCTCGTAATGATGGATCCATGTCTCGTCACCAGTAATGATCCTGTCTAAGAAATTGTCCCTTTCGTTACCATACCGATGCAAATGTTGTTTGCATATGTCCAAGCGCGTTAGTTTATGCAACTGTGTGAGTTGTTTTGGGACCCATCTTGCACAAACTTTATGAAACCCAAGTCTGTAGTGGGTGATTTCGTAGGTAGAATCGTGACTTATTTGCAGACGATGTGCCACTTCGTCAATAGTTAATCGTCTGTCTAAGAGAATCATTTCGCGTGAACGCTCAATGGTTTCTTCATTTGTGGCAGTAGACGCTCGTCCGGCTCCTTCATCGTGCGTAACACTTGTGCGACCATTTCGGAATTTTTCAATCCATTCGTAGACACTCCTTTGTGCAAAACACTGTTCTCATACTGTACTGTCTTCGATGAATTTCTGCCTCTGATACGCATTCCGACCACAAAAAATGGATCACTGAATGTTGCTCTTCTTTGGTGCAAATAGACAGCGGAGCGGCCATGATTAACAGCACGGCAGCGATAACGAAACTAACCTAGCAGCTTGAAAATTGCAAAGATATAACAACAAATGAACAAAGCATGCGTCATCAACGTAAAACGACAGTACTACCAAAATAAACAAAAATATAACTAAATTGCGGATAATAATTTACTTACCCTAGTATAAGCAAGACTAATACAACTTTCAATAAGAATATTGAAGATCTGAAAACTAACCAGCCCTTTGTGGTTTAGCGCATTGGTGTGAGGAATATTAAAGATTTTAATAGGCTGTTTCATAAGATCCATGTGTTGCCATCTGTATACACGTGATTAATTTATCCTGTGGTTCAGCGATGGAAATAGAACAGATTGCTACAACAAAACTTCACTTGGATACAGGGCAAAAATAATTTTGGTGAAGAAAGCTTTGCCACCGATGATCCACCACTTTTTGGCTGATATCGACCGTCAGATGTCATTCTTCGACCAGCACTTCGGCTTGGGGCTGATACATGACGACTTGCTTTTCCCTCATCTGTCTCTCGTTCCTGCTCTGTCTGGTCACTACAGACCATGGTGTCATTTGGCAGCTAGTGACTCTGTCGTATCTGCCATCCAGAACAACAAAGATGGCTTCAAGGTTAATCTAGACGTCCTGCAGTTCAAACCGGAGGAACTGACGGTAAAAGTGGTGGGTGAAAGAGTGGTGCCAGAGACAAAACATGAAGGGCGTCGAGATGAGCACGGTTACATATTGCGCCACGTGCAGCTTCCCTATTTGCTGCCGAAGGACGTAGTGACTGAACAGGTGCAGACGCAACTGTCATCGGATGGTGTCCTCACAATCACGCAACAAACAAGGCTATCCCTCCAGCAGAGGGCGGTGAGCGAGTAGTACAAGTTGTGCAGACGCGTGTTCCAGCAGTTACCATCCAGCAACAGCAGGGAGGAGAGAAGATGGAGCAGTGAATAATCCATTGCTGGTGTACAAACCACACTCATGCTCTTAAATTAAGCACAATTGCACAATGTGGTGCAACGTGGTACTACACAATACTGGCGCTAATAGCATAGGCACATAGGGAACACACACGACACAGATCTGTAAGTCCACGGTTTTTTTTTTTGTAAAGTTGAGAAAACTGTCCCGAAACACGTGTGCTGTTTCCTGCACATGTACCCCGACGTCAGTATGGGATATGATCACCATGCTCACGTAGACAGGCCGCACAACGGGTTGGCACTCTCTGGATCAGGTGGTCGAGCAGCAGCCGGGGTATAGCCTCCCATTCTTGCACAAGTGCCTGTCGGAGTTCCTGCAGTTTCATAGGAGTTTGAAGACGTGCAGCGATACGTCGTCCGAGAGCATCCTAGACGTGCTCGATGGGGTTAGGTCTGGAGAACAGGTAGGCCACTCCATTCGCCTGATATCTTCTGTTTCAAGGTACACCTCCAACATGGCAGCTCGGTGGGGGCGTGCGTTATCATCCATCAGGAGGAAGGTGGGATCCACTGCACCCCTGAAAAGGCGGACATACTGGTGCAAAATGACGTCCCGATACACCGTACCTGTTACAGTTCCTCTGTCAGAGACATGCAGGGGCGTACGTGCACCACTCATAATCACACCCCACACCATCAAACCACCACCTCCATACAGGTCCCTTTCAAGGACATTAAGGGGTTGGTATCTGGTTCCTGGTTCACGCCAGATGAAAATCCGGTGAGAATCACTGTTCAGACTATACCTGGACTCGTCCGTGAACATAGCCTTGGACCCCTGTTCCAATGACCATGTACTGTGTTCTTGACACCAGGCTTTACGGGCTCTCCTGTGACCAGGGGTCAGTGGAATGCACCTTGCAGGTCTCTGGGTGAATAAACCATGTCTGTTCAGTCGTCTGTAGACTGTGTGTCTGGAGACAAGTGTTCCAGTGGCTGCGGTAATGTCCCGAGCAAGGCTACCTGCAGTACTCCGTGGCCGTCTGCGGGCACTGATGGTGAGATATCGGTCTTGTGTTGTACACTGTGGACGCCCCGTACTGTAGCTCCTGGATACGTTTCCTGTCTGCTGAAATCGTTGCCATAATCTTGAGATCACACTTCGTGGCACACGAAGAACCCTTGCTACGACCTGCTGTGTTTGACCAGCCTCCAGTCGCCCTAGTATTCTACCCCTCAGAACGTCATCAATGTGTGTTCTTTTAGCCATTTTCAACACACAGTCACCATTAGCACGACTGACAACGTCTGAACACTTACTCGCTGCACCGTGCTCTGACATGCACCAACACACCTCTGCGTATGTGGACTGCTGCCAGCTCCACCGTGCGACGACCGCAGGTCAAATGCACCGCATGGTCATACCCCGAGGTGATTTAAACCCGCAAACCGCCCACCAGAGCGTTGTTTCATCATGTATCAGCATTATCCTTAATTTATAAGCATGAGTGTAAATTTTGTATTGCTTGATTGATTCTTTTTCGTATTGTCATTGTTCTTCCGCTCAAGAAATTCAACACTTCATTTTTCTGCTTCTCATCATGTAGGTATTATGTATGTGAAAGACTGCGTTTAATGATATTAGTTGGAAACAGTCTTGGTTGTAATTTTGGTTTTTTTATTGATCAACTACACATTTCACCTTGTTTAGCCATCTTCAGGCTGATCTACATAGAAAAGAGAGAAAAAATACATCTATGTAAGGATCACGTTCGTGTTGTGCAGACCTGGATAACCTAAAAGCATGTATAAATAGATCAAATACTGAAAGAGCAAATACCTTAATTTCGTATTTCTTAGGACGATCCTTTAGAAAGTGTAGTTAAAGAGGCTTCGTCGATTACATCAGGCCAACATCGCCTTCGTTAACCTCAGTAAATATTAGAAATATAAAATAGTAAAAACGGATAAGAGAATTGACCAGTGATCGGACACTCAGAAATGCAATTATATTGCCGAAGCCTTATGATAAGGCCTTACCTTTCTAGATGGACGTGAGTGACTCCAAGACCTGCATAGCGCGTACACGTTCAAAGGAGTGTTTAATGAGTTTTGAATCAGTTTTCTGTAAGTGTAAAACAATGTTTCATACACAACTGTTTGAAGAATGCATTTTGTGTACTGTTTGTAGTGATGCATAATTCTCACATTGTAAGACTGATAGTGTTTGTATTGATGTTCAATAAACGCTTTCTATGGAAAAAAGCACGTAAGAACACGTAAAATGTTCAAACTCGATTTTGTCGAAAATGTTGAAGGGGCGTAGGACGTCAAACGGGCCGACTTGGAGCAGGAGAGGCATCACAGGACATTTTAATTTCCAGTGTCTATACTTTTACAAATAAATTCATATAACTTTGTAAGCATCGCCAGGAATGATTCAGGATTCACACTCATTGCAGTGGAAGTTCGAAATCATAACAAAATAAAAATTTTTTACGTGTGAAATTTCATCATTTTTTCACTTACTAATGGCTGCATTTAATTGCTGTAGGTACACTCCTTTTCATAAGTTAGAGAGATTCTTCGATGAATTTTGCATAGCATACATACCATACTTCCAGGTGTATGAAACTAGAATTTATTTAATTTATGAAAAAACGAATGAGCTGTTGTATTTTAAATTTCATGTTTAGAAAAAACACAAATTTTGTAGTTAATTACCGCAATTTTTACCACAGTTTTTAATAGATTTGGAAAATTCTAGAGTTTCAGACACCTTTAAGTATGGTTTGTATGCTGTGCAAAGTTCATCAAAGAATCTCTCTTATTTATGAAGAAAAGTGTACCTATAGCAGCAAATGCTGCCATTAGTAAGTGAAAAAAATGATGAAATTTCACATGAAAAAAATTATTTAGTTATGTTTTACAACTTCCACTGCTAAGAGTGTGAATTCTGAATCCTTCCTGGTCATGGTGACAAAGTTTTATAAATTTATTTGTAAAAATATAGAGAGTGGAAATTGAAATGTCCTGTGGTGCCTCTCCTGCTCCAAGTCGGCGCGTTTGACGTCCTTCCCCCCTTAAGAGTTGCGTCGCGCTATATAATTACGTCGAAGTCCCAGTCGGGCAGTGCATGTCCTGTCAAAATGAATCAGCTCGGTGAGGGGAAGTTCGTACAGCCCCTTGTTAGGGTAAACTGTGTCTCGAACATTGTGACCATGTGTGGGATACCCCGCCCTTCCAGCTCAAGTGAAGGTTGCCTGAGTCGTCCTTGAAACCCACAGGAGCGACGCAGCTGTTTCTCACAGACCCCTGCCGGCTGTGTCCTACCTGTGCGGCCACGAATGACTCCCGCGGTGCCCTCTGGCTTGCAGCTGCACGCAGCCATTCAGAAACACCCAGCTACTGCAGCACGGCTCTCGTGTCGCTTTCCGCGTCAGCCACTTTGCTTTTTGTATGCGGCGCGGCGCCTCTGTGACGGCGATGTAAGGAAGGTGAGGGAGCGGTCGTCGATCCTTCTAATGCTTTCATTCGGCCGTTATGTCCCGAGCTTGATCCGGGAACGGAGAAAGGAACTCCGCGGATAAATCTGTGGGGGCGGAATATATGGATGCCCTGGAACTACTGAGGGGCGGAATGGCCCCTAACTGGGTCAGAGGGAATAATAAAAGAGCGCTGTCAGACATCGAGATACATTTCGCGTCCACACGTTTCTTCTTCAACCCCCTCCTCTCCCCCCCCCCCCCTTCCTGCCTGCCTAGAGCACCCCTTCTATATTTGTCTGCGGGAATGAAAGAGATGTGAGGGGCTTCTCAGTCAAGAAAGATAGATTGACAAGCTGGCCTCTTCCATCCCCTTCATATAACAGGCTCTTGACGCTCGGTGATAGGACATCAGTTTCCCAATGCGGTATGACGCAATTATCACAAACTTCCGAAAAAGTGCCTTCCGAGATCAGTGGATACCCGAGCGCCTTTAACTTCAGAACACTCTTAGATTATTAACGTATTCGTTTGTCCGAAGTCGACTGAACAGCGCTTCGCAGCGTAGCCACTCAGTCTGAGCCGCCTTGCCACGATTCGCGCGGCTGCCCCCGTCGGAGGTTCGAGTCCTGCCTCGAGCATGGGTGTGTGTGCTGTCAGCGTAAGTTAGTTTAAGTTAGATTAAGTAAAGTGTAAGCCTAGGGAACGATGACCTCAGCAGTTCGGTCCCATGTGAACTTACCTCGAATTTCCAGCTTCGAGTGAGCAGTATTTATAATTTTGCAATCGTGTAGTCGCTTGTTCGAATCCTTCCAGTAGCGATGTCTTTTACTTTTATTTAAATGTCATATTTACTAACAATTGGTAAAGTTAAGTGACAAATATTGAATAATAATTTTAATGACAATAACGTATTTTCATTTGTGTTACTAATTGTGTGAGCATAAATTAAATTTGGTGCTGACATACGAAATATCTTTTTGTTAAGTGAAAAGTACTATATACTAGTTGTCCCAGGAGGGATGTTCAGTTTGAAGGGATAAGACAGGAACGATCATGTGAAGCAAAAAGCTTCATATGAATATATGCTCATATCCGAATGGTTTCTGGAACATGATACATTTAAAGAACATTTTTTAATTTCAGTGGATTGGAAATAACGGCCAACCAATTGGAAAATACAGGTTTATTGAACTTTTACCATGGTTTCGACAGTTTTAAAACTGCCTTCTTCAGAAGGTGTCGTCCGTAGAATAACGTATTATCTACACTGAAGCGCCAAAGAAACTGGTATAGGCATGCGTACTCAAATACAGAGCTATGTAAACAGGCAGAATACGGCGCTGCGGTCGGTAACGCCTATATAAGACAAAAAGTGTGTGGCGCAGTAGGTAGATGACTGCTACTATAGTACAATGGCAGGTTAGCAAGATTTAAGTGAGTTTGGAGCGATAGACGGCGCGCGAGTGATGGGACACAGCATCTCCAATGTAGCGACGAAGTGGGGATTTTCTCGTGCGAACATTTCACGAGTGTACCGTGAATATCAGGGATCCGGTAACACATCAAATCTCCGACATCGCTGTGGTCAGAAAAAAGATCCTGCAAGAACGGGACCAACGACGACTGAAGAGAATCGTTCAACGTGACAGAACTGCAATCCTTCCGCAAATTGCTGCAGTACTGGGCCATCAGCAAGAGTCATCGTGCGAACCACTCCACGAAGCATCTAGGAAGCTGGACCAGAGTGCATGGAACTTTATTCGTTTGCCATTGTAGCAAGTGTTTGGCTGACTACGTACTGACCAGTTCAATGAGCTTCGTTTGGTGTGTTAAGAGGTAGACGTTATTTGTATCGAAATAATTACTGTGTTTGAAAGTGTCTAACGCAGTAGAATACCTTTTTAGCCCACCCTCTTCCTCTTTTTTAGCTGTGTATATAAAGTGAATGTACACCTGTAGAAGAAATAAAAACCAGTGTCGTTCTTAGTGCAGTTGTAGAGAGTGAATCTGAACTCTGATAAAATTTCGAAACTTAATCAGGAATATTTTCTGTTTTGGTATAAGAGACCTGCAGTCTCAATTGAGCAGATGCCTTTCGTTTGATTCTTACCCCTCTTTATCTTTACATTTGCATTCCGCTGAATAGTCGGCTGTGTGTGCTGTGTGTCCTGTTTGGAAACATAATTGCTCCAGTCACTCATGGTACTTGCTGTTGACGACAATAACGCCCACTTTCCTTTTCGCCTTCAAGTTTGCGTTCAGTAGTCTTCGGTTGTGTCTGAGTTTTGTTTTTATGGCAGTATTAGCTGTATGTTAAGAGTAACGCACAGTAGTATGGGTACGTCTACAGATGATGTCGATAATTATCTCGTGCATGGATTGACTGAATGCAGTGAAAAGAAGATAACTGCAGCAACAAGCTGAATAAAACGTGATTACAGTACTACAGTAGTTGCACTAGCTTACTACAGTGTTGTTACGTGTACAATCAAAACAGTAATGGATCAGTGTAGTGAAAATACCAAAGGACTCCACACACGCCCAGTAAGGCGATCTATGTCTATGGGTTTGCAATGGGAATTCCAGAGCCTCTATTTGCGAATGCGAAGGACTATTTCCTAATCGCAGAGTTCCGGGTATCAGGGTATTTAGCGGGGTGTTACGCAGATTGCGTCCGCGTGGTACGCATCCCAGAGTACATGTTGTGTGTGAACGTCCCGTTCAGCAAGGTCTTAGTGAGGTTGAGATAGTCTTGAAAAGGTACATCGTAGCTCAACTACCAGCTCTATAAGAATTTCTGCACCGTTTGTTATCCCACAAACGCGAGTGGTGCACACAGTACAGCCGGCCGCGGTGGCCGAGCGGTTCTAGGAGCTTCAGTCCGGAACCGCGCGACTGCTACGGTCGCAGGTTCGAATCCTGCCTGGGGCATGGATGTGTGTGATGTCCTTAGGTTAGTTAGGTTTTTAAGTTCTAAGTTCTAGGGGACTGATGACCTCAGATGTTAAGTCCCCTAGTGCTCAGAGCCATTTGAACCATTTTGAACCACACAGTGCGTGAGCAGGGTCGCATCCGTATCACTGGTAGAGTGTGGAACATCTGTAGCTAGGAGATGATGCCAAACGAGATTAATTCTTCCAATAGATCATTGCCAATGAACGCTGTATTCCACGTATTATGTTTACTGATGAGTCAACATTTACCCGAAACGGCATCAATAAAATGGTTCAAATGGCTCTAAGCACTATGGGACTTATAACATCTGAGGTCATCAGTCCCCTATACTTAGAACTACTTAAACCTAACTAAGCTAAGGTCATCACACACACCCATGCCCGAGGCAGGATTTGAACCTGCGACCGTAGCAGCAGCGCGATTCCGGACTGAAGCACCTAGAACCGCTTGAGCACAGCGGCCGGCCACAGCATCAATAACACGAACAACTCCCACAAGTGAACAGTTGAAAATTTACACGCTACAGTCGAAAAAAAAAAAAAAATTCAACGGCGTTTCTCGGTGAACGTATGATACGGTATTATTGATGACCAACTCTTCGGTCCAGTTGTTTTAGATAACTGTATGAAGGGGACACGGTATTTTGATTTCCTTCAAAATGTTTTTCCAGAATACTTGGATATTCCTTTGGCAACACGACGTCGTATGCACTTCCAGCTCGATAGAGCTCCTGGACATTCCGTACAACCGGTGACTCTGTACAAAACCTCTCTGAAACTTACCCTGGGCATTCGCTTGGTCGCTGTAGAGTCATTTCCTGGTCACCGAGGTCACACGATCTTACTCCGTCAGATTACTTTTGTGGGGTGTCTTAAGAAATCAGTCTACACGCGCAGAGCGGACGCAATGTAGGAACTTCTTGTTCGTATTTTAGATGCATGTACTCAGGTAAAGGACCGTACGAATGAGCTGAGACGAGCTGAACAGCAGCTGTCAACAAGATCTGCAAAATGCCTTGCAGTTGATGGTGAACATTTTGAACATCTTTCGTGGGCAAATGTACACAATTAAATAAAATACTAGATCACAGTGTTTCGTTTGCTATCACCAGCATCTGTCCTATTCCCCAGTGTTCTCATTGAGAACAGGACATACATTCCTATGACGTTGTTTGTTCAAAATTACTACCAATCCTCAAAGCGTGTAACTTTTCTCCTGACTCACGCTGTCTTTTGGCAACTACACAGTATCCAGGTTAATTCAAGTATGCGCTACCTTTCCTTACATGAGACGCTACATTTTCATTTCCGACCATGTGTGTAGTATATTTCCGTTGAAGGTAAATCTATCATAGCTCGCAGGTTGGTTTGAACACCTCTGTGCGATAGTAGGCGCTGTGCTTTCGATGGTAGCATACCGCTGGCTTTTGAAACGACCAACTGTAGGGGAGTCTATAGTTTTACGCTGTGACCCAAACACGGTGCAATTGGACATTCCTCACACAGAAACTTACATGCGACGACAGTGGTATCGAAAATTCACAAATAAACAATAGTTACATTTGTAAAAACAGGAAAGAAAGATCAAAGCAACACGTAGAAAAGAACACGTATCTGGTAAATAAGGCTATCATGAAGCACAACAGTGACATACGTTAAACGGAACAGACATGGAGTGAAAGAAAAGCAGATCTTGAATCAGTTGGAAAGCGTCTGGCTTTTTCTTTGGGTTATCAGTCTTCTGACTGATTTGATCCAGCCTGCCACGAATTTCTCTCCTTTGTCAACCTCTTCATCTCAAGTAGCACTTGCAATCTACGCTCTCAATTACTTGCTGGATCTTTAACAATCTCTGTTTTCCTCTACAGTTTTTACCGTCTAAAGCTCCATCTAGTACCATGGAAGCTATTCCCTGATGTCTTAACAGATGTCCTGTCATCCCGTCCCTTCTTCTTGTCAGTGTTTCCCACATATTCCTTTGTTCGCCGATTCTCCAGAAAATCTCTTCATACCTTATCTTATCAGTCCACCTAATTTCCAACGAGCTTGTGTAGCATCACATCTAAAATTCTTCGATTCTTTTCTCTTCCGGTTCTCCTACAGTCCATGTTTCACTACCATACAATGCTGTGCTCCAAATGTACATTCTCAGGAATTTCTTCCTCAGATTAGGACCTATGTTCGATACTAGTAGAATTCTCTTGGCCAGAAACGCCATTTTTTTCCAGTGCTAGAGTACTTTTTGTCCTCCTTTCTCCGTTCGTTATGAGTTATTTTACATAATTCCCTAATTTGATCTACCTCGTGACCATCAATCCCGATGTTAAATTTCTCGCTGTTTCATTTCTGCTACTTTTCATTACTTTCGTCTTACTTCCATGTACTCTCAATCCATATTCCCTACTCATTAGGTTGTTCGTTCCATTCAGCACATCCTCTAATTCTTCTTCACTTTCACTTAGGATGGTAATGTCATTAACTAATCGTATCATTGATATCCGCCGGCCGGTGTGGCCGTACGGTTCTAGGCGCTTCAGTCTGGAACCGCGTGACCGCTACGGTCGCAGGTTCGAATCCTGCCTTGGGCATGGATGTGTGTGATGTTCTTAGGTTAGTTAGGTTTAATTAGTTCTAAGTTCTAGGGGACTGATGACCACAGATGTTAAGTCCCATAGTGCTCAGACCCATTTGAACCATTTGAACCATTGATATCCTTTCGTCTTGAATTTAAATCACGCTTTTGAACCTTACTTTTAGTTTCGCCATTACCTTTTTGCTGTATAAACTGAACAAAAGGGGCTACAGACTACATCCCTATCTTACACCATTTTTGACGTCCGAGGACTTCGTTCTTGGTCACTCTTATTGTTCCCTCTTGGCTCGTGTACGTATTGTATATTACCGGTCTATCCCCATAGCTTACCCTATTTTTCTCAGAATTTCGACAGTCTTGCACCATTTGACGTGCCGGAAGCCTTTTCCACGTCGACGAATCCTCTGAGAGTGTCCTGATTTGTCGTTAGTCTTGCTTCCATGATCAACGGCAACGTCAGAATTGCCTCTCTGGTGCCTTTATATTTCCTAAAGCCAAACTGGTGGTCATCTAGCACATCCTCTATTTTCCTTTCTGCTCTTCTGCGTATTATTCTTACTCTGTGATGAACTCGCGAGAAGCCAGTGGAGTGAGGAGAAGCCGCTGCCACTGCATGGGAATGTGCGGCGCTCCCTCGCCTCGTGCGGGCAGCCGGCGGCCCGATGCGGCGATAGCGGCCGCCACGAGGCGCAGCAGATAGAAGACGCCGACTGCCTGTCACAGGCAGGCGGGCCGGCACGAGGGCAGCAGGGCAGCGCCGCTCCATACCGCCACCAGCTGCAACAGAGCCCAGAATGCGCGCTGATCAGCTCATCATGTGGGCCAGCTGTGGCACCAGGAAAGCCTCGAGCTCCAGTCAAGAACACTGCTGTATACGGCTGCATAGTCGAGAACAGTATCATTAGCTATACTGCCCGCAAAGTCAACGTAATCACATCTTCTATACTACTACACTAACGCAAAAAATCGTAACACCAAAGAATAATTAAGGTAGAGCAATCGCGTTGGGGAAATACACACACCAAAAAAAGTTTTGCCTCACCCTGGTTTCCAGAACTCCTGAATATACCGGGTGATCAAAAAATCAGTATAAATTTGAAAACTGAATAAATCATGGAATAATGTAGATAGAGAAGTACAAATTGACACACATGCTTGGAATGACATGGGGTTTTATTAGAACCAAAAAAAAAAAAAAACAAAGTTCACAAAATGTCCGACAGATGGCGCTGGACAGCAAAACGTCAGTGACTGCGCATGACAATCGTGTAAAAAAGGAGCCGTAATGAGAGAGAGGACCAGATGCGCCAGCAGTCGCAGCATGTTCACGTTACCTGAAAAGGCGCTTTTAGTGAAGCTGTATTATCAGAATGGGGAATGTCCTGGTTCAGCGTTACGATCCTATCGCCATAGGAACGGGTAAAGGTCCGCTGACAAATGCAGCTGTGGTGAGAATGATTTCGAAGTTCGAAGCCACGGGTTGTTTAGACGATAGACCCCGTAGTGGCCGACCGAGCACAAGGCGTAATGCTGCTGAAACAGTTCAGGAAGAAATGGAGACTGTAGTGGGTTCGTCTATGCACGGGGAAGTCAGCGCTCGTGCAGTCGCACGTCGCACCGGCATTCCATACACTACTGTCTGGTTGGCACTTAGGCGTACCCTCCGATGCCATCCGCACAAAATCCATCGGCATCATGAACTGTTACCTGGCGATTTAGTGAAGCGGAGGGCATTTGCGGTGTGGGCGCTTCAAAAGATGGCGGAAGATGACGACTGGTTGAGTAACGTGTTGTGGACCGACGAAGCTCATTTCACGCTCCGAGGGTCTGTCAACGCCCACAACTGCAGAATTTGGGCTACCGAAAATCCTAGAACTGTCGTGGAAACTTCATTGCACGACGAGAAAGCCACGGTATGGGTTGGAGTTACCACATCTACCGTTATCGGGCCTTTTTGCTTCGAGGAAATGCGTGATTCTGGTTTTGTAACTGCTACCGTGACGGGTGAGAGGTACGCCGATATGTTACAGAATCGCATCATCCCCAGCCTGGCTGATAAACACCTGCTGGAAAGTACGATGTTTATGCAGGATGGCGGAGGAGGAGGAGGAGATTACTGTTTAACGTCCCGTCGACAACGAGGTCATTAGAGACGGAGCACAAGCTCGGATTAGGGAAGGATGGGGAAGGAAATCGGCCGTGCCCTTTCTAAGGTACCATCCCGGCATTTGTCTGAAGCGATTTAGGGAAATCACGGAAAACCTAAATCAGGATGGCCGAACGCGGGATTGAGCCGTCGTCCTCCCGAATGCGAGTCCAGTGTGCTAACCACTGCGCCACCTCGCTCGGTGCAGGATGGCGCTCCAAGCCGTATTGCTAGACGCGTGAAAGATCTCTTGCACGCGTCGTTTGGTGATGATCGTGTGCTCAGCCGCCACTTTCGTCATGCTTGGCCTCCCAGGTCCCCAGACCTCAGTCCGTGCGATTATTGACTTTGGGGTTACCTGAAGTTGCAAATGTATCGTGATCGACCGACATCTCTAGGGATGCTGAAAGACAACATGCGACGCCAGTGCCTCACAATAACTTCGGACATGCTTTACAGTGCTGTTCACAACATTATTCCTCGACTACAGCTATTGTTGAGGAATGATGGTGGACGTATTGAGCATTTCCTGTAGAGAACATCATCCTTGCTTTATCTTATTTTGTTATGCTAATTATTGCTATTGTGATCATATGAAGCGCCATCTTTCGCACTTTTTTTTTTAACTTTTGTATTTTTTGGGTTCTAATAAAACTCCATGTCATTCCAAGCATGTGTGTCAATTTGTATCTCTCTATCTACATTATTCCGTGTTTAATTAAGTTTACAAATTTATACTGACTTTTTGATCACCTGATAGTTGTTGACAGTGGATATTGTATCACAGACACAGTCCCTTTGACTTTTCAAAGATGTTACTAAACGCGCCCAAAGATGTAAACAACAATGCATGAGCAGCGCCTATTGGACGAAGAGGGTCCGACAGCCTATCAGTTCCAGTCATTCCACCAGGAAGGAGGTATACGGCTCGTGTTGTCTGTAGTTCAACCATACTTAAGGCGGTCAATACCGCGGTTCGATAGCGTCCGCATTGTTACTTTGTGCCAGGAAGGGCTCTCAACAAGGGAAGTGTCCAGGCACCTCAGAGTGAACCGAAGTGATGTTGTCCGGACATGGAGGACATACAGAGAGACAGGAACTGTCGATGACATGCCTCGCACAGGCCACCCAAGGGCTACTACTGCAGCTACCAACGGATTACGGCTCGCAGGAACCCTGGCAGCAACGCCACAGTGTTGAATAATGCTTTTCGCGCAGTCACAGGACGTCGAGTTACGACTCGAACTGTGCGCAATAGTCTGCATGATGCGCAACTTCACTCCAGACGTCCATGGCGAGGTCCATCATTCCAACCACGACACCGTGCAGTGCGGTACAGATCAGCCCAACAACATGCCGAATGGGCCGCTCAGGATTGCCATCACGTTCTCTTCATCGATGAGTGTCGCATATGCCTTCAACCACACAATCGTCGGAGACATTTTTGGAGGCAATCCGGTCAGGCTGAACGCCTTAGACACACTGTTCAGCGAGTGCAGTAAGGTAGAGTTTCCCTGATGGTTTGAAGTGACATTATGTGGGGCCGACGTACGCCGCTGGTGGTCGTGGAAGGCCCCGTAACGGCCGTACGATACGTCAGTGCCATCTTCCGACCGATAGCACAACCATATCGGCACCATATTCGCGAGGCATTTGTCTTTATGGATGACAATTCGCGTTCCCATCGTGCACATCTTGTGAATGACTTCCTTCAGGATAACCACATCGCTCGACTAGAGTGGCCAGCATGGCCTCCAGAAATGAGCCCTATCGAACATGCCTAGGATAGATTGAAAGGAGCTGTTTAAGGACGAAGTGACCCACCAACCACTCCGAGGGATCTACGGCGAATCGCCGTTGAGGAGTGGGGCAATCTGGACCAACAGTGCCTTGATGAATTTGTAGATAGTATGACACGACGAATACAGACATGCATCAATGCAAGAGGACGTGCAACTGGGTATTAGAGGAACCGGTGTGTACAGAAATCTGGACGACTACCTCTGAAAGTCTCGCTGTATGGTGGGACAGCATGCGGTGTGTGGTTTTCATGAGCAATAAAAACGGTGGCTATGATGTTTATGTTGATCTCTGTTCCAATTTTTTGTTCAGGTTCCGGAACTCTCGGAGCCGAAGTGATGCAAAACTTTTCTGATGTGTGTATATTTGTCTAGGTACCATGAGTAAGATATTAACATTACAAGAAAACAGGTTAATGTAAGCGCCACATAAGCCGTTGCAAATATGAACTGGTGGAACTTCAACAGCTGGTGTAACCGCCACAATGCTAAACGCATGCATGCAAAAGTCCATGCATTGTGTTGTATAGGTGCGCGTTGCCGGATGTCAGTTTGTGGGATAGAGGTCCAGGCCTATTGCACTTGGCCCTTTAATATACGGACGAATAATGCTGGTTGTGGATGACGCTGGAGTCGTCGTTGGATGATGTCCCATACGTGCCCGACTGAAGACAGATCTGATGATGGAACAGGCCAAGACAAAGTGTCGACACTCTTTAGAGCTTATTGGGATACAACAGCTGTATCTTTTCGAGCCTTATCCTGTTGGAAAGCACCCGTTGTAAGGCTGTTCATGAATTGCAGCACAACAGGTCAAATCGCCAGACTGACGTACAAATTTGGAGCCAGGATGTGTGGAATAACCACGAGACTGCGCCTACTGTCATACGAAATCGCACCCCTGACCATAACTCCAGGCTTAGGTCCAGAGTGTCTAGCACGCAGACAGGTTGGATGGCGGGCCTCAACTGACCATTACACGGCCATCACTGGCACCGACGCAGAATCAGGTTTCATCAGAAAACTCCTCCACCCTACCCTCCGATGAATGACATATAGGAGTGGTTTGGGGTCAGTGGAATGCAGACTACGGGGCGTCTGGCTCAGAGTTGTCCTTGAAGTAACCGATTTGTAACACTTCGTTATGTCACTGTGGTGCCAATTGCTGTTCAAATTACTGCTGCACATGCAGTACGATGCGCCAGAGCCATACGCCGAACACAATGACGTGCGCGTCAGGATCCCGGTCTTGTTGCGACCGTACATTCTCGTGACAACCGTTGCCAGCAGTCATGTGTAGTGGCAACATTCCTTTCAAGTCTTTCTGCAGTATAGCAGAAAGAACATCCAGCTTTTCGGAGTCGTATTACACGACCTCGTTCAAACTCAGTAGGATGTTGATAAAAGGCGTCTTCCTCGCCTTAAAGGCATTCTTGACTACGATCAGCTCACCACGTCCAATCTCAAATGTAACTAACGGGTCACGATGGTTATAGCGTGCATTTAAAGCAAACCTCATTTGCAAAAAATGGCTCAAATGGCTCTAAGCACTTCGGCACTTAACATCTGAGGTCATCAGTCCCCTAGACATAGAACTGCTTAAACCTAACTAACCTATGGACATCACACACGCCAATGCAAGAAGCAGGACTCGAACCTGAGACCATAGCAGCAGCGCGGTTCCGGACTGAAGCGCCTAGAACCGCTCGGCCACAACGGCCGGCTCTCATTTGCATCCTCATATTGATGCTACTAGCCCTATTCTTATCCGACTAAGACGAAATTTGAATAGACATCATTCTTAAGATGTAGAAACACGCCTCCCAACTTTCGTTTATGTCGCACAACTCCATGATGGTGTTGCATTTTTTTCCGTTAGTGTATATAAAGACAAGTTGTTGTTTAACGTTTTTACCAAAAAACTTGGAAGGTTCTTGACTTAGAATTTTTACACGATACGCCAATAAACTTACTGACAGAGTAATTTTGAATTCTGTGTGTGTTTTTGTGTTTATTTGTCTGTCTACAACATACCAACACTTTCGTTTGTTAAGTTACATCATCTTTGTTTATGGATATATTTTTCCCACGTGGAATATTTCCCTCTATTATATATACAAAGATGATGTAACTTACCAAACGAAAGCGTTGGTATGTTGATAGACACACAAATAAACACAAACACACACACAAAATTCAAGCTTTCGCAACCCACGGTTGCTTCATCATGAAATAGGGAAGGAGAGTGAAAGACGAAAGGATGTGGGTTTTAAGAGAGAGGGTAAGGAGTCATTCCAATCCCGGGAGCGGAAAGACTTACCTTAGGGGAAAAAAGGACGGGTATACACTCGCACACACACACATATCCCATATGCCAATCCCATGTGTGTGTGTGTGTGTGTGTGTGTGTGTGTGTGTGTGTGTGTGTGCGCGCGAGTGTATGCCACGTAAAAACATTTGTCTCTAAATTTTCGTTTCAAACTTTGTTTCCTGCAGTCAGTATCAATTTTGTGGTGTTCTTGTACGCAACGTAACAAAAGTTGTTTTTGTTCCTCCTCAACCGAGATTAAACTTTGAAAGTCTTGCATCAACTTGACCTCTCTTTCAGCTGTATCATTCACTGCTCTCAGTGCTGAAACCTCCTTTCTGGTTTCTTGAAAGGAAGCACTGTTTGACCACATGGCAGGATATTCGTGGAGAAAATTGTCATCAATCTTAAGACGATGGAACAATGACTTGCTTCTGGCTGAAATGAAGTCGTAGATGTTTTTATGTGTAATTAACAGAGAGCAAAGCTGTCAACAAAACTGTGATGTAAACAGAAAACTAAAGAAACAACGTCTCTATTCATTTATTTAACTCACCATTCAATGGACCGCAAAGTTCTTCCTTCAAAGGGCTGTAACGGTTAGCATGAGCTGATAAATTATCTTTGGTTAAATTTTCAACATTTTTACTTTTGTTTCTAGATCCACATCAACGTCAAACAGTGGCAAGACAGAAACTTCATCAGTCAAATACCATAAATGCTGGCTTATCTTCTGTAGAGCTGCTTTTGAGATTTCTTTATCTATTTTCTCGTATGCCTTCATTGACTTCAAAAAGCACAAATCTTGGTAGGGTGCCTTTACTGCCAAAATACACTGGAGATTTGGCTTGACGCAGGATGTCACGATGAACAGGCAAACGTCAAATAGCGCTACCTTCTCATTGCTCGAAATTTTTAACTGAGCACAAAGTAGTAATATTTTTAGGAAATATATAGCTCTTAACATCCATCGAGCTTGGTGTATGGCATCTGGAGGCTGTATCTTGAATTTTCTGTCTGTATTTCCACCTAAAAATATAACAGAAAGCTCTATCAACTCTCGGTAATCATCTCTGATTATTTCTGTTGTCAGTTCAGTGCGTTAAAACTCAAGCAGATTGTCACTTTCTGAAACTGTCAGGTGCATTGCGACCTTTTCTTTGTAGCACTGTTTCTTATCTGGATCTACACTTTTCCAGTTATCTCGGAACTTTTTGAAGAGTGGAATATCAAGACTTGTTGTCACTGAACTGATTTGTACCTGGAAGACGTTTTTTAACACTAGTTCATACACGTGGTGGCGGCAAGGAAAAAGAATGACACTTCTGTTAAGTTTTTGCTCAAGTAGCACACAGACACCATTGATATGACCTGTATTTGAAACCGTAGTATCACAACAAAGAAACTGCACTTTGTCTTTGAGATTCCAGTCCACAAACGCGTTCCAAACAGTTTTCGCCTCTTCACATCCTGAAGAGTTTTCCAACCTTGGCACAGCAATAAGTTGCTCTTTATTTCTATATGAAATAACTATCGGAAGACGTTCTTTTTTTTGCTTCCCGATCATGTGCAGCAGGCAACAGTTTGCCATCTCAATGAATAGTCACAACATCTGGTACCTCGTTTTGAAAATTAACTTTTATATCTTCCGCACGGTCTTTCCGTTTTTCTGTACAAATTCTTTGAATAGAGGACTTACTTATAGGAAATTCATCAGTATTACATCCAAGTGCCTCAATGGTAACTTCAAGAATACACACTGAGTCTCTCACACTCAACTGACACCTATCTAGCGCTGCTACTAATTTTGGAGTAATGAAATTTTTCCGCATACTGGTTCCAGATTTTATTTTCTCAATCACAGTTGGGAAATTTTCTTGCAAACACATCTCATTTTCATTACAATCTGAAGATGATTCATTTTGTAATGCTTCATAAGATGCTGACGAAGGATCTGACGTGGAAAAATACTTAGCACGTCGGTTTTCTGCCTCAATAGTTCTGATGCGCGACCTTTCCTCTTTATTAGCCAGTTTCTTGTCCACTGCAGCTAAGTGACCAGGCCTACCTGGCTCTCTCTGTCACTGTAAAAAGATTTTATCTTTATTTAGTTTCATTAACTGAAGTGCATCGGCGTGTGCAATGTCGAACAAATCATCTAACTTGTTGACAAACTCTTGTCGGCGCTGCTCAAATACCTTTTGGGTTTTTGTGCATTTTTTTTGCAGCTCCCACGAAACTTGATATAGGTTAACTAATTTCTTCACACAATTAGGTACAGATTTGGTAGGTATACGCGCCTTTTTCCAAAAGATCATACATTCCTTAATAGTGAGATTTGCACTTTCACTGACAGTTAAATTCACTTCCCGGATATTATAAAATAAAACTGCTAGAACTTGGCCATTAGATGGCAGTTTTGAACCTTCTACCTGATATTTTACCGCACCTATTAAAAATATACGCGTTTTAGAACTACTACGTAATTCCACTGACATTTTCACTTACTGACAACAATTTAGACTAACAATGTTAGAGACACACCGACACGAGAGCGTACGCCTTCGCCTTTCTTACCAAGTACAGCCAACCTGACATGTTTCAATGCAAGTCGGCACGGGTTGCCAACATCCTAAGGTTCTTTTTTCTTTCTCACAGTAGATTTTCACCGAAAACAAGAAAGTTGTATTCATTGCTTATCGGCTTGACTAGAATACTACTATGGGAATCGGAATTTGCAATAACAGTGAACATGGATCAAGGTCAGGAAGAGGGAGGAAGGAGAGGTCGACAGAGAGTTGGGATATGGAGTTGGGAAGGAGGAGATGGACAGAGAGGGGGTGTAGGAGGACATGGACAAAAAGAGGGGGAAGGTAGGTGATGAACAGAGAGGAGAGAGGAGGAGGAGATAGGAAAGGAGAGACACAAGGTGATTAGTACGTATATCCAACTTCCTTACATGTCTGGCAATTACGAAGCACTGCCGAGTTCCCTGAGGCTAGTAACTAACAGCTGCTCTAATTAAAGGCCGTAAATAGTTATTTCTGTGACAGTAGTATTTAATGTAAGTGATGTGATAGGACTGAAAAGAACGTAAGGCACTTGACAATACTGTCGTTTACTATTCTAGCTGATCACAGTCCTCTACGCCTCACGACGTCTTCTTGGCACCTTATTCAACTTCGCAAGTGCACTGGAATGTTTTATAAACCTGAGACCTCTCTCAGGTGTCTCTCTCACAAGTGGAGAGGCCCTATGGCCATTTCGTCCAGCAGAACCGTTCAGCTGATATAAAATCCGATAATAAATTCAGACAGAAGGGGAAAATACGAATCTAATGACCGCTATCAAGGATCGATTGCGCGCATATTAAATGATCTGGAAAACCTAATATGCAAATTTCCTCTATAAAATAAATTTTGCTTTAGTTTCTGGACCCACTGAGGTATTGCTGTGGCGCCTGTTACTCTACAACACGTTATGTTTATTTACGTTGAGCGTCAACGACTAGCCCTGCACCAATGTCTCTCCTCTGCAGGACTTCTTGTGTTTCGCTACAGTCTACAGGCGTTGCAGCTTTCTTATTAACAACAGCATCGTTTGCAAATAGGCTCTCATTGCCTCCGCTGCTGTGCACTAGATCATAAATATAAATTATAAATAGTAGTGGCCCTGTAACATTCCCTCGTGGTTGTCTCTAAATTACCTTTAATTTTATAGATTTTCTTCCGAGACTAAGATTCACTAGGAGAATCCTCAGAAGCGAAATCTATCTCTGAATGAGGCAGCTACTTGATTATTGCTCATCATTATGTGACCCTTCACAGATCTGACTGATTGAGAATGCAGGGAAGATCCAAAGAAGAGTAGTATGTTTCGTCACACGTTCATTTAAATAGGTGTGTAAGCAATGGAGGAAATGCGTGATGATTCTGCTCAGAGAGGTGGTGCTATGGTATGCGGATGTTTTTCGCGGTTAGCTTAAGAACATGCAGTGCGAATAAAATGAACAGATTTCGCAGCACTGTGTCCTGCGTACAGTAAAGTAACAGATCAGAGACGATGATTGTATCGGTTCCACAATGGACTATGTCATAAAGGAGCATCTATGAGGCAATGCTTTATAAACAATAACATTGCTGAAACGGATTGGCTTGCCCAGAGTGCCGACTCGAACCCAATGGAACACCTCCAGCGTGAGTCGACATAAAACTTTTCTGGGTATGGTACCGCGTCATAATGTAAAAAACTACCGCTGCTGGATAAAAAGCAACGTTTCGGCCACGGTTGCAGCGGCCTTCTTCTGGGTCTAATTGTGCGTTCTAGCCTTACAGTGTCCTTTATATTTTGTTGTTACTGATCATTGCGCATGCCATTACGTCATAATTTTAAAAAGGTAGTTAGTTTCATTGGTCACTTAAGGAAGAATGAGAGGGAACTTTATTTTAATAGGTTATTGCGGTGGAGGAAGAACGTGACCTCTGTTGTCTATTGGCTCTTGTGCTATGTACACGGTGTTTCAAAAATGACCGGTATATTTGAAACGGCAATAAAAACTAAACGAGCAGCGATAGAATTACACCGTTTGTTGCAATATGCTTGGGACAACGGTACATTTTCAGGCGGACAAACTTTCGAAGTTACAGTAGTTAGAATTTTCAACAACAGATGGCGCTGCAAGTGATGTGAAAGATATAGAAGACAACGCAGTCTGTGGGTGCGCCATTCTGTACGTCGTCTTTCTGCTGTAAGCGTGTGCTGTTCACAACGTGCAAGTGTGCTGTAGACAACATGGTTTATTCCTTAGAACAGAGGATTTTTCTGGTGTTGGAATTCCACCGCCTAGAACACAGTGTTGTTGCAACAAGACGAAGTTTTCAACGGAGGTTTAATGTAACCAAAGGACCGAAAAGCGATACAATAAAGGATCTGTTTGAAAAATTTCAACGGACTGGGAACGTGACGGATGAACGTGCTGGAAAGGTAGGGCGTCCGCGTACGGCAACCACAGAGGGCAACGCGCAGCTAGTGCAGCAGGTGATCCAACAGCGGCCTCGGGTTTCCGTTCGCCGTGTTGCAGCTGCGGTCCAAATGACGCCAACGTCCACGTATCGTCTCATGCGCCAGAGTTTACACCTCTATCCATACAAAATTCAAACGCGGCAACCCCTCAGCGCCGCTACCATTGCTGCACGAGAGACATTCGCTAACGATATAGTGCACAGGATTGATGACGGCGATATGCATGTGGGCAGCATTTGGTTTACTGACGAAGCTTATTTTTACCTGGATGGCTTCGTCAATAAACAGAACTGGCGCATATGGGGAACCGAAAAGCCCCATGTTGCAGTCCCATCGTCCCTGCATCCTCAAAAAGTACTGGTCTGGGCCGCCATTTCTTCCAAAGGAATCATTGGCCCATTTTTCAGATCCGAAACGATTACTGCATCACGCTATCTGGACATTCTTCGTGAATTTGTGGCGGTACAAACTGCCTTAGACGACACTGCGAACACCTCGTGGTTTATGCAAGATGGTGCCCGGCCACATCGCACGGCCGACGTCTTTAATTTCCTGAATGAATATTTCGATGATCGCGTGATTGCTTTGGGCTATCCGAAACATACAGAAGGCGGCGTGGATTGGCCTCCCTATTCGCCAGACATGAACCCCTGTGACTTCTTTCTGTGGGGACACTTGTAAGACCAGGTGTACCGCCAGAATCCAGAAACAATTGAACAGCTGAAGCAGTACATCTCATCTGCATGTGAAGCCATGCCGCCAGACACGTTGTCAAAGGTTTCGGGTAATTTCATTCAGAGACTACGCCATATTATTGCTACGCATGATGGATATGTGGAAAATATCGTACTATAGAGTTTCCCAGACAGCAGCGCCATCTGTTGTTGAAAATTGTAACTACTGTAATTTCGAAAGTTTGTCTGCCTGAAAATGTACTGTTGTCCCAAGCATATTGCAACAAACGGTGTATTTCTATCGCTGCTCGTTTAGTTTTTATTGCTGTTTCAAATATACCGGTCATTTTTGAAACACCCTGTACCATGATTGGTGGTCACCGTCAAATGAGAAGTTCGCTGCTGTTTACCAACTGCTGGACGTCGGCCGCGCGGCGGCAGTTACTCGCCTGTAGTGCTCGTGCCTCGTGTTGACAGTGCTGTCTGTTGGGCTCTGATTGCTGGCAGCCAAGATGGGGCAAGCCTGAGTCCATGCTCCCTGTTCATGTTATTAGGGTGTTCAAGTATTTCGATGGCCTCTCTGATTTTGCGTTTCGTCATAATTGGCTGCTTGGCCAAAACACAGGCTTCGCTGATTTTTTTATTTCTTTTCCGCAGTCTTGCTGATGTTCTGCCATTCCGGATTTGTTGTGTTGCCCTAGACGAATAGAAGGAGGCCACTGCAACCGTGGCCGAAACGTTGGCTTTTCTCCAGCAGCAGTAGTGTTTTACATTATGACGCGGTACCATAGCCATAAAACTTTTATGTCGGCTGACTCCGGCCACGGAAACCTACGCAATTATATCTCCAACGTGAGTTACGACGTCGACTTTTTTGCAGAACCTAGCGTTCAGCGTTACTATCTTCTCTGATTCCCACTCTTGGGGAAGAATGGGCTGCCATTCCTCCACAGACATTCAGACACCAAACTGAAAGTGTCCACAGCATAATTCAAGCCATGGTAATGCAAAAGATGGACACACTCCATATTAACTTTCACTAATAGGTGTCTGGATACTAGTGATCAGAAGTGTATATCAAGATTAGTGGATGAAGGTAAAATCTGCGATTGAACGAGATTGCTTTACCATGTAACATTCGCTACTGTGATCCTATTGTAAATAGTAGCGGCCCTGTAATATTCCCTCGTGGTTGTCTCCAAATTACCTTTAAATTTATAGATTTTGGTGCCAGAAATACCATTAGCCACACACATTCAGGAGGCTGGCGTAATACGGGTGTAGTGGATTTTAGACGTAGACGCAAACCGGGTGAGTGAGTCGTTGAGTGCGAGACGCGGGAAGCCGCTCTGCGGGCGCCACAGCCAGGTACAGCACATCTGCGAGCCCAGCTTCGTGTGCCCAGCGGACAGGGAGCTGATACACGCTGTTTCACAAGACTGTAGCTGTCTTGTAGCAGCACACCTTTAAAATCAGTGACAACCTACCCCAGTTTAATCCTTGTACCACTGATAACAAGAGTGAAGTAAGTATTAATATCGGTGGTGTTGAGAAACAACTGAAATCGTTAAAACTGAACATTGTTCCAGGGCCAAGGGAATCCCAATCACATTCTATGCTGAATTTGCTGCCGAGCTAGCCCCTCTTCTAACTATAATCTATGGTAGATCCTTCGGAAAGAAACACAACCATACCCAGTTCTTGGAAAAAAGCACATGTCACACCCCTCTACAATAAAGGTAGTAGAAGTGATCTACAAAACTACCGTCCAGTATCTTTGACATCGATTTGTCGTAGAATATTAGAACATATACTGAACTCAAACATAGTCAGGTATCTCGAACAGAGTGACCTCCTTCTTGACACCAGCATGGATTCCGAAATTACCGATTATGTGAAACCCAACTTACACTTTTCTCACATGGTGTACAGAAAGCATTGGAAGGCAGTCAGTTGACTGGTTTCTGAAAAGCATTTGACTCAGTACCACATCTATGCTTACTGTCAAAAGTAGGATCATATGGGGTATCAAGTGAACTTTGTGACTGGATTGACGGCTTTTTGATAGGGAGGACACAGCGTGTTATCCTGGAGGAGAGTAATTTTCAGATGTAGAAATAATTTCGGGCGTGCCCCAGGGAAGTGTGTTGTGAACCCTTCATGTTCATTTTGTCCTTGCAGATCTATTAATAGTTACCTCAGGCTTCTTGCAGATGATACACTTATCTGCTACGAAGTACTATCCGAAAGAAACTGCATAAATATTCGTTCAGATCTCGATAACATTTCAAAGTGGGGCATAGATTGGGAACTTGCTGTAAATGTTCAGAAATGTAAAATTGTGCACTTCACAAAACGAAGAAATATAGTACGTTCTGACTACAATATCAGTGAGACGCTATTGTGTTCGACCAGCTCATACAAATACATGGTTGTAACACTTTGTAGGCGTATGAAATGGAATGATGAAATAGGTTCACTCGTGGGTAAAGGAGGTGGTAGAGTTCGGTTCACTGGTAGAATACTGTGGAAGTGCATTCAGTTTACAAAGGAGCTTGCTTAAAAACCATCGTGCGACCGGTTCTAGAATATTGCTCAAGTGTGTAGAACTAAGAGGGGTATTGAACGCATACGTAGGACAGCACGATTGGTGACAGGTTTGTTTGATCCATGGGAGAGTGTCACAGAGATACTGAAGAAACTGAAGTTTCAGACTCTTGAAAATAGACGTAAACTATCCGGAGAAAGTCTACTAACAAAGTTTCAAGAACGAGCTTTAAATGATGACTACAACTCGCTACGTATCGCTCACATAGGGATCGTGATGAAAAGATTAGAATAATTACAGCACATCCAGAGGCATTCAAACAATAATTCTTCCCGCGCGCCATACGTGACTGGAACGGGAACATCTCCATCTACATCTTCATGGATACTCTGCAAATCACATTTAAGTGCCTGGCAGAGGGTTCATCGAACCACCTTCACAATTCTCTATTGTTTCAATCTCGTATAGCACGCGGAAAGAACGAACACCTACATCTTACCGTACAAGCTCTGATTTCCTATATTTTATCATGGTGATCGTTTCTCCCCATGCAGGTCAACGGCAACAAAATATTTTCCATGCTGGTGATTGGAATTTCGTGAGAATATTCCGCCGCAACGAAAAACACCTTTGTTTTAATCATGTCCACCCCAAATCCTGTACTATTTCAGTGACACTTTCTCCCCTATTTCGCGATAATACAAAACTTGCTGCTCTTCTTTGATCTTTTTCGATGTACTCCGTCAATCCTATCTGGTAAGGATCCCACACCGCGCAGCAGTATTCTAAAAGAGGACGGATAAGCATTTTGTAGGCAGTCTCCTTAGTAGATTTGTTACATTTTCTAAGTGTCGTGCCAATAAAACGCAGTCTTTGGTTAGCCTTCCCCACAATATTTTCTATGTCTTCCTTCCAATTTAAGTTGTTAGTAGTTGTTATTCCTAGGTATTTGTTTGAATTTACGGCCTTTAGAATTGACTGATTTATCGTGTAACTGAAGATTAACTAATTACTTTTAGGACTCACGTGGATGACCTCACACTTTTCGGTATTTAGGGTCAATTGCCAATTTTCGCTCCATACAGATACCTTTTCTAAACCGTTTTGCAATTTGTTTTGATCTTCTGATAACTTTGCTAGTCGATAAACGACAGCGTCATCTGCAAACAACCTAAGACGGCTGCTCAGATCGTCTCCCAAATCGCTTATATAGGTAAGGAACAGCAAAGGGTGTATAACACTACCTTGGGGAAGGCCAGAAATCACATCCGTTTTACTCGATGACTTTCCGTCAATTGCTACGAACTGTGACGTCTATGACAGGAAAACACGAATCCAGTCAGTTAACTGAAACGATATTTCCATAAGCACGCAATTTCACTACAAGCCGCTCGTGTGGTACAGTGTGAAAAGCCTACCGGAAATCCAGAATACAGAATAAATCTGAAATTCAAATGGTTCAAATGGCTCGGAGCACTATGGGACTTAACAGCTGAGGTCAGCAGTCCCCTAGAACTGAAACATCCCCTTAGAAAATTTTTATGACATTGCTGGAAAACCTGTACGTTATTTGATTTTCAAACAGCTGAGCAGAACTGAACGTACTCAGACATTTCTCTCTTTACTTATTCTGATCAGCACTAAACTGACACACAATACTTTTAGCGGAACGCAGTCTGACTTTCAATAATCCCAACAAAAGAATCGCCCTGACTAACAATAACCTATACCTTTCATGAATCACCTACCTCACAATAATCTTCGTTACTCGAACTACTGGAATACAGCGAGCGCCAATACTGCCAGCTAAATAAAAGATTCTAACTACTGAAGGGACTAACTGCTGATCGGCATAGTTAGCAAATGAAAGATTTTGATAGAGAACAAACAATGTATTTACCTTAATAGAGTTCAAAAGTGATTTTTTATATATATATATATATATATATATATATATATATATATATATCAGTTCATGATATCCAGTATTACAAATTTACTCTTTCTGGCGGACATACGTCCCGATCGTCCGCTCTTAAAATTCTGCCATCTCTCTCCCCACATCCACCACTGCTGGCGACTCACCTCCAACTGCGCAACGCTACGCGCTGTTCACATCCAACTGGCCGACACTAAAATAGCAAATATTCCAACAATGCAAACCAGCCACAGACTGCACACAGCACAGTCAGTGATTTTCGTACAGAGCGCTACGTGGCGTTACCAACATAAAAACCTAAACAGCCTACTTACAGAACTTAGAACTACTTAAACCTAACCAACCTAAGGACAACACACACACCCATGCCTGAGGCAGGATTCGAACCTGCGACCGTAGCGGTCACGCGGTGCCAGACTGAAGCGCCTAGAACCACTCGGCCACTCCGGCCGGCAAATCTGAAATTCCTTGTCACTAGCACTCAGAAGAAACCATAATAGCTGGTACAATGTGACGTACCTCTGTCATGCATTTCACGGTGATCTGCAGAATATAGATGTAGATGTAGAGTTTGTGTGCAGACGTGCCCAGGGAATGCTCATGTTCCAATAACTGCGTACGCACACCAACAGAATCTACGAAAGATTCGCATGTGCACTGCAGCGCTAGATGGGAAAATCGGTTCTCATTCATTCTGTACGACATCTCGGCGTTGTTCTCTGAGAGGGCACTTGCCCCGACGCACTTAACAGGCAGACTGTAAGCGCCAGTGATGAGCGACGTCCCCGCCAATGTCCCGGCTTCGCAGAATCGAGCCCACCACTCCTCCTTAGCGTCTTCCGCGCTCCGGCCTGAGACACAACAGTTAATCAGCCCTGCAGTAATTTTCTTCCAGTCTTGGCGCCCGTTAAGTAATGAGTTTACTGCGGCCGCTCGTCACTTCCACTCTCCCCCCCCCCCCCCCCCGCCCCTGTCACCCTGACTAGGCTGACGCACCCCGCGCGACTGTGGACACGCCGATGCGCAGCGATTAATCACCTACCGACTCCCACACCATCCCCGGCACCGTCCCTTCCGTTACATAAATCACGCTGTCTGCAATCTATCAAAGATTTCGATTTCTTTTCCCCAGTCCTCGTCGGGACGCAGTTGACGCCGCTTAAGAGTTGACAGCCGTTTGGAAACTGCAGGTGGGCTCAGTTTTCAGTTTCCACTTTAGAAATCGAGAGCAATTTGTTGTGTCTGCGTGAGACAGAGCCCAAATTAAGCACCGAATAGTTGCACGCAAGAGATGAATGTGGTAAATGATAGATCAACATTGTCTGCTCCATAGTTGACATATCCCTAAAAACGTTGGGACTCTGTACATAGACCGAAACTTTGACTTTTATACTCATCTATGCGAATTCTTTACAGACGAATAGAAAAACTGGTAGAAGCTGACCTCGGGGAAGATCAGTTTGGATTCCGTATAAATATGGGAACACGTTAGGCTACACTGACCCTACGACTTATCTTAGAAGATAGATTAAGGAAAGGCAAACCTACATTTCTAGCATTTGTAGACTTAGAGAAAGCTTTTGACAATGTTGACTGGAATACTCTCTTTCGAATTCTGAAGGTGGCAGGGGTACATTACAGGGAGCGAAAGGCTATTTACAACTTGTGCAGAAACCAGAAGGCAGTTATAAGAGTCGAGGGACATGAAAGGGAAGCGTTGGTTGGGAAGGGAGCGAGACAGGGTTGACGCCTCCCCCCAATGCTATTCGATCAAGCTATTGAGCAAGCAGTAAAGGAAACAAAAGAAAAATTCGGAGTAGGTATTAAAATCCATGGAGAAGAAATAGAACTTTGAGGTTCGCCGATGACATTGTAATTCTGTCAGAGACAGCAAAGGACTTCGAGGAGCAGTTGAACGGAATGGACAGTGTCTTGAAAGGAGGATATAAGATGAACATCAACAAAAGCAAAACGAGGATAATGGAATGTAGTCGAAATAAGTCGGGCGATACTGAGGGAAATAGATTAGGAAATGAGACACTTAAAGTAGTAAAGGGGTTTTGTTATCTGGGGAGCAAAATAACTGATGATGGTCGAAGTAGAGAGGATATAAAATGTAGACTGGCAATGGCAAGGAAAGCGTTTCTGAAGAAGAGAAATTTGTTAACATCGCGTATAGCTTTAAGTGTCGGGAAGTCGTTTCTGAAAGTATTTGTATGGAGTGTAGCCATGTATGGAAGTGAAACGTGGACGGTAAATAGCTCGGACAAGAAGAGAATAGAAGCTTTCGAAATGTGGTGCTACAGAAGAATGCTGACGATTAGATGGGTAGATCACATAACTAATGAGGAGGTATTGCGTAGAATTGGAGAGAAGAGAAATTTGTGGCACAATTTGACTATAAGAAGCGATCGGTTGGTAGGACATGTTCTGAGGCATCAAGGGATCACCAATTTAGTATTGGAGGGCAGCGTGGGGGGTAAAAATCGTAGAGGGAGACCAAGAGACAAATGCACTAAGCAGGTTCAGAAGGATGTAGGTTGCAGTAGGTAGTGGGAGATGAAGAAGCCTGCACAGGATAGAGTAGCATGGAGAGCTCCATCAAACCAGTCTCTGGACTGAAGACCACAACAACAACATAACCATGTAAAATTCTGTTTAAATTTTCTTAAATGTATAAAATCTCTTTTGAAAAAAGGAAGCTGTAATTTCATTAGTGTCTACTCTCAACATACACTGGGGTCAGAAAAATCATGGGATAGCGATATGCACATATACAGATGGTGGTAGCATCGCGTACACAAGATGTAAAAAGGCAGTGCATTGGCGGAGCTGTCATTTGAACTCAGGTGATTCTTGTGAAAAGGTTTCTGACATGATTGTGGTCGTACGACGGGAATTAACAGGCTTTTAGCACGAAAAAATGATAAGAGAAAACCAATGCTGTCCGCAAATTGTAGTTCGTAGGCAGAAAACTCGACGTGTTTAAGTGTTTGAAACAGATACCGATGTATGTTACTGCGTGTTGACATTCCTCGTCAGCCGTTACAGGAAGCAGATGGCACTGCAGACGCGGTTTCACTGGTCCCTCACTGACGGCTAGCACCATGTATAAAGAAATTCCGTTTTCATATTTCTACACCTGGTATATGTATATACGAGGGTAATCCCAAAAGTAAGGTCTCCTATCTTTTTATAAGTACATAGACCTGTTTATTTCTACAATGGTTTACATCAGTTTACAGCTTGAACATTTAGCTATTTTTCGACATAATCACCATTTCTGTCAAAGCATTTTGTAGACGCTGTCGCAGTTTTTGTATGCCCATGTCATACCAGCTCGCCGCCATGCTCTTCAGAAAGTTATCAACCTCTTCTTTCACCTCGTCGTCGGAGCTGAATCGCTTTCGGGCCAAATGTTCTTTTGAACTAGGGAACAGGTGATCGTCACTGGGCGCCAAGTCAGGACTACACGGTGGGTGGGTGATTATGTTCCACTGAAACGGTTACAGGAGAGCAACGGTTTGCCAAGCGTTGATATGAATAGTGTGTACGCCCTTGCTCAACATTCCTCTCTTCGGTTCTGAATTGCCCATTTGAGTTTTTTCAGAGTCTCACAGTATTGTCAGCGTTAATTGTGGTCCCAGTGGGCATAAAGTCGACCAACAGTACCCCTTTCCGATCCCAAAAAACGGTTGTCATGACTTTACCGGTAGACTGTTTGTTTGAATTTCCGCGGCTTTGGCGAAGAAGGATGCCGCCACTGGCGTGATTGTTGCTTGACTCAGGTGTAAAGTGGTATGCCCAGGTTTCGTCACCCGTGACAATTGAGTCCAGAAAGTTGTCCTGATCGGCTGTAAGGCGGTGAAGAAATGCGCGGGAAGCATCAACTCGTTGCCGCATGTGGTCCTCAGTGAGCATGCGCGGCACCCATCTTGCGCACACCTTCCGGTAGTTCAGTGTTTGCGTTAAAATTCTGTGAGCGGTGCTTCGGGAAACCTCAGGAACCAACGTGCAGAGATCATCCAGGGTGATCCGCCGATCTTCACACGTGCTCTGCTCAACCTTCAACACTGTCTCCTCAGAAATGAACGGTCCCCCGCTCCTTTGTTCGTCGTGAATTTCGGTCAGACCAGCTGCAAACTCTCTACACCACTCACGAACAATTTTGACATCCATGCACGACTCACCATACACTTCCGTCAATTGGCGATGGATTTCAATCGGCGCAGTGCCCTTTGCGTTCAAAAACCGAATAACTGCGCGCAATTCGCACTTGGTGGCAACATCCAACGGGAGCTCCATTCTCAACGGCTGCCAAGCCAAGACTGAGCGCCTCAGCGCGGCGTGCGCATGTTTTCACATGGCGCGTGAAGCACTTTTCATAACAGTGTGTCCAACTGCTATACAAACAGAGTTCTGTACTCAAAAAAAATAGGACACCTTACTTTTGGGATTACCCTCGTATATATATATATATATATATATATATATATATATATATATATATATATATATATATATATATGAACAAAATTGTCAGTTTTAAAAGTATTTTATTCTGATTTCAGTTTATTTACTTAGCAGTTATACAGGGTGTTACAAAAAGGTACGGCCAAACTTTCAGGAAACATTCCTCACACACAAAGAAAGAAAATATGTTATGCGGACATATGTCCAGAAACACTTACTTTTCATGTTAGAGCTCATTTTATTACTTCTCTTCAAATCACATTAATCATGGAATGGAAACACACAGCAACAGAACGTACCAGCGTGACTTCAAACACTTTGTTACAGGAAATGTTCAAAATATCCTGCGTTAGCGAGGATAATTGCATCCACCCTCCGTCGCATGGAATCCCTGACGCGCTGATGCAGCCCTGGAGAATGGCGTATTGTATCTCAGCCATCCACAATACGAGCACGAAGAGTCTCTACATTTGGTACCGGGGTTGCGTAGACAAGAGCTTTCAAATACCCCATGAATGAAAGTCAAGAGGGTTGAGGTCAGGAGAGCGTGAAGGCCATGGAATTGGTCCGCCTCTACCAACCCATTGGTCACCGAATCTGTTGTTGAGAAGCGTACGAACACTTCGACTGAAATGTGCAGGAGCTCCATCGTGCATGAACCACATGTGTCGTACTTGTAAAGGCACATGTTCTAGCAGCACAGGTAGAGTATCCCGTATGAATTCATGATAACGTGCTCCATTGAGCGTAGGTGGAAGAACATGGGGCCCAATCAAGGCATCACCAACAATGCCTGCCCAAACGTTCACAGAAAATCTGTATTGATGACGTGATTGCACAACTGCGTGCGGATTCTCGTCAGCCCACACATGTTGATTGTGAAAATTTACAATTTGATCACGTTGGAATGAAGCCTCATCCATAAAGAGAACATTTGCACTGAAATGAGAATTGACACATTGTTGGATGAACCATTCGCAGAAGTGTATCCGTGGAGGCCAAATGGTTCAAATGGCTCTGAGCACTATGGGACTCAACTGCTGAGGTCATTAGTCCCCTAGAACTTAGAACTAGTTAAACCTAAATAACCTAAGGACATCACACACATCCATGCCCGAGGCAGGATTCGAACCTGCGACCGTAGCGGTCTCACGGTTCCAGGCTGCAGCGCCAGAACCGCGCGGCCACTTCGGCCGGCCGTGGAGGCCAATCAGCTGCTGATAGTGCCTGCACACGCTGTAAATGGTACGGAAACAACTGGTTCTCCCGTAGCACTTTCCATACAGTGACGTGGTCAACGTTACCTTGTACAGCAGCAACTTCTCTGACGCTGACATTAGGGTTATCGTCAACTGCACGAAGAATTGCCTCGTCCATTGCAGGTGTCCTCTTCGTTCTAGGTCTTTTCCAGTCGCGAGTCATAGGCTAGAATGTTCCGTGCTCCCTAAGACGCCGATCAATTGCTTCGAACGTCTTCCTGTCGGGACACCTTCGTTCTGGAAATCTGTCTCGATACAAACGTACCGCGCGACGGCTATTGCCCCGTGCTAATCCATACATCAAATGGGCATCTGCCAACTCCGCATTTGTAAACATGCACTGACTGCAAAACCACGTTCGTGATGAACACTCACCTGTTGATGCTACGTACTGATGTGCTTGATGCTAGTACTGTAGAGCAATGAGTCGCATGTTAACACAAGCACCGAAGTCAACATTACTTTCCTTCAATTGGGCCAACCGGCGGTGAATCGAGGAAGTACAGTACATACTGACGAAACTAAAATGAGCTCTAACATGGAAATTAAGCGTTTCCGGACACATGTCCACATAACATCTTTTCTTTATTTGTGTGTGAGGAATGTTTCCTGAAAGTTTGGCCGTACCTTTTTGTAACACCCTGTATATATGAACAAAACTGTCAGTTTTAAAAGTATTTTTATTCTGACTTCAGTTTATCTGCTTAGCAGTTATATGTTAACAAAGCCTTATGAGCTTGTTGCTGTGTGTTAACTATTACATAAAAAAGTTACTCGGAAAAAAGTTGTGAATATTACACATTTCAAGAAATTTGAAATAAAATACATTTTTGCACTGGTTTGATGTTTTTAAGTACCAAGACAGCTTAAATCAGAAGTTTTTGAAGATTTTTTCCCCTTAACTTTTAAGGAGAGTACCCCTGGGTCCTTTTTCTCTTCCAGGCAACCACCCCACCCCAAAACTTCATTAATCCACCCCTGCCTCAGAGTTGGGGGAAACGCGGCGGACGATTCAGGCTATTATGTGGGAGGTCTGAGTGCGGGGAAACGGCGGCGGGCAGCGCGGTCAGCCTCGACGGGCGCCCCTCTGACGTCACAGCGCCACGCTGGTACCAGCAGCACGCCGGCCAGCAGCGGTCGCCTTTGAGCTCTCTGCCTGCCGCCACCTGCGGTTTCGATACCCGCTCCCCATATCGATCTACCTCGAATGCTGCGCCAGCCCTGCCCACTGCTGACACAAGTCAGCCGCTGACAGCACTGGCTGGCCAGAGCGTAGCGCTGCGCATTGTAATTCTACCTGCCGGCTTCACCGGCTGCGAAATTCCATTAATGTCAGAGCCGTCATCTCGATTACCAGTACTCTACGGGACATAGGACTATTGGAGGTATTGAGCCATTTTTTCCCCGCTAGCATTTGCAACGTGAAGTGCGAGTGGAGTTAAAAGTAGCCAGCCTCGTCTCTGAATGAGAATGCAATATTTCGACTTCTGAGATAGAGTAAACAGCTACAACAG
The DNA here is from genome assembly GCF_021461395.2 of Schistocerca americana. Classification (NCBI taxonomy): domain Eukaryota; kingdom Metazoa; phylum Arthropoda; class Insecta; order Orthoptera; family Acrididae; genus Schistocerca; species Schistocerca americana. The sequence continues at coordinate 155,654,946 of NC_060124.1, read as the reverse complement.
ACAGTTTTATGCAATAATCGATTGTTATCATTCATCTGTCAGTATTTCAGTTTATTTCATCAGTGAACTTAGACGTTTCTCTCTGGGGTCTGCAAAATTACTTTATCGGTAGAAGAAAGAACTACGATGGTAGAAGCATATGCGAAAACCGATTAGATTAAGAAAACTCGAGAAATCTGCGGGGTCAAGTATTCGGATAGAGAACTACCAGCAAAGAGGGCAATACAGAGTCTCCATAAAAATTGGCACATCTATGGATCTACATCTACATCTACATTTATACTCCGCAAGCCACCCAACGGTGTGTGGCGGAGGGCACTTTACGTGCCACTGTCATTACCTCCCTTTCCTGTTCCAGTCGCGTATGGTTCGCGGGAAGAACGACTGCCGGAAAGCCTCCGTGCCCGTTCAAATCTCTCTAATTTTACATTCGTGATCTCCTCGGGAGGTATAAGTAGGGGGAAGCAATATATTCGATACCTCATCCAAAAACGCACCCTTTAGAAACCTGGACAGCAAACTACACCGCGATGCAGAGCGCCTCTCTTGCAGAGTCTGCCGCTTGAGTTTGCTAAACGCTATCACGCTTGCCAAATAACCCTATGACGAAACGCGCCGCTCTTCTCTGTGCAAAATGTAAAACGACAAAGAATTCTTTCACTACGCACATCAGAAGTTATTGCAGATATTCGCTGAAGAATTATTCAGAGTCCAAAGAAGTCTACACATTAACTGGCCCAACAGGCACATGTAAGTAGGAGGATTTTGAAAAGTCTTAATCTGAAACCATATTGTGTGACAGTTGTGCAGTAATTACGGGAAGCTGACAGTCAGAAACGTGTAGATTACTACTTGTGGCTTTTCAATAACATCAACGATGGTTTGTTAGACCATTTCCATTACATCGTGAGTGATGAAGCATGGTTTTATCTTTCTGGTTATGTGAATTAACAGAACACGAGGTACTGGGCAACGGAGAACCCTAACACTGTGTGCCAGCAACTACTCCATTATGAAAAGAGTTGGCGTTTGGTGCGGTATAACACGAACGCACATCGTTCAAATGGTTCAAATGGCTCTAAGCACTATGGGAATTAATGAAAAAAAAAAGGTTCAAATGGCTCTGAGCACTATGGGACTTAACAACTGAGGTCATCAGTCGCCTAGACTTACAACTACTATAATCTAACTAACCTAAGAATATCACACGCATCCATGCCCGAGGCAGGATTCGAACCTGCGACCGTAGCAGCAGTGCGGTTCGGGACAGAAGCGCCTAGAACCCCTCAGCCACAGCGGCCGACGCACATCGTTGGTCCGATATGTTTTGACACTACCCTCAACACAGTTGCATATATGGAAGTTTTTTATACGTTTTGTGCTTGTCTCACTGAATTTAAAGACAGTATTGCTTCTTCCAGCAAGCTGAGACAACATGCCATACGTCGAAGGGATCCCTGGAACGAGTCCACGATGTCTTCACTGAAGGACGAACTGTCACCAAAAATTTATGACCACCACGTTCGCAGCATCTAACAACATGTGATTTTTACCTGTGGGGACAGTTGAAGAGCAATCTCTTGAAACAGAACCATTTTCCCACCTCTATCCTTCCCATTTCTATCCCCCTTCCTTCCTGCTCTTTCTTCCGTCTCATTCCTTTCTTTAACCGTAAACCCTCTGAAGAGACCCCTTTCGTAATTACTTAATTAACTTTGCAACGAATTACTGCTACGTGCTCCATTAGTCCCAGTGGTAACGAAACTTTGCATACATCAGGGTATTGTCCTTGTTATTATAGTATCCGTCGCTTGGTCGGAGTGTTGCCACTTATGTACTTTATCCAAAGTTGATGATTGTTTCGCCAAGCCCAGTGTCCACTTCCAGTTTTATGCAAATAACTCCTGTGATACTATATCAACAAAGGTTTTATAACATTGTCTTCAACTTTCGGTTTTATGCAGATAACTTTTATATTATGTGTACACTTTTATTACATATTTTCTGGTGTGACATTATGGTAGATATTAATTTTAATTCTTAATTTTCCATTTCCAAATATATTAATGATTGTCAGTTGTTTGTTCTTGGAAAAAGATAGGCTTGGGGGGTGGGGGGGGGGGGGGGAGATGGATTTTGGGGGGCAGGTGTTAACGGAAGTTGAATGCACGTGGCTCTTTGCGATGGAACATTTTGGAAGTGGAAATGTGTTTGTATTATCCATGAATAAACGACGATCATTCAAAGAAAAGTTTTGCAGATTATTAATCTGTCATACACATGTAGGGAAACCAGCTGCAATAAGACCTAGGATTTCCTTTCCTAGCGGAGCAATCTATATCCCAAGGAATTTAAGTTAAGTATTGCCTTTTCCAGCAACACATACAGCAACAGAGAACTGACTTTATAAAAAGAAAATTCTTTTAGCTTTTCCGGATGTTTATCTGGTGCTGGAGGAGACAAAGTTGGATGTGCTTAATTCTGTAAGTGCAAACATTACTATTCGATGTAATCTTCAACGTGTGAAGAACCCTCTCATCACATCGATAGCAATTGGAATGCTCCCCAAATTAGCGGCAACATTGTAGTCTCTGAAACAAATCCACACACAAAACAGGAATTGAAAGACAACATCAGTCGTGAAGTTGCCGCCATCGATATCCAAGCTTTAAGCCGGTGTATCTCAATATATGCTTAGACGTGCACAGCTGTGTACTGATGTTGCAGGGGATCACTTTTAGCATCTTCTATAAATGTAATTTTCACTGTTTTTTCTACTGTAAATAAATGGTAAGTCCATTTGAGCTGTTCGTGTCTGTAATTTCACTGCATTTCCTTTATACATACACAGGCTGCTTTATCTGTCCCACCCTGCTTTGTAATGCGGCCAACTTGGATCGTTATTCTGTATCTTCGCGGTCTTTCAATGACTAAGTGTACCACCGTATAAACCGACACCACATTCGGTAGACGGAATAGTCCATCCTTTTTAGGTTTACTTTCTACACAGGGGCAACGGCCTTGCCGCAATGGATACACCGGTTCCCGTGAAATCACCGAACTTAAGCGCTGTTGGGCGTGGCCAGCACTTGGATGGGTAACCATCCAGCCGCCATGTGCTTTTGCCATTTTTCGGGGTGTACTCAACCTCGTGATGCCAATTGAGGAGCTACTCGACCGAATAGTAGCAGCTCCAGTCAAAGAAAACCAGGAGAGCGGTGTGCTAACCACACGCCCCTCCTATCCGCATCCTCAACTAAGGATGACACGGCGGTCGGATGGTCCCGATGGGCCACTTGTGGCCTGAAGACGGAGTGCATTGCTTTTTTTCTGCACAGGCACAGCCAATGGGTTTGTCAAAAAATGGTTCAAATGGCTCTGGGCACTATGGGACTTAACTTCTAGGTCATCAGTCCCCTAGAACTTAGAACTACTTAAACCTAACTAACCTAAGGTCATCATACACATCCATGCCCGAGGCAGGATTTGAACCTGCGACCGTAGCGGTCGCGCGGTTCCAGACTGTAGCGCCTAGAACGGCTCGGCCACCCCGGCCGGCTGGGATTGTCATATTTGCACTCGGCGTAGAGAAGCAGCTTATATCACTTAATAAACGCAATGCCTCCGGTCCAGAGTGTAAACCAGTTAGGTTCCTTTCAGATATGCCGACCTGAGTGCACTATCAAATTAGGCGGAGGATGTGGAGTTAAAGCTCAACCCATCCAAAATGCAAGCGGTTCAATTCGATTGTCATCCCGTGGTTCCATCACAGAACTACGCCGGCTACGGAGGACACGAAGTTTTTCCACGATTGGATTCCGTGCCAAATGGAATGCGTGATTGAGCCGCGAGATGACAATCGAATTGACATCGATTCGGCGAAGTTTTCATCACGGAGGGCGCGCGGCGCAGCAGAATCGAACGCGCTCAAGTAGCGCACGCGCAACGCTAAGTGAATCCACCACGCATGTGCCGGAGGGGCCTTAAATACCAGAGCTCAGGGAGTTTTCGCCAGTGTCACCTAAAGATGGCCAGAAGACTCTGCGCCGAAATATTGTGACAGGAAGTTGCAAACATCCGGCAGTTCGCCCGAAATTTTGTGGAACATTATGTACGCCGGGAAAGTTTTAAATCTCACAGCTGAAATGTTTTTGATGTTGTGGTTACTCTGGTGACATGCAGCGACTAGTCCACGTTCGAAGCCACTGAGCTCCGCTACTGGCCAGTTCTGCTGTTGCTGTTTCTCTACTGGCAGTACAATACTCCTCGCCTCCTTTTATATCGGCGGGCCAGTCTGTTGTGACCTCTAGCGGTTAGTTCCGCATTACATAGACGTGTCGGGTTACTTTTGTTTACATAACGAATGTCATCATTGATTCTAAACGCTCAGGTTTCTTCTGTTTTAATTAGGCCTCAAATTTCCGTTATGATTCTTCTCTCTAATAATTATAGTACATCTATGTCATAAGTCAGTGCTAGGCATTCACTGGCGTAGAAGCATTGTGGTTTCTGTCTGATGTTATGATGCATTATTTTATCATTTCGATTCTGTGTACCCTTTCACTTATGACAGATTTTTTAAAGCATTTTTTGAGTTATCTCTCAGATACATCATAGCTATTCTGTTTGACCAGCATTTCTATAAAAATTGGTGCACTGTTTGTCATTGATAAATTTAATTTTCTCTGAGAGAGTCTTACATGTAGAATTCTTTATACTGTATTAATCCGCTTTTTATGTTTCGCCATACCTTCGTTCTTGTTGTGTTCACGAACTGTACTTTGCGTCGAACTTAGAAATGTGGGTTGCTTGCTTGCACTTAGCATCTATACAGCCTCGTCATAGGGTACACAACGGTTATGAGAAGAAATGATTGCCAAACATGTTAACAAGGTTTACGAAGATTTATTAACAGAAAATGTATATTACTTAACTGCAGACCGAGCGGTGTGGAGCAGTGGTTAGCAGATCGGACTGGGGGGACGATGGTTCAGACCCGTGGCCGGCCATCCTGATTGGGATTTTCCGTGATATCCCTAAATCGCTTCAGGCAAATGCCGGGATTGTTCCTTTGAAAGGGCACGCCAGATTTCCTTCCACATCCTTCCCTAATCCGAGCTTACGCTCTGTCTCTAATGACCTAATTGTCGGCGGGACGCCAAACACGGATCAAAATGGCTCTGAGCACTATGGGACTTAACATCTATGGTCATCAGTCCCCTAGAACTTAGAACTACTTAAACCTAACTAACCTAAGGACATCACACAACACCCAGTCATCATGAGGCAGAGAAAATCCCTGACCCCGCCGGAAATCGAACCCGGGAACCCGGGCGTGGGAAGTGAGAACGCTACCGCACGACCACGAGCTGCGGACAAACACGGATCTCCTCCTCCACTTAACTGTAGTATGGAGACTGTCCATGGCGGCAGTTCATTGTTCACTTGCAATGACCGGTCTTTAACTCTCACCTAATCTTGAACTCAGTAAATTCTTGAAATCTTGAACTCGGTGAGCCACCAGTACAATGTCCAGTCTGGCTGACCTTGGTGGGAACTGCAGACATGATCCTGAAGCTATCCTGATGCACTGTGTGATACTGTCGTGATATTGCCTGAGTGGAGCCGTGTGTCTGTTTATATCTGCGCTTCGCAGATGGATGTGCACCTGCGAACTACACTGGTGTCCAAAATTAATGAAATCAGCTTGGCGAGGTTCCATGTACTACTTACGGTAGAAGAATAGTTCGGAGACGATAGACGTTTGTTTCAGCAAGACAATGCAATCCGTAATATGGCCGCATCTGGCAGTCAGTGATCTGTAGACAATAACGTTTCTCGACATCGACTAGCCTGCCCAGAATCCCGTCCTGAATCTCATGTAACATTGGGATGGTCCTTATTTTTTCGAGTTTCGTGTTTCTTCGCGGACAACCCCTAGTTTTTTGTTTTGTTTTAAGAATTTTATGACCTGTTTTGTTGAAATTAAAGGCGAGGACCCATGCCTCAGTGCCAGATACGTTGTGTCATGTCAGTACGTGTTGTTTATTACTGCTGTCGGCTGTTAACAATCCATTGCAAACTTTCATTAATTTCACTTTCCACCGTATCATCCGTGACTTCAAGATTTGTCGTAGTCTTTGGTGGACTAAGGTAGGAAGTGTCTGAATCCCAAGAAAAAGGAATCGTATTTAATAAATATAAATTCTTCAACATGTCCCAACTCTTGACTGAAGTGAACTCGCTACTCCGCTGCAGAGGGAAAATTTCATTCGGGGAGCCTCCCCCAGACCATGTCTCCGCAATATGCTTTGTTTCAAGTGTGCCAGCACAGCAAGTTCCGTAGGTGTGCTTCAGTGAAGTTGAAAGACTAGAGATGAGGCACTGGCGGAAATGAAGCTGTGGGGATGGGTCGCGAGTCGTGCTTGGGTAGCTCAGTCAGAAGGAAACTTGCCTGTGAACGGCAAAGGTCCCGAGTTCGAGTCTCGGTCCGGTACACAGTTTTAATCCGCCAGGAAGATTCATATCAGCGCACACTGCGCTGCAGAGAGAGAGAACTTCGTTTTGGAGTACGACAGCAGTCGAGGACACGCATAATCAGCAATAAACAACGAGTAGTGACATTACGCGACTTGTCGGCAACTGCAGAATGGGTTCCTCGTCTTCAGTTTCAACAAAATGGATCTTGAAATTCTTGTTAGAACGAAAGACCAAAAACCAGAAGAAACATGAAATTCGCAGAAAAACAAGAATCACCCTAATGGATCATCTTTGGGATTAGGTCGACCTCGCACCAGACACCAGCGTTCAACATCACTACCTCCTCAGAGGAAGAATACCCTACTGTTGATCCACAGTCATTTAGACATCTCAATGAAAGTGCCACCAGCAGAGTTTAGGCAGTCATAGAGAAGAAGAAAAGAGGTTGACAGGAAGCACATAATGGCAAAGCGGGGATGGAGAGAGGGAAACGTATGGATTTAGAAGCATGTTTCACCAGGGGAAAGAAAGATATCGCCTGCAGAAAAATTAAAGAGGCTTCTGGAGAAAAGAGAAGTAGCTGTTTGAATATAAAGAGCTCAGATGGAAAACCAGTTCTAAGCAAAGAAGGAAAAGCAGAAAGGTAGGAGCATATAGAGGGGCCTCTACAAGGGAGACGTACTTGACGGCCATATTATGGAAATGGAAGAGGATGTAGACGAAGATGAGATGGGAAATATGATACTGGGTGAAGAATTTGAGAGAGCACTGAAAGATCTAAAGCGAAACAAGGTCCAGGGAGTAGACAACATTCCATTAGAGCTACTGATAGCCTTGGGAGAGCCATGTATGTCAAAACTCTTCGCAATAAATAACACGAATTTCTTACAGATGAATGAAAACACTAGTAGATACGACCTCGGGAAAGATCAGTTTGGGTTTTGGAGAAATGTGAGAAGACGCGAGGCAATACTGACCGTATCTTATAAGATAGGTTAAGGAAAGGCAAACATATGTGTATAACATTTGTAAACTTAGAGAAAGCTTTTGACAAAGTTGACTGGAATGCTCTATTTGATATTCTGAAGGTAGCAGGGATAAGGTACAGAAACCAGACGGCAGTTATAACAGTGGAGGTTATATCCTATCGCTGATGTTATTCACCCTGAACACTGAGGAAGCAGAAAACGAAACCATAGAAAAATTTGGAGTAGGAATTAAAGTTCAGGGGGAACAGATTAAAACCTTGATCTCTGCCGACGACATTGTAATTCTCTCAGAGATAGGAAACGATTTGGAACAGCAGTTGGACGGAAGCAGTTGGAAGGAGGATATGTGATCAACTTCAACAAAAGGAAAACAAGGATAGTGGAGTGTATCGAATTATGTGATGCAAAAAATCTTGATTAGGGAATGAGACATTTAAAATAGTAGATAAGTTTTGTTATTTGGGCAGCAAAGTAACTGATGACTGCCGAAGTAGAATATAAAATATAGACTGGAAATGGCAAGAAATGCGCCTCTGAAGAAGAGACGTTTGTTAACATCTAATATACGAAGTCTTTTCTAAAGGTGTTTGTCTGGAGTGTAGCCATGTATGGAAGTGAAACATGGACGATAAACAGTTTAGACAAGAAAAGAACAGAAGCTCTTGAAATGTGATGCTACAGGAGAATACTGAAGATTGGATGGGCAGAGAACCTAACAAATGAGGAGGTATTGGATAGAATTGAAGAGACAAGAAATTGTGGCACAACTTGAGTAAATGAAGGGATCAGTTCATAAGACACATTCTGAGGCATCATGGGCTCATCAATTTAGTATTGGAGGGAAGGGTGTGGGGTAAAAATGTTAGGGGGAGACCAAGAGATGAATACAATGAGTAGATTGGGAAAGGATGTTCAAAAATGGTTCAAATGGCTCTGAGCACTATGGGACTTAACTGCTGAGGTCATCAGTCCCCTAGAACTTAGAACTACTTAAACCTAACTAACCTGAGGACATCACACACATCCATGCCCGAGGCAGGATTCGAACTTGCGACCGTAGCGGTCGGGCGGTTCCAGACTGTAGCGCCTAGAAGGAAAGGATGTTGGTTACAGTAGTTATCCGGAGATAAAGAGGCTCGCACAAGATAGAATAGCGTGGGGAGCTGCATCAAACCGATCTTCGGACAGAAGACCGCAACAACAACAGGCATTGTCTAGCGATGGGTGTCCGGACGCTGTTGAGCAGATACTGTACCTCCTTTAGAGATCATCCGTGTTATGACAGCTCTGGTCTAACGTAAATGGTCTCGATCTTCAGGTGGCCACTAGACTGGTGCGTGCATACACGTTTGTTTGACGTGACTGGTAGAGGGTGGTTCGTTGGTTATTATTTCGGATCTTGCGAGTGAGAAGGTAGCGAGGCTAACTGGGGCAGCAGGTCGGTGTGGGTCGGCGTCCACGTGGAGGATTTACTGCGGCATCTGGTAGGCTGTGCTGTGCTCTGTAGCGAACCGCTACGTGGCGCATCGGCCGGCCCCGCGTCTAGAGGCTTCCTCCCCGTATTTCGGCAATTTGGGCGTCGCGCGCTGCCGCCCGATTCTATTTCCGGGCCGAGCGGTTAGTCCTGCAGTGGGGGCGGGTGGCTGTGGGAAGGGAGGCGTGAGCGGTGACGGGGAGGAGGAACCCCGCCTCAGGGAGGCGAACCACGAACACGGCGGAATACACCCCCTCCACACTCCCCCCCCTCCCCCCCCCGCCCCGTCACCCACCTGCGGCAGCCCAGGTGTGCAGCCTCGGTACTCGCACCCCCTGTCTCAGAGGCGGAGGCAGGCGCTGGTGGACGCGGATGCTCTGCTTACCGTAGCCTGGGAGAAAAGAACCATCCGAAACTGGAGAGCTCGTGGTAGTAAGACAAAGAGAGAGAACACAAAACACTTTAAAAATTCGTTAAAACTTTATTTATCTTTGGAAACGAAACGAGATAGTAATCCTGTTTGCCGGCCGGGGTGGCCGAGCGGTTCCAGGCCCTGCAGTCGGGAACCGCGCGACCGCTACGGTCGCAGCTTCGAATCCTGCCTCGGGCATGGATGTGTGTGGTGTCCTTAAAATTAGTTAGGTTTAAGTAGTTCTAAGTTCTAGGGGACTGATGACCTCAGATGTTAAGTCCCATAGTGCTTCGAGCCATTTGAACCATTTTTTTGAAGTAATCCTGTTTTTCCCCAATCGAACAAGTTGTCTCATCGCAGATTGACTCAAAGATTAAAAAATTCGCTTCTAGACACAACCATTAGTGAAGGGCAAGCAATTTCTTCTCTAGAATGAAACTTTCGCTCTGCAGCGGACTGTGCACCCTTGTAACACTTCCCGGCACATTATAATTGTGTGCTGGGTCGGGACTCGAACCAAGAACGTTGTATTTTGAGCGCAATGGTCTTACTCAGTGAGCTACCCATGAGTAGGGGAATAAAGTCGATTTTGGCGTAGTTTTGATATTAAAGTGATATAAAATTAATTAACTAATTTAATCGATGGCTTAATTAACCCCCTTCTCTGGGAAATACCCAGTCTTCCCCACTCCTCCCCTATGGGAGATCAAACCTATGTGTCTGACCAGGACTCGAATCAGGGACCTTTGAAGATTGGAAGGTAAAAGAAGAGTTTATGATGCAGTTTTGATACAAAATTAATTGACTAATTAATTAAATTGATCAATTAACTCACGCCTTCTCTGCCTGCCCCTTCTGGCAGGAAATTCAGACTCTTGGGAAATTCAAAACGGAGGGAAATTCCAGTTTTCGCGGTAAATTCAAATTCTGATTACATTACATTGCAGAGGACATAATAATAATAACAATAATTAATAATAACATATTTATTATTTATAAAAAGTCAATTTACGTGTCAGTGGTGTGGAAGATTGTAGGGTTACTCTCATTGTTTCATCATCTTTGGAATACTGGCTCTGTCTAACTGTGACGCATCAAACCAAGATGGCCGACTCAGAATACTGGTGTGGTGTAACTCCCCTCCCCTCCTGCTATTGGCGGGAAATTCAAAAAATTGTCTGTGAAACATAGGAGTTGAGAGGTGGTAGTTACCATTGATCTAGCGCTAGAGAGTGGCTATAACCACTCGAATCAGTGACTGTTGACCGCAGAGAGGATAGTCTAGCACTAGAGAGTTGCTCCAGCCAGTCTGGCCAGTAGCCCTATTGGGAAGGGCAGGTAATAATAATAGACAGCACTCTATTACTGAAGTGCAGGGAAGTAGCCTCCTGCCGATCTACAAGTGAACAGCAGCTGGGATGAACATAAAGCTGGGTAATAATATTGGGACAGCGACCCAGTGCTTTTATAAATCATGCTGCCAATGTACTGGAGTCATGTAGCAACAAACGTACTTATACCTACTTACGAGTCTCAAGTCACATCCTAGCCAACAGAAACGCGGGATAACACTGGCCAGTCACGTCCAGTCTAGGCCAGCGCCATCCACCGAGTATATTGTGTACCTGAAGAGCCGACTGGCTGGAGCCTTTCTGTGTACCTGACTTGTAGAGACAAGCCAATCCATGGCTTCTGCTCGGCCAAGCCCTCGTGACCATGCCTGCCACTGGCTGCGGATAGGTGTCCCTGATTGCAGACCCACTGTGCGACGCGGCTTGGATGTAAAATTCTGTATGCAATTCCACCCCCAGCATAGAGTCCCGAGTTTCAAAACATCCAATTTAGCCCATATGAGGTGGGGATGTGGTTGTCCGTACATCTCATATCTCTCCCGCAAAATGTAGATTCCTCCCTCCTACGCGTGTTATTTCCTAAGACAGAAGAAATCGGAGCATACACGGGTTTTTATGTACCTGATGTATCGTTACTTGTTGATTCTTATTGTGTAATGGTGTTAAACTGTTCGCTTTGACCCTGTGCCCATTACATATGTTGTACAAATGGAGATGATGTCTTAATTATTGACGACGCCTTTGGCATAATTGTTTTATTATTCTCCATTGCATGATGTAATTTTAGAAGTTTTACTTCTGATGAAGGTATATTTATATGTACCGAAACCTTGGTCAAGAATTTTAATAAAAAATTTTATCCTGCAACTGGTTTTGGCTGTCATCCTTTCATTGTGAAGAATTTTAACAGTTGCTGCTGCAGCCATGTTTAAAAATGGTTCAAATGGCTCTGAGCACTATGGGACTTAACTGCTGTGGTCATCAGTCCCCGAGAACTTAGAACTACTTAAACCTAACTAACCTAAGGACATCACACACATCCATGCCCGAGGCAGGATTCGAACCTGCGACCGTAGCGGTCGTGCGGTTCCAGACTGTAGCGCCTTTAACCGCTCGGCCACTCCGGCCGGCAGCCATGTTTAAAATCTTGATTCTTATTGTGAAAATTCTATACAACAACATAGCTTAGGCTACACTTCCTCTAAGTGTTCTCTCATCCTGTAAAAATAATCTGTTCGTATCACCTTAATATCCGTAATTATCATTATTGTGTGCTCTGCAATACAATGTAATTAGCATCTGAAGTTACCGCGAACATTCGAATTTACCACCAAAATTCCAGTTTCCCACCGTTTTGGATTCCACGCCAATAGAGGGTGTCGAGGGGAAAATTAACTGATCAGTTTAATTAATCCTTCAATTAATTTGGTTAATTGAGACCGACCAGCCCTCACGGCTTCCCTTCTACCAGTAGCTTCTCATAGATTGCCATAATACCACTCCATAAATATTTTTTGTTCTTTCTATTCTGCACTTAAAGTATACAGTGACCCGGCCAAATATCTCACGAAATAAGCATCAAACGAAAAAACTACAAAGAGCGAAACTCGCCTAGCTTGAAGCGGGAAACCAGATGGCGCTATGGTTGGCCCTCTAGATGGCGCTGCCATTGGTGAAGCGGATATCAACTGCGTTTTTTAAAATAGGAACCCCCCATCTTTTATTACATATTCGTGAAGTACGTAAAGAAATATGAATGTTTTAGTTGGACCACTTTTTTCGCTTTGTGATAGATGGCACTGTAATAGTCACAAACGTATAAGTACGTGGTATCACGTAACATTCCGCCAGTGCGGGCGGTATTTGCTTCATGATACATTACCCGTGTTAAAATGGACCGTTTACCAATTGTGGAAAAGGTCGATATCGTGTTGATGTACGACTATTGTGATCAAAATGATCAACGGGCGTGTGCTATGTATGCTGCTCGGTATCCTGGACGACATAATCCAAGCGTTCGGACCGTTCGCCGGATAGTTCCGTTATTTAAGGAAACAGGAAGTGTTCAGACACATGTGAAAATGATGAAGCCCAAGTATGTGTTTTAGCTGCTGTCCGCTACATCAACATCGATTGCACGCGTACCATATTTCTATGCACCAGGAATTGCATGGCGACGACTTTGAACGTCGTGTACAGTTCTGCCACTATGCACAAGAGAAATTACGGGTCGATGACAGATTTTTTGCACGCGTTCTATTTAGCGACAAAGCGTCATTCAGCAACAGCGGTAACGTAAACCGTCATAGTATGCACTATTGGGCAACGGAAAATCCACGATGGCTGCGACAAGTGGAACATCAGCGACGTTGACGGGTTAACGTATGGTGCGGCATTATGGAAGAAAGTATAATTGGCGCCCATTTTATCGATGACAATCTAAATGGTGCAATGTATACTGATTTCCTACGTAATGTTCTACCGATGTTAGTACAAAATGTTTCACTGCATGACGGAATGGCGATGTACTTCCACATGATAGATACCCAGCACATCGTGCGCGTGCGGTTGAAGCGGTATTGAATAGCGTATTTCATGACAGGTGGATTGGTCGTGGAAGCACCTTACCATGGCCCGCACATTCACCGGATCTGACATCCCCGGATTTCTTTCTTTGGGCAAAGTTGAGGGATATTTGCTATCGTGATCCACCGACAACGCCTGACGACATGCGTCAGCGCATTCTCAATGCATGTGCGGACATTACGGAAGGCGAACTACTCGCTGTTGAGAGGAATGTAGTTACACGTATTGCCAAATGCATTGAGGTTGACGGACATCATTTTGAGTATTTATTGCATTAATGTGGTATTTACAGGTAATCACGCTGTAACAGCATGCGTTCTCAGCAATAAAAAGTTCACAAAGGTACATGTATCACTTTGGAACAACCGAAATAAAATGTTGAAACGTACCTACGTTCTGTATTTTAATTTAAAAAACCTACCTGTTACCAATTGTTCGTCTAAAATTGTGAGCGATATGTTTGTGACTATTACAGAGCCATCTATCACGAAGCGAAAAAAGTGGTGCAACTAAAACATTCATATTTCTTTACGTACTACACGAATATATAATAAAAATGGGGGTTCCTATTTTAAAAAAACCGCAGTTGAAATCTGTTTGACCTATGGCAGCGTCATCTAACGGGTCAACCATAGCGCCATCTGGTTTCCCCCTTCAAGATAGACAAATTTCGTTCTTTGTAGTTTTTTCGTTTGATGCATATTTCGTGAGATATTTGGCCTGGTCACGATCAATGGACAATCCCGTATCGAGGGATGTTCAATAAGTAATGCGACATTCTGGAGGAAAGGAAAGATTTATTCGGGATTCCAATACATCATATTATTCCCCATTTTTTTTACTACAAAACCTTTTTTTATAAGATTATCTTCGTTTAGTGCGGCGGCCTTATACCGCCTTGGTGGTAGGGCCCGTATTGTACAACTCTACTGCAACCCCACGATGGTCAACGTCCTGCTTCCCGCGGAGTGCCTCCTTCATTGGGCCAAACAGATGGAAGTCGCGAGATCCAGGGTGTAGGGTGGGCGAGGGAGAACAGTCCAGTGAAGTTTTGTGAGCTCCTCTTGGATACTCAGACTCGTGGGACGCCTTGCGTTATCATAGAGATAGAGAAGTTTGTTTGCATTTTCGTGGCTACCAACCCGCTCTACCGTTTTCTTCAATTTACTGAGGGTACAACAGTACACTTAAGAGTTGATCGTTGCACCATGAGGGTGGACATTATACAGAATAATGCCTTCAGAGTACCAGCCTTGACTTTACCGGCTGGGGTGCGGCTTCGAACTGTTTCTTCGGAGTTACGGTGTGCCGCCACTCCATGGATAGCTGTTTCGTTACCGGTTAGATGTGATGAACCCATGTTTCATCGCCTATGACGATGTTCGACAGTTGTCACGATCAGCCACGTAACGCACAAGAAGTTCCGCACAGACGGTTCTTCGTTGCGCTTTGTGGTCTTCTGTTAAACGGCGAGGAACTCAGCGTCCAGTTGAGCAGCGAGGTGTTTGATTGTGATCCGTCAGTCACCACGAATGAGAGTGTCCGCACATTCCAAAGTTGCAAGACCACAGGTCTTTGTGGCCGGCCGGCATGCAGGAGATCGGACAGGTTCGCGCGACCTTGTTGCCATGGTGACAGACATTATCCAACGACTCACCGTGCTTTTGTCGACTGCCAGGTCTCCATAGATATTCTGCAAGTGCTTATAAATATCTACGATACTCTTGTTTTCAGCCAGAAGATACTCAGTGACAACTGTCTCTTCGGGACGCACCTCCGTACAGACGTCGTTTTGAATGCTACTTACAGCGATGCCACCTATCGAAACTTCATGAAACTATAAGGGCTTAAAGGGGTATATTTCACGGTTTCCCACAACAAATTCTGCATTTTTAACCGAAATTGGACGAGTTAATGAATGTGTTGCATTACTTATGGAACACCTCTCGTAGTATGAGTACCTGAAATTGCTAAATTCTTATCCACAATGTACAAATATATTGTTGAGTTTTATTATTCATTGTAATGTTTTCAGATCTTTGATTATAATACTATAACTAGATTTTGAGGAAACATTTCCTTTCATGAAAATTGAAAATTTGGTTTTCACTAAAACCACGTGCACTTCAAAATTAAACCTCGCTATTAATTGTTTGTTTCAGGATTACGCACCTTACTTGAAAGGCCTCCTTCCCCTCTTACAAATAAACATTTTACTGTCTCATTTCAAAAGTTATTCCTATCCATAGTTATTGCTTTCCAATATGTTGGAATCATTAAAATGTAATCCTTTCAAACGTCCAGTGGTATAGTTGTCCAGCCCCAACTTTCCTGTTTCCAAAAAAATATACACTTTTACGAAAGTAATATGTTATCCAACTAAATATTCAAATTAGAACATTTAACTTTTCAGAAAATTCTTGGTGGATTTTAGAATTCTCAGTGTATGTTCAAACAACCCTCTCATTGAACAATACATACATTTCAGCCATTGTTTGACTATACAGCTTATAGTTAAACCAAGTTAGCCCACTGTCTAATCTCCATTCGTATTACCTATTATTCCTCTCTTTTAAATTATTATTGAAAATACAAAAAAAAATGGCTCTGAGCACTATGAGACTTAACTTCTGAGGTCATCAGTCCCCTAGAAATTAGAAATACTTAAACCTGAAGGCATCACATACATCCATGCCCAAAGCAGGAGAAGATACAATTACTGTCTGTTTCATCATATTGATAATTCCTGTACTACATGTATCTTTATATAGGCGTCATGCACAAAGGCGTACTCGGTATTCAACATGCTCAGTTGCATGTCAGTCGTGGGTGCGCAGTTAAGGAGTATAGGTATTATGTTTTAGTCACTCCACATCCGACAGTCAACGTGTAAACTCCTATGACAGTTCGGGGTCAGTCAGTATTAATCAGTCTTCTTGTAGCATTGAAAGAACAGTTTCTTAATGTTAATTATTTGTTTTGCCTTTTTTCTTGTCAGATAACGTACGGACTGCGTTAGCTCCTGACTTTTGTTATTATACCTCTCAAAGTTGCTACTTAAAAGCTGATCATCGTGACTATGTTTAGAATTAATAACTGTGAAAAAATGTAAAGTACACTTGACAATGTTGCGTGCAGTTACGTAATAACTGTAAAAAACTGTAATAAGATACCGAATAATCACCACGGCCTTAGGCTTAGAAGTAGATCAAAGAAACTTAAAAGGCATCCAAAACAGGTCGCTCACGTCCCAACCTCTCTTTCACACATGTCGTGGAAGAAAGAGGAAAATTGCACGTTTCAATAATACGAATGACTCTTAGCAACACGAAGTCCCATGACGATAACATGTTGGTCTTTGAGAGTAACATCTTCTAACCAAATATTTAATTTAATACTAGGCACCAATGCCAAACAAGCCCGAGTTAACACAATGCCCTGTGAAATCTCGCACCAGCACAAGATAGTGCAGAAAATTAACACAAAAACGCTTCCGTGGAAAATGGGTGCGTACGTTCGAATGAAGACCTCCTTGGCTGAGGAGTCCGATAGGGTACAAGAATAAATGGCTGTTCGGGCATTGGGAACGGCTGGAGACATCACAAAAAAACATCAGTATATCGTCTAGTGAAGTCATCAGAGGATCAAAACCAATCGCAAAACGATTTAAATAATATATGATGCATAAATTGGCAATTGACCCTAATAATGAAAAGTGTGAGGTGGTGAACATGGGTGCTAAAAGGAATCAAACTTCGGCTACACGGTAAATCAATCAAATATGGAGGCCGTAAATTCAGCTAAATACCTAGAAATCACGTTTATGAACAATTTAAATTGGAAAAAGAGATAGAAAACGTCGTGGGGAAGGCGAACCAAAGACTGCGTTTTATTGACGGGACAATTAGAAGATGCAACAGATCTGCTAAGAAAGTGGCTACACTACGCTTGTCCGTCCTCTTTTGGAGTACTCCTGCGTGGTGGGGGATCCTTACCAGATAGGACTGACGGAGCACATCGAGAAGGTTTAAAGGACAACAAGTTTTGTATTATCCAGAAATAGGGGAGAGGCTATCACGGGCATGATACAGGATTTGGGGAGGGCAGCGTTAAAACAAAGGGGTTTCTCGTTGCGGCAGGGTCTCCTCGCGAAATGTCACTCACCAACTTTGTCCTCCGAACGCGAAAATATTTTTTTGATGCCGACCTACATAGGGAGAAACCATCATCACAATAAAATACGGAAAATCAAACCTCTCATTGAAATATCGGTGTTCGTTTCCTGTGCACGCTGTTCGAGAGTGGAATAATAGACAATTAGTGTAATGGTGGCTCGACGAACCCTCTGCCAGGCACTTAAGAGTGACTTAGAGTAGCCATTTAGACGCAGAACATTTCCCGGAGGGAAACTGTGAAACCAGGGAATCGGTAATATACGACGTCTCCACGTAGGCATCATAAGACATGGCGCATGACGCCACATAAAGAACGACATGGGAAGCGATCGGCCTTGGTTTCATTGAGCAGTTATTTAGGATTTTATCCTAAGTATTTACGTAAATCAGGAAGGTGGTCAGACCTAAACCATACCTAAAATGAGTGTGGTTTGTCAGTCATCTGAACGTGTGATCTACAAGATAGAAATCTTTTATAAATGGGACCGTAAATCTGAACGTCTTTACATTAATGACAGTTTTTGAAATAAATGGGAGGGATTCTTAGAAAAAAAATTGGTATGCTCAGAGTCATCGTCTACGAAAAAAGAGCAGAAACTGACGTCTGATGACAGCTCTTCATCCTCTCTCAAAAGGCTAAGTCCTCCTTCTGCAGCCACAACTTTCACCCTTCGGCAATCCTCTTTAACTTCCTGTATGAATAACATCCTGTCTCACTTATCATAATTTTTTAAATGTTCTCGATCATTCCATCGTTTCCTTCCCTACGATCTTGTCTTCGAAAATGTTTCCTATAAGAATTTCATGTCTAATTGAATGTCAACAATGTTCCCTTTGAGTTGCCTGTAACTTTCGGTAGTTGTTTCTTCTCTCCTCCTTTTTTAATTTTTTGCAGAACCATTTCATTCATTCATTCTTTCTTTTTTTTTCAGTTGAGCTAGTTCTTGTAATTTCCTTCCACAACTGCATTTCCGCAGATTCGAGGCGAAATTTCTCATGGTTTCCTAACGTCCAAGTTTAACTCAGGCGCTCCATACGAATGTTTTTATGATTTTTCTTAGTGTGTAAGCTGATGTGATTTTTCAGCAGAAAGGTCTTCTCCTTTTTGGAGAGCCTCTTCGCCAGTGCTATTCTCTATATTTTCTTGAGACATATATTGATTTCCTCCATATTCATACCGAAATCGAGAAACTCGGTTACTTGCTCAATTTTCCCACTGCCTATTCTAATGTCAGTCTTACCTCCACCTCCTTCCTGGTCTATGTGGTCTTGGCATTTATTTTCAGTTTTATTTTTGTTCTCTTTTGATTTAATACCCTAATCATTTTATCTAGTTCCTCCTCACGGTCTGTCACTATGGAAAGGTCATCGGGTAATGTGATGCGTTGAATGTGTTGTTATTACGCCCTAGTTGAACGTTTTATCAGGGGTGTTCAGTAAGTAATGCAACACTTTTTTTTTCTCAGCCAGTTTCAGTTAAATAGATGCAGAATTTGTTGTGGTATGTATCGGAATACTCCCGCTATAGTTTCACGAAGTTCCGGTAGGTGGCAGTGTTATACGTAGCCTTCAAAATTGCGTCTGTAACGGAGTTGCGGTCCAAGCAGAGAGTTGGAATTGAGTTTCTTTTGAAAGAAAACCAGAATATCGCAGCTATTCGTAGGCACTTGCAGAACGTCTACGAAGATCTGGCTGTGAAAAAAGCACGGTGAGTCGTTGGTCGAGACGTTTGTTATCATTGCAACAGGAAACTTCCTGGCAGACTAAAACTGTGTGCCGGACCGAGACTCGAACTCGGGACCTTTGCCTTTCGCGGGCAAGTGCTCTACCACTTGCCCGCGAAAGGCGAAGGTCCCGAGTTCGACTCTCAGTCCGGCACACAGTTTTAATCTGCCAGGAAGTTTCATATCAGCGCGCACTCCGGCGCAGAGTGAAAATCTCATTCTGGAAACATCCACCAGGTTGTGGCAAAGCCATATCTCCGCAGTATCCTTTCTTACAGGAGTGATAGTTGTGCAAGGTTCGCAGGAGAGCTTCTGTAAAGTTTGGAAGGTAGGAGACGAGACACTGGCAGAAGTAAAGCTGTGAGGACGGGGCGTGAATCGTGCTTGGGTAGCTCAGATGGTAGAGCACTTGCCCGCGGAAGGCAAAGGTCCCGAGTTCGAGTCTCGGTCCGGCAGACAGTTTTAATCTGCCAGGAAGTTTCATATCAGCGCACACTCCGCTACAGAGTGAAAATATCATTGTGGATCATTGCAACAGGGTCGCGTAAAACTGTCAGATTTACTGCGTGCCGGCTGACTGCACACAATTTCAGGAAATTGAAGAAACGACTTCACTGTGTTCGTCACCACAGGTCTGAGCACCCAAGGTGAACTCACAAAACTTCGTTAGACTGTGCTTCCTCATTACCCTACAGCCCGCATCTCGCACCTTCCGACTCCCATCTCTCTCTTTCCAGGTATTAATCCCGATGTGCGGGGGGGGGGGGGGGGGGGGGAGGGCCTGCTTGTCATGGTTAATCGGACGTGGCGTGTTAATTTTAAGGGGGTGGCCGGATGTCCTTCCTGTAGGCCAACCCAATCCCCCCCCCCCCTCCCCCTGGGCCAGAATGGGTGCACCCCAACTGTGTGTGTCTAGTGGAATCCATGGAACAGTGCCAACGTGATTCAAATGTCGGCTTGTCGTGTAACTGAGGCGGAACGTGGGAACCAGCCCGGTATTCACCTGGCGGGATGTGGAAAACCGCCTAAAAACCACATCCAGGCTGACCGGCACGCCGTCCCTCGTCGTTAGTCCGCCAGGCGGATTCGATCCGGGGCCAATGCGCCTACCCGTGTCCAGGAAGCAGCGCGTTAGTGCTCTCGGCTACCCTGGCGGGTACCATCTGACTTCCGTCTGCTTGGCCAAAATAAGGATGCACTCGGCGGCAAGCAGTACATGGATGATGATGGGGGGATTGTTGATGCAGCAAGACGTTCGCTTCGACATCGACCAGTAGGTTGGTACCATGCGGGCATACGGGCCCTCCCAGTAAGGTGGCGTAAGGCCGTCGCATTGAACGGGGATCAAGTTCAAAAATAGGTTATTTTAGCTAAAAGAGTGGGGAATAATATGGTTTATTGGAAACCTCAATAAAAACCAACTTGCTTTCAGAAAATAGTGTTTCATTGCTTATTGAACTCCCGTCGTAAATAAGGAAGATGATAGAGAGCACTCCCGTCTCGCACCCCTTCTGATTTTTGCTTATTTCTTGTTACCAATAATATCCAATACAGTACTTTGACTTCTATATTGGTATACGCTAAAAATTAGCCGCCTGTCGTTACAGTCAAGCCCCGGTTTGAGAATTGTTTTAAATAACAACTTCCAGTCAACTGTATCAAAGGCCTTATCTAGTTAAATTAATGCTACAAAAGTTTTTATGATTACTTTCAATGTTCTTTCCAAAATTTGACGTAGTGCCAATATTGCTTCCATCGTTCCTTCTCGTGATCTGAGATCAAACTGATCATTGACTAAATTTCGACCTCTTTTCTTTTTAATCCTCCCTCGAACTATTTTTGATGCATGTGACAGAAAGGACAGTGTTTTGTAGTTTGTACAGTCCTTGCATTTGCCTTCTTTGGTAAGTCAGTAGTTCTACTTTTTGTGATACCATCTTCAAAATATGCATGGTAATTATTGAATGATCATTTTACTATTAATTGCAACAGAGAATATTTCGTAATTATTTATTTTAGTCCACAAAATGAAGGCAGGTGTACAAAGTATGTTTTGAAAACGGGTCTATATTTTTGTATAAATCTTGCATCTGAAATGATAAAAAAAAATCACCTAAAAGCACTACTACATAAAGAATAATTTTCCTTCCTCCAGGAAAAATTCAGGCCCGAAAGGGTTAACCTGTATAGTGCAAGTAAGAAATCTTCTTTTGTTATCGGCTAGGGATGACAATGGAATAGCTTTATTATTTATTGTTATCTAAAATTATATTTATTTCTAAAATCTTTTTGGAAACTTACTGTTACCCTTCTGGAATTTGCCTCGGGTTTTTGACTCCTGACGGCCTTTAATTAAATCGAGAACGGAAAAATTGACCTCTGCCACTGAAGGTAGATGTGATAGGTACATTTTGTGTCGCGACTAATTTTTCGTGACCCTGGGCCACAGTTGTTGGTGTGTCGTAGGATTTCCCGCGGCACTGAGGCTCCTCAAACCCGTGGAGTGCCGGTGGGCCGTGTGGCTAGGTTGAATTAAACAGCACTTCGCTGCTGAATGTTTCAGGAGCTCGGCCCGGCCGTCTCTGACTGAATGAAAGAGAAAACCGCAGTAGCGGCTCTTTGTAAGGATTTAGTACGTGAAGCAGCGATGTGTGACAAAGGAAGTAATAAATATCAGAACGAATGGGGCCGCTCCACAATTTTCTTGACGTGCGACGAAATAAAGTTTCACTTCGACATTGTTGTAACATAGTAATTTGTAAATTATGGAGGTGTAGGCATGACACGGGGAAGATGCCTCCAATAGCTTTGCGAGAGCTATAGAAAGTCGCACGGTACACTTTTGAGACAGTCGGTGAGGTATGCTCGGATTCCGTAATCAGAAGCGGTCAGTTACTGGCCTGTAGCACGCTTTTAACAAGTTCCGTGATTTGCCGAAGATGAAACCTAAAAGGAAATGCACCCAGTGCTAAGCACATTGACAAAAATGAAATGATAGGATGCATTTCGGAAGGATCGTGGAAGCCAGCATCTACTTACACTTTCAGGGCGAGTACTTTTAAGAATTTACGACTTAATCAGCGCCTCTCTTGACAAGGACTCACAGCAGCTTCCTTGTGCAGAGCTATCTTCGCTGTAACCGGAAAAGAGTGCGTGTCACAGCCATCTCCAAAGAAGGGAAGTAAAACTAATCCACAGAAGTACTGTTTCGTATCGCATCAGTCTGTAGCAGGGAAAGTTTAACGTCTGCATCTAACAACGTATCTCCATCATCATTACA
The DNA here is from genome assembly GCF_021461395.2 of Schistocerca americana. Lineage (NCBI taxonomy): Eukaryota > Metazoa > Arthropoda > Insecta > Orthoptera > Acrididae > Schistocerca > Schistocerca americana. The sequence continues at coordinate 155,632,474 of NC_060124.1, read as the reverse complement.
GAAGCCCTCAGTCGGGAAAATATTGGAATTTGACTTAGGACGTTGTCGCATAGTCTGGAGATTAAGAACCATTAAGAACCACTCTTTTCCTCTTTTTTCGGCCAAAGACTGGTGGCGATAATTTCTTCTAGTCTGTGATTCGGGCATAACATGGAGGTCAGGCGCTAACAAAATGGTTCAAATGGCTCTGAGCACTATGGGACTTAACTTCTAAGGTCATCAGTCCCCTAGAACTTAGAACTACTTAAAACTAACTAACCTAAGGACATCACACACACCCATGCCCGAGGCAGGATTCGAACCTGCGACCGTAGCGGTCGCGCGGTTCCAGACTGTAGCGCCTAGAGCCGCTCGGCCACTCCGGCCGGCAGGAGCTAACACATTACCGTCCGATAGTGACATCATTAATGGGAGGGGAGCCAAAACATCAGGGTTCACTTGAGAGTAAGATCGACTGCAATCAAATGATACTGTGAGGGTACTGGCCTCGAAAGAGAGCTTACAATAAGACTGTTGTAAGCTCTCTTTCGAGGCCAGTACCCTCACATTGTACTCGTGGTAGGCCGATCCGATGATGATAGTTAGCCGACACGCCTAATCAGTATCAGAAATAATAAAGTGCGACCAAGATGGAAATTTTTTTTTTGTACAACACTGAATATTTCACCATGATCCCGAATGGAAAGACGATTAAATATGGAGTAAATTCCATAAAAAATAATTTTACAATGGCGTTAGCACAGGATCTGGGAATTCAGCTTCAAGTGATGTTATCATTGGTCGCCAAATAAAAATATAAAATATGATGGTCATTCAATAATTACAGAGACGAATTGGTCTGGGGGAAAAAACTGTTAGTAGGGCACTTTTGATACTTTTATGGCTTTTAGTTGGCATCACTGGGATGAGCCCCGATCAGCTATCAACACTATTTTGTTTATAGCCTCAAAAATACATTTTAAGATGGCGAGTCCGCTTGAAATGTCCACGTCGGTTGAACAACGTTCTGCTATTCATTTTTACTTGCTGAAGGCGAGAAACAAGTGAATATATACTTTGGAATGTCTGAAGTTTATGATGAAGGTTGTACGAATCGTGTAAATTTTTACGCAGTTCAAAAATGGTCGCATCTCAGTGAGTGACGAAGACCGTTCTGGCCGACCAGTTGCAGTTTCAACTCTCACACTTGAAAGTCGAATTGATGACATTATTCGTCCGACCGACATCTAACCGCCTCATACCCCTTACAGTCCTGATTGATCACCTAGTGATTTCCATTTGTTTTGTGCAGTGAAGGAGGCATTACGTGGGAAGGGGTTCCAGGACAACGCTGGCCGTTGTGACCGAGTGGTTCTAGACGCTTCAGTCCGGAACCGTGCTGCTGCTACAATCGCAGGCTCGACAGCTGCCTCGGGCATGAATGTGTGTGATGTCCTTGGGTTAGTTAGGTTTAAGTAGTTCTAAGTCTGGGGACTGATGACCTCAGATGTTAAGTCCCCTAGCGCTTAGAACCATTTGAACTATTTGGTGTCCATTTGAGGGATACCGTGCCAAATTCTGTCCAACTGGCTCGTTTGATGTCAGAATACCGAGCTGGTTGAAGGGCCCTGGCGATAATGCTCCAGTCGATCTCAGTTGGGGAGAGAGCCTGCGACGTTGCTGACCAAGGTAGTTTGGCGAGCACGAAGACAAGCTGTAGAGATGGTTTGTGTTAAAGGACAACGGAACTGGGCGTATAATATCGTCGAGTGCTGCTGTGCTGTAAGGGTGCAAGGATGAAAACCACAGAGGCTCTGCAATGAAAAGAAATGGCACCCAGACCATCAGCCCTGGTTTCCAGGTCAAACAGTATTGTGGGCGACAGTCCCCAGATTGGAGCGTCACCAGACAGCTCTTCGGTGGTCATTGGGGCCTAGAATCCTGGTGCAGAACTGCCTTTAATGGTGAGTCCTGCTTCGACTTCAATCCCGATGACCAGCGATAGACGTGTCTTGAGCCGCCCCAGACGGTTGTGGGATACCAGCCTGACTGGGGTCCACCATCGACCCTACAACCAGGAGCGACGGTCTGGGGACTCCTTCCATTTCATAGCAGGACCCCTCTGGCTGTCATACACGGCACCATTACGGCACAGCGGTACATCGACGATATTCTGAGCCCCGTTTTATTGCCCTGCATGGCAGACATTTCAGCAAAATAATGAATGTCGTGACAGGGTGAGAGTTTCTACTGCTTGTCTTCGTGCTTACCAAATTACCTTGGCCAGCAAGGCCGCCGGATCTCTGCACAACTGAGAAAATTTGGAGCATTATGACCAGGACCCTTCAACTAGCTCGTGATTTTGACCATCTAACTCGCCACATGGACAGAACTTGGCACAATATCCCTCAGGAGGGCATCCAACAAGTCTGTTAGTCAATGCCAAGCTGCTAGCATGAGGGCCAGAGGTGGAACGACACTTTATTGACTTGCTCAATTTGTGCTCCTCCTTCACCTGAATAAATCATCCAACTTTTTTTAATTTGTAATCATTTGTTTCTCCGTACATCTACCGATTTCCGCCACATTCGGATAAATCATTCGTGGTGCGTATTTTTTGTTGTCTTAAAGTGTATTTGAGTATTAGACGTGTAAAACTTCTCATTTTGTTTATTGCTTCTGTCATAATGATGTCTATTAGGACTGTTCCTCGAATAAATTACTAAAATGGCGTCCTTCTTTCATTTGCGTGCGCTCTTGTTACGTGCGGGACAGAACTGTTGCTACACATTCGTTCGTCCACCACGGAAGGGAGAAAGAGAAAGTGGGCGGCGAAGTACAATCTATGTTATCTGTCTGCTGCTTACCCCTATGTCAAACCAAGGTTAACAGATGAATTATTACTTTGACATTGCAACGACTGACTGTTTCGTTTTTCTTGGTATAATATTTTATACATCATGAATGAAACTCACTCAATACTGGTGTAATATTCTATAGTATTTATCATTTGTTACACGAATAGATTTTGTCCTTTAAGTCATCATCAGGTACAAAGACAAGTATACGGTACAGTGAAATTTTTGTTGGATCAAAGATTTGGAACTAGTGCATCTACAGCGTATCTACATTTCCAGAGACGAAAAACGTTAATGTTAGAATTAGGAATGAAACAAGAGGGAGTATTTCACTGTAAATTCGATGCAAGATTATTTAACCAAGGTAGGATATGTGACACATTAACTAATGAACTATAGATAAATTACAACATTCTTACGTATAAGACGCTCAGCGAGGTGACGCACTGTTTAGCATACAGGACTCGCATTCGGGAGGACGACTGTTCAAACCTACGTCCGGCCATACTCGTTTAGGTTTTCCGTGATTTCACTAAATCCCTTCAGGCAAATGCCGGGAGAGTTCGTTTGGAAGGGGATGGCGGACGTCCTTCCCCATCTTTGCCTAATCCGATGGGACCGATGACCTCGCTCTTTGGTCCCCTCCCCCAAATCAACCAACCTACCAATATAGAACAAAGTAAATGAACAATTAACTTTGGTGACATATTCCACAAATGTTTCTGAACGAAATAAACTTGTCTTTAATAGGACCAAAATTGGAAACAGATTAGATATAGTAGTGATATTAAGGAGGTGAGTGAAGCATCTGTGATTACACGAAGTAATTTTTTTTAACACAGCGAGAGAAATTATAGTAAGTAAAATAACGCACGACTTTCCGGAGTGGGAAGGAGCGCCTGGTCCCCGGTACGAATCCGCCCGGAGGACTTGTGTCGAGGTCCGGTGAGCCGGTAAGTCTGTGGATGATTTTTAGGCGGTTTTCCATCTGCCTCGGCGAATGCGGGTTGGTTCCCCTTATTCCGCTTCAGCTACACTATGTCGGCGATTGCTGCCCAAACAAGTTCTCCACATAGCGTACACCACCATTACTTTACCACGCAAACATAGGGGTTACACTCGTCTGGTGTGAGACGTTCCCTGGGGGGGTCCACCGGGGCCCGAATCGCACAATAACCCTGAAAGAATGGTTCGGTGTGGGGCGGTGGAAGGGTGAAGTGAACTGCGGTAGTCGTCGTGAGGCTGTGGAAAATTGTGGCTGCGGCGGGGACGGAGCCTCAGCGTCGCTTGTAGGCCTCCAATTAACATACAATACAGTACACTACAACTAAAATAAAGGAAAATGGATCATGTGAGTAATAGGGGTGATTTACAGCATGGCGTACGTGGGATTACGAGTATTATCTACAGTCAGAAGTGGCTAGTCATTCAGCAGTAAACTTGATGGTCATGTGTTTATTAATTTCCGTTATTTCAAGGTAGTTCATCTTCCTTCCTTTGTGGATAGGACGTAATACTTCACGTTTCAATTCGTAACTATGGCCTTCTTTAGGCAGGTGGTCTGCAAAGTCTCCTTCTCTGAGTTTCCAACTTCTGTGATGTTCCTTCAAACGGGTACATATTGCCCTGCCAGTGTGACCTATGTATAACTTACCACAAAGGCAAATAATTTTATACATCCCATTCTTTTTGCAAATCTGATGTGCTGTATTTACCATTGGGCAAAAAGTGTCGGACAGTGTTGTGGACATAAAATGATGTTTTTACATTCCTGGATTTAAGCTTTCTGGCTACATCCAATGAGAAAGCTTTCACGCAGGAGGATCGTACAAACATACCGCCGTTTGAGTCTCGTTCAAATTCCCGTATGGTCGACGTAGTGATAGACATCCCTGCGGTTGTGAAGCAGCTGAATGAGTTGAAAATAAATAAATCACCAGGTCCTGATGGGATTCCAATTCGGTTTTGCAGAGAGTACTCTACTGCATTGGCTCCTTACTTAGCTTGCATTTATCGCGAATCTCTTGCCCAACGTAAAGTCCCGAGCGACTGGAAAAAAGGGCAGGTGACGCCTGTATATAAGAAGGGTAGAAGGAAGGATCCTCAAAATTACAGACCAATATCATTAACATCGGTTTGTTGCAGGATTATCGAACATTTTCTCAGTTCGAATATAATGAATTTCCTTGAGACAGAGAAGTTGCTGTACATGCATCAGCACGGCTTTAGAACGCACCGTTCCTGCGAAACGCAACTCGCCCTTTTTTCACATGATATCTTGCGAACCAGGGATGAAGGGTATCATATTCCTTGACTTCCGGAAAGCGTTTGACTCGGTGCCCCACTGCAGACTCCTAACTAAGGTGCGAGCATATGGGATTGGTTCCCAAATATGTGAGTGGCTCGAAGACTTCTTAAGTAATAGAACCCAGTAAGTTGTCATCGATAGTGAGAGTTCATCGGAAGTGAGGGTATCATCTGGAGTGCCCCAGGAAAGTATTGTAAGTCCGCTGTTGTTTTCTATCTACATAAATGATCTTTTGAATGGGGTGGGTAGCAATGTGCGGCTGTTTGCTGATGATGCTGTGGTGTACGGGAAGGTGTCGTCGTTGAGTGACTGTAGGAGGATATAAGATGACTTGGACAGGATTTGTGATTGGTGTAAAGAATGGCAGCTAAATCTAAATGTAGATAAATGTAAATTAATGCAAATGAAGAGGAAAATGAATCCAGTAATGTTTGAATACTCCATTAGTAATGTAGCGCTTGACACAGTCACGTCGATTAAATATTTGGGCGTAACATTGCAGAGCGATATGAAGTGGGACAGGATGTAATGGCAGTTGTGGGGAAGGCGGATAGTCATCTTCGGTTCATTGGTAGAATTTTGGGAAGAATTGGTTCATCTGTAAAGGAGACCGCTTATAAAACACTAATACGACCTGTTCTTGAGTACTCATCGAGCGTTTGGGATCCCTATCAGGTCGGATTGAGGGAGGACATGGAAACAATTCAGAGGCGGGCTGCTAGATTTGTTATTGGTAGGTTTGATCATCACGCTAGTGCTACGGAAATGCTTCAGGAGCTCCGGTGGGAGTCTCTGGAGGAAAGGAGGCGTTCTTTTCGTGAATCGCTACTGAGGAAATTTAGACAACCAGCATTTGAGGCTGACTGCAGTACAATTTTACTGCCACCAACTTATATTTCGCGGAAAGACCACAAAGATAAGATAAGAGAAATTAGGGCTCGTACAGAGGCATATGTTGTTGTTGTTGTCTTCAGTCCTGAGACTGGTTTGATGCAGCTCTCCATGCTACTCTATCGTGTGCAAGCTTCTTCACCTCCCAGTACTTACTGCAACCTACATCCTTCTGAATCTGCTTAGTGTATTCATCTCTTGGTCTCCCTCTACGATTTTTACCCTCCACGCTGCCCTCCAATGCTAAATTTATGATCCCTTGGTGCCTCAAAACATGTCCTACCAATCGGTCCCCTCTTTTTATCAAGTTGTGCCACAAACTCCTCTTCTCCCCAATTCTATTCAATACCTCCTCGTTAGTTATGTGATCTACCCATCTAATCTTCAGCATTCTTCTGTAGCACCACATTTCGAAAGCTTCTATTCTCTTATTGTCCAAACTATTTACAGTCCATGTTTCACTTCCATACATAGCTACACTCCATATAAATACTTTCAGAAACGACTTCCTGACACTTAAATCTGTACTCGATGTTAACAAATTTCTCTTCCTCGGAAACGCTTTCCTTGTCATTGCCAGTCTACATTTTATATCCTCTCTACTTCGACCATCAGTTATTTTACTCCCTAAATAGGAAAACTCCTTTACTACTTTAAGTGTCTCATTTCCTAATCTAATTACTCAGCATCATCCGATTTAATTTGACTACATTCCATTATCCTCGTTTTGCTTTTGTTGATGTTCATCTTATATCCTCCTTTCAAGACACTGTCCATTCCGTTCAACTGCTCTCCCTTCACTACCTGAATAATTTCTTTTATCTCATCATACATTTCATCAATTTCTTCATCATCTGCAGAGCTAGTTGGCATATAAACTTGTACTACTGTAGTAGGCATGGGATTTGTGTCTATCTTGGCCACAGTAATGCGTTCAGTATGCTGTTTGTAGTAGCTTACCCGAACTCCTATTTTTTTATTCATTATTAAACCTACTCCCGCATTACCCCCATTTGATTTTGTATTTATAACGCTCTATTCACCTGACCAAAAGTCTTGTTCCTCCTGCCACTGAACTTCACTAATTCCCACTATATCTAACTTTAACCTATCCATTTCCCTTTTTAAATTTTCTAACCTATCTGCCCAATTAAGGGATCTGACATTCCACGTTCCGGTCTGTAGAACGCCAGTTTTCTTTCTCCTGATAATGATGTCCTCTTGAGTAGTCCCCGCCCGGAGATCCGAATGGGGGACTATTTTACCTCCGGAATATTATACCCAAGAGGACGCCATCATCATTTATCCATACAGTAAAGCTGCATACCCTCGGGAAAAATTACGGCTGTAGTTTCCCCTTGCTTTCAGCCGTTCGCAGTACCAGCACAGCAAGGCCGTTTTGGTTAATGTTACAAGGCCAGATCAGTCAATCATCCAGACTGTTGCCCCTGCAACTACTGAAAAGGCTGCTGCCCCTCTTCAGGAACCACACGTTTGTCTGGCCTCTCAACAGATACCCCTCCGTTGTGGTTGTACGGCCATCTGTATTGCTGAGGCACGTAAGCCTCCCCACCAACGGTAAGGTCCATGGGTAATGGGGGAGGGGGGGGGGGAAGGACAGAGGCATATAGGCAGTCAATTTTCCCTGGAACAGGGAGAGAAGTTGCTAGTTGTGGTACGAGGTACCCTCCGCCACGCACCGTATGGTGGATTGCGAAGTATGTATGTAGATGTAGACTCTTCCTAAGGATGAAACTGCTCAGCATTTATTGCGTACTTGAGGTGCTGGAACAAGGACTGCGTAAAGAAGAGAGAGAGTACACCTTTTTTTCTGCTTTTCGTGCGTCATGGAGTCCACTAAGGTAGCCGGATTGTCATTGTTTGACGCTGATTCTTTGATTGCATTTAATTCCATTTGGATGTTATCTTGACGCGTTATTAAAAACATTACGAACGTAATTGGTTGCTGTGATGGAAGGCGGAAATCGTATGAAACGTTACAACCAGTCACCAAGCGCGACATCGCTTACGAATGCAGGGAGCCGCGACTGTGAGGACGGTTTGCTTTTCACTACACACGGGACACATGCCGAGACTACTGTGGCGTCTTGGTCGGACAAAGCGCCGCCCACCGCCGCCCAGCTGGGCCCGTGTGTGCTGCGGGTGGGCCTGGAAAGCCAGTTCCACCGCGGCCTCGGCCAGCCTTGCTGCGCCCTTGTTTACGATGCAAATGAAGCGGTGGCGACCGCTGGCCACCAGAAACTCCGGCTGCCTGGCTGCGCGCCCCAAATCCGCTTTGTGCCCCTCAATCCCCCATCCCCCCCTCCCCCCCCCCCACCTGTCCACCTCACCGCCAACTACATCACGTCACTGCTCACCGGTAGCCAGCCTCCCTGACCCTACCTCCTGCCCTTCAGGTGGTCTCTGCCGCCGTTGCGTCCTCGGCTAAACGGCCCTGAATCTTTTGCTGCGCCACGCCTCGCTGTCTTTTAGAGTCAGCCTCACATTCCTGTTTCTTTTCTTGTGTCATCGTTTCAGCCACCTATAGGCTAAGATTGAACAATTTCCTTCACTTCTTAAAGTCCTTTTTCCCCATTCATTCACTACAATACTTCTCTTTCAAGAATGCTCTTCGTGTTATTCTTACTTTCTCATCGGGTAGTTCCAATACGTACCTTCGTATCTTGGTCTACAATTTTTGCTCCCCTGCACTTCTTTCCTTATGGGGACGTCCATTAATTAAGTGTGGGGTTTTGTTCAAGATTTGGACTGGTCTCCACTTTAGCGATATTCGATAAGATGTGGTGGGATCCCCCCCCCCCCCCCAACCTTTCCCTCACGTGATGTTTACAAATACTTAGAAATTAATTCTTTTTTTATTTGTTTGAAAGACTGATTAAACACTTTAATAAAGCCAATTTTACTGGCGAATCACACAATCAGCCAGCAATAATTTTTGAATTTTTATTTTACAGCCGTAACCGGTTTCGGGCTGCCATTCCCATCTTCAGATGGTTAATATTTTTCGTTACATAGATGTGTTGGTTGACAGCATATTGTCTACTCCACATTGCACGATAATATTTGAGTATTTAGTGCCAATTTATCAATTGTCTCATTAATAAAAATACACTAAAGTCTTTGGATTTTACACACACACACACACACACACATTGTTCCAGTGGACCATGGTTCGTTTTGTTTTGGTCATTCCTAAATTGTGCAATGTGGAGCAGACGACATGCTGTTAACCAAAACATCTATGTAATGAAAATATTAGCCATATGAAGATGGGTATAGTAACCCGAAACCAGTTATGGGAGTAAAATAAAACATTCAAAAATATTTGTGGCTGGTTGCATCATTCACTAACTATAATTAACGGCTGCGGAGATCACAGACTCCAACATGGATAAAAAATCATGTTTTATTTATAAAGCGTATTAGGCAGTGTTGTTAACCCATGAGTGAAACCAGTCTAGTTTAAACAAGCCAACTCTAAATAGTTTTCGAACGGGCCGACACAGAGAGAGAGAGAGAGAGAGAGAGAGATGGACAAAAAACCTTGACGAACATAGTATTAACCGTTTTGACGGATTCCTAAAATCTGACCTTTTATTGCTATGTTATGTACACTAAATGTCATTGAATGTTACTGGTTTGAAAAAATACAAGGCACAATTTGCTCGTTACATAAAGGCACCAGGGCAGGTTGACCATGTGGGGAGATGTGCCCCTATGCCCCTATTTCAGTGGGCCATTGTACCCCATCGCCGTATTGGAATTATTTAAGTTCGTTTAAGAAAACGTTTCGAACATTTACTGCTGTAAGGAGTGTCAAAATAATCCGGAAACTATGGACTTGAATCTTTATATGTACACTCCTGGAAATTGAAATAATAACACCGTGAATTCATTGTCCCAGGAAGGGGAAACTTTATTGACACATTCCTGGGGTCAGATACATCACATGATCACACTGACAGAACCACAGGCACATAGACACAGGCAACAGAGCATGCACAATGTCGGCACTAGTACAGTGTATATCCACCTTTCGCAGCAATGCAGGCTGCTATTCTCCCATGGAGACGACCGTAGAGATGCTGGATGTAGTCCTGTGGAACGGCTTGCCATGCCATTTCCACCTGGCGCCTCAGTTGGACCAGCGTTCGTGCTGGACGTGCAGACCGCGTGAGACGACGCTTCATCCAGTCCCAAACATGCTCAATGGGGGACAGATCCGGAGATCTTGCTGGCCAGGGTAGTTGACTTACATCTTCTAGAGCACGTTGGGTGGCACGGGATACATGCGGACGTGCATTGTCCTGTTGGAACAGCAAGTTCCCTTGCCGGTCTAGGAATGGTAGAACGATGGGTTCGATGACGGTTTGGATGTACCGTGCACTATTCAGTGTCCCCTCGACGATCACCAGTGGTGTACGGCCAGTGTAGGAAATCGCTCCCCACACCATGATGCCGGGTGTTGGCCCTGTGTGCCTCGGTCGTATGCAGTCCTGATTGTGGCGCTCACCTGCACGGCGCCAAACACGCATACGACCATCATTGGCACCAAGGCAGAAGCGACTCTCATCGCTGAAGACGACACGTCTCCATTCGTCCCTCCATTCACGCCTGTCGCGACACCACTGGAGGCGGGCTGCACGATGTTGGGGCGTGAGCGGAAGACGGCCTAACGGTGTGCGGGACCGTAGCCCAGCTTCATGGAGACGGTTGCGAATGGTCCTCGCCGATACCCCTAGGAGCAACAGTGTCCCTAATTTGCTGGGAAGTGGCGGTGCGGTCCCCTACGGCACTGCGTAGGATCCTACGGTCTTGGCGTGCATCCGTGCGTCGCTGCGGTCCGGTCCCAGGTCGACGGGCACGTGCACCTTCCGCCGACCACTGGCGACAACATCGATGTACTGTGGAGACCTCACGCCCCACGTGTTGAGCAATTCGGCGGTACGTCCACCCGGCCTCCCGCATGCCCACTATACGCCCTCGCTCAAAGTCCGTCAACTGCACATACGGTTCACGTCCACGCTGTCGCGGCATGCTACCAGTGTTAAAGACTGCGATGGAGCTCCGTATGCCACGGCAAACTGGCTGACACTGACGGCGGCGGTGCACAAATGCTGCGCAGCTAGCGCCATTCGACGGCCAACACCGCGGTTCCTGGTGTGTCCGCTGTGCCGTGCGTGTGATCATTGCTTGTACAGCCCTCTTGCAGTGTCCGGAGCAAGTATGGTGGGTCTGACACACCGGTGTCAATGTGTTCTTTTTTCCATTTCCAGGAGTGTATTTGCTTAGCAAGAACGTTATCTCCAAGTACACACAAAATATCTTGAGCAAGCAAAATTTACTTTCACTAACAAGAAAACATAACATGCATGCCCGTCCTGGCTCGACAGTTTCATTGCATTGACTTGTTTGTGTAAAGACGACGATATCGTTGTAACAACATCCTTGGTCGGTGACATGTTCTGACGGCAGTTTAACGAAATAATACCAACTGTCCGTCGTGCCGCTATGGCCAATGTGCCCCGGTCTCCCCTATATCTCTGTACACAACTGTTCTCTTTCAGGCCACCAGCTGCTACATTTGTACACTTACATTCTGCGTTTATAGTGGAAGAGGAATCGCTGCTCATATCTCCACTCGAACTGGTTACACAGAAAGATGTAGCTTGATACGTTAATAACCTTTTCTTCATTCTCATAAATGCTTCCAAAGTAAGCAAGGCACCCATCTCTTTAGAGCTTGACGGACTGAGACACGCGTCTGCCTTCAAGCTACGCAGCCGCCATGAACAAAGGGACAGGATGCTTCACGTACGCATAGACGAACACAGTTATACAGTTCCCGACAGGGAGCAGGCTGTGCTAGACAGGTTGAACTGTCCAGCTACAAAACAAAGCACTACAATCTTTCAAAATCACTTGACAGTTGACGTCTGTCACTTGCCGCTACAGTGTTGCCACATCGTCAGCCAGCTACTCCTCTGTTGCAGGTAACACACAAACACGGCAAGTCACTTCACAAATGCTGTTAACGTGTAACGCGGAGCAGTGCTGGAAGTGGCCGCCCCAAGGCATGCGGGAAATGCGAGATGCTGTGTCGACAGCTGATTTTAACTGGCCAGTGGCTGAACTGCGGCAGCAGATGCTTATTGTAGCCCTCAATTTAAAGTCATGTCCTAAGCTAACCACAACCTTGGAGTGGGTAATGTATCCGAGAAAGCGGTGGTCAACAATCTGCGACAGAACTCTTCGAGACAGTTCAACACAGAAAAAGTTGAGTTTCAGCGCTAAAAGCTAACTGGAACTTCTTGCTATCATTCGTTACCTGATAATGTACTCACACTGGCTACACGAGGTGCCATGTTACCAACTGATAAGCAGTCCTCATTGGCAATTGGTTCCAGATATAGACGACACAGGCAGATTCCAGACGAAAAAAAAGATGATAGGCAGGAAAATATCATCGAGTAAAAGAGCCAATACAATGATGAAAGCGACTTTGCAAAGAATTATGAATAAAAAATTACCAATTAACTGAAGAAAAATTATAATCAGACTCTTTTGATTAGATTAAAAAATTTAAAAAATCACTGCAGTTGATGATTTTTTTTTCAGTTTGTTCGGTATTGTTCGTTGCGTTTGGTCTGGGCGAACGTCACAAGACATCCGTTCAAGTTGATCGTTGATTCCTTTACTCAGTTTTTTATTACAGAGGGCGAGCAGCCCTCTGACCGAAAACGCTGAGTTACCGTGCAGTTCGAACCTACGACCTCCAACAGGGCAGCTCAATACGCTAACCATTGCTCTAAAGTACCCTACGAAGTACACTTCTTACATTTTTGACTGTAATCATCCTGTCGCAGTGATGAAATGAAATGAAATGGCATTGTTGGCCGGGAGGCCCTATGCGGGGAAGTTCGGCCACCGTATTGCAAGTTCTTTTTAGTAGACGCCACTTTGGCGACTTGCGTGCGTCAGTGATGATGAAATGATGATCAAGAACACACAACACCCAGTCATAGCGAGGCAGAGAAAATCCCTGACCCCGTCGGGAATCGAACCCAGGAGCCCGTGCGCGGGAAGCGAGAACGCTACCGCAAGACCACGAGCTGCGGACGTCGCAGTGATGAATTACTGCTTAAAAAAACTCGGTTTCACTTAATATCGTTGCGAAGCTTATCTAATTTAAGCCGATCTCTGTGTTTATGATAGCAGTATATGTGGCGCTGAATAGCGTCTTGTACAGATGTATCCAGTAGTGTTTAGTTAGTGTTGTCTATGAATTGCGTGTACTTCATTAGCATCTTTTGTGTGTGTGTGTGTGTGTGTTTGTGGTGTGGTTCTCATGTAAGATGAAATAAAAGTACCAGACCCACGAATCGGGACCCAAACACATCAAGAAACAATGCCGGACAAGGAACTGGAACTGAAGTGAGCAATTGTTGTGGCAGTCTGGCAACGCCGAACGGTTCGGGCGTGACGTTGAGTGCTCTGATTGGAGGAAACCAGCTGCAGCGTGTGAAATGTCAACCATCAAGTAATTTTAATCAACCTAAGTGATTGAGAACTAAGCAATTTGCGTTTGTTGTTTTGTTTGTTAAGGCTTTGCATTGATCGACGATATGGCAACGGAAAATTTATCTCGACATTGGTACAATCAATGGGACGTCGGACTGTGCGTTATTTATTACTTTAACTGTATTGCATAAAGATATTTATAATAATTTGTACCTTTTAATCCATTGTACAGTCGTGTTTATCTCAATAAACGGGTTAACTGGTGATGGGAATTAAACAAATCGTGGAGTGATGTCGTCAGGGGTGGAGTGTGAGAACGGGGCTGGGACGAAAAGGCGGGGGTACAAAATGGAAGCGTGATCGGGCGCCAGTTGCCCAAGTTACACAGCAGTTTGTACCACAGGAAGTAACAGGAAAGCAGCATGTTCCAATCTCCGGCGTCTAAGGCGTGCAAGAGCAACTGTTTCCCAGTAATTACATCCAACTAACCCTTACGGTAATAACGCACAGCACTAACTGCTGTTGTAAAAATGGGCTCCTTACCATCATGAAAGTAGGGGCATCGAGTGTATACTGTGGCACGTGAATCCTGTATCTTTCGTTAGCACATTAGAATCGGCAGAGTCGCCCCGCTAGTTAGCTCATTGCAGATGTGACACTTAACAAAACAACAGTAAACTACGTCTGCTCTCAGGTCCATCAGCTTGGAAATAATTTTAATCATTATCTTTCTGAAGCACGGGAACTGTTTGAGATTTTCTAGTCAAACCGTTTTCTACCCGTTTCCTTCTCTACGTCCTATGATTATACAGCGTGAACCACAACTCCACTGGAAAATTTCTGGGTTGTTCAGGGATATTTTCTGAGTATTTTGGTTTGAACCGTGGTCTGCAGTGGCTCATTGTAAAGTAATTGTATTTCATTTCATGTCTTACTCCCATTTATCTTTGTATCTTTATTTCACAGAACGTATCTGCACAACACTTCAAAAGCTCAAGATACGCACTCTGTTTCTTCTTTGGGAAAAAAATTGTTCCATTCCCCCGGCGGTACTTGCTGTTCACAACAGTAATGCCTACTTTACCCTTTGCCCTCCAGCTTGCGTTCAATACTGTTAGGTTCTGTCTCGGGTTTGTAATTATGGCAGCGGTGACTGTATGTTCAGTGCTATGCAATAGTGTGTTTAGGTCCTATAAGCTCCTCGCGTGTGGGTTCACTGAACGTAATGGAAGACCTTCACAGTAATGTTATGCTGAGGAAGGGATTAATACTGTCGGGAAAACAAACCTGAAGCAGAACAGAGCAGTAATACATACAAACTTGAGCTTGTCAGCTGTACCATACAGCCGCGCGGAGTGGCCGCGTGGTTAGAGGCGCCATGTCACGGATTGCGCGGCCCCTCCCACCGGAGGTTCGAGTCCTCCTCGGGCATGGGTGTGTGTGTTGTTCTTAGCGTAAGTTAGCTTAAGTTGTGTGTAAGTGTAGGGGCGGATGACCTCAGGAGTTTGGTCCCTTAGGAATTCACACACATTTGTACCGTACAGATAGAAAGAAAAATTGGGATGAGAAAACAAAAAAATGGTTCAAATGGCTCTAAGCACTATGGGACTTAACATCTGAGGTCATTAGCCCCTAGTCTTAGAACTACTTAATCCTAACTAACCTAAGGACATCACACACATCCATACCCGAGACAGCATTAGAGCCTGCGACCGTAGCAGCAGCGCGGTTTCGCACTAAAGCACCTAGAACCACTCGGCCACAGCGGCCGGTACGAGAAAACAAGTAAAATGCAATGATACTGCAACGAGCCACCGCAGGCCACTAGTCACATTTACCAAAATATTCAGAATATGTCCCTGAGAAATATCGCAAATTTAAACTTAAATTTATCAACATTATACGAATGTTGCTTGAGGGCTGTGACTTTATTGCAAAATTTTTATAAAATAATACATACAGCAATGGTCATCTGTTAGTAACATTTTACTAGCGCGACGCGTTTCGGCAGCGTACGGCCATCATCAGCGTGCATTTACTGTTATTTTTACATTGAAATTAATATGAAGTGGGGTTAGTTCCTTTTGCTGTGTGTGCCAGTGGGGTTATGTGCCGAGAAGACACCTGTTTAGGAAGATAAATATGCTATAATGTGAACATTATGTGAAAACCATGATTAGTCACTTTGTCAGTACATCTGCATATATTAGTGTCCGTAATTTTGTTCTTTGGCACACAGAACACAGTACAAGTACATCAGAACTTAATACTCTCACAATCACTAGTGTACATCAACCCAAAGGGTCTTAAAAGCTAGAATGAACTACTTTCTATTGCTAAAATAATAGGATACAGTAAAGATGAAACATTGATATCGAGATACGTTTATGTAACGGCAAATATCGGGTGATCAGTTGGTAAAGATAATTTTTTTCAATGAAATAAGCTATCAACATTGCACAAATTTTTAAAGAAGATAATATTATTGCTTGCAAGTTTATCATTTATTAACATGTCTCCTTGTACTGTTCCATGAACAAATATTTCCAATTCTTCATGTAAGTCCATTTGATGTCCCTTGTCCGTTTTTATGATATATGAAGATGACGCGCAACATCATGGAATGAGGGCCTGTGCTTTTTATGTTGCTGATGACTAGCCATCACGTAATCTACACATTATAACACATTATCTTCTTGACAGGTGTCTTTTTCGACACATAACATTTGGCACTTCAGCAAAGGAAACTAACTTCACTTCTTATTAATTATAATGTAAAAGTGACTGTAAATGCACCTGATGATGACAATATGCTGCCGAAATGCGTCATGCAACTAAAATATTAGTAACAAGTGGCTCTTGCAGTACATATTATTTCATATAAACCTCGTAAATATTGTTGGCGTGATTTTGTAAGTTAACCTGACGTCTCTGAACTAAATATCGTTCTTACATTTGCGTCACGCCCCCATTCTGTAACGGTGTGTCAGTAGTCATTCACTATGGTTTCTAAATATTTACTATACTACAGATTCAGAGTATGAGTAAAATCGTGATTGAAGATGTTGCGAATATGTGTTGCAGACACATTCCATTAGTGTAACACCAGCAACTGGCTGACTTGCGTACTCGTATTTAAGAGCAGCGAAGGGTGAAATTTCCTCCGAGAGCTATTGAAAGGCGGATGTCGATTGGGGTCTACATTCTGCGCTGCAGCCGGCCCTCGTCATTCGCCAACATGAAACGGACATCGCTCTAACGGGGTTCCACTGCTGCCCTCGGACACGGTTTCGCAGCACCGCTGGTGGCTCTGTATAGAGCACATGAAAACTTTATATTTTCCTCTCCTGAACATGCAAATAACAAATGTCGTATTGCCATGAACTACGAGTGTACTACATCAGGCCTATTGAGGAGGTGGCTAAGCGAGTTCCAGCGTTCACGCTCATTCGCCGCTTTCTACTTCTCATTACTTTCGTCTTTTTTTCGATTTACTCTCAATCCGCATTCTGTACTCATTAGTGTTCATGCCGTTCATCATATCATGTAATTCTTTTTCACTTTCACTCAGGATGGCAATGTCATCAGCATTCGTATCATTGATATCCTTTCACCTTGAATTTTAATTCTACTCCTGAATCTTTCTTTTATTGCCTTCACTGCTTCTTCGATGTACAGATTGAACAGTAGGGGCAAAAGACTAAATCCCTGTTTTATACCGTCGTAAATCTGTACACTTTGCTCTTAATCTTCCACTCTTATTCTTCGCTCTTGGTTCTTGTACATATTGTATATTATCCCTCTATCCCTATAGCTTACCCCTGTTTTTCTGAGAATTTCGAATATCTTGCGTTATTTGACATTATCGAACGCTTTTTCCAGGTCGACAAATCCCATGGACGTGTTTTGATTTATCTTGAGTCTTGGTTCCATAATCAACGTCAGAATTGCCTCTCTGTTGGCTTTATCTTTCCTAAAGCGAAACTGATTGTGATCTAACACATCCTCATTTTTCTTTTCCATTCTTCTGTATATTATTTTTGTCAGCACCCTCGACACATCGGCTGTTGAAATGATTGCATACAAGGTTCAAATGGTTCAAACGGCTCTAAGCACTATGGGACTTAACATCTGAGGTCATCAGTCCCCTACACTTAGAACTAACTAACCTAAGGACGGCACACACATCCATGCCCGAGGCAGGATTCGAACCTGCGAACGTAGCAGCAGCAAGGTTCCAGACTGAAGCGCCTAGAACCGCTCGGCCACAACGGCCGGCTGCATACGAGGAAATGTCACATTTGATGTTGTTTGTGATAAGATAGTGCTACGGTAAGAATGAGAAACTTGCGGCAGCACGTGTGGGAATTCCACAGCGGAAGACTCGTGGCTTATTGAGACTGCAATTTATCTCTCCTCGATATTGCAGCCCACACTGATGAGCATACCATGACTGCCATGTGCATATGGACACAAAGCGTTCAGGTGCCCATACTCAGTACCATGCAGCCTCACAGGCCATGCGACTAGCGCCCGAGAGGCTGATCGACTGTTCAGTAGCCCATACAGGATCGTACGGCTACGTCACAAACCCAGAGCCACCGAGTGAGTTGTTTGCAGCGAGACATGTATCCACTCGGAAACTGCGATAACGTCTGGAGCACAAAATACTGTCAACTTTGTGACCATTGTTTTGGCTTCTCTTAACTTGACAGCAGTGAGATGTTGAAGACAACTGGTAAGCGATGGGACCAACCTTACTTTTTTTGTGAGTCATCAGCAGTGAGTTGTTGAAGGCAACTGGTAAGCGATGGGACCAACCTTACTTTTTTTGTGAGTCATCAGTCTTCTGATTGGTTTGATGTGGCCCGCCAGGAATTACTCTCCTGCGCCAATCTCTTCATCTCAGAGTAGCACTTGCAACCTACCTCCTCAATTATTTGTTGGATATATTTCTGTCTGTCTTCCTCTACAGTTTTTGCCCTCTGAAGACCCTCTAGTGGCAGGGAAGTTATTCTGTGATGTCTTGACACAAGTCCTGCCATCCTGATCCTTCTCCGTGTCATTGTTTTCCACATATTCCTTTCCTCTCAGATTCTGCGGAGGACCTCCTCATTCTTTACCTTATCAGTCCATCTAATTTTCAACATACTTCTGTAGCACCACATCCCAGATGCTTCGATTCTGTTTTGTTCCGGTTTTCCCACAGTCCATGTTTCAGTTCCATACAGTGCCGTGCTCCAAACGTACATTCTCAGAAATTTCTTCCTCAAATTAAGACCAATGTTTGTTAGAAGAAGACTTCTCTTAGCCAGGAATGACCTTTTTGCCAGTGCAAGTCTGCTTTTGATGTCCTCCTTGCTTCGTCCGTTGTTGGCTATTTTGCTTCCTAGGAAGTAGAATTCCTTAACTTCACCTACTTCGTGCCCATAAATCTCACTGTTCTCATTTCTTCTACTTCTCATTACCTTCTTGGATTTACTCTCAGTCCATATACTGTACTCATTAGACTGTTCATTTTTTACTATGGTGACCGAAACAACAACAAAATAAAGGAACTAACTTTTTTAACAATCCTTGTACAGAAGGACTGAAGCTAAATTCCGTAAATAGTGCTGTATGGAAGCATTCACCTTACTGCAACAAACACTGCGCACGCACATCGCTGCTGTTTAGAGAGTGAGAGACTTCAGCACGCATTAGCACGAACCGGTAAGGCAACCTCAGCGCAGAGCCACAAATTCGTCGGCCGTGACTGGTCGCCCAGAGCTGAGCTTATCCTGCCAGCGTCGCCACGTAACACACGATGTTTGCCCGGTTCTGGACGTCCGCTACTGCGGCCGTAACTCGGCGGATCTGCTGTAGACGGGTCAGACGCACAGGGAACCGCTGGATCGCCGCCGCACATAATACCTGTCGTGTTGGCCTCCTGTAGGCTGTAGGGTAACAGATACCGGCAGACTGATGCCCCTGACACCACGGCAGCCCGCGTTGTACTGCAGTACTCCGCTGCTGTCAGGGGCAACCCATCACCTCCGGGATTTGTGTACAACACGTCTCTCACATTTGTGCTGTTCTACAGTGGCACGAAATCACAGAATGTTTCTCAGATAGGCGTATCTTCATCGACTATCAGAATTTCAAACAATATTCACAAAAATACACTTTATCGGTAAATGCAGTTTTGGCGTTTGGGATTTAGCGCTGGAAGATTACGTCGCAGGAGGAGTTCTTCTAATTACACCTCCATTCGGAGCATGTTTTGAAAGCACGAAATTATCGTGTGTTTCTCAGACACGCGTATCTTCATCGATCTTCAGAATTTCAAACCATATTCACAACAATATATTTTACCGAAAAATGCAGGTCTGATCTTTGGGATTTAGCGGTGGAAGATTATGTCGCAGAAGGGGATTTTCTAATTACACCCTCATTCAGATTCTGTTTTGAAAGCTTGATATTTCCCTTGTTAATTTTCTTCTGGTAGAGCTGCAGTTATTGCATGAATGGCAAATTTTACCCTCGAATGGGTGCGCCCATTTTCATAACACGAGTGGGCGCGCGGCATACTTTGTACACATGTAAAAGATAGCTGTCTTTATGTTGCCAAGGTTAGCATGTATGAGCCGAATCACAGGTTAATCTTAATTTAATTAAACAAAGATAAAATAAACTTATACGAGCTAAATTACTGTTGAATTAAACTATAGTAAAATAAACTTTCATTATATCACTATGTCCCACTTACGAGTATTACCGCACAGCAAAGACTTACTCAGAGCATTAAACAGCGCAATTGAACCAGATGTCCGCCAAACACTTACTCTATTACTAATTATCTCGTAGGCAACAGATTCATTAGGGTGTTGTGCTGTTAACTCGCGATCTGGTTCATTTTCTTAGAGGGATGGTAAATTTTTTCTCACCAGCATCGCTGTTTATATTATATTACTGCTACTTACTTGGACCTATGACAACACAGCTTATCAGTGTGCTAGCTGCAGCAGTAATGACGGAGCAGAAGCGTGAACGCAGTTTACAACACCAGTGGAACGGTACAAAACAATGTTATTTGGTTGGCGCACTTTACACATAGGAGCGCCCGCTCGAGGATTAAGATCTGTAACACGCCAGAGGGTTAAAATAACTACTACTCACACTTGCTAATGCAGCGGAAAGTTATGTAGGACTCAGGCACGTGGAATGAGTATTTTACAAGCGCACGCCAAAATCACACATACCTGCTTCTCCTCAGCAGTTCTTCTCTTTCTGATTCCACAGCCAACTATTTTGATCCTGTAATGTTTGTTGACTGATGCCAGGTTGGGGAAGCACGCACTCAATGGCAATGACGAACAACTGGTAGACATAGTTATACAAGGTCTACAACTTTGCTTCTGCCGTTTTTTCTCGAGTTCGAGACTTTATTGTGAAAAACTTACAAAAAATTTACGATTCAAAGTATTGGCCATCGTTGGCCACTGCTTTCTCCTATCTTTAGGGCAGCATACAAATCCAGCAGTGTATAAACTGGGCATCTTTTGAGGGGAGCCACGAATCGATGCAATTTAGCACTTGTTCATATGACCGCAAGTGCTAGTCAGCTAGGTCGTGTGTCACAGATCGAGAAAGGTAGCAGCCAGAGGGAGGAATGTCTGGAGAATACAGCGGGTGGGGTAGAACTTCCCATTTCAACGTTTCCAAGTACGTTTCGATGGGATTTTCGACATGGGGTCGTGCACTGTCATGCTGCAAAACCATTTTTCCATGTCTATCGCTGTAGTGTGGTCGTTTGTCTTTCAGAGCTCGGCTCAAACACATCAACTGCTTTCCATAACGATCTCCTGTAATTGTTCCCGTCGGTTGCAGTAGCTTCGAAAACCTTTTCTCTTTCACAATCCCGCCGGTCTTCAAAGTCAAAATCACCATTCTTGAAGCATGGAAACCATTTTTTGCGAAGTTCCGTCACCAAGAGGCGTCTCATCATAGGTTATTACCCAGCTTTTTATTAGCCTCAGCCGCAGATTTCTTCATATCAAAGCAGAAAATTAAAACCTCCCGCAGATGACGGAATTGGGCTCATAAGTTGACGTATTCAGTCGAGAATAACTTTATGATGCAATAAAAATCGAGTGATATTTTGATGGCGTTATGTTCTCAAATGCCTAAGCTTACTGTATGACACTTACGAAGAACGACTTGCACCACTACTTTCCACTACTGCCGTCTATTGCAAAACGGCGGAAGCAAAGTTGTAGACCTTATTACTCATAAATTCTGACAATGGGACTGCACTGTTTACATCTAATTTTAGCATAAAATCTACGTAATCGGCCAGGTAGTCAGTTGGAGAGTACCGAAGTTCGTTGTCGAAGAGTTTATCACTCCGTTCGATTACTTGTGGCTGCGTCACGTAACATACGCTGTTAGAGTAATTTGTCACTATTTTTGACAAATGGTGCAGTTCTTGCAACTAACATTAACTCATCCCAACGCTGTTAGCTATCACTTTCACGAGCATAAGCATGACTGTTCGCGACGTGGTTGTTCAACGATTTCGTGGCACGACATCCAAAAGAAAAATATCTCTTCTCATCAAATTTAGTCAAACTGATTACACGTCTTTCTTTCACAAGCAAGGCCACTCGGATTCGATCCAGCCCACGCTGATTGTCCCGTACCGTTTCGACGCAGCTCATTGTTGATGACAGACGAGTTCGGAAGTATCTCTTCTCAAAAAACAAACTGATACCGAGCCGTTGACATTGACGTAAGACATATCACTTACGTGACAGAGACTTTAATTATTTACACACACGACGTCGGTACTGCTCTTGAAACGCATCAAGGAAACTGAACCACGACTCTCGACAAATGTGCTGGGCGCTGTATATAAAGGCGACTATCGATACTGTAGCACGGTAGGCAGCGATATTACACTGACGAGCCAAAGCATTGTGACCACCTGCTTAATAGCTTGTTTGTCCGCCTTTGGAACTGATTCTGCCTATCAGGTACCCGACAATTTGTTGACAGGTTTATGGTGGTATGTGGCATTAGTTTCGTACGTACAGGTCATGTATTGGGCGTAAATAAAGGACTGCTGATTTGCGTACGCGGTGATGGCGCCTGACAGCGGCCCATATGAGTTCCATAGGATTTACATCAAGCGAATATGGTCGCCGAGACATCAGCGTGAGTACACTATAATGCTCCTCAAACCACTGTAGAACGGTTCTGGCTCCGAGACACGGACAATTATACTGCTGAAAGATGACATCGCCGTAGGGGACGACATCAAGCATGAAGGGATGCAGGTAGTTCGCAGCTGTCAGCATGCTAGATTAGATGAGATTAATTATTCGTTCCATGGACCCACAAAAGAGAGGATCCTCCTGGGTGTGGAACGTGTCAGATAAACACATTACAAAAATATAATTAGAAAAACTTGAGTTTCATTAATTTTAATGATCCTCAGTCAATAAACAGTAAAATTATGTACATGAATTAAAATTAAACTTCTAATATTTACAGGTTTAATACTTACATCTGCTTTCATTAAATCCATCATTCACACAGCAGCTAGTTACTTGGCTATTACAACCAAGTATTGTCAAAAATTAAAGTAAATTATTCATTTCAATGATCCTCAGTTAAGAGCAGTCAAGTTATGTACAAGATTTAAAATTAAACTTCCACTATTTACAGACTTAAGGCTTACATCTCCATTCCATACATCCATCACTCGCACAGTAGGTAGTTACTTGGCTGTTACAACCAAGTATTGTCAAAAATTAGAGTACAATAAATTTCCATTAAAATGGTCTACTGCACTTGTTGAGAAATTCATGGATGGAATAGAAGGAGTTGGCCACCAAAAATTCTTTTAAATTATGTTTAAATTGTGCCTTGTCTGAAACTAAACTCCTAATGGTTGCTGGTAACTTACTGAAAATATGCGTTGCTGAATACTGGACTCGTTTCTAGGCAAGAGTAAGTGATTTTGAATCTTTATGTATATTGTTCTTATTCCTAGTACTGATACTGTGTACTACGCAGTTAGTTGGAAAAAGAGATGTATTATTTACAACAAACTCCATTAAGGAATAAATATACTGATAAGCTGTGGTTAGTATTCACAATTCTTTGAATTTTGGTAATCTTCGATTACTACCACAGATCTCATGCAAGTGCAGGAGAACGTCTCCCATACCGTAATACTGCTCCCACCAGCCCGCGTGAGTGGCGCGCTGCACGTTTCGAGCCGCCGTTCCTCACAATGGCGGCGTTTATGGAGACGAACATCGACCTAGTGTAGGAAAAATGTGAGCCGACACGTTTCCATTGGTCGATTGTCGAATCCCTGTGCTCCTGTGCCCACTGAAATGGTAATTGACGATGTCGTTCAGTCAACATCTGTAAACGTAGGCGTGGTCTGGTGCAGAGCTCCATGTTCAACAATGTACGCTGAACGATTTACTCCGAAACACTTGTGCGTGCACCACCATTGTGATCTTTCGGCAGAGATGCTACAGATCACCATCTATCCTACTTTACAGAGCAGATAAGCCTCTGAACTCCACGTTCTGTGGAGAGTGTTAGTTTCACTGTCTTTCTACCTCTTTCCGTAGATGCTCACAACAGTAGCACGTGAACATTCGACCAGTTTCGCCGTTTTCGAGATATTCGTTCGCAGGCTCAGCGTAATAATAATCTGGTCTTTGTCAAAGTCGCTTATCTCAATGGATTTTCCCCATTTGGAGCTACATCGTTGCAAGGGTGATCTACATCCGTGACTGCTCCGCTTACATAATTTTGTTACCACGTCACGTGCCCACAACCCCAGCAGGCGACACCCAGCGTCGCCGTGGGCTGTTAAACGTTTTGACTTATCAGTGTGCAGTATGCTTACAGATCGACAGCCGCATGAAGTTCACGAATGTTGTCTTTAAACTTCAGGGAAAGGGAGAAAGGCGGGTCAGCGTTCAGCGTTGCGTCGGCGGCGAGGTCATTGGAAACTAACCTCAAGCTCGCCTTGGGAATTGGCTATGGTTTTTAGCGAAACTGTCCCAGCATTTGCCTTAATCGACTTAGGGAAAACACGGGAAACTGAATTTAGAGGTTCAAAAAATGGCTCTGAGCACTATGGGACTCAACATCTTAGGTCATAAGTCCCCTAGAACTTAGAACTACTTAAACCTAACTAACCTAAGGACATCACACACACCCATGCCCGAGGCAGGATTCGAACCTGCGACCGTAGCAGTCCCGCGGTTCCAGACTGCAGCGCCAGAACCGCTAGACCACCGCGGCCGGCTGAATTTAGAGGGCCAAACGGAGAATTGAATCCTGGTCCTCCCGAATGCGGGTCCAGTGTCTTAACGAGTGATCACTCGCTCAGTTTAAGATTTTAGATACCCGGCGGGAAGAAATTACTGTCATATCTGGGAACTGTGGACACGTGGAACTCCTCCGAACAGTGCGGCTTGTGGCCCGTGCCCCCGGACTCCAAGCGCGTGCTGATGTAGTCGACGCCGTAGAGCTGCTACTGCCACAGCTCTCGCGACAGAGTAGAGACACGATGCGATATAACGTCAGTCTTCGTAGATTAACGGGAGAAAAAAAAACCTGAAAAACTTCCGAAAAGGCGTTCCTCGCGTAATCATTGTATCTCAATTACAAGTCCGCACTTCCATTTATGTGAACTCGTATAATTGATGCTTTTTATTATTAATATTGCGTTGTTAATTGTCCGGATTTGCAGTAGATATTAATTCTTCTCTCGTTCGCATAGCACACACCACTGATTGCGAGGAAATATTTTAGTTAACAGTTTTTTTCTTACGTTGTTGTCTCGTTGCTATGGAATTGTTGTGCTGGTATGCAGCGAGATCCAGAGATACTCTTTGATTCAGTCTTTGTAAGATTGCGTCGTAATACGAAAATATTTTAAGTTCACTTCTCAAATAATGAAGTGAATATTTGCACTTCAATTCAATGGTCTATCATGAGTAGTCGTTGATTTAGTCATTTATCAAACTATTTAATGATGTAGTCCACACCGGGTATTTAACTGGTAACGAACAGTTTATTGTTATTTTGTCACTAAATACTTATAACTCCCGCACCACACGCACACGGAATAGTTTAGTTAAGTCAGTCCGATTGAGTTATAGTTCCTTGGCAATTACCACAACTCAACACTTTAGCGTAATTGTATTACCTTCATGATGTCGTGTACTTGGGTCCTACTCAAGACTAACTGCGTGTATTCTTTCATAGAATGTTCACTTCTCCTTAAGGTCCAACTAATTTAAAGTCAAGTCCAATGTTCACTAATTCCGTTATTAGATTTCAATTAACCCGTAGTGCACGGTTAAATGAATATCTGTTCCTGTCTCAGTTCATAAAATCAGTTTCTTAAGCCGTGAATCCCGTCACGCAGCAAACACTTCTAAACTCGAAAACAATCTCGTCACGATTCAGATCAGAACTGCTCTCGTACGTCTGCACTGGATGAGTTCTAGCAAGCGATTTCTTCTGTGGAAGAGCATTGTAGGCGCATTGAATTTCTTCGTTGCGCTTACAACTCTCTTCCACATAAAAGTTATCTCTGATGACATTACTTTGGACTTAACTTTTGAGATATGAATTTCACATTTGTCACATGGATATTTGTCCATTACTGAAATACGATGTTTCTTCTTTCTCTTTCGCTAACAAATATGCTCAATGGTGTACAATGTAGTTGTTGACAAAACTCTCTCGTGTTAGCTCATCGGCAAAGATGTCGTAACTGCCAAGATAACTTTCCCTACTTCATGCTCTTTCTTAATTGACTTTAAGGTGGTCGTTGGGGCGTTACAGGCTCCGTATATTGGAAATATGTGTCGAACATCTCGCATTATAGTTGCAAACTTTGCTAGGTTGGCTGTGGTTCCGTCTTATTAGAACAAATTTTTATCATGGTAACTGGTAGCCTCTGTATTTGTGTGAGCTGTAAAGTTGTTTAGCGCTTCCACCTGAGGTATAGTAGTCTCTGTTACTGTAGCATTGTCTTAAAACACAAGGGCGTTCAATAAGTAATACACAGTTTTTCCGAAAGGAGATTGGTTTTATTCAGGATTCCAATACACCATATTATTACTCTTTTTGCTACAAAAAACTATTTTTCAACGTAATTTCCGTTCAAAGCTATGGCCTTACGCCACCTTACTGGGATGGCCTGTATGCCGGTATGCTACCACTCTGTCGGTCGACGTCGGACGTTGCTGATTCAGTAACCTCCCCATCATCATCCACGTACTGGTTCCTGTAGAGTGAATCCTTCATTGGTCCAAACAGATGCAAGTTGGAAGGTGCAAGATGCGGGCTGTGGGGTGGACGGGGAAGCACAGCCCAATGAAGTTTTGTAAACACGTCTCGAGTGCGCAGACTTGAGTGAGGCCTTGAGTTGTCATGCAGAAGGAGAAGCTCGTTTTTTTAAGAAGAAAGGGAGGAACACGCTGAAGTCGTTTCTTTAATTTCCTGAGGGTAGCACAGTACACTTCAGAGCTGATCGTTGCACCACGAGGGAGGACACCAAGCAGAATAACCCCAGAAGACCGTCACTATGGCTTTACCTGTTGAGGGAGCGACTGTAGACTTTTTCTTCGAAGCAGAGGTCGTGTGACGCCACATCATGCATTGCCGTTTTGTTTCTGTCTCGAAGTGATGAATCTATGCTTTATCGCCTGTGACGATGTTTGCCAAAAATTGTCTCGATCAGCCTCGTAACGCGAAAGCAATTCCGTACAGATGGTCTTTCGTTGTTGTTTCTGGTCTTCTGTAGGGCGGCGAAGAACCCTACGATCACAAAACTTTGAGTATTCCAACTGGCGGACAAGTCTGTCTATAATAGCTGAAGGGGGAGTGTTCCACGATATCACACAACAAATTCCGAATGTTCTCAACCGAAATTGGCCGAGGAACAAAATGTGCCTGATTACTTATTGAACGGACCTTGTTAGAAAAAGCGCCCAACCGTTCCGAATATCGGCACACAACTGCGATCTTAGTTCTGCTCCGCTGTCCATAATTGACAGTTATGCGTGGTGGTATATACGTTTGCTTCATTAATGTTACTGAAACATTGTCAGCAAAAACATTGATTTTTATCTTTTGCATTCAAGAACCTAAATCAGATAAAATCTCATTCATTCAAGCGGCTTTTCAACGAGTGTCACGTCGTGGGCGTGGAACTTCGTCGGATGTGCTGCAACAATCTGTCAGATAGGCCTTGCGGCACCTCAACCTACAGTATAGCACAGCGGTCTGTGTTCAACCGCCATTCGCGCGTCATCAACGCTTTCTGGACACGAAGACATTTCTCGGCGTATGAATGAACATGGCTCTCAATTTGAACCCAGAGTTAGTCTGTTATTCTACGAAATTAGCTAGACTAAACCACTTTCTTCAAGTATGTTGCCTCTCGCCCTGGATTATTACGGTGTCTACCAACGCAATTTCTCACCCAAAATAAATACCATATCGAGACAGAACAATTGGCAAAGAAAGAGTAACGGTGGATAGGGTTCAATAGAAAGCCTCCTCCTTTCCATCCTTGTACTCCGTCTGGCAACCCTTTCGTCAACGGGGTGTTAAACCCTGGTCTTGCTTCATTCTCACCCCCCGCCATCATCCAGCGATGATTCTTACATCTGTTTTTGTTGTGGTCTACACTCCGAGTACTTTATTGTTGCAGCCATCCACGCCAGCCTACCCGGCGCAAAATTCTTCATCTCTGACTAACCACTGAAACCCACACCCATTTTAACCCGCATACTGTAGTCAAGGTTTCGTCTCTCTCTACAGTTTGCAACCCCCTCTCCCTCCTACTCCCCCGCCAACACACACTTCCTTCCATCACCAAACTATCGATACTTGACGCATCGAGATGTGTCCTGTCAACTGATCCCCTCTTTTAGTCGAATCGTGACACCAATTTATTTTTCCCCCAGTCCGATTTAGTATCCCTTCATATACAATATGTCCGTCTAATTCATGTGTAGCACCAAACTTTAAGCCGGCCGGTGTGGCCGAGCGGTTCTAGGCGCTACAGTCTGGAACCGTGCGACCGCTACGGTCGCAGGTTCGAATCCTGCCTCGGGCATGGATGTGTGTGGTGTCCTTAGGTTAGTTAGGTTTAAGTAGTTGTAAGTTCTAGGGGACTGATGACCTCAGCAGTTAAGTCTCATAGTGCTCAGAGCCATTTGAACCATTTTGAACCAAACTTTAAAAGCTTCTTTTGTCTCAGGTCTTAGCTGTTTATCATCCACGTTTTATTTCCGTAAAGAGGTACACTCCAGAAAAATACCTTCGAAAAAGACTCCCTAACACCTCTGTATTCGACGTTAACAAATTTCTCTCTTCCAGATAAGATTTATTTGCTATTGGCAATAAGAATTTTATATTTTCTCTACTTCTGCTATCGTCAGCCTTTTTTTTTGCGAAAATAGCAAAACTCGTCCACAACTTTTAGTGTCCCATTTCCGACTCTAATTCCCTAAACATGGCCTGATTTAACTCGTCTACATTCCCTTCGGTTGTTTCACTTATTATGATGCTTATAACGTCTTCTGATTTCACATGTGTTTCAGTTCGTTCACCAAATGGCAGAATTTACGATGTCGTCAGCAAACATCGAAGTTTTTATATTTCTCCCCTGAGCTTAACTCCCGTTTCCAGACGTCTCTTTAGTTTCCTTTACTGTTTGCTGAACGTACAGACAGAATAACTTCGAGGATGGCCTCACTCACTTCTCATCTTCTGCTTGCTTTTCACGCCCTTTGAGTCTTATAATTGCAATCAGACTTCTCTGCAAGCCGTAGATAGCTTCTGGCTCGCTGTAATTTATCGCAGTTTCCTTCATAATTTTAAAGAGTGTATTCAAGTCAACACCGTGTACCGAGACTGTCACATATCACTTTGCGGCAGATTATTTTATAACCAATAAATTTGTTACATTTTACGCAGTGGGGTAACAAACACGCTCTAATCTCAATATGACAAGAAAATAATACACTGAAAATACACAATAATGGTATTGAATTGTCACCAATACAACGCAGTTACCTTGAAGTAATTTTCAGTTGCTCCCAGCGATGTTACCTTTACTCCCTTTTCCTACTGTCACTACTATTTACCCAAGAAGGGGATATAACTTATTAGTAGAATGCAGTCGTATACAGCGGGAGGACTTCACTAAAATTCTCATTGAATCAGCACTTCTAAGCATGATAACATACGAAAATTCCAACCTCAAATTATTAATTAGCAAGCTGTTGTTCAGAATGTGAAGATACAGACAATGCTAGACAAACTGCAGTATTCCATTCGAGATATCGTATGCACGTAAGTGACAAAAGTCAGTTGGGATAGCGATTTGCACATATACAGATGGCGGTAGTATCGCATAAAAGGGCAGTACATTGGCGGAGCTGTCACTTGTACTCAGGTGATTCATGTAAAACGGTTTCCGATGTTTTTATGGCCGCACGACTGGAATAAATATTCTTTGAATGCGGAATGGTATTGGAGCTGGATGCATGGGAGATGCCATATCGGAAATCGTTAGGAAATCCAGTATTTCTACATCCACAGTGGCAAGAGTGCGCCCAGAATACCACATTTCAGGCATTACCTCTCGCCACTGGCAACGCTTTGACCAAAGGCCTACGCTGCGGATCTAGAGCAACAACGTTCGCGTAGAGTTGTCAGTGCTAATAAATAAACAACAATGTGTGAAATGACCCCGGAAATCAACGGGGGACGTACGACGTACGTCTATGTTAGGGCAGTGTGGTGAAATGAGGCGTTAATGGGCTATAGCGTCAGAGGATCAACGAGCCTGACTTTGCTAATAGGACGAAACCGCATGCAGCGCCTCTCCTGGGCAGTTGAAACCTAGACGACTGGGTAACCGTGGCCTGGTCAGATGAGTCACGATTTCAGTTGGTAAGAGCTAAAGCTATGATTAGAGTGTGGCGCAGACCTACGAAGCCACGGACACAAGTTGTCAACAGGGCACTGTGCATGCTGGTGGTGGTTCCATAATTGTGTGAGCTCTTTGCTTGGAATGGACTGAGTCCTCTGCTCCAACTATACCGATAGTTGACTGGAAATGGGTATGTTCGGTTATTTGGAGACCATTCGCAGCCATTCATAGACTTTATGTTCTCAAACAACGATGGAATTTTTATGGATGACAATGCGCCATGTCACTGGGGCACAATTGTTCGCGATTGGTTTGAAGAGCTTTAGATAATTCAAGCGAATGAACTGTGCACCAAAATCGGCCGACATGAATCTCTTCGAAAATTTATGGGAAATAATCGAGAAGTTAGCTTGTGCAAAGAATCCTGCACCGCCAACACTTTCTCGATTATGAACGGTTATACAGGCGGCATGGCTCAGTATTCCTTCGGGAGAGTTCCAACGACTTATTGAGTTCATGCAACGTCGAGTTGCTGCACTGCACCAGCAAAAGGAGGTCCGATATGATATTCGTATATTTTGTCAGCTCAGGGAACGTCGGCTATGAATGCAATACTGCTCCAAACAGTTACACCATTGGTAGCGAACCTCGTAAAAATATACAGGGTGTTACAAGAAGGTACGGCCAAACTTTCAGGAAACATTCCTCACACACAAAGTGTCCGGAAACGCTTACTTTCCATGTTAGAGCTCATTTTACTACTTCTCTTCAAATCACATTAATCATGGAATGGAAACACACAGCAACAGAACGTACCAGCGTGACTTCAAACACTTTGTTACAGGAAATGTTCAAAATATCCTCCGTTAGCGAGGATACATGCATCCACCCACCGTCGCATGGAATCCCCGATGCGCTGATGCAGCCCTGGAGAATGGCGTATTGTATCACAGCTGTCCACAATACGAGCACGAAGAGTCTCTACATTTGGTACCGGGGTTGCGTAGACAAGAGCTTTCAAATGCCCCCATAAATGAAGGTCAAGAGGGTTGAGGACAGGAGAGCGTGGAGGCCATGGAATTGGTCCGCCT
Source organism: Schistocerca americana (assembly GCF_021461395.2). NCBI lineage: Eukaryota > Metazoa > Arthropoda > Insecta > Orthoptera > Acrididae > Schistocerca > Schistocerca americana. The sequence goes on along the minus strand of NC_060124.1, from coordinate 155,600,830 downwards.
CTACCAATCCATCGGTCACCGAATCTGTTGTTGAGAAGCGTACGAACACTTCGACTGAAATGTGCAGGAGCTCCATCGTGCATGAACCACATGTTGTGTCGTGCTTGTGAAGGCACATGTTCTAGCAGCACAGGTAGAGTATCCCGTATGAAATCATGATAACGTGCTCCATTGAGCGTAGGTGGAAGAACATGGGGCCCAGTCAAGACATCACCAACAATGCCTGCCCGAACGTTCACAGAAAATCTGTATTGATGACGTGATTGCACAATTGCGTACGGATTCTCGTCAGCCCACACATGTTGATTGTGAAAATTTACAATTTGATCACATTGGAATGAAGCCTCATCCGTAAAGAGAACATTTGCTCTGAAATGAGGATTGACACATTGTTAGATGAACCATTCGCAGAAGAGTACCCGTGGAGGCCAATCAGCTGCTGATAGTGCCTGTACACGCTGTACATAGTAAGGAAACAACTGGTTCTCCCGTAGCACTCTCCATACAGTGACGTGGTCAACGTTACCTTCTACAGCAGCAACTTCTCTGACGCTGACATTAGGGTTATCGTCAACTGCACGTAGAATTGCCTCGTCCATTGCAGGTGTCCTCGTCGTTCTAGGTCTTTTCCAGTCGCGAGTCATAGGCTGGAATGTTCCGTTCTCCCTAAGACGCCGATCAGTTGCTTCGAACGTCTTCCTGTTGGGACACCTTCGTTCTGGAAATCTGTCTCGATACAAACGTACCGCGCCACGGCTATTGCCCCGTGCTAAACCATACATCAAATGGGCATCTGTCAGCTCCGCATTTGTAAACATTGCACTGACTGCAAAACCACGTTCGTGATGAACACTAACCTGTTGATGCTACGTACTGATGTGCTTGATGCTAGTACTGTAGAGCAATGAGTCGCATGTCAACACAAGCACCGAAGTCAACATTACCTTCCTTCAATTGGGCCAACTGGCGGTGAATCGAGGAAGTACAGTACATACTGACGAAACTAAAATGAACTCTAACATGGAAATTAAGCGTTTCCGGACACATGTCCACATAACATCTTTTCTTTATTTGTGCGTGAGGAATGTTTCCTGAATGTTTTGCCGTACCTTTTTGTAACACCTTGTATATATCCAAATTTGAGAAGCTTTGTCCAGTTATGCTGCATTGAAATTCATCAGATGATAAAATGTGACTTCGTTATCATAAAACCTGACGTTTCCTAAGAAATAAAAACATTGGCCGGACAAAAAAAAAAAAAAAAAAAAAAAAATGCATCTAAAGACGGACATGTTCGGAAAAAGGCGGATGGTTGGTAACCCTATTCCTGGGTGGTAGGCAGTTTTCTTGGAAACTGCTCCTATTTCACAAAATGCATTTTGTGAGCAGTTCCTGGCATTAGACACAGTGCCGGCGATCGATACAGCTTTGTCGTAAGGATGCTTCAGGATAAACTTTGTCTTTCTGTCCATACATCACAAAAGAACCATCTACGGAGCTTCCACTGTATGATAGAGTTCGTAGCTTCCGTCCGAAATTAAGGACTGTCCAGTCCAAAGTAATGCCCTTGCTACCAGGTGGGAAGCGGACGGCGCTGATCAGTAGAGAGAGAGTGTTTGAAACCAATACCAACTTTTCGAATTGTAGTGATGCCTTGTGCAAGGTCTGAGTGGAAAGTTCCTGTTGCTTTCCCCCGTTTTTACGTGGAAAAGGGAAAATATTCGATCGTCAGATTGGCACTAGCATTCAGTCTTCCCTCCAAGTGGAGCCTGGGAACAGTGAGAGTTCAGCAGAGACCTTGGACTGCAGCGCAATCACTTCTGGGCTCTTGTTTGGTGTCAACTGGCACCCACTCGCTGTACTTGAAGAATCTGAGTTTCTCTCATGCAGTAATGTAATCCATCCTCTGAACAGTTATCATTTAACTCGTTTGATTATGAATTTTGAATACTCAATGATCTGTTTTAAATATTTGTCCATTTATGTTGCTTTTGCGAGCAGCCCAGTTTATGGAAGTCTTATCCATTTTGTTTCCTGTTGTGTCCCAATTAAATTTGAGTCTCTTGTACATTGGCTTACCAAATTTCACGGGATAGTGGGGCACAGATGGTGCAGGTGTGTTATAGGTGCACCACATTCGTCCTGCGCCAGCTGCATTTGTATTTGAGACCTTATGAGAAGTGGTTGTGCAAATGATTTGTGTAACATACAACGTCGTCGTGAGTTCAGTTCGAACGGCGTATGGTGGTCGGTGACCGATGGATGGGAATTTCGATTTCGGCATTGGTGCAGGAATTCGGCTTCACACGTTCAACCTTGTCCAGGATGTATCGTGATGGTTGAGTGAGGATGTCACAGTCCACAACAGACGAACTACCGGCTGTCCAGCCACCTTCAATGACCATGACCGGTGACGTCTGAGACAGATTGTGAAGAGTGACGCCAAGGGCAACAGTGCAACAAATCAGGGCTCAGTTCAATACAGGACGTGCCAGACACGTCTCCCAATGGACAGTCCGTAGAAACATGGGTTCCATGGGGTATGAGAGCAGGCGCCGCACAAGGATGCTACTGTTAACCTAGAGTCATCGGGTACAACGGCTTGCATTTGCGCCAACCACCAGGGATGGACACTGCAACAACGGCGTAACCCCTTATAGTCGGACGAATTACGATTTCAACTGCGCTGTGCCGATGGGAGGCACAGCGTGTGGCGCAGACCACATGAATGATGGATCTCGCCTGCTAAGAAGGCATGGTCCAAGCGGTGGTGCCTCTGGTGTGGTCTGGGGTGCATTTTCCTGGTGTGGAAAGGGCCTCGTACTTGTTCTGAAAGATACTATGAATAGTTCACTGTATGCTCAGTTGCTCGGAGACCATCTCCACCCATTTTTGGCCGCGCGGGATTAGCCGAGCGGTCTAATGCGCTACAGCCATGGACTGTGCGGCTGGTCCCGTCGGAGGTTCGAGTCCTCCCTCGGGCGTGGGTGTGTGTGTGTTTGTCCTTAGGATAATTTAGGTTAAGTAGTGTGTAAGCTTAGGGGCTGATGATCTTAGAAGTTAAGTCCCATAAGATTCCACACACATTTGGACACACTCTTCCATTTTTGGCCTTAAAACACCCTGATGGTTCTGCGGTGTTTCAAGATGATAGCGCGCCGCCACGTCGTTCCTACGTCGCCGGAGAATGGTTCCAGGAACATGCAAACCGAGATGCACACCCCAGAGCCGAGATCTGAACCCTACGAGCATGTCTGGGATGTCATGGAACGCAGGTTCCGCGCCATAAATCTTGCAGGCACAAACAAACCAGAATTGGCTTCCGCTCTTGAAACGATTTGATGTCAGCTGCTTCCAGAGGAGTACCAGAGTTTTTTAGACTCACTTCCACGGCGCCTCAGTACAGTGTGTAGGGCTAGTGGAGGCCCGACGTGATATTGGGTGCCTATCCCATGACGCTTGTTAAGTGAGTGTTGTTTACAGTCATTTTGTTTTAGTTTGCTATATTTCCAGATACTGCTCTGTATTATTCGTCGTCAGTTATTCACTTGTTTAGATTAAATAAGTTGTTTATATTCATGATCTTACTTTCATTTTGAGATCCATACTGTCCAACGACCGCCGGCACATAGCTCAGCATGTTTGGTCAGAGGACCGATTGCCCTCTGTAATAAAAAGACTGAGCAAAGGAATCAACGATCAACTCGAACGGATGTCATATGACGTCCGACCAGTCCAAACGCAAACAATATCAAACAAAATGAAGGAAAAAAGTGGTAACGTGCTTGCCTACCGTGGAGCAGTCCCGGGTTCGATTCCTGGCCGTGCTGGAGACTTTCTCCGCGTTGTTGTCATCGTCATTTCATCCTCCCCGACACGTAAGTCGCCTAATGTGGCTTTGCAGTACACTTGTTCGTCCACTGCTTGAATATTCCTCACCAGTGTTTGATCCGTACCAGATAGGGTTGATAGAAGAGATAGAGAAGATCCAACGGAGAGCAGCGCGCTTCGTTACAGGATCATTTAGTAATCGCGAAAGCGTCACGGAGATGATAAATAAACTCCAGTGGAAGACTTTGCAGGAGAGACGCTCAGTAGCCCGGTACGGTCTGTTGTTGAAGTTTCGAGAACATACCTTCACCGAGAAGTGAAGCAGTATATTGCTCCCTCCTACGTATATCTCGCGAAGAGACCATGAGGATAAAATCATAGAGATTAGAGCCCACACAGAGGCATACCGAGAATCTTTCTTTCCATGAACAATACGAGACTGGAACAGAAGGGAGAACCGATAGAGTTACTCGAAGTACCCTCCGCCACACACCGTCAGGTGGCTTGCGGAGTATGGGTGTAGATGTAGATCTGAAATAAAACTTGCAACTCGGCGGTCGAACTATTCTGGATGAGGCTTCCCGGCCATCAATCCCACATGATCATTTTTTTTTTGTTTCCCTCTGGAAGTCGCACTTCTAGTATGTTTGCTTCAGTGTGACGAGTCTCCATAGTGTACAATGGCGAAACACTATTTCCAAACATATAACAGCTGCAGAGGTGGTAATAAGCGTCAAAAACTCTTATGTATTTATAGCTGTTATTTGTGTCATTTCTCATGTTAATTGTGTCATGTGTCCCATGTAGGAACATTTTGCATACTTCGCATTTAATTTCCGCAGGCACTAAATCAGCTAATCACACAGTGGTGTACGTCTTCTTTTCATCACGTGCAATGGAATTTTCAGTTGTTAAAAGCGTTTTTTTTTTACCTGTACACGACAGCATTGCCAGGGACCTGAATGTGTTTTTATGTGTTCACGATTAACGATGTTATCGGGCTCTGTATTTTTAATCTTGCGCTGTCAGTGCCACAGCAACAGAGCCGCAGACTGCTGTCCCGTGACTTGTGGAACTCGATAACGAGTTAAGCGAATGCGGGCGATGTGATTTGTTTTGGAGCAGAGGGCGCTGCCGCGGCGGCTCGTACCGCAGGCGGAGCTGCCGGCATTCCGGCTGGCCGTGGCTGACCGCAGCGCCACAGCCAGACAGCGTCCTGGCCCTCTGCCCTCTACCCTCTAGCCTCCACCCTCCACCCTCCACCCTCTGCGCCGACACACTCCTGCGGTCCGGGCCGGCTTTAGCCGCCCAAGCATTGCCTGACGCTGCTGCAGCGATCAGGCCCCTGCGGCAAACACCACAGCTACTGTCTTCCGAAAAACGTACGTCCATCATGCAGCGATCAAAACAAATGCAGCGCGGCCAGACGAGGAAATCACTACTGTGTCAGCGATCCACATACGGGCTTTTTTTTTCTTTATTGTTATTTTTATACCTGTTTCAGATAGGCCATCAGCGGCACAGTACGCCGCTCTTCGCCACAGAGAAAACGAAAGATACAAATGAAGACAAGCAAAAAATAAACAGGGTGGATACATAGACGGAGACAGACACTTTTAAAATACATGGAACCGTTCACGGGCGTAGAGTCCAAGATAAAATTGTGCTGACATGTAGACACACACAGAGACGATAATTCTCACATGCGAACGTTGGAGCACAAAACGAATAACACAGGAACACTTGAGCATGGCATCACACACAGAAACACGAGGCTATGATCTCCGGCGCGTGAAAGTCCACTAAGTGTGTACGAGTCCGGGGACCTGCCAAGAGAGGAGGGAGGGGGTGGGGGAGGGAGAGGGAAGAGCAGAGATGCCAACGGCAGGGAAGAATAGGGGGGAGGAGGGAAGGGAGGAGGGGGCGTAGGGGAAGCCCGGGGGAAGAGGGGTGGAGGAAGGGGGGATGGAGGGATGAGGAAAGAGAAGGGAGGGAGGGTGCCCAAAGGAAAAAAACACATGGAGTGGGAGGAGTCCACATATGGGCCGAGTAATACAGCTTTTATGAGCTACGCTTTCCGCTGGTTTGTAGGATACAGGCCGGCCGCAGTAGATGAGCGGTTCTAGCCGCTTCAATCCGGAACCGCGCGACTGCTACGGTCGCAGGTTCGAATCCTGCCTCGGGCATGGATGTGTGTGATGTCCTTAGGTTAGTTAGGTTTAAGTAGTTTAAGTTCTAGGGGACTGATGACCTCAGATGTTAAGTCCCACAGTGCTCAGAGCAATTTGAACCATTTTTTTGTAGGGTACAACTTGTAACAAGCCATCAGCAAATGCTAATTGTTCAGTTCAATAGGTACGGGATTCATTAATTTATTCACAAATCTTGACCCACTTTATCACAAAGAATAGGTAAGTTTCACGGATGTGGAATGAGTCAAGTTATATACAGTGATTTTTCCACCGTGTACGAACTCTAGGGATTAATTGACGAGAGGACACGGAACAAAAAAGTCTAATGAATTTATGTCCGGAAATGCATGTCTTCCATGCTAGAGACAATTCATTCATCATACTTCGTTACAGAGACGACGGTCTAATGCGCGCTACACCTTGCAGCCACAGTTACAGTATGCATGATCAAAATGTTCAAATGTGTGTGATATCTTATGGGACTTAACTGCTAAGGTCATCAGTCCCTAAGGTTAGACACTACATAACCTAAATTATCCTAACAAGGGAACCTCCTCATCGCACCCCCCTAGATTTACTTACAAGTTGGCACAGTTGATAGGCCTTGAAAAACTGAGCACAGATCAATCGAGAAAACAGGAAGAAGTTGTGTGGAACTATGAAAAAAGTAAGCAAAATATACAAACTGAGTAGTCCATGCACAATATAGGCACATGAAGGAGAGGGGGAACTCAGGAGCGCCGTGGTCCCGTGGTTAGCGTGAGCAACTGTGGAACGAGCGGTCCTTGGTTCAGGTCTTTCGTCGAGTAAAATGTTTTAATTTTTTATTTTCAGACAATTATCAAAGTTCAGGCACTCACACATAATCAACTTCGCTCTCCAAAATTCCAGGACATGTTCAGATTTGCTTGGACATATGCAGGGTTTTTGACGGTCTACACACGGAAAAATTTGAAAATGTTAAAAACATATGTTTTGACAGAGCACAGAGAAAACTATGCGACTGTGAAACTGTTGCATTCATTTGTTGCAGTTTATGTGATAAACTCTTATGTTTTCATCACTTTTTTGGAAGTGATTATCACATCCACAAGAAAACCTAAATCGGGCAATGTAGAAGAATTTTTTTACCCATTCGCTAAGTGTACAAGTTAGGTGGGTCGACAACATATTTCTGTCATGTGACGCACATGCCGTCACCAGTGTCGTATAGAATATATCAGACGTGTTTTCCTGTGGAGGAATCGGTTGACCTATGAGCTTGCGATCAAATGTTTTCGGTTCCCATTGGAGAGGCACGTCCTTTCGTCTACTAATCGCACGGTTTTGTGGTGCGGTCGCAAAAGACAGACACTAAACTTATTACAGTGAACAGAGACGTCAATGAACGAACGGACAGATCACAACTTTGCGAAAATGAAGAAAGTTAACTTTTCACTCGAGTGAAGACTTGAACCTAGAACCTCTCGATTAGCAGCTGCTCACGATAACCACGGGACCACGGCACTCCTGAGTTCCCACTCTCCTTGATGTTGCATATCTTGCGCATGGACTACTCAATATATATATTTTGTTTATTGTTTCATAGTTCCACACAACGTCTTCCTGTTTTCTCGATTGATCTGTGTTCAGTTTTTCAAGGTCTATCCACTGTGCCAACTTATAACTAAATCTGAGGGGTTGCGATGGGAGGTTCCCTTGTAAGGACAAACACACACACCCATGCCCGAGGGAGGACTCGAACCTCCGCCGGGAGCAGCCGTACAGTCCATGACTGTAGCGCCTTAGACCGTTCACAGTATGCATGGTTTCCACCTAGAGGGTGGTACTGTTCATCATATGTCATGCCCCAGCGCCCGTTTCCGTCATAGTCATTGGTAATGTTCTGTCCTATTCACTTCCTTGTTGACTCGTCTTGTAGTGGATGTGATACAGCGTTGTACACAATGGTTCCGTATTCAAATAGAGTGCCTGCCGACGTGGTATTCACTTACCGGAAAGGCAAATGACAACGGGCGGGGGGCAGCAAGGTTATATCAGGAGACCTATCACCGCCGACAACCACAGCATTCAGTGTTTGCAACCGTGTTTCGCCGTTTTCTGATACAGGGTCGTTTCAGGAAGCACGAAATCGTGAAGGATTCTAGAAATTTTCTGACACCAGAGACTTGCAGGAAAATGTGATTAACACTGCAGAAGGCGGCCACCGTATCAGGCAGTTGGTCGTCTCGCTTACCTTATACTGGCGTGCCAGCCGGCCGAAGTGGCCGTGCGGTTAAAGGCGCTGCAGTCTGGAACCGCAAGACCGCTACGGACGCAGGTTCGAATCCTGCCTCGGGCATGGATGTTTGTGATGTCCTTAGGTTAGTTAGGTTTAACTAGTTCTAAGTTCTAGGGGACTAATGACCTCAGCAGTTGAGCCCTATAGTGCTCAGACCCATTTTACTGGCGTGCCGTGTGGAACATTCTCCATTACAGTTGTTACTATCTAATCACTTACAGCGTGTGCAGTGGTTACTTGTTACGGCATGAAGTCAAGCGCCGGCACGCCAGTCGGGAACGATATACAATAGATGGCTGTGAGAAGACGTCAGCCAATCTGACGCTGATCGACCCCTCTCCAGGACGACAACGCAACAGCAGCGGCCCCTGTGTGAAGACATAAGCGCCACGACCGACTGGCGACGACCCAGTAGAATAGTCGCTTCAAGTCTAGCGACTTGGATAGAAGTGTCAACGCTCGCTCCTTCGCTTGTACACTCTATGTAACACACACTTGAGAATTTTTATACTGAAGACATTGCTTATTTTGAATGTCGCTGTTTGTTTGCCATATTTCTGTGTAATTGTCAAATTTAAGTATTGTCATTTAATTTTCTGTAATAAAACTCATTAATACGATTTGTTTGAACCGTTTGTTCAGCGAACCTAGTAAGCAGGTTTCCTAGACCCGACATATTTGACAACGAGCATGGAGTCGCAATATTATTAGCGGCAGACTTTTCACATCGGGAACACTTTTGTCACTGATTTCTTCACCAGGCAACAACGATTCCGGGATTTGTGTCATCCATCCTATTCACAGATGAAGCCGTCTTTACGCCGAGTGGTATCTTCAACTTTCATAACAGTCGTCTGTGTGATAGTATGCAGAACTCCCACAGTATGGTGACAGCGACTCTTCAGCATCGGTGCAGCCGGAATGTGTGGGCCAGGATAATTGGCGACCGTGTTTTGGGATCAACCTTCCTTCGATGTCACCTAACAGGCCGGAGTTATCGGCGTTTGTTGCGGGTGGCTTTGCGTCCCCTGCTGGAAAAAGTGCCATTGATGATTCGAAGGGTTATGTGGCTGCTACACGATGATGCTCCAGCCCATTTCGTCGTTATCGTCCGGACGCATCTTTTCCCTGGTCGATGCATCGGACGAGGGGGTCCAGTTGTATGGCTTGCTCGTTGACCGAATAATAACTCATGAGATTTTTGGTATCTCAAGAGTATGCAGCGCGCATTCGAGCTGTGGAGACACTGGAGCACCGTATTCATGCTACCTTTAACACTGTTCGGATGCAGCCTGGCCGATGTGAATGTGTGAGACGGAACATGGTAAGACGAGTACATGCATGCTTTGAGGCACATGGAAACCATTTTCAACACATACTGTAACTGTAGCTGCATGGTACAGCGGGTATTAGACCGAAGTATCGGTAACAATGTATGATCGAATAAAGGGTCTCTTGCATGGAATTTTCGGACATAAGTTCATTAGTGGTTTTTTGTTCCGTATCCTCTCATCAGTCTCTAGGGTTTGTACACGGTGGAAAAATCACCCTATTCATTAATAGGCAGAAGCTGGCAGTGCCTATGTCTAGAATTGATACACAAGGGGACGTATAAGAGTAAGTTGCTCACTATTATGCTGCACCACACAGACAAATGACACCATTCTACACCAGTGTCACCAAGTCTCTGCAAACAGCGGTCAGAACTTCCTAAAAAATGGTTCTGAGCACTATGGGACTTAACTTCTGTGGTCATCAGTCCCCTAGAACTTAGAACTACTTAAACCTAACTAACCAAAGGACATCACACACATCCATGCCCGAGGCAGGATTCGAACCTGCGACCGTAGCAGTCGCGCGGTTCCGGACTGAGCGCCTTAACCGCGAAACCACCGCGGCCGGCAGAACTTCCTACCAGTCAATCAATTCTTGGACGACAGGGCGCTCTTGGTGACGGAGCCATAAGAGAACTACTGTGTAAACGGCTTCGTCGTTTGAAAATTTCTCACACCTGACCTCCCGCCACCCCTGCACGATGTTTTTCCAGCTTACCGAAAAGATGGAAATCGCATGTGAGATCTTGTGAGGTAACGGGCGAGTTGTGGCGCGCTGGAAATATTATATGCTCGGAATTAAGGCGGCCGTACAGGACGCTCGTCAAAGCCGGGGCCCAGCAGCAAACAAGTGGTGACATACGTTAGCCGGACGAGAGGGGTAGCCCCAGCACCTGGTCCAGCCGCGTGGCTGGGAATTCCGCTGTGACGAGGACGGTGCTTTGTGACAATGGAGGAGGCACGCTGGGAGTGCCAAAGATGGCGGACTTTGTGAAGCCTAAATGGCAGACATTTCACAGTTCGCGTAGAAATTTATAGTAGCCAGATGAATGATGATATCTCAAAAAGAAACATATGCATTACTATTATTTGCACGACGACTCTGATGGTGTCATCAGAGTTTCAATATCTTTATTAGTTTAAAGTATCTGACGGTAAATTATACAAGTAACACCCAGCAACGAATTTCCAAAATATAAACGCTTCATTCGATTTTGTCAATCGCCGCGTCTTTAGAAAGCTGTTAGTATAAACCTAAACCGGTATGAATTACAGGCATGTAACTTAAATAGTACATGAGTTATTGGAGGTCAAAGTGGCCGACAACTATCGATCGCGTCAGGCCATAAGTACTCCACAGTTACATGAAAAAGCGGTAGCAGCATGCTTATAAATACACTTCTGGAAATTGAAAAAAGAACACATTGACACCGGTGTGTCAGACCCACCATACTTGCTCTGGACACTGCGAGAGGGCTGTACAAGCAATGATCACACGCACGGCACAGCGGACACACCAGGAACTGCGGTGTTGGCCGTCGAATGGCGCTAGCTGCGCAGCATTTGTGCACCGCCGCCGTCAGTGTCAGCCAGTTTGCCGTGGCATACGGAGCTCCATCGCAGTCTTTAACACTGGTAGCATGCCGCGACAGCGTGGACGTGAACCGTATGTGCAGTTGACGGACTTTGAGCGAGGGCGTATAGTGGGCATGCGGGAGGCCGGGTGGACGTACCGCCGAATTGCTCAACACGTGGGGCGTGAGGTCTCCACAGTACATCGATGTTGTCGCCAGTGGTCGGCGGAAGGTGCACGTGCCCGTCGACCTGGGACCGGACCGCAGCGACGCACGGATGCACGCCAAGACCTTAGGATCCTACGCAGTGCCGTAGGGGACCGCACCGCCACTTCCCAGCAAATTAGGGACACTGTTGCTCCTGGGGTATCGGCGAGGACCATTCGCAACCGTCTCCATGAAGCTGGGCTACGGTCCCGCACACCGTTAGGCCGTCTTCCGCTCACGCCCCAACATCGTGCAGCCCGCCTCCAGTGGTGTCGCGACAGGCGTGAATGGAGGGACGAATGGAGACGTGTCGTCTTCAGCGATGAGAGTCGCTTCTGCCTTGGTGCCAATGATGGTCGTATGCGTGTTTGGCGCCGTGCAGGTGAGCGCCACAATCAGGACTGCATACGACCGAGGCACACAGGGCCAACACCCGGCATCATGGTGTGGGGAGCGATCTCCTACACTGGCCGTACACCACTGGTGATCGTCGAGGGGACACTGAATAGTGCACGGTACATCCAAACCGTCATCGAACCCATCGTTCTACCATTCCTAGACCGGCAAGGGAACTTGCTGTTCCAACAGGACAATGCACGTCCGCATGTATCCCGTGCCACCCAACGTGCTCTAGAAGGTGTAAGTCAACTACCCTGGCCAGCAAGATCTCCGGATCTGTCCCCCATTGAGCATGTTTGGGACTGGATGAAGCGTCGTCTCACGCGGTCTGCACGTCCAGCACGAACGCTGGTCCAACTGAGGCGCCAGGTGGAAATGGCATGGCAAGCCGTTCCACAGGACTACATCCAGCATCTCTACGATCGTCTCCATGGGAGAATAGCAGCCTGCATTGCTGCGAAAGGTGGATATACAGTGTACTAGTGCCGACATTGTGCATGCTCTGTTGCCTGTGTCTATGTGCCTGTGGTTCTGTCAGTGTGATCATGTGATGTATCTGACCCCAGGAATGTGTCAATAAAGTTTCCCCTTCCTGGGACAATGAATTCACGGTGTTCTTATTTCAATTTCCAGGAGTGTATATTCATTCATCCATATCTTTGTTAATATGCGATATATGCTGTTCATGAAGAAACTGGTCAATTATTTACTGTGTTTTAGAAAGCACAGAGACGTTAGGCTCCTTGCCTACCTTTTGCTTCCTTTCGTTTGATATAGGCTATGTTTATTTAATTGTTTATGTATTTAATAATGTGTGTTAGAGCGTGTTTATGGTCCAGCCGTAGGAATATTCATTTAATTTCAAGTATTTAAAGGTGTTTCAGTTTCATTATGTTGTGTGGGTGCGTTGGCTTGAAGACATAGCGCGAGCGCTCTAGCCAATCACAGTGCTCGTGAATGGGGAGACTGTATGGAAGCGAGTATCCGGAGAGGACACGGGTAGTTCTGGATAGTAGGGCACAGGACAGTACAGCGCACAGACGCACAGTCGCGGGAAAGACGTGGACAGTGGAGAAGTTTGCGCGTGGTGGCAGAGAATAGAAATATTTCGGAGTTGCCGACCTGTGCTCTTGTGTGATTTCTGTGGCGTCTGCAGTGAAGTCGTAGTATGTGTTCAGAAGTGACTATCTCGCGAGCTATGTTGTTGTTCATAACTAATTACGTGAAGTAGGAATCTATTGTTTCCCTGTTAATCAACTTATATTTTATTTAACTGCTGGACCATCGACACCAATAAGTGTTTTGCAGAAATATACCGCATTGTCAAAAGTACTTCTACTATCGTACTCATCATTTAAAGTCTTTAAGATAGTACCTGCAGATTTTATTTAACTGCAATCTTTCATTTATAAATTTCTAGATTAATTCGCAATTGCCGAGTGATCGGAACCTTCGACCATTCCATTCATGAGTCTATTCATATTGTACACTGTAGACTCAGCAGTATTTGGCTTGTAATGCGGCAACTACGTATCACAGCCCCTAGACAACGAAACCAGCCAAGACTTAATATTGCAACACCGAGTCGGAGGGGGGAGGGGGGGGGGGGGCGTGCGTAGTTATTTTGAAAGCCCGCAATCTTCCTTCCTCCCCGATGATGATGATGATGATGATGATTGGATTGCGGGGCGCTCAACTGCGCGGTTATCAGCGCCCGTAGAAATGGCTCTGAGCACTATGGGACTTAACATCTTAGGTCATCAGTCCCCTAGAACTTAGAACTACTTAAACCTAACTAACCTAAGGACATCACATACATCCATGCCCGAGGTAGGATTCGAACCTGCGACCGTAGCAGTCCCGCCGTTCCGGACTGCAGCGCCTAGAACCGCAAGACCACCGCGGCCGGCCGCCCGTACAAATTCCCAACCTTTGCTCAGTCCAGTGTCGCCACTTTCACGAATGATGATGAAATGATGAGGATAAGACAAACACACAGTCATCTCGAGGCAGGCGAAAACCTCCCCGATGAGGACCAAACATGTATGTGAGGCCTTGATCAAATTGTGGGTACCATTTCTCTATGGCTGAGGGTGACATCGGGTATGGTCCATATACCGTCAGAATTTCGCGGTAATTTTGTGTATAATTTAGATGTTTTGTCCACAAGAGTGGCACTGTGACCCGTACTTCAAGATCAAGAGCTTACTGCAGACCCAAGCCAGAAGGTGCGATATACACGCTGTAGGATGTATCAGGAAGAGCAGTCCAATGAAGTTTTCTGAGCTCCTCTTGGGTGCACAGATTTGTGTCAGGCCTTGCGTTGTCTTGGAAAAGGAGAAGTTCGTTTGCATTTTTGCGTCGACTAATACGCTGACGTAATTTCTTTAATTTCTTCAGGGTAGCACGATACACTTCCGAGCTGATCGTTGCATCTTGAGTGAGAACATCAAACGGAGTAGCCCCTTCAGAGTCCCAGAGGACCATTGCCATGAATTTAATGGCTGAGGATGCGGCTTTGACCTTTTTCCTCGGATGAGAGGCGGTGTGGCGCCACTCAGTGGGTTGTTTTGTCTCTGTTCGAAGTGATGAATCCATGTTTCATCGCCTGTGACGACGTTCGACAGAAAACTGCCACGATCAGTCCCGTAAGACGCAAGCAGTTCCGCACAGATCCTTCGTTGCTCTTCAGAGTCTTCTGTTAGGCGCCGAAGAACCCAGTGGCCATACACTTTCCAGTACCTCAACTGGTGAACGACTGTGTCAGTACTACCAACAGAGACGTCCAGTTGTCCAGCGAGGTGTTTGATTGTGATCCGTCGATCACGTCGAGTGAGAGTGTCCGCACGTTCCAACATTGCAGGAGCCACAGCTGTGTGCGGTCGGCCGGCACACCGGAGATCGGACACGTTTTCGCGACCTTGTGGCGATGATGACAGACGCTTCGCCCAAGGACTCCACATGCTTTTGTTAACTGGCAGGTGTCTGCAGACATTATGCAAGCGCCTACGAATACCTGCGATGCTCTGGTTTTCGCCAAAAGGAACTCAGTGACAGCTCTCTGGCTGGAACGCGCCTCCTTTACACACGTCATTTTGAAGGCTACGTAAAGCGGCGCCACCTATTGGAACTACATGAATCTATAGGGGCTGAAGTGGAAATATTCCATGATATCCCACAACAAATTCCACATTTTTTCAACCGAAATTGGCCGAGAAAGAAACGTGTTGCATTACTCATTGAACGCGCCTCGTAGATGGGGATTTAATCGAAAGTTTTCAAATGTAACTATTGTATTGTATTGTATGGAACTGGGGACCTAGAAACGACGGCGAGGCCGTGTCCCCGCCGTAGCCCGCAGTTTTACGCAACCCCACAACACGCTACAGCAGTCAACCCACCCCACCGCCGCCCCACACCGAACTCAGGGTAATTGTGCGGTTCGGCCCCCGGGGAACCCCCGGGAACGTCTCACATCAGACGAGTGAAACCCCAATGTTTGCGTGGTAGAATAATTATGGTGTACGCGTAGGTGGAGAAAGTGCTTGCGCAGCAATCGTCGACATAGTGTAACTGAGGAGGTTGGAATCCTGCCTCGGGCATGGATGTGTGTGATGTCCTAGGTTAGTTAGGTTTAAGTAGTTCTAATTCTAGGCGACTGATGACCTCAGAAGTTAAGTCCCATAGTGCTCAGAGCCATTTGAGCAGATGGAAAACACTAATCCGCCGGACGGATTCGTGCCGAGGACCGGCACGCCTTCCCGCCCGGAAAGCAGTGCGTTAGAAAAAAATCGTTCAGATGGTTCTGAGCACTATGCGACTTAACTTCTGAGGTCATCAGTCCCCTAGAACTTAGAACTAATTAAACCTAACTAACCTAAGGACATCACACACATCCATGCCCGAGGCAGGAATCGAACCTGCGACCGTAGCGGTCGCTCGGCTCCAGACTGTAGCGCCTAGAACCGCACGACCATTCCGGCCGGCAGTGCGTTAGACCGCACGGCCAACCGGGCGGGCAGTGTAACTATACTAACTACGATAGCATTTCATACTGAAGTCAATAGTGGCTCGAAACCACTCGTTGTCAATCGGCTCGTCTGCGGTCACATGTTTGCTGGGACGGTTTCCCTTCTACTATCGTACACTTTAAGCCCTATCCGATTTCGCTGTTACTTACGATAACGTATAATGGTTATGTCACCAGGATAAACGCAACAAAGGAGATCTTTTCAGGAGCGCTTGGAGAAAGTGCTAAATCATGGACGCTGTTCTGAAGTTCAGTCAGGCACCTGTATATAGCCCCCGCCAATTATTCTCCATCTGAAATCACCACTGGGCTAATGAACTGGAGTGGAACAGGACCTAGAAAAATGTACGGTCGTAGAAACAAAATACAATGTAATATGAGATCCCACTGTGTCGAAGGTTATCCTTGGACTTTCTGTGACAGCAATGATAATCATTGATACGTCGCGCAATTTCGACGAATTCACTCCCTTGGAAAACCCAAGGACGTCACTGAAAAAGACAACTAGATAATATTTACACGTTTCCTCCTTCAGTGTAGTCCAGAACGACAGGGGAGCTTGCTTTTAAACAGAAGCTACTTTGTGATTTGCATCTCTGTGGACACCCATCCTTTCGTAGAACTCCACTCATCATTTCAAATACGACTGTTAAAGTGGGGCAAGGTTTGCTGTTTCTACATCTGAGCAGACACACCTTTTTGAATAATGTGCGTTGTTCAGTAGCTCGCTCTGCACCTCGTCCTAATGTGATTCCTAGAAAATGAAACGGCTTTCGGCCATTATAACTTGTGAAACCGAGTACTGTTAGCAAACTCATAAAAAGTCGCACAACATCTGCAGACGGGTATGACAGTGCCGTGGAAATGTATGTGGTTGCAAATGAATATTCTTTTCAAATGACAATTCACTTTAAAAATTCGGGTAACTCCAGACGTCGGTTACGCAAGGCGTCGTGTTCTCCTCCAAGGACACCTGGTATCCTCTCTGACGTCAGCAATATCGATTTGGAGGCCGTTAACTGACCTTCATGTATATTATGTATTCTAGATCGAGCTACGTGAAATTAATTTCACATTGGCAACGATCGATGTACATATCAAAATAAAAATGAACTTTAATCATAAGACACTTGTAAACAGCTTTTGGCTTAGTATGTACAGAGCAGTACATCCAGTATCAGGATGTATGTAGTTATGTCTAACGTTGTGTGTTTATTTTTCTCACAGAGCTTATTGGTCTAGAATCGCTTATGAGTACAAAGTTATATCTCCATATTAGTTTGTGTATGTGTTGCAGGGACATAAAATAGTCACCTGTAGCTGCAGGAAAGGTACTAAGCTTAATAACAGCTCGATTTGCACAGCATAAAAGGAGTTATAAAAATAAAGGAAGAATAATACGCCCTAATATTTATACATAAAATTTTTTTCCAGATATTCTAGGGTCTACAACAGCTCCATGTCTTATTTTTGTGTTGAACCAAGCAACTCAGTATTTATCTTGCTGTTTTTCCACAGAATAACATATGATTTTTCGCTTCAACTGCAGCTCCTTTTTCTAAAGCAGTGTGTTGATATCGATCTTACCATCTGCAGTATTTTCCGCCAGTTATTTGAATCTCCACCTTCGAAATCCTTACTTAACATAACGGTAAAAAAGTTTTAAAGCAAGGTGATGAAAAAATTGGGTGTTTAATAAAGGAAATCTTGTTGTACGTCCTGAACAGAACTTGAGAAGAATTTATTTGCCAGACCGGTATTAAGACATATAGCCTTGAATCTGGTGCAGGTTGGAGAAGGCACAAGTAACAATGGATCTGATAACGATTTGAGATTGATGCCTCAATACAAATCTGATTCAGTAAAATACTTCCGGTTCGCTTCTCAACCCGTACTCATTTCAGTCAGAGACACTAGATTTTCACACTTAAGACACGTAATACGAAAGCTATAGAAACTGAGAGCGTCTAGAAACGTCATGAGCACATGAATAAAGCAGAGCTTGTATTCCATATTCAGTAATATAACAAATGAAAAGATAATCCACCTCTGTCACTGATGTTTAATTTATTGACTTGACAGTTAGTTTCGAAAGGCTAGCGTTTATCGTCAGGTACTCTCGTGTGAATATTTATAGCTTTCCCGAATGTCAATTGTATGTTAATTTTGAACAGAAAAACTCTTGCAACACAGTCGTGTTAATGATTGAACTATTCTCATAAGAAGATCTAATTTCATTCGGCGACATTAATTATACACATGACTGCACCTGGCTATGAAAGCTGGCCTTCTGAAACTGGTTGTGAAGAGAATAAACTGAACTGCAGTTACAAGGATTGACTTTTTTTATATTTTGTTTTTTAGCTGCAGCGGAACGTTACATTCTCACTTTTAAAATATGGACAAGTGTACAGGAAATATTACTATGCAGAACTCTTAGCCAAGCGTCGCCCTTCATCTGTTCATGTTATTTATTAAAATAATGTAACTTTCTAGTTTACAGAAAAATTGTTCCCTCAGTCTGTCCTCCTGTACGTTACGTTCTACTTCAGTACTGCCTGTGCTTGTTCTACGTCTCCTATCTATGGAGGAACAGTATCCAGGAGCAGCGGGCTCTAAACCCCCTCCCGCTTATCTAGCTTTAAATTTACTGTTGTTCCCCAAAATCACTTTGAGTGAATGCTGGGATGCCCCCTTCAAAAAAGGAGCGCGTTAGCTTTCCTTCCCTGTCCAAGTCCAGATAGAACTTGTGCTCTGTCTGTGACGACCATGTCGTCGACTCTGGCCTGGTAATTGGGTTTAACACTAGTACATCCTGATTCCTGTCTACACAAGTATTCGTCAATAAGAAAACATATTTTAAAGTCCATAGTCTTACAGTGGTTTTATGCCGTACTCTGTCCCTCCGCATCTCGCGCTAGTCTTTCCATCTTTTACCCGTAGTACACCCTATGATATGAGTGATTTTTTTTGTATATTCTAATATTAGTCTGTTTTCAAATTATTTCTTCACTATTATTCATTTTAACAACTCACAATAACCTTTCTCTTCTAGTGACGTCGGCTAGTCCTGTCTTTCTTCATTTCTTCTTTTTTCTTTGCTAGGATTTGGCCATTGGTATACAGCCATCCATCACAGTTACGTAGTACCATTCTTAATGGTTATGCTACTTCGCTAATTCCTATTTATAAAAAAAAGAGGTGGATATGAATAAGTGATTAAAACATGACACCACTAGAAACTACTCAAAGTAGTTCTACCATAAATTTAAATAATCATAGTCTCACACAAAATGTCTACACAGTGTGTGCTCTGTATATCTAGATAGATTAGAAATACATATATTCAGAGGATTAAATATCACTTTGAACCCTAGTTCACTCTTTTGGGTTGAAAACAACACTGCAGCCGACGTTGGAAGGGGAACCTCTGCGTTAACCACTGCTCCGATAAAAGATTTTTGTTGTGTCTGGTATCTGGTACACGAAAATTGTAAATGGTTCACGTCTCGTTCTTAGCATAATGGAGATTTCTTCAATCCTGTTCGGAACAGGTGGGATAGAAATTTTCCATAATTTAAACGCATGTCCGTAATCTTTTTTACGAATTGTCTACTTCTATTTCCATCAGTAAACGAAGGTAGATAATGCTAATTGTAGGTTGCAGCTGGTCATAATGCACTCCTTTGGAGACCTTGGTGGAATCCCACTCCGTCTGCCATTTGCTTCAGACTTATTCATTGTTTAAGCTAAGCATTTCTTGGTAAGTAAGTCTGTTTCATTATGAAAGATGCCACTGAAATCACCAAGTTTGTTAGTGTCCCTGTCTGCTTATTTGTAGTGACTTCTTTTATAATGTCTAGAGTTATAGACGACAAACTTTTGTTGCATTTTGTTTTTCTGAGGCTCTTCTGTACACTTAGGGAATAGGTTTCTGTCATCATACTGCTAGGTGTGTAAAATCTTCCCCATTTTACTGCTTCCTAATTGCGATGTCTTCCACATAGTAGATTGTTGCCTCCTTATATAGGGAGTGTAGGACTTGATACTTACGCTTTTCTGAAAGGTAGTATGTTGCGCGCCCTGCTTTGTCACCGTCGATGGTCTTTCGATACATTCGTAAAAATCGTGAGTTACAATAGATTTTTGTTTATAACGGATTTAATGATGAAATACTGTTGATGAAGGTGGATTTGATAGTAATTTGATTTATTTAATTTAACTGATGTTGGCTCTGAGGTGTAGCATACAGGAAGATTATATCGACCAAAACGTTGATTTAAATCTTCAGGTTCGGAGAATCTTTGTATTGTGAGATGCTACCGAAGATTAGTACATTTTCAATTCTGTAACTGAATGGGATTGGAGTACTGGTAAGACTTCATATTTCTATACTTTTCCTTCATACAAGGCCCACCATACAAACGATTTCATAACCAGTGGCTTTTTTCTCTTTCCAGTAAAGTAGCTATATTTTTGGGTGTCCCACAAATACTCTTCATTTTTTTTAAATGAACAAACCATCATTTGACTATATTGTTGTTTATTTAATTACGATCCCGCTTTCGACCTTTTGAGCCATTTTCAAGTGATTGATTTTATTTCATTAGTATATATTGCAGGACATCAAGCTCAAAATTGGCCATAAATTGATTATTGTATGACTGTTGCTCAGCAACATCAAAAACAGTTTACGACTTCATCTGTTGATTGAGGAGTGTCCTTTCGACATGAATTAATTCGCAAGTTTTTCCCCTCTAATACTCAGTGGCGGTTCCCTTACCTCAGCAGCTTTTCGTACATATTTATAGCATGTCTCCAGTGCACATCTGATTACAGTGATACCGAAGTCTAATGAGTACGGATATCGAATTTATTGCTCCATCATGGTAAAAATATGGACCCATAATCTAAGACCTGTCTTACAGGAACCCTGTTCAAGTTTTCGAGCTGCGTCCCCACCGTGTTCTGGCTGCATTCGTCTTTGCTTCCATCTTAGAAGAAACCTCATTCACGGAAGGCGTCCTCCTTAACATTGAGTCAATACTCATAGGCTTGCCTTCTGACCTCTTAATGGGATACTTCTTCCACATAGGTACATAATATCTGGATAATGCGGAACTCTTCTTCTCGTAAAAACAGCTACCGATGATTTTTTCCTCTGTTATCTCCAGACCAGTCTCTTTCAGCCAAATTCTAAGGATTGATACGATGTCACCGCTAATCTTTTGTTGTTTCAACGGAATAAATTGTTGAATACAGACAGAATTCGCCAGTGAACTGTAAAGCATAATGTTCTGTCAAGAAGTTTCCGTTTGAGGGTGTTACTCCAGCGTATACACAACCCAGCGCGACTCTGATGCAGGCATATAAGCACCGACGTGTAGGAACGGGGTTAGTGTGACCTTAAAACGGAGACTGCTTGATCGCTCCTTCTAGATACTCTTGGTGAAATAAATTTTTCAAGGTCTTTTGTATACACGATAACCAACAGAGGGCTCAGTATGACTCCTTGAGAGGGCCATTGTCAATTATCCCAAGTCCCATGACATTTCCATTGTACTTAATAATTGAGCTTTCTTTCTGACAGAACATTTAATTCCAAAGATAAGTTTAAGAGGATATCCGATTGAAACAAACTTTCTTTGCAATGCTGTGATTTTCAAATTGTCATAAGCTCCGTTTATATCACAGAATACCGAATACGAGAAACATTTATTCATTCAGGTCCTTTTAAAATCAGTCCTCAAATTTCCTATGTTGTCAAGAGCACTCTTTACCTTCCGAAATCCAGTCTGGGTCTTTGAAAGAACATACGAGGGCAGTTCAATAAGTAATGCAACACTTTTTTTTCTCGGCCCATTTTGGTTGAAAAAACCGGAAATTTCTTGTGGAATATTTTCAAACATTCCCGCTTCGTCTCGTATAGTTTCATTCACTTCCGACAGGTGGCAGCGCTGTACGGACCTGTTAAAATGGCGTCTGTAACGGATGTGCGTTGCAAACAACGGGCAGTGATCGAGTTTCTTTTGGCGGAAAACCAGGGCATCTCAGATATTCATAGGCGCTTGCAGAATGTCTACGGTGATCTGGCAGTGGACAAAAGCATGGTGAGTCGTTGGGCAAAGCGTGTGTCATCATCGCCGCAAGGTCAAGCAAGACTGTCTGATCTCCCGCGTGCGGGCCGGCCGTGCACAGCTGTGACTCCTGCAATGGCGGAGCGTGCGAACACACTCGTTCGAGATGATCGACGGATCACCATCAAACAACTCAGTGCTCAACTTGACATCTCTGTTGGTAGTGCTGTCACAATTGTTCACCAGTTGGGATATTCAAAGGTTTGTTCCTGCTGGGTCCCTCGTTGTCTAACCGAACGCCATAAAGAGCAAAGGAGAACCATCTGTGCGGAATTGCTTGCTCATCATGTGGCTGAGGGTGACAATTTCTTGTCAAACACTGTTACAGGCGATGAAACATGGGTTCATCACTTCGAACCTGAAACAAAACGGCAATCAATGGAGTGGCGCCACACCCACTCCCCTACCAAGAAAAAGTTTAAAGCCCTACCCTCAGCCGGTAAAGTCATGGTTACAGTCTTCTGGGACGCTGAAGGGGTTATTCTGTTCGATGTCCTTCCCCACGGTCAAACGATCAACTCTGAAGTGTATTGTGCTACTCTTCAGAAATTGAAGAAACGACTTCAGCGTGTTCCTAGGCACAAAAATCTGAACGAACTTCTCCTTCTTCATGACAACGCAAGACCTCACACAAGTCTTCGCACCCGAGAGGAGCTCACAAAACTTCAGTGGACTGTTCTTCCTCATGCACCCTACAGCCCCGATCTCGCACCGTCGGATTTCCATATGTTTGGCCCAATGAAGGACGCAATCCGTGGGAGGCACTACGCGGATGATGAAGAAGTTATTGATGCAGTACGTCGTTGGCTCCGACATCGACCAGTGGAATGGTACCGTGCAGGCATACAAGCCCTCATTTCAAGGTTTCGTAAGGCCGTAGCATTGAATGGAGATTACGTTGAAAAATAGTGTTGTGTAGCTAAAAGATTGGGGAATAATCTGGTGTATTTCAATGCTGAATAAAACAACCCCTGTTTCAGAAAAAAAATGTGTTGCATTACTTATTGAACTGCCCTCGTATTTCCTCTTCATCCACCATACTTGTCTGTTTTTAGCCATTGTTTCAAGCGTCTTTGAGATTGCTTTCGCCTGTAGAACGGCAGGATGAGAGGATCTTGTTTGGTTTAAGAGCAGGAATTAAAATCTGCGTAGTTTATTCCTGTGGTACAGGACGAGTCATTCGTATTTCAGTGTACAGCCTTCGTAGTGTGAAATGTGCCTCAGTTAATTAGTTAGTTGCTTGATCCATAGATCATTTACACGAGATACGGTATGATATGGAACGCGACGAGAGAGGAAATATACAACACACACACACACACACACGCAGGGCGTATGTCGTTAATGTAACCACTGGAAACACTGATGAATTCTTCTCGGGTTATCAGCCGAGTGGTGGTGTCGTCTTGTCGCAACGTTTTAATGAGTTTCGTACCCATCATCTTCTGGCGAGAGATTCACTTTCAGCAGGTTATTAAGATTTAAGTGACTTTGAAGTTGGCGTTATGTTCGGCGTACGAGCGATGGGGCACAGCATCTCCGACGTACCGATGAAGTGAGGATTTTCCCCTAAGACCATTTCACGAGCGTACCGTGAATATCAGGAATCGAGTAAAACATTAAATATCCGACATCGCTGCGGCTCGAAAAAGATCCTGCAAGAACGGGACCAACGACGACTGAAGAGAATCGTTCAACGTGACAGATATTGAATCCTTCCGCAAATTACTGCAGATTTTAATGCTGGACCATCAACAAATGTCAGCGTGTGAACCATTCAACGAACCACCATCGACATGGGCTTTCGGAGACGAAGGCCACTTGTGTAGCCTTGATGACTGCACGACACTAAGCTGTACGCCCCGCCTGGGCCCGTCAACACCGACATTGGACTGTTGATGACTGGAAACATATTTGCGTGGTCGGACGAGGCTCGTTCCAAATTGTATCGAGCGGATGGAAGTAAATTGGTATGGAGACAACTGCATGAATCCATGGACACAGCATGTCAGTTGGGTACTGTTCAAGCTGGTGGAGGCTCCGTAATGGCGTGTGGCGTGTGCAGTTGGAGTGACATGGGAGCCCTGATACGTCTAGATACGACTCTTAACAAGTGACACATACGTAAGTATCCTGTCTGATCACCTGCATCCACTGATGTCCAATCCGCATTCCGACGGACTTGGGAAATTCCAGCAGGACAATGCGACACTCCACACGTCCAGAATTCCTACAGAGTGGCTCCAGAAACACTCTTCTGAGTTTAAACACTTCCGCAGGCGGCCAAGTTCACCAGACATAAACATTATTGAGCATATCTGGGATGCCTTCCAACCTGTTGTTCAGAAGAGATCTCCACCCCGTCGTAGTCTTACTGATTTATGGACAGCCCTGCAGGATTCATGACGTCTTTTCCCTCCAGCACTACTTCAGACATCAGTCAAGTCCATGCCACGTCGTGTTGTGCCATTTCTGCGCGTTCGCGGGGGCGCTAAGCGATACTAGGCAGCTGTACCACTTTCTTTGACTCTTCAGTGTAATTCAGATGACTGATCGAAAACTGGAGCACACAGGCTCATCATTCAGTGAGCTGACACAGTACTGGAACACCTGAGGCACATATATATCACACAACCTGTGCATAAATTCAGTACAAACATTTGATACCAGTAGAAATCTATTACCAGAAAAAGTGTTCTTGAAGTGTCGCCAAACGTTGTGGTGCAATAGTAAGAAACGGGACTCGCATTTAGGAGGTCGGCAAACCCCTGTCCGCCCTCCCAGATTGCGTTTTCCCCCATATTTATCCCAGTCACTGACGAGAATGCCGGGATGGTTGCTTTGAAAAGAACGCTGCCGACTCCCTTCCCCACACTTTGCTAACCCGAGCTCTTGCTTTGTATCCAACCATCTAGCGGTCGACTGCAAGTTACACCTTAACTTTCCTTATTTATTTCTTAATTTGTGAGCATCCGCTTCACTCTCGTGCTTCCAATCTTTGTGTAATCTTCACTGTGTTCCTCATATGAGTCAAACAGAAATTATCGATAAACTGGACCGCTGCCTGACTACCTGCTTAACACGAACTTCTCTTCCGTGATGTTCTACGTTTATAACCAGCCTCCGTAGCCGATGTCGAGATCACCGTTTGACATGTGGGTGCTGGAACAGGAGATTCTCGCCTGCTACCTTTGTACCCTGCCTCGCGCGATTGACCCCAGCTCCTCCTATGCCTGTAGCATACTTCCCGACTGCGAAGACTCACGCTAATATATGGTTTAAAGGCATGTCCATTTACAACTTATTCCGAGATGATGCGAAGATGGTTCTTGACTACTGGCAGTGTCTCCAAGACAATAATAGAGCACTTGAGTGCACTCTTCGCTATCAACAGCTCTTCGCAAATTATTTGCGCTATGTCTTCACAACCCCTCTCACGCTACCGCCTCACCTCATAGTTGGAGAGTACCGGAAAATGGACGTCTCCTCTACATCTATTTACATCTACATACATACTCCGCAATCCACCATACGGTGCGTGGCGGAGGGTACCTCGTACCACAACTAGCATCTTCTCTCCCTGTTCCACTCCCAAACAGAACGAAGAAAAAATGACTGCCTATATGCCTCTGTACGAGCCCTAGTCTCTCTTATCTTTGTGGTCTTTCCGCGAAATATAAGTTGGCGGCAGTAAAACTGTACTGCAGTCAGCCTCAAACGCTGGTTCTCTAAATTTCCTCAGTAGCGATTCACGAAAAGAACGCCTCCTTTCCTCCAGAGACTCCCACCCGAGTTCCTGAAGCATTTCCGTAACACTCGCGAGATGATCAAACCTACCAGTAACAAATCTAGCAGTCCGCCTCTGAATTGCTTCTATATCCGCCCTCAATCCGACCTGATAAGGATCCCAAACGCTCGAACAGTACTCAAGAATAGGTCGTATTAGTGTTTTATAAGCGGTCTCCTTTACAGATGAACCATATCTTCCCAGAATTCTACCAATGAACCGAAGACGACTATCCGCCTTCCCCACAACTGCCATTACATGCTTGTCCCACTTCATATCGCTCTGCAATGTTACGCCCAAATATTTAATCGACGTGACTGTGTCAAATGCTACACTGCTACTGGAGTGTTCAAACATTACTGGATTCTTTTTCCTATTAATCTGCATTAATTTACATTTATCTATATTTACAGTTAGCTGCCATTCCTTACACCAATCACAAATCCTGTCCAAGTCATCTTGTATCCCACTACAGTCACTCAACGACGACACCTTCCCGTACACCACAGCATCATCAGCAAACAGCCGCACATTGCTATCCACCCTATCCAAAAGATCATTTTAGAGGATCATGACACGAGGGGAAATTGTTATCGATTTGGTACCGATGAACACTGTCCGCAGATGGGACGCGCACGTGACACGGAGTGCACATTTTGTTTACATCATTATTTTAATTTCCTTCGGCCTCGTTGTCTTTGTCGAAGCAATATAACTGTAGGAATTTGCAATCTCTTAGGTGCTCTTGTGTGTTTTGCGTTCACCCGTCTGTTGGAAGATGGATGCAAGGGGTAAATGTGCTTAAATTTTATTTCATGTTGATGTGATTTGCGTTACTTAACTGTTTGCAGTGTTTTCTCTATAACAAAAACAATTTGTACTAAAATTGTACCCAAAATATGCATTTGAAGGAAAAAACAGGAAATAAATCAAATGAAATAAAATAAATCTCGGAGAGGGCGGCTCAGGGAAGGGAAAGGGGTGGCATAGTGACCACATCTCGGGTTTCGTTCTACCAGCCTGAAGCTGACTGCTCCACTTCCTGTGTCGCTAGCGCACGCCTGTGCGACTCGTAGATATGCTGGTTCGAACCCTGGTGAGGGATAAAATTTTCACTGCCAGTATGTTTCCAGTAGGGAGAGGAGAGATGGTGGCATAAAGTCCCTGATTTCCAGTCCTTGCATCGGTGTCCTGGACTAAATTCCAGACCTCTCCGCAGTGGCACTGTTGGTGGTTACCTGTCCGTTGGATGGGTGCGTTCAGCTCGGCGGCCCAAATGCCACTCTTCGAGAGGAGCAGTCTACGTCCTGGTTACACCCTCTCCCTTCTCTCGTCATCATCATACAAGACAAAGACAACAATGCCCCATACACACATTAAGTACACTCACCCATACTCCAAAAATACACATGCGACATACCTCACATAATCACAAAGAAAAGTTTGGAAGAACATCTTTTCCAGCAGACGGCTCACTCCTTCCCCGCCCGCTAATGGCATTTCCCGGCCAACAATGCGATACGATATTTACAGTTTCACATCTCACGTTTATTACGCTCGCTTCGGTTTTGTAGGTACTGTACACTACTAGCTAGTTTCTGTGCTTTATCACTCGGATTTCAAACATCTTATTTAACGTTACATTGCTTGACTCTGCATCTGTGTTCATAAGTTTTTCATCACTAACCAGGAGAACAAGGCAAGTGCGATAACCCGATTTCCCAGATGGTTGAAATGGCTCTGAGCACTATGGGACTCAACATCGTAGGTCAACAGTCCCCTATAACTTAGAACTACTTAAACCTAACTAACCTAAGGACATCACACACATCCATGCCCGAGGCAGGATTAGAACCTGCGACCGTAGCAGTCCCGCGGTTCCGGACTGCAGCGCCCAGAACCGCACGGCCACCGCGGCCGGCGATTTCCCAGAAACCTTGCTAAGTGGAAGAGGGGCAAAAGAGGCGAATACGCGTCCCGGCATATCCGTAGATACTGGACCGTTTCTGAGAAAGCGGCGGTCAAAGTTTTCGACGTAGCTTAGATGCCTTCCAGCGCGTGATAATCAAGGCGAAATGGGTGCACAGTGGTTAGTTTCGGGACCTCTCACTTTTACGTCCCGTGTTCGAAACCCAATTTTTTATGTATTTCATTTCATTTTTTCATTTATCTACTGCTGTCTAGAATGTTTCTTATCAAATTAGATGACACGAAGGCGTTACATTAACTGTAAAACTGCAACGGAGACTCACAATAAGTGTTGTACATGTATTATGTACATATATACATGTTAAGTGCAATTATAGTCTTTTTAAATTCCCATATTCTTATATTTAATTCTTATTTCAGTCCTTAATTCATCTATTTTATTCTGATGCTTATTTTTTAGGAAGACCTGGTGCATTGTGATTTCCCTAAATCACTCCAGGCAAATGCCGGGATGGTTCCTCTGAAAGGGCACGGCCGACTTCCTTCCCCATCCTTCCCTAATCCGATGAGACCGATGACCTCGCTGTCTGGTCTCCTTCCCCAAACAATCCAATCCCAACCCATCACAACCTGGTGCATTACCTTGGATGGAACCCATCGTAAAAACATTGGAAACACAGAAATTCCGAACAATACAAGCATCGTGGGAAGGCAGTATGACGACGGCGACATTTCTTCGTATGAATCTCACTCGGCAAAGAAACGTCAACATGGCTGGAAATATCGCACGTCGGCAATAATTTCACTGCAAACAACGCGTAACGGAGCACTTTTCAGAAAATGGCCGCTTGGAGCTGATTATGAATGAAGATACGCCACAGGAATTTCACCTTAAAGAACTTCAAATAATTTTTCCATTTGTTTATAGTCTCTTTTTAATTCATTCACTATCCTATTACTAGACGAGTAGGGACAATGTTATTTCAATGCATATTGGAAAACAAATTTTGGAAATTTGTGGTAAGGTCTTGTGGGACCAAGCTGCTGAGGTGATCGGTCCCTAAGCCTACACACTACTTAATCTACCTTAAACTAACTTACGCTATGGAAAACACACACATCCATGCCCGAGGGAGGACACGAACCTCCGAAGGGGGGAGCCGCACGGACCGTGACAATGCGCCTCAGACCACGCTGCTAGCCCGCCTGGCATTGGAAAACATTAGTGCTGTAATCTTCTGTGGACCTGGAAAGATAAATGAAAAAAAAGGAAAGGAAAAATTAAAAAAGAAAAGGGTTTCGAACAGAGGGCGCAGATGTGTGAAGCCGCGATGCCGGAGACTGTGCCACGGCTTTGGTTGAAATACTTACTCGCTAAAAGGCACGTAAAGTACCTCGAAAACTTTCTCCGTCGTCAGAAACGGTCGAGTATCTACGGATAAGGCGAGGCACGTGTTCGCTTTTTCTGACATTTCTTCCACCGAGCGAAGTATCTGAGAAATTGGCTCATGGCACTTGCCGTGTTCTCGTCGTATGCGAAACTCATTGCTTCCGTGGTACTTTCACACTTTCAGAAGTGAAACTTGTCTTCATCTAGTACCTCTTTGTTTTATCATTGTGTTATTCTGTACGTAATTTCTCTCAGAAATTAAAAATCGTCATATTTCCGATCCAGATTGTATACCAGTTAGTTTCCTCTCAGAGTATTCTGATACAATAGCTTCATATGTAGAAATTATACACAATCGCACGCTTTACGAAAGATCCGCAACTAAAGACTGGAAGCTTGCACAGGTCAGACCAATAGTCAAGAAAGGAAATGGGAGTAATCCGCTGAATTACAGAACGGTATCACTTAGGTGGATTTGTAGTAGGATTTTGGAACGTACACGAATATTGTGTTCGAACATTATCAATTACCTCCAAGAAAACGATCTTTTGACACATAGGACGGGTTTAGAAAATATCGTTCTTGTGAAACACGAGTAGCTCCTTATTCACACGAAGTAATGAGTGCTATCTACAGGGTATCTCAAATTGATTCCGTGCTACATTTACAGAAGACTTTGATACCGTTCCTCACAAGTGGCTTCCAATTAAATTCCATGCTTATGCAATATCGTCCCAGTTGTTTGACTGGATTTGTGATTTCCTTTCAAAAAGGTCACAGTTCGTAGTGACCGATGAAACGTCATCTAGAGAAACACAAATGAGGGCTAACGTTTCCGAATAAAGTATTATAGGCTCATTGTTGTTCTACATAAATGATTTAGGAGACCATCTGATCGGTCCTCAGAGACTGTTTTCAGATGATGCTGTTATTTAGCGTCTAATAAAGTCATCAGAAGGTGAAACCCAATTGCAAAATGATTCAACCAAGAAATCTGTGTCGTGTGGAAAGTGGTCACTGTCCCTAAACAATGAAAATTATGAGGTAACCCACATGACTACTAAAAGGAATCCGTCAAAGTTCTGTTACACGATACACCAGACAAATCTAAGGGCTGTCAATTCGACTAAATACCAAGTGATTATAATTTATTAACAACATGAACTGGAACGATCACATAAAAAATGCTCTGGGGAACCCGAACCTAAGGCTACGTTTTATTGGCAGAACACTTAAAGATTCAACACACCTACAAAATAGATTGCCTACACTATACCTGTCCATCCTCTTTAGTATTGCTGTGCGGTATAGGATCCGCATCAGATAGAATTGACAGAGGACATCGATACCTTTAAAGAAGAATAGCTTTATTATTGCGAAAGAGGGGAGAAAGCGTCAATGATGTGATGCATGAGCTGGAGTGGCAATCACTAAAACAAATGCATTTTTCTGATTGAATTACATTTCCCTGTAGACATATGAGTCTTAACTTTATCTTTGATAAGGATAGAAGCTGAAGCAATGAATTAAAATATCTACTACAGCTGGCATCTGAACTCAGGTCTCCTACTTACTAGGAAAATGTGCTAACCACTACATCACTGAAGCATCGTGACTACCAGACCTGCGGAGACTGCCTTCGTCCAGTGCCCTCCATAACTTCAGTTCACACCTTCAGCCTAGTTTCCCCTTTTTAAATCATCAGTATTGCTGAGGCTGGCTCTCTGACATTGGAATAGCAACCCAGCTTTGTACATAATGCGGAAATCCTGCCTGTACTGCAGACAGTTCATTCAGCTTTCGTATCCACAATGCTATAGTGATGTAGTAGACAGCTGGTACGGTAGCTCAGTGTATTCGGTCAGAGGGTTCCCTGCCCTCTGTAATAAATAAAAAAAACAGTAAATGGATAAAGTGTGAACCTCAACGGGTGTCTTGGGACAACCGCCCGAACAAATACGAATAAAATGAGATTATTAAAAAAAGTGATTTACACATCTTCCGAGCAAGCAGGTGATCTGGGTTGAAGTCCCATCTGTGGAAAAAATTTCTTTTGTTTCTGTCCTTATTGAAGATAAAGTCGAGACACGTCTGTCTCCAGAAAAATGTAATTCCATCAGATCAATAGATCACCTGTACCTAAGGTACAGGTAAGATTTCTCCATTACTTACAAAATGGGTCGCTATTTCAGTGCATGAGAACCTCGCAATACTGACGATTTAAGAAGGACAAAGTGGGCTGAAGGTGTTACAGAGGGCTCTGGACTGAGGTAGTCAGTGCAGCTGCGGTGGTGTTGTGGTCAGCACAAGAGACCTGGGTTCAAGTCCTAGGTGTAGCACAAATTTTAATTCATTGCTTCAGCTTCTATCCTTATTGAAAAAAATGCGTCTTTCGTTGCGGCTAGATCTTTTCAGCAAATTTCAATTGCCAACTTTGTCCTCTGAATGCGAAAATATTCTGTTGAGGTCATCCTACATGGGGAGAAATGATGTACTTAATAGAATAAGAGAGAATAGTGCTAACGTTTGGAGATTTAAGAGTTCCTTTTTCCCGCGCGCTCTTCGAGAGTGGAACGGTCGAGACGTCGTCTGAAAGTGAAAAAATGGTTCCATTCCATGCTGGCCGCCTGGTACAGCAACCGCTAATGAATTTCTTGAAATAGCTCAGTCTCGGTTGCAAAATATTTTTTATTTACAGCGAATGACGCGTTTTGCCCTTTTGGGGTATCATCAGATTGACGTAAAAATTTATGTGGTAAGCCAGCATTCGTCCCTTAACGCCGTATGTGGGCATTAGTGGACGAACGTTGGCTTTAAACATTAATTTTTACGTCAATCTGATGCCCCAAAAGGCCGAAACGCGTCATCTCCTATAAATAAAAAAGATTTTGCAACGGAGACAGTCTTATATTTTTAGAATGTAGATGAAGATGAAATAGGAGATGTGATACTGCGTGAAGAGTTTGACAGGGCACTGAAAGACCTAAGTCCAAACAAGGCCCGGGAGTAGACAACATTCCGTTAGAACTACTGACAGTCTTGGGAAAGCCAGGCCAAACAAAACTCTACCATCTAGTGAGCAAGATGTATGAGACAGGCTAATTGCCCTCAGACTTCAAGAAGAATATAATAATTCCAATCCCAAAGAAAGCAGGTGATGACAGATGTGAAAATTACCGAACTGTCAGTTTAATAAGCCACGCCTGCAAAATACTAACACGAATTCTTTATAGACGAATGAAAAGGCTGGTAGAAGCCGACCTCGCGGAAGATCAGTTAGGATTCCGTAGAAATGTTGGAACACGTGAGGCAATACTGACCCTACGACTTATCTTGGAAGCTAGATTAAGGAAAGACAAACCTACGTTTCTAGCATTTGTAGACTTAGAGAAAGCTTTTGACAATGTTGATAGGAATACTCTCTTTTAAATTCTGAAGGTGGCAGGGGTAAAATACAGGGAGCGAAAGGCTATTTACAATTTGTACAGAAACCAGATGGCAGTTATAAGAGTCGAGGGGCACGAAAGGGAAGCAATGGTTGGGAAGGGAATGAGACAGGTTGTAGCCTATCCCCGATGTTATTCAATCTGTATATTAAGCAAGCAGTAAAGGAAACAAAAGAAAAATTCGGAGCAGGAATTAAAATCAACGGATAAGAAATAAAAACTTTGAGGTTCGCCGATGACATTGTAATTCTATCAGAGACAGCAAAGGACTTGGAAGAGCAGTTGAACAGAATGGACAGTGCCTTGAAAGGAGGATGTAAGATGAACATCAACAGAAGCAAAACGAGGATAATGGAATGTATTCGAATTAAATTGGGTGATGCTGAGGGAATTAGATTAGGAAATGAGACACTGAAAGTAGTAAATGAGTTTTGCT
Organism: Schistocerca americana; assembly: GCF_021461395.2. Lineage (NCBI taxonomy): Eukaryota > Metazoa > Arthropoda > Insecta > Orthoptera > Acrididae > Schistocerca > Schistocerca americana. The sequence continues at coordinate 155,567,857 of NC_060124.1, read as the reverse complement.
ATTTGGGGAGCAAAATAACTGATGATGGTCGAAGTAGAGAGGATATAAAATGTAGACTGGCAATGGCAAGGAAAGCGTTTCCGAAGAAGAGAAATTTATTAACATCGAGTATCGATTTAAGTGTCAGGAAGTCGTTCCTGAAAGTATTTGTATGGAGTGTAGCCATGTATGGAAGTGAAACATGCACGATAAGTAGTTTAGACAAGAAGACAATAGAAGCTTTGGAAATGTGGTGCTACAGAAGAATGCTGAAGATTACATGGGTAGATCACGTAACTAATGAGGAGGTATTGAATAGAATTGGAGAGAAGAGAAATTTGTGGCACAACTTGACTAGGAGAGGGAATCGGTTGGTGGGGCATATTCTGAGGCATCAAGGGATGACCAATTTAGTATTAGATGGCAGCGTGGAGGGTAAAAATCGTAGAGGGAGACCAAGAGATGAATACACTAAAACGATTCAGAAGGATGTAGGTTGCAGCAGGTACTGGGAGATGAAGAAGCTTGCACACGATGGAGTAGCATGGAGAGCTGCATCAAACCAGTCTCAGGACTGAAGACCACAACAACTACACTACTGTCATATTTCAAGAAGTTGCCTGAAAATGGTTCGATGAACTATCTGCTAGTAACTTAGGTGTGAATTGCGGAGCAACAGTGCAGATATAAACAGTGTGGCGTTTCTAGCATGCACCCGCTCGTGCTGGTGAGCATAGTACACCCACAAATGTAGCCCTGGCTGTTAATGCTTTCACTGCAGGAACGGTGGTTACCGCTCATCTAAGAGTCTGACCAGAGCCGGCATGACGACGCTCGGTGGGACGCGCCGCACAGTGGATTTCTCCCCGCTGCACGCGGGCAGACGGCCAGCTTTTATATTTAAGCCTTTATTACCCGCATTTGTAAATAACGGAAACAAAAGAAAAGGTAGACAGGATCGGGAGGCGTGCCACGGGAGACCACGTGTGCCGCGGCGGACGCCAGAAATATGCTGCCGGTAAACAAGGCTCGCTGACGGAGCAGATTATTAACCGGCGTCGTAAATATGGTCGCCGCGCCGCTATTGTTAACGGGCGGGCTAGCCCGGGGGATGCGTGACTGGCGCGGCCTCCGAAAGGCTCGGGATCAAATGACGCCGGCGGTTTTTTTCCCTCAACCATTCGTCGAGATACAGGAAGGAAGTACCATAATTAATAGCGAAAACTGGCACTGGTGGAGGTTGTATTATGTCTGTCAAGTCTGATGTGGACATTACATCGACAAAAGTTATGCGATACCGATGTGTACTTATACAGATGGCGGCAGTATCCCGTACCCAAGATATACACTGAAGAGCCAAAGAAACTGGTACACTTGCCTAATAACGTGTAGGCCTCCCCACGAGCAACACAACGTGGAATATAATGTTCTCGGGTTTCCAACCGCGTCAATTGCTTAAAACTACACGAGCTTTCGGCCAAGCACTCCTTGGCCATTGTCAAGTGGTATGACTACCAGTGGGCTGTTGATGCGCCCTTATATACGCTAGCTGCCGGCTGTGACGTCACTGGTGCCCGTGACATTGCCATATATGGGCATGTTTTGAGTCGGCGTTCGATGTGCCCTCTTCAACCGCGCGATCGCCGGACCCCACTCAGCGCTGAGTTGCAAGCTTGGTTCAAATGGCTCTGAGCACTGTGTGACTTAACTTCTGAGGTCACCACTCGCCTAGAACTTAGAACTAATTAAACCTATCGAACCTAAGAACATCACACACATCCATGCCCGAGGCAGGATTCGAACCTGCGACCGTAGCGGTCGCTCGGTTCCAGACTGTAGCGCCTAGAACCGCACGGCCACTCCGGCCGGCGAGCTGCAAGCCACCATCTCTATTCAGGGTGTTTGCGGTAATTTTTATTTCAATAGCTTTCTTTATTAAACTGGCCCAGAAGCCGTTAGTGAGAGCCACGACAGAGGTATCGTCAGATTTTATGTGGTGACCGTTTTCTAACGCATGCTCAGCTAACGCAGATTCCTCTGGATAGCGTAGGCGATAATGCCTCATGCTTTTTCCTGCGTTGTTCCACAGTGCGCACTGTTTGTCCGATGTACTTCTGGCCACACTCACAAGGTATTTGGTAGACTCCAGGTGTTCTTAGACCTACTGCGTCTTTAACTGGTCTCAGTAATTGACGAATTTTCATTGGAGACCTGAAGATTGATTTGATCTTGTGTCTTTTAAACAGGCGGCTTATCTTGTCCGACACAGAGCCACAGAATGGCAGCAAAGCAAGTTTCTTTTCCTGCTCTTCGTCAGTCGTCTTATCCTGGTATTTCCCAGAAATCACTTCTTTCACTTGATGGACGCAGTAGCCGTTATTCCTGAAAATCTTGCGTAGGTGGCTCAGTTCATGGAGCAGGTTATCGTCGTCTAATATTATTCTTGCACGATGCACCAATGTTTGTAATAGTGTGCGCTTCTGTGCTGGATGATGATGGCTGGTGGTGTGCAGGTACAGGTCTGTGTGGGTGGGTTTTCTGTAGACGCTGTGGCCAAGGCACCCATTTCGTTTACGGTGGACAAGGACGTCGAGGAAGTGCAATGCATTATCTTTTTCCACCTCCACGGTAAACTGGATATTACTGTTGACGCCATTGAGGTGTTCCAAAAACCCGTCTAGTTTCTCGCGTCCGCGTGGCCAAATCACGAACGTGTCGTCAACGTATCGAAAGAAACACTTCGGCCTCAATGGCGCAGTATCTACGGCAATATCCTCAAAATTCTCTATGAAGAGGTTTGGAACATCTGGAGCCAACGGGCTACCCATTGCTACTCCGTCTATCTGATCGTAATACTGGCCGTTGTACACGAAGTAGGAGGACGTAAGAGTGTGCCTAAATAGCTCGACCACGTCACTTACAAAGTATTAGGAAATTAGGTCCAAACCATCTTTGATGGCACATTCGTATACAGCACCACTACATCAAAACTGACCATAATATCATCTTCACTAAGGAGTAGACGGTTGATTCTGCTGATAAATTCTGCTGAGTTTTTTATATGATGTTCGCAGTGTTCCACATGTGGAGCGAGGAGCTTGGCCAAGTACTTCGCTAGCTTTGAATGTTGGAGAACCTATTGTAGACACAATAAGGCGAAATGGCCTCCCGTCCTTGTGTATCTTCGGTAAACCATAAGCAGTAGGTGATTTAGGCGCCCGTGGGAGAAGAATCTTAACCACGCTGCCTTCCACTGAAGATCGCTTAAGAAATTCTGATGTTTTTTTTACTATTCTTGAAGTCGGATCGCGTGGGAGTTTCCGACAAGTATCTTCGCTCAGTAGCGCACAGATCTTCGTATCATAGTCCTCGAATTCCATAATTACGGCGGCATTGCCCTTGTCAGCAGGAACTACCACAATGCTTTCATCATTACGTAGTGCTCGAAGTCCGTTGCGCTCAGCCCTGGTCATGTTGGATGCTGGTAGCTTCGCCTTTGTCAATATACGGCTGGTTTCTCGGCGTATTTCGTCCGCTGTTTCATGTGGGAGCTTGTGGACTGCCTGTTCAGCACCACTTATTATTTCAAAGACAGGAATGTCCCGCGGTGTAGGTGCGAAATTAAGTCCTTTCTTCCATTCTGTGGCTCTGTCGGACAAGATAAGCCGCCTGTTGAAAATACAAGATCAAATCAATCTTCAGGCCTCCAACGACAATCTGTCAATTGCTGAGACCAGTTAAAGACGCAGTAGGTCTAAGAACACATGGAGTCTACCAAATACCTTGTGTGTGTGGCCAGAAGTACATCGGACAAACAGTGCGTACTGTGGAACAACGCAGGAAAGAACATGAGAGGTATTATCGCCTACGCTATCCAGAGAACTCTTCGTTAGCTGAGCATGCCTTAGAAAACGGTCACCACATGAAATTTGGCGATACCTCTGTCGTGGCTCGCACTAACGGCTTCTGGGACAGTTTAATAAAGGAAGCTATTGAAATAAAAATTACCGCAAACACCCTGAATAGAGACGGTGGCTTGCAGCTCAGCGCTGGGTGGATCGAACGATCGCGCTGTTGAAGAGGGCACATCGAATGCCGACTCAAAACATGCCCATACATGGCAATGTCACGGGCACCAGTGACGTCACAGCCGGCAGCTAGCGTATATAAGGGCGCACCAACAGCCCACTGGAAGTCATAACACTTGACAATGGCCAAGTAGTTTTAAGCAATTGACGCGGTTGGAAACCCGAGAACATTTTATCCAATGTTATCGCCGCGAGACTCTGCATTCATACAACGTGGAATGGACTCGACTAATGTGCTGGAAGGAATTGACGCTATGAATCCTGCAGGGCTGCAGGGCTGAATCCGTGAGAGTATGAGGGGGTGGAGATCTCTTCTGAACGTATCGTTCCAAGGCATCCCTGATATACTCAGTAGTGTTCATGTCTGGGGAGTTTGGTGGCCAGCGGAAGTTTTCAAACTCAAAAAAGTGTTTCTGGAGCCACTCTGTAGCAATTCTGGTCGTGTAGGGTGTCGCAGTGTGCTGCGGGAATTTCCCGAGCCCATAGGTATGCACAATGGACATGAATGGATGCAGGTGGTCGGACAGGATGCTTACGTACGTGCCACCTGTCACAGTCGTACCACGACATATGAGAGGTTAAATATCACTGCAACTGCACCCTCCCACACCATTACAGAGCCTCCACCAGCTTGAACAGTCCTCTGCTGACATCCAGCGCCAAGGATTCATGAGGCTGTCTCTGTAACCGTACACGTCTACCCATTCGATGGTGTTTGAAACGAGACTCGTCCGACCAGGTAAAATGTTTCCAATCGTTAACAGGCCAATATCGGTGTTGACGGGTCTGGGCGAGGCGTGAAGCTTTGTGTCGTGCAGTCATCAAGGGTACACGAGTGGGCCTTCGGCTCCGAAAGCCCATATCGGTGATGTTCTGTTAAATGTTGCGCATGCTGAAATAATCGATGCAATAACCGCTTTATGATCGCTGATTCCCTGTTCTGCCTTAACTGTTTCAAATAGTTCGCGTCTGTTAGTCACCAGAAGGTCTAATATGTTATCGTCACGAGTCGGTATTCTGTTTAACTGCTCAAGGTAGTTTGTAGATAATGCACTTAAAAACATTTCACTGGATTCTTTGTCCCTGCCACCCATTGTAAAGGTTTGAGTCTCCCAGTCTATATCTGGTAAATTAAAATCTCCATCCAGAACCATAACATGCTCGGAAATCTACTCGAAATATTTTCCAAATTTTCCGTCATGTGCTCTGCCACAACAGTTGCTGAGCCAGGGGTCTATAGAGACATCCAATTACCATGTTTGAGCCTGCTTTAACCGTGACCTTCACCCAAATTATTTCACATTTCGGATCTCCGTCAGTTTTCTTCGGTACTATTGCACTTTTTATAGCTATAAACACGCTTCCCCCTTCACTGTCCAGCCTGTCTCTGCAGTACACATTCCAATCTGAGTTTAGAATTTCATTACTGTTTACATCTGGTTTCAGCCAACTTTCCGTCCCTAGTACTATGTGGGCATTGTGGCCGTGTATTAATGAGAGCAGTTCTGGGACCTTTCTATAGAAGCTCCTGCAGTTTACTATTACCGCATTAATATTGTTATTCCATGTTGCGTTTTGCCTAGTGCTACCTCGTCGCGTCTCAGGAGACGTCTTGTCGGGCGTAGGGAGAGAATTCTCTGACCTAAAAAACCCACATATGCACTCCACACGTACTCCGCTACCCTTGTAGCCGCTGCCTGCGTGTAGTGCACGCCTGACCTATTCAGGGGGACCTTACATTTCTTCACCCGATAGCGGAGGTCGAGAAATTTGCACCCCAGATCTCCTCAGAATCGTCTGAGCCTCTTGTTTAAGCCTTCCACTCGGCTCCAAACCAGAGGACCGCGATCGGTTCTGGGAACGATACTACAAATTGTTAGCTCAGATTCCACCCCGCGAGCGAGGCTTTCCGCCTTCACCAACTCCGCCAACCACCTGTATGAACTGAAGATGACCTCTGAACTCAGACGGCAGGAGTCATTGGTGCCGACATGAGCAACAATCTGCAGTCGGGTGCACCCAATGCTCTCTATCGCTACCGGCAGGGCCTCCTCCACATCTCGGATGAGACCCCCCGGCAAGCAGACAGAGTGAACACTGGCCTTCTTTCCCGACCTTTCCGCTACTTCCCTAAAGGGCTCCATCAGCCGCCTAACATTGGAGCTCCAATCACTAATAAACCCCTTCCTCCGTGCGCCTGCTCGGACCTTGCTGAAGAATCGGCCACATGTCCACTCACAGGCAGAGCGGGCGATGCCACACGGCCAGCCTCCACACTGACCCTCTGCATCGTGCGAAACGAACGCCACTGAACCCGCCACTCCCCTAATGGAGAGGGTGGCCCAACCAAGCCCGGTACCCGCGAAGATGTCTCGACAGCAGGGAACGTGGGTGAAGCATGTAACACCTGGGGTGTACCATGCGACGCACCAGACACCCCACTGCCGCTACACTCCGAGGCAGCAGCCTGAAGACGGCCATCAACACGTTTAGCTGTTCGTGAACATTGGCCAGCTCCTCTTGCGTCCGTACGCAGCAGTCACACATCCTATCCATCCTAAGAAATTAACAATTTACTGTAGAGAGTTAATCAACTTTTAACTAGACTGCTAATTCACTAAAGGCCGCTGATAGCTGACTAAACTGTGGTTACTAGACACTTCTTGTTGGAAACAATGAACATAAGCACTATCTGTCTCTGGACTGTATTCAAAACAAACACGAAATCTATGGAACACTATTACTAGTACTCGAAAATTAAAGCTTCCTAAAAGCAAAAACACAAGGAAAAAGAAGTGAGAAGTAAGAAAAACACAGTTAATACTTGAATTTACTTAGCTCGCTGTACTAGAATAATCGAACAGGAGCTCTTTCATATCAGCGTTGCCAACTGAACACTTCAGTTCCCATAAATGTGATTCATAGATCTGAATAATTTTGTTTTATTTTGCTTATGACAAAGCACGATTTTTTACATGTTTTTAGATAAGTAAAGCTATTTGTTGCAGTGAAACTTCTCGCATTTTAACTAATAACTCCTTTAGTCACCGAACTTTGCAGTTCTTATTTAATTTATGGGATATTTCTACATCTATTTACGGAGGGTACCTCGTACCACAACTAGCATCTTCTCTCTCTGTTCCACTCCCAAACAGAACGAGGGAAAAATGACTGCCTATATGCCTCTGTACGAGCCCTAATCTCTCTTATCTTATCTTTGTGCTCTTTCTGCGAAATATAAGTTGGCGGCAGTAAAATTGTACTGCAGTCAGCCTCAGTAGCGATTCACGAAAAGAACGCCTCCTTTCCTCCAAAGACTCCCACCCGAGTTCCTGAAGCATTTCCGTAACACTCGCGTGATGATCAAACGACCAGTAACAAGTCTAGCAGCCCGCTTCTGAACTGCTCCTATGTCCTCCCTCAATCCGACCTGATGGGGATCCCAAACGCTCGAGCAGTACTCAAGAATAGGCCGTATTAGTGTTTTATAAGCGGTCTCCTTTACAGATGAACCACATCTTCCCAAAATTCTACCAATGAACCGAAGACGACTATCCACCTTCCCCACAACTGTCATTACATGCTTGTCCCACTTCATATCGCTCTATAATGTTATGCCCAAATATTTAACCGACGTGACTGTGTCAAGCGCTACACTACTAATGGAGTATTCAAACATTACAGGATTCTTTTTCCTATTCATCTGCATTAATTTACATTTATCTATATTTACAGTTAGCTGCCATTCTTTACACCAATCACAAATCCTGTCCAAGTCATCTTGTATCCTCCTACAGTCACTCAACAACGACACCTTCCCGTACACCACAGCATCATCAGCAAACAGCCGCACATTGCTATCCACTCTATCCAAAAGATCATTTATGTAGGTAGAAAACAACAGCGGACCTACCACACTTCCCTGGGGCACTCCCGATGATACCCTCACCTCCGATGAACAGTCACCATCGAGGACAACGTACTGGGTTCTATTACTTAAGAAGTCTTCGAGCCACTCACATATTTGGGAACCAATCCCATATGCTCGTACCTTAGGTAGGAGTCTGCAGTGGGGCTCCGAGTCAAACGCTTTCCTGAAGTTAAGGAATATGGCATCTGTCTGGTACCCTTCATCCATGGTTCGCAAGATATCATATGAAAAAAGGGCGAGTTGCGTTTCGCAGGAGCGATGCTTTCTAAAGCCGTGCTGATGCATGGACAGCAACTTCTCTGTCTCAAGGAAATTCATTATATTCGAACTGAGAATATGTTCGAGAATCCTGCAACAAACGAATGTTAAGGATATTGGTCTGTAATTTTGAGGATCCGTCCTTCTACCCTTCTTATTTACAGGCGTCACCTGAGCTTTTTTCCAGTCGCTCGGGACTTTACGTTGGGCAAGAGATTCGCGATAAATGCAAGCTAAGTAAGGAGCCAATGCAGTAGAGTACTCTCTGTAAAACCGAATTGGGATCCCATTAGGACCTGGCGATTTATTTATTTTCAACCCATTCAGCTGCTTCGCAGCCCCAGGGATGTCTATCACTATGTCCTCCATACGGGACTCTGTACGAGACTCAAACGGCGGTATGTTTGTACGATCCTCCTGTGTGAAAGATTCCTCAAATGCTAAATTTAAAATTTCAGCTTTCGTTTTGCTGTCTTCCGTTGCCAGGCCAGACTGATCAGTGAGTGACTGACTGGAAGCCTTCCACCCGCTTACCGATTTTACGTAATATCAGAATTTCCTTGGATTTTCAGCAAAGTCTTTTGCTAAGGTATGACGGTGGTAGTGGTTGTGTGCTTCACGCATCGCTCTTTTTACAGCAGCACGAATCTCTACTAAGTTTTGCCTGCTCTCATTCTCCCGATCTTTCTTGTACCGCGAGTGCAACTGTCTTTGCTTCCTGAGCATTCTCCGAATTGCGCTGTTAAACCACGGTGGGTCTTTCCCATTTGTAACCCACCTTTAATTTTCCCATAATTCTTCCACGTCCATCGTGCCGGAAGTAAATGAAGTCGATTCATTTACTAAATGGGATGTTAACAACTGCTTATCTGCTCTTTCTAGCAAGAATACTCTCCTAGCCTTCTTGACGGACTTTTTGACTTTCGTAACTATAGTAATGACAACATCATGATCACTAATTCCTGTCTCAACACTGACACCGTCGATGAGGTCTGGTCTGTTCGTGGCTATCAGATCTAAAATATTTCCATTACGCGTTGGCTGTCGATTTAGCTGCTCGAGACAGTTTTCGGATAATGTGTTCAAAACTAATTCACATGACGGCTTATCTGTACCACCTGTAATAAATCCATAGACATCCCAGTCTATACTAGATAGGTTTAAGTCGCCTCCGACTAATATAGCATGATCCGGGTACTTCTGCGATTCAGAGTGTAGACTCCCTTTGAATGATTCTAGAACTGTCACGGTGGAACCTGGTGGCCGGTAATAACACCCAACAATTAACTTTATTTCTCCTAACCCTGTTAAACGTGTCCAGATAACTTCACAATCACACTCTACTTCGACCTCAGTAGACGCAATATTTTTTGTTAGCTGCAATGAAGACACCACCTCCTACGGTGTCTAATCTGTCTTTCCGATACACGTTCCAACCCTCACTAAATATTTCAGAACTTCCTATCTCAGGGTTCAGCCTGGTCTCAGTCCCGAGAATAATTTGCGCGCCACACGCTTCCTGGAGGGCAGTAAATTCAGGACCTTTATTCCGAACACTCTGAAAATTTACTGCTAATATCTTGATAGCTGAAGTGTCTTTAGACTGAGCGCGTCCTGATTTCCCTGACTGCACGTCAACTGGTGAGTGTTCATCAGGACACCTCGCATTACTGACTAGCCTTAAAAACCCCCATGTGCACGCCACAAGTACTCTGCTACCCGAGTAGCCACTTGCTTTGCGTAGAACAATGGGACGTTCCACATTGGGACATTTCACAGTGTATATACTGATTTATGTGGAAGGGACATCTTAAGATCTACTACACAGCCAAAATTTAATCAATCAGCGTTGTAGGAATCCTCTGCGTACAGATTAAATTAGTGTTTTCTAAGGATGGGTCTGTATCAGGGGTAAACACCGTTCAAGAAAGAAATGTTATGTAGATCCAGTACTGCCACTGCCACAACCACCGGCGTTCTGCAAGTTGTACTCCTCTGCAGTCGCATCAAGCCAATCGACTGTTAACTTGTTTCCAGAAAACTTGTTCTCTTACATGAGTTGAACAAACGTTTGAAATAGTTTTCCTAACCCCATTCTCATACTGTGAAAGTCAGTATATATACACATCAACAAAAGTTTTGTATAACCTCGATATGCCGTGCAGGTGTGCTGCTAATGTGACTATTTCTGTTTGGAATGTCACCCCTGAAATTGTTGGTAAACGTATACATAGTTACCATGAGCGCTACCTGCGGGTAGAACGCCCACCGAATGGACTGGAGCATGTCAGTTGAAAGTATAGCTGAACTAGGGACACTTGGAGAAGTCTCTGGAAAAGTTGAGTGAACATCCATTACGTCACGAAGGACAGTCGTGATCAGTGATCGGGTCAGCATCATTACGTTACGCACAGAAGGCTTGTGAACCAGGGAAGTTGATCTACGTGTACACAGTAGTCAAAGTGATGTGGTGTCGACATGGAATCGTCTCCAGTTGAAGGTTAGTGTTGCGGATGTACACTGCACAGGCTGTCAACATTCGACAGGTACACGGTTTGATGATGATGATACGTGTTTTGTGGGGTGCTCAGTTGCGTGGTTGTCAACGCCCACAAAAATCGCCAATCTTTTCACTGTCCAGTCTCGCCACTTACAGGATTGGTGGTGAAATGATGAGGACAACACAAACACCCACTCCCTGGGCGGAGAAAACCCAAACCCGGTCGGGAATCGAACCCGGGACTCCGTGATCCAGAGGCAGCAACGCTAGCGACTGGACCACGAGCTGCGGAATTGAGTCAAAGGAGCAATGGGGTGGGTGCTCCAGCACGCCTCCAACACTGTGTCTCACATGTAGGACAGTGGTGGTGGAGAGATGTTCTGGGGCCACATTACATGGGGTCACGTGTTTGTTGAGAGTAATCCCACAGTAATCTACTGTACAAAGACGAGATTCTGCAACCAATAGTCGGACCGTATCGCCAAAATTTCGCTGACAATTTCACCTTGATGGAGGGTAGCTATGGCGCTCACGGTGTTGTTCCCGTGAATACTTTCCTTCGGGATGCTAGGATCATAAGAATGGAGTGGCCTGCCTATTCCCCGGAAATGAATCCAATAGAACGCGTGTGGAATAGATTGAAACGGGCTGGTTTTGAACGTAACCGACCACCGCTTACTCTGCGCGACTTACGCAGAATCGCTGTTGAAGAGTTGAACAATTTGGACCTGGCTTGATGATCTCATCTGTAGTATGCCAAGACTGATTCAAGTCTGCACCCGTAGCAATGGGACGTTCCGCCACGTGTCGCCATTGCTCAGGAGCGCTATAGGATCCTCCTATCCCCACCCCTAGGTAAACAACTGGTTTCTGTCGTTGTACATATTTTTTGTTTTTAATTATCTGGACACATTGCAAATGAAAAATACACATATCAAAAAAGTTTTGCATCACCCCAGTTCCCAGAACTCTTGAAGATAGACATTGTATCACAGACATAGTCCGTTTGACCTGAGATGTCACTAAACCAGCCCAAAGATGTAAACAATCGCGCATGAGCAGCGCGTATTGGACGGAGGGGTTCTACAGCCGATCAGTTCCAGTCATTCCACCAAGAAGGAGGTACACGGCTCGTGTTGTCTGTAGTTCAGCCAAGCCTACACGATCAATACCGCGGTTCGATCGCGTCCGCATTGTTACTTTGTGTCAGGAAGGGCTCTCAACAAGGGAAGTGTACAGGCGTCTCGGAGTGAACCAAAGCGATGTTGTTCGGACATGGAGGAGATACAGAGAGATAGGAACTGTCGATGACATGCCTTGCTCAAGTCGCCCAAGGGCTACTACTGCAGTGGATGACCGCTACCTACATATTATGGCTCGGAGGAACACTGACAGCAAGGCCACCATGTTGAATAATGGTTTTAGTGCAGCCACAGGACGTCGTGCTACGACTCAAACTGTGAGCAATAGGCTGCATAATGAGCAACTTCACTCCCGACGTCCATGGCGAGGTCCATCTTTGCAACCAAAACACCATGCAGTGCGGTAAGTAGGGCCCAACAACATACCGAATGGACCGCCCAGGATTGGCATCACGTTCTCTTCACCTATGAGTGTCGCATATGCCTTCAACCAGACACTCGTCGGAGACGTGTTTGGAGGCAATCCGGTCTGGCTGAACGCCTTAGACACACTATCCAGCGAGTGCATCAAGGTGGAGGTTCCCTGCTGTTTTGGGGTGACATTATGTGGGGCAATTTACCCGTGGTCTGGGGGGTAGCGTCTTTGATTCATAATCAAAATGTCTTCGGTCCGGGGTTCTATCCCCGCCACTGCCTAAATTTTGATAAATAATCAGCATTGGCGGCCGAAGACTTCCGGCATAAGAAGTCAGCCTCATTCTGCCAACGGCCTTGTCAAAGAGGGCGGAGGAGCGGATAGAGGTTCAGGGCACTCTCTTGTCCTGGGGGTGGGAAATTGCCCCTAAAGGCGGAAGAATCAGCAATGATCAACGACATGAGGATGCAGAAGGCAATGGAAACCACTGCATTAAAGACACGTAACGTGTATCCACAGGACATGTGGCCTGTAATTGAAGAAGTGTCATGATGATCTCTCCATTGGCAAAAGATTCCGGAATAGTCCCCCATTCGGATCTCCGGGAGGGGACTGCCAAGGGGGAGGTTACCATGAGAAAAAACATTGAATAATCAACGAAAGGATAACGTTCTACGAGTCGGGGCGTGGAATGTCAGAAGCTTGAACATGGTAGGGCAACAAGAAAATCTGAAAAGGGAAATGCAAAGGCTCAATCTAGATATAGTAGGGGTCAGTGAAGTGAAGTGGAAGGAAGACAAGGATTTCTGGTCAGATGAGTATAGGGTAATATCAACAGCAGCAGAAAATGGTATAACAGGTGTAGGATTCGTTATGAATAGGAAGGTAGGGCAGAGGGTGTGTTACTGTGAACAGTTCAGTGACCGGGTTGTTCTAATCGGAATCGACAGCAGACCAACACCGACAACGATAGTTCACGTATACATGCCGACGTCGCAAGCTGAAGATGAACAGATAGAGAAAGTGTATGAAGATATTGAAAGGGTAATGCAGTATGTAAAGGGGGACGAAAGTCTAATAGTCATGGGCGACTGGAATGCAGTTGTAGGGGAAGGAGTAGAAGAAAAGGTTACAGGAGAATATGGGCTAATACCCTGTTCAAGAATCACAAGAGGAGGAGGTATACTTGGAAAAGGCCGGGAGATACGGGAAGATTTCAGTTAGATTACATCATGGTCAGACAGAGATCCCGAAATCAGATACTGGATTGTAAGGCGTACCCAGGAGAAGATATAGACTCAGATCACAATATAGTAGTGATGAAGAGTAGGCTGAAGTTCAAGACATTAGTCAGGAAGAATCAATACGCAAAGAAGTGGGATACGGAAGTACTAAGGAATGTCGAGATACGTTTGAAGTTCTCTAACGCTATAGATACAGCAATAAGGAATAGCGCAGTAGGCAGTACAGTTAAAGAGGAATGGACACCTCTAAAACGGGCCATCACAGAAGTTGGGAAGGAAAACATAGGTACAAAGAAGGTAGCTGCGAAGTAACCATGGGCAACAGAAGAAATACTTCAGTTGATTGATGAAAGGAGGAAGTACAAACATGTTCCGGGAAAATCAGGAATACAGAAGTAAAAGTCGCTGAGGAATGAAATAAGTAGGAAGTGCAGGGAAGCTAAGAAGAAGCTGCAGGAAAAATGTGAAGACATCGAAAAAGATATGATTGTCGGAAGGAGAGACTCAGCATACAGGAAAGTCAAAACAACCTTTGGTGACATTAAAAGCAACGGTGGTAACATTAAGAGTGCAACGGGAATTCCACTGTTAAATGCAGAGGAGAGAGCAGATGGTTGGAAAGAATACATTGAAAGCCTCTATGAGGGTGAAGATTTGTCTGATGTGATAGAAGAAGAAACAGGAGTCGATTTAGAAGAGATAGGGGATCCAGTATTCGAATCGGAATTTAAAAGAGCTTTGGAGGACTTACGGTCAAATAAGGCTGAAGGGATTGATAACATTCCATCAGAATTTCTAAAATCATTGGGGGAAGTGGCAACAAACGACTATTCACGCTGGTGTGTAGAATATATGAGTCTGGCGACATACCATCTGACTTTCGGAAAAGCATCATCCACACAATTCCGAAGACGGCAAGAGCTGACAAGTGCGAGAATTATCGCACAATCAGCTTAACAGCTCATGCATCGAAGCTGCTTACAAGAATAATATACAGAAGAATGGAAAAGAAAATTGAGAATGCGCTAGGTGACGATCAGTTTGGCTTTAGGAAAAGTAAAGGGACGAGAGAGGCAATTCTGACGTTACGGCTAATAATGGAAGCAAGGCTAAAGAAAAATCAAGACACTTCCACAGGATTTGTCGACCTGGAAAAAGCGATCGACAATATAAAATGTTGCAAGCTGTTCGAGATTCTGAAAAAAGTAGGGGTAAGCTATAGGGAGAGACGGGTCATATACAATATGTACAACAACCAAGATGGAATAATAAGAGTGGACGATCAAGAACGAAGTGCTCGTATTAAGAAGGGTGTAAGACAAGGCTGTAGCCTTTCGCCCCTACTCTCCAATCTGTACATCGAGGAAGCAATGATGGAAAGGAGTGGAATTAAAATACAAGGTGAAAGGATATCAATGATACGATTCGCTGATGACATTGCTATCCTGAGTGAAAGTGAAGAAGAATTAAATGATCTGCTGAACGGAATGAACAGTATAATGAGTACACAGTATGGTTTTAGAGTAAATCGGAGAAAAACGAAGGTAATGAGAAGTAGTAGAAATGAGAACAGCGAGAAACTTAACATCAGGATTGATGGTCACGAAGTCAATGAAGTTAAGGAATTCTGCTACCTAGGCAGTAAAATAACCAATGACGGACAGAGCAAGGAGGACATCAAAAGCAGACTCGCTATGGCAAAAAAGGCATTTCTGGCCAAGAGAAGTCTACTAATATCAAATATCGGCCTTAATTTGAGGAAGAAACTTCTGAGGATGTACGTCTGGAGTACAGCATTGTATGGTAGTGAAACATGGACTGTCGGAAAACCGGAACAGAAGAGAATCGAAGCATTTGGGATGTGGTGCTATAGACGAATGTTGAAAATTAGGTAGACTGATAAGGTAAGAAATGAGGAGGTTCTACGCAGAATCGGAGAGGAAAGGGATATGTGGATAACACTGATAAGGAGAAGGGACGAGATGATAGGACATCTGCTAAGACATGAGGGAATGACTTCCATGGTACTAGAGGGAGCTGTAGAGGGCAAAAACTGTAGAGGAAGACAGAGATTGGAATACGTCAAGCAAATAATTGAGGACGTAGGTTGCAAGTGCTACTCTGAGATGAAGAGGTTAGCACAGGAAAGGAATTCGTGGCGGGCCGCATCAAAGCAAATTACGTGGGGCCGGCGTACGCCGCTGGTGGTCATGGAAGGCGCCGTAACGGCTGTGCGATACGTGAATGCCATCCTCCGACCGATAGTGCAACCAATCGGCAGCATATTGGCGAGGCATTCGTCTTTATGGACGACAATTCGCACACCCATCGTGCACATCTTGTGAATGACTTCCTTCAGGATAACGACATCGCTCGACTAGAGTGGCCAGCATGTTCTCCAGACATGAACCCTATCGAACATGCCTGGGATAGATTGAAAAGGGCTGTTTATGGATGATATCAATTGCCAGCCACTCTGAGGGATCTAAGCCGAATCGTCGTTGAAGAGTGAGAATCTGGACCAACAGTGCCTTGATGAACTTGTGGATAGTATGCCACGACGAATACAGTCTTGCATCAACGCAAGAGGACCTGCTACTGGGTTTTAGAGGTACCGGTGTGTACAGCAATGTGGATCACCACCTCTGAAGATCTCGCTATATGGTCGTACAACACGCAATATGCGGTTTTCATAAGCAATACGGAGATGATGTTTTTGTTGATCTCTACTCCAATTTTCTGTACAGGTTCCGGAACTCTCGGAACCGAGGTGATGCAAAACTTGTTTGCTGTCTGTATATAAACATGTCACGGATCCAGATTTTGTTTTCTGTGCATGAATTTCGAAGTAAAGCAGAGATGGAAACTTTTGTTGATGAATGTTGTTCCACATAACCACACTCGTAGCGTTGTTTTTGTTGTGCTCTTCAGTCCTGAGACTGGTTTGATGCAGCTCTCCATGCTACTCTATCCTGTGGAAGCTGCTTCGTCTCCCAGTACATACTGCAACCTACATCCTTCTGAATCTGCTTAGTGTATTCATCTCTTGGTCTCCCTCTACAATTTTTACCCTCCACGCTGCCCTCCAATACTAAATTGGCGATCCCTTGATGCCTCAGAACATGTCCTACCAACCGATCCCTTCTTATAGTCAAGTTGTGCCACAAACTCCTCTTCTCCCTAATTCCATTCAATACCTCCTAATTAGTTATGTGATCTACCCATCTAATCTTCAGCATCCTTCTGTAGCACCACATTTCGAACGTTTCTATTCTCTTCTTGTCTAAACTATTTATCGTCCACGTTTCACTTCCATACATGGCTACACTTATTATAAATACTTTCAGAAACGACTTCCTAACACTTAAATCTATACTCGGCGTTTCTTTAGAAACGCTTTCCTTGCCATTGCCAGTCTAAATTTTATATTCTCTCTACCTCGACCATGATCAGTTATTTTGCTCCCCAAACAGCAAAACTCCTTTACTAATTTAAGTGTCTCATTTCCTAATCTAATTCCCTCAGCATCACCCGAGTTAACTCGACTACATTCCATTATCCTCGTTTTGCTTTTGTTGACGTTCATCTTATATCCTCCTTTCAAGATACTGTCGATTCCGTTCAGCTGCTCTTCCAAGTCCTTTGCTGTCTCTGACGGACTTACGATGTCATCCGTGAACCTTAAAGTTTTTATTTATTTTCCATGGATTTTTATACTCGTAGCGTACATAGTATTTATGTCGTGAGCCAAGTGGGAATACATTTTGTCTTGTCTGCGTAGACCGACCTTCTTGCTGTATGTAACGATGGAGCCTGGCGTGAGAGATTCCCAGTTGGCGGAGTTTACACTATAACAGCCGATTACGATCGCTTTCCATTTCAGTCTTAGCACATTTCTCGAACACTTCTGCAAAAAGCTTGGCTTTGCATCAAAATTTCTTTTACAAAAGCTGTACTACTTGACTAAGATTTTTCTGTTTTTACTGTGAAATGTTCATTTATTCTACATGCCCTTGATAAAAGGCAACCATAATGGTAATTTTTACGCTTGTAAAAACCCTCATTCGGTTTTTTAAACGTCCATGTCATGCTGCTTTCGAGGGTTCGGAAATTTCTGGAGATATTACGCGGAATTTATTATTTGAAATTACTACTGGCAGCCTTTGGTAAGCGTTTCCCATCAGCTTTGTAGAAACAAGTAAGCTAGGGATCTACGTGCTTTTAAAAGCACGTAGATCCCTAGCTTACTTGTTTCTACAAAGCATTGCTTAACGTCTGACGTTGTGCTCTACATACGGCCTACCTTTCAGGAAACGATTCATCGACATGGACCGCTACGACAGCAATTCCTCTCTACAAGCAAGTCATCCCACTCCATTGCCAAAATCTGTGGCTCACTTACAGCAACCTTAGTAATGTTGTAGACAGAATTCAATCGTGGTTGCAATAAAGAAGTAGTACATCTGACTGGATTCTCTCTGTATCCTCTACAATCAGTTGCCATGTTGGTAGTATCGGTTTTCAGTAACTGCTTTATAATGTAGGTTTTACGTATATATATCGTAATCGGTGACAATATTTAGGACTTCATAATTCTATAACATTAATTGTGAAGCGTTTCGGGCCACTGGTGCTTGTCATCGTTTATCAAGGAACGCAAATATTTAAATACTGCGAATGAGAAAAATTATCGCCAGTTGTTATTCAGTTGCGATTGTTTTCATTGGTTTGTGAACGTATGCTTCCTCAAATAGGAACAGGAAAAAATCTTTATAAGCTACGAGGGTTGCTCAGAAACTAATGCACCGTATTTTTTTCTCTGCTGAAAACAATTCTACGAATGTGAAACGTTAAGTATGTATTATTTGAAGTCTCCTGAGTGAGAGCGCCAAGTTTCCGTCACTTCTGACAGATGACGTAGCTGCAGGACAGTTTCAAACTAGCGTCTGTAGGTGATGTACGTTACAAGCAACGTGCCGTCATTGAATTTCTCACTGCAGAGAAAGAAATTGTGGGGAATATTCACAAACACTTGTGCAAAGTCTATGGAGCATCTGCTGTCAACTGAAGCACAGTTGCCAGCCGCTGTGGACGAGCGATTCTAGGCTCTTCAGTCCGGAACCGCGCGACTGCTACGGTCGCAGGTTCGTATCCTGCCTCGGGCATGGATGTGTATGATGTCCTTAGGTTAGTTAGGTTTAAGTAGTTCTAAGTTCTAGGGGACTGATGACCTCTGATGTTGAGTCCCATAGTGCTCAGAGCCATTTGAACCATTTTTTGAAGCACAGTTAGTGGCTGAGGACGAATGGTGAGGCCATCAGGAGGCAATTCGGCGGAGCTCCACGACTTGCAGCGGTCGGGAAGACCATCCACGGCTGTCACACCTGACATATTGCAGCGAGCTGATGTCATTTGTCATTAAAGGGTGCCATTCGCGGAAGATATTTTGAGGACGATGAGGAAGTGATTCACACAGTGAAGCATTGGCTCCACGAGCTGATGTCATTTGTCATTAAAGGGTGCCATTCGTGGAAGACATTTAGAGGACGATGAGGAAGTGATTCACACAGTGAAGCACTGGCTCCGCCACCAGGACCAGGATTTGTACGGTCAGGGCATGCACGCTCTTGTTTCGCGCTGGAGGATGGCCATGGATCGAGATGCAGATTACGTGGAAAAATTGGGTGTGTAATTCTCATTATGTTCCATAAAGAATTGTTGAAGAATAAAATGGGGTGTATTACTTCGCCGGCCGGAGGGGCCGTGCGGTTCTAGGCGCTACAGTCTGGAACCGAGCGACCGCTCCGGTCGCAGGTTCGAATCCTGCCTCGGGCATGGATGTGTGTGATGTCCTTACGTTAGTTAGGTTTAATCAGTTCCAAGTTCTAGGCGACTGATGACCTCAGAAGTTAAGTCGCATAGTGCTCAGAGCCATTTTTGTATTACTTCCTGGGCAACCCTCGTAATGAAGACACCCACGACAGGACGACAAATCGGCGATAATTTTGTTAATATCTGTCCTAGTAAAGCAAATAATATTTAATTACTTTGTATCTCTTGACGCCTGAAGATAAGCACCGGTGGCTCGAAAGGTGTCGCAAATAAATTAATATTATAAAATGATTAATCCACAAATATTGTGATTGCTTGCTGCATGTGCAGCTAACCGCTAGTACTTCCTCTTTTAGTGCAGCTTGACGGCTACCTTCCAGGAACGCCTTTGTGCAGCAACTACCAGACTTTCGCAAAACTTTACTCTCTGACAGACGGGCGTATGAGAAGTGGTGCCGCTGAGCAAAGAGCATATAAGTTAACTCCACAAACCATCGAAAGATATGTGGCCAAGTGAATGAAGGTTTGTCATAAAGTTATCATTATCAGCTCGAGGAAGTAAATTTAAATAATTGATTTCTTGTTTGTTAGCAGCTGCATGTCTGCAATATCTGTACATCTGGAATCATCACATCTCAGTATAGTTGCACGCCGCTAGGGCAAACAAAACGAAATGGCACAATCTACTCATAACGTAGCATAGGCTCATGTTCAGAAAGAAAGAACACCTTGAACGCCTAGAGATAGAACGTTCATGTTCACAGGACTTGTACATTAGTACATTCTGAAGAAGCGATTAGCATCGGAATATGTCGAAAAAATGGCTCTGTGCACTATTGGACTTAACATCTGAGGTCATCAGTCCCCTAGAACTACTGAAACGTAACGAACCTAAGGACGTCACACACATCCATGCCCGAGGCAGTATTCGAACCTGCGACCGTAGCAGTCTCGCCGTTCCGGACTGAGGCGCCTAGAACCGCTCAGCCACCGCGGCCGGCGACCATGTCGAACCCCCGACTAAAAGTCAATATCGACATCACGGCGCAACACCACGTGCCGGTAAAATGTACCTCCGGCTCTCGTTGTTGCTGTAAGCAGAGGGTAACAGATGAGTGTGAGTTGAGCAGACGTGCAGGATGTCTCGTAGGCGTATGCAAGAATCATCCGTTAAATCAGCACAGTCTTTCATCCTGATATTCTCGCATAAGTGCTTTCAAACGATACATTCAAAATCGTGCCTCAGAATACGGAAGAGATTCGCTTACTTAGAAAAGAACGCATCCATGAAGCCCGATTTCTCTTTTCGCAGTCAACTTTTTTCCATGTGGAATGCAGATGCAGTAGAGCCTCGCCCACTTACACTAGCTCGTTTCCGCGGCAATACTGTGGCTCGTCAAAACATTCCTGCCACTAAAATGAACTGCTCCAAACATCACCCGGAAAATGTGACCGGCAATGTTGCCGAACATATGGCTGCAGTCCGTGTGGCCGGCAGCGTTTCTCGGCAGCATTGCCGGGCTATGTTGTCAGCAATACATTATTTTTATGTTCCTTTAAACGTGCTTTAGAGCAGGAAAGCTGGACAGATGTTCTGACATCGACTCACCACCGCTTGTCATTCTCCGTTATACGTCTTGCAACAGCCTGTAACGATTCCTTCGAACTGAATGCCACGCAACGGATATCTAAACCTGAATAATGCTTTAAAGAAGCTTTGAAAAGATAATACGTCGTCACATATCGACATTCAGTCTGATCGAAACTGTCAGTCACAGAGAGCGATAGAAAGCACGTTGTATTGTCAGATGCCTGCCTGTCGGCGTGTTGTGTACCGTACGACTGTGAAGAAGGGTCGCTGTAGTTCGTTGCTGAATATTCGTACGAACCGCCCCGTGCGAAATAATCAACTAAATGTGCGCCCTAAATCAATCACTCAATGCGCCCTAGCGATCTTAATTACTTTGGTCGACGTGTGTTGCACATTCGCCACACTTGTGAGTCCTTTGTGTCATGCCATTATACTCCAGATTCTTTAAAGAATCTAACTCCCACGTAAAAAACGATTTCAAACGTCTGATTGCTTTACAAATGGGTTAATGCGTGAAGCATGTAAGGATGCAAGCATATACGCGACTAAAAGTTTAGAAAAGGTTTGAAATTATGTTTAAAGTTTGTTGGAATTCGCTTTTTGCCGTCATTTGAAGCGCTGGGAGAGTTTAGTATGCGCTCAATTTTAAGTAAAACCTAGTTTTTCACACATCTCACTGTTCATGACGTCTCCTAGATTACGTATCATACAATGATGTAATTTTGCAGGGACGTTCAGTGGTATATGTAAATATTGTAAAAATTGTAAATTTGTGGTAAGATCTTATGTGACCAAACTGCTTAGGTCATCGGTCCCGAAGCTTACACACTATTTGATCTTACTTAAATTAACTTACACTATGGACAACACACACACCCATGCCTGAGGGAGGACTCGAACCTCCGACGGGGGGAGCCGCGCGGACCGTGACAAGACGTCTTTGACGGCGCGGCTTGTAGATATTGTCTGCAAAATGTGTTGCGAATAGTATTAGTAGTAAAGAAGTAATAAAACGTAACGCCTCACGCACAAGACCTACTACATGAACAGCGAAAATCTAATAAGCGATAAGCTTTTACCCTTTAATCATTTTGCTAGAGTTGTCTTCTATAAAAAGATTCGTGAAGGTTTGAATTTATTAACAAAGTTTGTTGGAAATCGCTAAGTGCACTCATTCGCAAATACTGGATGCAGACGACATGGATAGTCGGCGCACAGTGCATTACGCTGCGTCAAGACACAAACACAGTTTCTAGCTACTGTGACGTGTGGTGTAACTGTGCGTGCGTTGTGATGTACAAGTTCAGCTAGATTACAATAAAGTTAGTTACTTATTATTAATTTAATATGAGGTTTTATTTAATCACTGCTTTTCGCAGCTAATGAACCTTATTTTGTTAAAGAAATCTTCACCTGGGAACATGTAGCGATGTTGTCTATCAAGCAGTGTAAATGTCACTATGTTAATTCACAAAACTAATCATTTATAACCAGCAAACAAGCTAAATGTATGATAAGTAATCTGAACTAAACAATACTAATGATTTTTATTAGTTTCAGTGCTGTTGTTGAAAAGACTCTTTGCTAGTTGCGGATCTTTTATCAAATTTAATGCTACTGTTATTCGACGTGGCAACACTTTTCTCTAAGCAAAATCAACAGTTCTGTCACGCAATACCACACGTACACAACACCAATCTATTTTCCTGTCAAAATATTTCATAAAAGTTGTTACGAAATTACCAGGTTCCATACATGAGCAGATAAGAATTTATGTGTAAGATGCTATTTGCGTTCGTAGAAGTTCAATGTATTCACAGTGTAACTGGAATTTATTACCTTATACACAATTATTATCGCAATTATAACCAACAACATTTATGTCTGTATAGAAAATCAATTTAAAATTGCCGTTGCAATATTTCACTAAGATGGCAGCTAGCATAACGCAATCACTTATCGATTCTGCTTCAGGCTGTGTTTTATTTGTAATAAATAATATATATTAAATCTTGTCTCGCCTTCACTATATGCATTCACATTTGAAAATTTTCTCAATGTTACAAGACACATTAATATTCATTATTTACCAATAAACTGCGCTGTAGATCAATAGCGCTGATAGCTGTGCTCTTTGGTGGCTAAGCAGGAAGCTTAACCTTTATACAGGACGAGAATTACAATGAAATAAAACTCCAAACAAAGAAGATTCATTTCAATAACACATAAAAGCTATTTTCATGTATCAGTTAGCAACGTAACAATACTTTAGTACAGTTTTTTACAGACCTCTGTGTTACGAGACATCACATCCCGTCAGTGCCACAGTTCGAACAAGAAGAAGAAATTTTCTACAAAAATCATAGTTAACGAAATATTGAGATTGTTATTATCTTTTTACATGGTCATTGTCAGATAATTTTTTTACAAAATATTAAATTATGTAGTTGACAATAATTATTCATTATTTTATTAACGATGAAGTCCTTTTTATTAGTATTACGGGAATAGGGTAAAAGTTCAGTCAGATTCCACGTACAATGCTGTCTTGAATATTATTTTGAATAAAT
This sequence comes from Schistocerca americana, assembly GCF_021461395.2. Taxonomy (NCBI): domain Eukaryota; kingdom Metazoa; phylum Arthropoda; class Insecta; order Orthoptera; family Acrididae; genus Schistocerca; species Schistocerca americana. Next base: position 155,544,307 of record NC_060124.1, on the reverse strand, counting down.
TATAGGCCTGGATTTTAAGCTATGAGAGGCCTAGTTGCCTTGCTGGGTTAAGCCTTTAACACAGATTATACCTCTTAATTAGCAAATTATGACAGCATTTAAATTTTTTGAATTCGGTTCATAATTATACGAAATACTGAAAATCAAATTTTTGTTGCTCCTCGAACCCATTAGACAGGCAACCACGCTGTTGGACATTACACCGATAGCCATGAACCCAGAGTCGGGTTAGCAGTTTGGTAATGTAGGCAGCACAAACAAACCACTATACCTGTTCACTACATTGTTTATAGATTCACGGCATCGACAGGGGAATCTGCGCCAACCGTAGATTAGGTCACTTTTATGCATTTCGATAAAAAAATGCTTTTTTATGAATAATTGTGGTACTGTAATGTCAGACGGTTTACATTTAATTGTTCTCACTGTGGCTTCCGGTTTGCCCCACAGAGAAAAACCTCCAAGTGGCTTTCTTCACGTCTGGCTTCTGGTCATACATAAGGAAAGAATAATGACTCAGAACCCAGACATGAATTTTTACTGCGTTCAGTTTTTTATACGTCACCTGCTGCCTCCATCTCGATTATTCAAGTTGAAAGGAAAAACATTTCTGAATGGCTTCCGGCAGTTTTGCAACGTAGACATAAGGGCGTAATTGTTTTTTGTGCCGAGAGCTTATTCATTGTATTATTTAGTGCGAGTCGCCAAAATTAAATGTTGCGTCAGTTGTCATTATGTCGTATGGTTGCGCTAACTGCACACTTTACGCTTTGAGTTACTCTGCTTTCTATTGTGTACTCTTCATCAAGAGACTTAACGGACTATCTCGTTTTCTTCATTTTAGCCTTTTAGTAACTTTCCAGTAGGGAGTCCTTTAATAGCAATTCGCTAGCCTTTATCCAGGACAATGTAGTCCATATTCGCTTACAGTATCCATACATATTATAAAAGTATACCTTGTAATTTAGTAACTAGGGAGCACCAGGTCAGTTCTAATTAACATTTACTGTGACGGAATTTCGCGTGGATGGTGACCGTATGACTGCTACTTGATGGGAATTTAGACGTCATTGCACTGTAGAACGTGATGGTCGCTTTACATTTTGCCACGAAATCAAAACATGGGTTGAGAATTTCGAGCAAAGGGTTCAGCTCTTAAAACAGAATCCAACAGGAGATAAGCGCACCCAGTGAAGCCCAGACAAATTGAAACACTTTGGTCACCAGTCTGAAGGACCCCACGGCCATCGGTGAGGAAACGCGAGAAAGCATTAAACCGTCTGCCGAATACTTGGCGGTGATTTGAAGTTCCACCCTTACAAAACTGAAGTTGTAGAGGAACTGAAACCTTCAGATTACTCTGCGTGAAAACACTATTTGAAAAAAAAAATGTTATGGATAGAATAAATGGGACCCTCTCCAATTTTGTTGACGCTATTCGTACATGATTAGGTGCGTCTCATGTCAGCAGGTATGTAAACAAACAGAATCTCAGACTCTGAGTACCTAAAAGCCCTTGTAGGTTGCTCGAACGACTATTACGTTGCACAGAATTTTAGATTGGTAGGGCCCGTCAACGTGAGACCTGCTGAGACGTTACTTCCTTTAGAGGATGCAACGACGTTAACATGTCGATATGCTCGAAACTCTTGCTTCAGAACAGCTTCAAAACTTTGCCGCTCTTCATAATCTTAGGTTTCAGTTGGCTGGAGCCATAGCCCACTGATACCCGTTCCACAGATCTTTCGCAATTACGTAGTTTCACGATTTTGTGACATTCGTTGGACATCGAGGTCGGCGTGTGAATTTTTTTTGATTTTTTTCTTGTGGAGTCACCCCATAAGCAAGGTGTTCACAACTCGTCCTGAGTTGAGAAGAAGGACTAGAAAAAAAATCACTTCAGTTTCAGTGGGTGAATGTTTCAACGCCCTATGCAGAATCTCAGGACTGGCTTCCAGAAATACATCTACATCTGCATTTATACTCTGCAAGCCACCCAACGGTGTTTGACGGAGGGCACTTTACGTGCCACTGTCATTACCTCCCTTTCCTGTTCCAGTCGCATATGGTTCGCAGGAAGAACGACTGCCGGAAAGCCTCCGTGCGCGCTCGAATCTCTCTAATTTTACATTCGTGATCTCCTAGGGAGGTATAAGCAGGGGGAAGCAATATATTCGATACCTCATCCAGAAACGCACCCTCTCGAAACCTGGACAGCAAGCTACACCGCGATGCAGAGCGCCTCTCTTGCAGAGTCTGCCACTTGAGTTTGCTAAACATCTCCGTAACGCTATCACGCTTACCAAATAATCCTGTGACGAAACGCGCCGCTCTTCTTTGGATCTTCTCTCTCCCCTCCGTCAACCCGATCTGGTACGGATCCCACACTGATGAGCAATACTCAAGTATAGGTTGAACGAGTGTTTTGTAACCCACCTCCTTTATTGATGGACTACATTTTCTAAGGACTCTCCCAATGAATCTCAACCTGGTACCCACCTTATCAACAATTAATTTTATATGATCATTTCACTTCAAATCGTCCCGCACGCATACTCTCAGATATTTTACAGAAGTAACTGCTACCAGTGATTGTTCCGCTATCATATAATGATACAATAAAGGATTCTTCTTTCTATACATTCGCAATACATTACATTTGTCTATGTTAAGAGTCAGTTGCCACTCCCTGCACCAAGTGCCTATCCGCTGCAGATCTTCCTGCATTTCGCTACAATTTTCTAATGCTGCAACTTCTGTGTATACTACGTACGTTTGAGTGGCCTGCGTCTCACAGACCTCATTTCCGCACAGTAAGTTTTTTTGTTGTTGTTGTGACACCAACGGCATGTGATTTACTGTTTCGTTACAACAATAAAACTTATAAATTGACTTTCTTTACTTTTGTAAGTGGCACTTCAAATTTTCGAGTTTCCTTGTGACATCTCGTATATCGTTCTCAGCTACAACTGCCAGGGCTGTAGCTACGAGTGCAGGAAATGGAACGGCAGGTTATGACAGCAGAGAAGCTAGCGCGGCAGTGCGATCACACGGCCGTCCAGATAGGAAAAACGACGTGACAGAGCCGCCGTGCGTGTGAATCGCAATTTATGCGTGTCAGCTCGCGACAAATACGGTATGCGCGGCAGTAAACACCGGCGAGATTAAGTGAAAACAGTTTGTCACAATCAGGCGCCGCTCGCCGTCCATTCAGGCCGTATTTACCCTGTCTGCTGTTTGCTGCGAGTTGATACATACAAAAAGTACACTGGGGCGCTGCGAATGAACACGGGATCACCATTAAAAAGGATTATCAGAACAAATACGGCGTTTACCCAGCGCTCCTAGCTCGGCGCACCGCTTTTGTTTCACTCCCTCCTTCGCCCCCCCTCCCCCACGCGGCCGCCCGAACCCAGCCTCCCGCCCACGCGTGCGTGTGTGTGTGTGCGTTAGAGTGGTGCGTGTGTTTGCAGCGTGCCACGCATCGATACTCTGCAAATTTATTCATAGCGGTCCGCCCCGCAGTTTAGCGGGCGCGACGCGCCTCGGCGTGGTGCTCCGCCAGTGACGGGACGACTCTGCAGACTTTGCACGCTGGCGATGATAAATAGGTTTTCAATAAATCCGTCATTAAACGTGCGTGGGCGAGGAGATGTATGGCGGCCCCCGGCGGCGGAAGCCGTCGCGCTCCACTTTCTGGCTGTCCGCCGGCGAAGAGGCGAGTCCCGACACTACTCAGTCCATGGCTGTCTGCTGCTGGAGCTAGGTCAAGTCCTGTTTAGTTACAAAATAGTAGAGACTGCACCTTCCGGAAACTGCTACCTGCGAACTACGTAATTAGCCTCGTCCCAGTATAAGAGAAAGTCGAGAGAAAAAAAATTAATCTGCTATTTACTAGTGGACAAACGGAACAGCAGCCAAGTATCTGATTTATCAAAAATACGCAGGTCAGAATAAATAGTCAATGAAGACGCATACAACACGTAATAGAGGTGTTATCTGAAGTTGCAATTATTCCTCCTAGCACTATTGCAGATCTCCGGATTAAATCGATATCCACTGTTTTATAATTTGTAGCCTCTTTACCTCTCACTTAGGAGCAATTCCAGAAGTCGACCAATGGGGAGGGGGGGTACTAATCGCGGGAGGAGGAGGGGGAGGTGGAATAACGCTAACAAAAGGAGAGGGGTCCTCCACCGACAAATCGGCAAAACTTGGTGTTGCTTAAAGTAGTTTTTGGTAACTGTTTTGGAGTTCAGCGAAAAACGTCTCTACAGAATGTGTGTGCTCGGGAAAATAATGCGATTTGACCCAGATCTCCGGCGATTTCCAAGTTTTTGTTTGGGGTCAGCAATTTGAGTGTTTGTGGTGTGCGTACTGTAAGACCTTCGGTACACACACCATCAGATTATTTGACTTGTCGCTCTAACGAAGTAGGCGAGTGTCAGAAATATGTCTCGTGGTCTTATCGTGGCGTGTTTATCTTCTGCCGTTAGGTCAGACGATAGAAATGCCACTTGCATGCTTAGAGTAGCAGATTGACGGTGACCAACTTTAAACGGAGCTTGATTAATTTTCACACACATTCATTAAAATAATAAAAAGCATAGACATTACGTAACTTGATTCTGGATGAAGTTTACAAGTGACAATCTGAAGTTCCTTTGGTCTTGGTACGTTAATCTTATTCTCACATATCTCTGATGCTTGACAATGTGTCTATTCATTTACCTTCATGGCTATGTACAGGAATATGGTAATCTTATTAGGTGTAGGTGAAACTTGACTATAGACTAGTACAGACTAATGCAGACAAATGCAGACCCGTGCAGACTAGTTCAGACTGGTACAGACTAATGCAGACTGACTAATCAGAGGTCTGTACACTCGTTATAATACCTCACACATTCAGGTATCACTGCACGAGTGTGATCTGCGAGGAGAAAAGGTTCTACGTTAGCAGCAATCTCATTGACTGCGTTACATATTAATACGTGGATCGGCGGATGCAGAATTTGGTCCGTCTCTAAGGCAGCGCCATCTCGTAGTGTAGAGACGGACGAGCGCTGCGCCTTCGTTGTTGTGCTTAGCAGGGCGCGCTCTAGTGGGAAAGTTGTGTACGCACTGACTACGCGGAACTATGTACACAACAGTACATTAACAAATAATAAGTCGCCCATTTTAAGTTAAATGACATTCATTGGTTTAGATAGTAAGCTATTTTCCGCTCTTATTCTTTTGTTAAAATGTTTTTGAAATACATTTCAACCTATATTGCTACATATTTATTAAAAAATGATTGAATCTGTTTAAGTAATACATTCACTGGTTTCTGAAGTCATTTTAACCAGTGTAATATAATACTCCATTGTGGGGTGGAGGGGGGATTATAGCCCCCATAGCCCCCCCCCCTTTGCCACCGCCCCTGCTCTCACTCTATAACATTCTACATATTACCAAAACTATGTAACCACAAAGAGTTATCCAATTTAGACAGGTATGCTAACCTTTGCCTAAACAGAACGTAATTTGAACTGAACTGCAAGTGATCTGAAAGCAGCTTGCCTTTATATTAAATGCGCAACTCAAGTAAAACAATTATCTGGCTCTAATCAAAATTTCCACTTATCTCGCGTCTTGACAACATTGTTGGAGATTTCTCGAAAATACAACAGCAAACAGCAAGCACGCATCGGCTAAGCTAGACTTCTGTTTCTTAATAAAATTCTCAAACTTCAACCAAACTGTTGCATACCACATGGTACAATGGGGAAAGGCGCAGTGGGATGGGCAGAGTAACTGTTCCTGTGAAATGATATTCCAAGACAACAGTTTAAGAATGACGTAAAACTTCGCGTGATCTTCACACGTAACATTGGTCTAAACAATGCTAAGCTTAACAAAGTGAACAATGATTTAAAAAGGGTACAGTATTAACTGAAAATTTCTATAAAAATCAAACAGCTTGATCAGTTGAAACGTTAATGCAGGATTCAGGGAATTGGAGATATCTTTCTCTCAACTCTGAGCGAGTGAACAAAGTTAATTAGTTGTCAGTAAACATCTCTACAAATTAGGTGCGCAGTGCTGCAGTCTTACCTCAAACTTCTCCTGTTCAAAAAAAGTTACATCATCAAAATTTATAATACTTTCACGTTTCAATGTATACGCCATATCCGTCCTTGCTGTCCTTTACAATAAATCTTTTTTAAGCTAACAGATACCACCACAAGTCAACACAACACTGCTGAATACGTCCGTCATCCATCACACTTCAACTAAGAAAGTATTTGACTGCGCACAGGCAAAGACTGTACCACGATAGGACCAAAGATTGTTTAACAGTAACGTAATTTTCTCTCTTTCTCTGACATGCACATCGACAACATGTAAAAATCAAAATGGCTTGTCCACTATACAAATTAACTTTCTCTTAATCATGAAAGTAAATTATTGCGAGCAACTATCAGTCCGTTGCTCTGGAGTAGACTTCGTAAAGGTAACACTCGATAATCGTACCAGAAAATGCTTCCAAGCACTTTTACGATATATTTATCGTACTACTAGAAATAAATGTATACTAATGTGAACATCTTGAATCGGCGGCCTCCCTTTCTCCTGCCAGTATTAATTACCAAAAATAAGTATCATACACGATACGTAACTCAAACAGTTAAGCTAATCTCCAATACGCTCACAACAGTATCCCTAACACTGGTCTGTACTTTAGAATGTCTTTGACGTGGAAATAAACAATTTTCACTTAACGTAGGTTACTTACAACTCCAAACTTATCATTTAATTGTTAATATAGGATATTAATTGATTTCAAGAAACAGAACTTGACGTCTAATCCAGAGACGTAAATGTTGTTAAGTCAACGACAATAAACTTCGCTAAACGCTACCTCTGGTATTACTTACTTATTACTATCTTCAGACAGAAAATTCAGTCCTTTTGAAAATTGTTTAAAATGTTCTTAAACAATTTCCAACTTTTACTTTAAGTCAATACTTCAATGAAATATCTTTCTTCTCGTTTAATGACTAGTAGCATAGGGGTCTATTAAGTGATTCTTTGCAGATTAATCTGTATGTATCAACAACTGCCAGTTCGCAGTCTATATCTCATCTCTGACTTTGGCGAACTTCTTCTACTTGTAAAACTGAGATTCATTAAATTCTTTCCTTTTTGAAATGCGTTACTAAACAATTCGTACAGTTGAATGGAAATGAAAACTTGTTAGTGCTATAGTTCACTTTCTCTCTTTTTCAGTTTTATCTTTTTACAGTAAACAAACGTCGTAACGTAAACGAATGACAACAAAATTCTATCCCCGGCCTAAGTGGGATGAGCAATCAAAAAATAATTAAACAAAAAACCTACACACCACAAACACTTTGATTCTCAACTTAAAAGCAGATGTTCAAAAATTCAGCATTCTCAGGTGTTGGTTTATCGCGTTCCTACTAACAAAATCCTAATTTAATATCTCCCGGCACGATGAGCTACTAAAATATTGGTAGCAGTTTGGATTTCCTCGTTAGAATGGTTCAACTAGAGTAGTACTATAACAATTGCGACGTCATCATTACTACTTATGGACGAAATACGCTAACTATAAGCATGAATTCCGGTCCGCGTGTTCCTGCGCTTGATGCACTGATCAATTAAAACTCGAGACTACAGCTCGACAAACCACCAGTCTATACACAACAAACGTTACTACCTCGTAGTTCGTATTTAGATAAAAATACACTAACGGCTAACACTCAACTATCTTAGAGCGTGCATTTCTCAACCGTCAGTTACAGTTTGCAACTCCCAATCTACTGGCGTGTGCACAAACTAAGAACATAGCAACCACAAACCGACCCACTCAGAAACACATTGAATTCAAAATACAAGACTGTCGTATCTCACGAGTCACTAAAACTCCTACCAGGCACCAAAATCAGCGGACCAGAACCACCTGATTAAGCCCGTACACAATCTCACGTCATATGACCTTCCATCATGCACAAAATAAAATACGAGGAGCCCAACTGTGAATTAAATTCGGAATGTAATTCCAGTTGTACCCAAAAAAAGCTTCTGCAACACTTCAACTCTTTCCTTCCTTTACTTTTCAACCAAGAACAACGAAAATTGCAGTCACAGTAAAGTTCGCGGAAATTCTCAGATTCACGAAATAGTGGATACACTTCCCACCAAATGGATATCTTTTCCGACACTTCCAAATTCGCCCCAGCTATCATTCAGAAACGAACCCTTAGGTTTACTGACCTTGCCTCCCTGTCTCTTCAACTCTGAATAGTGACTGACTCTACTCCCACAGGAAACCACAGTTGAACCATTCGCTTAGTCACTTGTAGAGCGCTACCATTATTATCAACAATTACAAACGTGGCCGTCGGTTGTTCTTCTAGCGACCAGCTCATCCAGGATGATCTCTGGCGTGCCCAATCGCTGCTGCAGCCGACGACGCAAAAATGATCTTTGCCTTCTCTTTTGGAGTGCTTATGTGGGTCGACATTGTACTGGCTTTCTGGAACATAAGTGTTAACATGGACATTAGTTGCAAAAATATGACCTATCTTCCCGTGTAGCTCTTCGACTTAACTTAATTCTTGGCAGCGATCACAATAGTTTGAAACGATAAAATACATAGTGACGGCACTAAAGGCAACCAAATTTATATGACACGTCACAAGATGTAAGCATATGTCATCGGAGCAGAGCAATCAGTCGATTTGGATTTCTCGGAAAACCACTCCACAAGTCACATCAGGAAGTATCCTCACGTGAGAGCAGCCTTGTTTCGAGCAAAAAGTGGCTATGATTAATACATAATGAAAAAACGTTGTAGGTGTCACCACCGGCGCCAACCTTGTGTGAATGCTCTGAAAAGCTAATCATTTGCATATCAGAGCATCTTCTTCCTGTCGGTTAAATTTCGCGTCTGTAGCACGTCATCTTTGTGGTGTAGCAATTTTAATGGCCAGTAGTGTATTAGGGAAGTTAATCAAGTGTCTGGATGTGCGATGGCGAGGCAGTAGTCTGACGAGGAGTGGTGAGCGCCGGCAGCGTGTTCTCAGCCTCGCCCATCCGCTGCCAGCAGCAACAGTAGGGCGCAACTCTTGCCAGGGGCGACGGCGGCGGCGGCGGCAGCAGCAGATCGGCAGACCGGTCTCCGCCGCTCCGCAGAGCAAGGTCGGGGCGCCCTCCGCTCAGCTCCTCGGCCCGCCCCCGCCGCCCCCTGCGGGTATTTTGGGTTTTTATGAGCGACCGTCTCCTTGGCGCGTCCCCACTCGTACGGCTTCCACGGGCGCCGCCGCCGCCCGCCACCTAGCCTCTTTTGTTACCGACGCCCGCAATGTCTGCCCGCGTCTGGCGAGGCAAATAATGGGTTTTGCTGTTCCATTTCGAATGGTGGCTCCCGTCCTTTGTGTATGCCGCAACACCCTGCTACGTATGAAATTGCATTTGGAGAGAGACACGGCACAGTTCTCGTAAACGTGGAAACCGAAGGAACATCCAGTCCCATCCAGTAAGTATTTTCTCCCGTCTAGCACTTTTCAGGAGAAGCACACCCGAAGAGACAGAATACCGTAGAAGGCAACACCGCGACCAGAGTAAAGCAAACAGAACAAGCCTCCGTCATATTTTTGGAAGTCAAAAGAAAAGTGCGTGGTACGTGACAGTGCGTAAGGAAACTACCAAATTACAAATGTTGTTGTTTATTACTTATATTACCTCTGAGTAGATTGCACTAACATTTTATATGCACCGTCTCTTGACTGCGTCAGTACCTTTCATTTAAATACTGCAATCCCAGACCCCAACAGGACATTTACTAGTAGAAGGTAAAGGCTGTAGAACTTCCATATTCTTGTGTTTTAGTACACCTTTTCCTACAGATAACTTTCGAAGAATAATAATCATTTTAGAGACGAGCGTTCCACAGAAAGATTATGTTAATTTCGATTGTATGTATCAGTCATTTCACATTCAAAGAAAATGAGCAGGGAGACACCATCCGAAATAGCAGCATATTACGATCCAAGACACGCAAACGTTTTTGGTTGATGGTCAGTTTCTTAAAATAATACCCAATATACCATCATGTATTTATCATGAATCAGATTACGCTGCTTACGTATAGTTGCATAAACAGCAAAATTTTGCAACTTTACGTAGCAGACCGCTGATAACCTCGCCGTTGAGCGCCAAACGAACGTAGCAGATCTCACTTTACATTTTTCGTTGTTTGGCTCAAATGGTTCAAATGGCTCTGAGCACTATGGGACTTAACTTCTGAGGTCATCAGTCCCCAACAACTAAAACCTAACTAACCTAAGGACATCACACACATCCATGCCCGAGGCAGGATTCGAACCTGCGACCGTAGCGGTCGCGAGATTCCAGACTGAAGCGCCTAGAACCGCTCGGCCACACCGGCCGGCTTTTCGTTGTTTACTTGTGATATATGTACATAATTGCATCAAAACACTAGGAGACTTGCCCATTATCTAATATGCATTTTCTGAAGTTGCCCTGCAGTTTGATTTTTTATGATGAAAAGTGCGTTAAATACGGAAAAGTGCGGTTAAATAAGGGGCCAACATAGGCACTACGCTTTGATACAGGTTAGCCCCACCGCAACGAAGATCTCAGTGTGTGGGAGGTGGTTGACGAAGAGGGAGGTGGGGCGTCCAATATCACACTCCAAAGCCTGTGACTACACTTCTACATTTTGATTTCTAATATTAAATATCAAATTAATTTATGCTTTGCCAATTAACACATTATACTTTATCCACGCGATTATAGAAATTTAAAGTTTAAAATATATAATTAACGGTTGTAGATGCAAACTTTGGAAAATGGCTATCGGTATATAAAATCACACCAAGAATGATTTGTACTTCACACTTTGCATATGAAGGGCTGCCATTATTATTTGAAACTGTAATTTAACTCATGGCGGTGGATTTACACTATTGTGCCGGTATCGTCGACAGAACGATTCCCTTTCGTCTCCGCGTACTCTTTTCAACCGCCTCTAGGCGGCATTCAGTAACGACCTGAGCAGTGGTCATAGAGTTCTGTCTCAGCAATGTAGGTGGTATATACCTGTTTGTACGGCTTATGACTGCGGGGAAGCTGAAAGAACTGTGGTCCATATAGTGCAAGAGTGCCCAGCGAAGAAGTGTCAATGACAACAAGAGATATGATCGAAGCAAGCGATTCTGCCGCTTCCTGGTTGACGGTATTGCACTCAGAAAGCTAATAAAACGGGTGTTTCAGAAAGAAGTACAGACTTTTTGTGGGAATGTATGTTGGAAATAGGCAGTCATTAGAAGTATACGAACTTGAGGTCACTGACGCATATTTACGACGGCAGGATATCTTAAAAAGCCATCGGTCCACCTGGTGGTGCGATAATCGGCTGTACTTCCCTGTAGGATTCGATGTGTAGTGTCATTTGATTTCGTTGGTACCCGTATCCTAACGAGGAAACTCTGTACTAGGTCCCTTAGTCGTCATTCGGTGCTGTGTACCTCAAGTGAGCTGTTGTTTCTGTACTTCGATTCCACCTTAACGTAATTTATAATCGAGTGTTGTAACAAAGGTAAAGTAGCATGTTGCAGGACAGTGGTATCCACTTGAAAATGTAAAAAAGATCATTTACGCTGTGTTAACATTCGTAGCACATGGAAAGTTTCGCTTGGAATGAACTTGTAGACATCCACTTGGCCTTTGGAGCTGCACGAACTATGGAAGGAGCACGGTGCTGTACGAAGAACGTCATCCAAACAGACGAATATCAAATCAAAGAAAATTTGCTACTGTGCATCGTCGTTGCTATGAAAGGGGCACATTAGAGGGAAATTTCCACACTCGAGGTAGCAAACATGGTTTCGAGGAACGAGTACTACAAATGTTCGACTACAATCCTTCTGATAGCGTTAGATTCGTTGCTCATGCTCTAAATGCTGGTTCTAGCAGCGTGTGGGGAACTTAGCGTGATGATAATCGTCATTCCAATTCGCAGCGACTTTTCCGTATGGTTTTTGAAGCAAAGAATGCTAACTCCCGACTCTACAAACATTGTTTTGTGGACTGATGAATCGACTTTCACCCGCGAAGGAATGTTGAACATTCGAACTATCACGTATGCTTTCAGGAAAACCCTTGAGGTACGGCTGTCCGCCATTTTCAGGAACGATATTCAGTTAATGTCTGGGCTAGAACTATACACAACCAAGTATTGGGGCCTTACATTCTTCCACGCCGTCTGTGTTTATCGCGTGTTTCTCGAACACGTACTTCCCGGTCTTCTCGAAGATGTGCTGCTTCAAACCAGAAGATGAATGTTATTCCAACATGATGCGGCACATCCCCGTTTTACGAACCGAGTGTGAAGATTCTTGGACACACAATACCCTGGACACTGAGTTGGACCTAATGGGCCTGTTCATTGGGCTGGAAGATCTCTAGATCTCGCACCACTTGATTTTTATCTTTGCAGCCACATGAAAACTCTTGTATATCAAACAGTGGAAGAAGTCGTAGCTCGAATTGCTGCTGCAGGAGACGTCCGAGATCAACCCAATGAAACATTACCCCATCTCCACTGTTCCGAGTTCCACGCTTGAGTTACGTCATGCCAGCGAGTCAATGGCACTCGCTTCCAGTAGTTATTGCGGTAATCACAATGTGCACTAATGTCTCCTTCAGGCAAAACGAATGAGCTTTGGCGTTCTATAGCGCACTATGAGTCAGAGACCCAATGGTTACATACTTAAAATGACTGCCTACGTTCAACCCAATATCCCAAAATAATTCCTACTTATTTCCGACAGGCCCAGTATAATTGCATAATCCCCAGTGATACATGTTATACACTGAAGAACCAAAGAAACTGGTACATCCCCTAATATCGTGTAGGGCTCCCGCGAGCACGCAGAAGTGCCGCAACACGACGTGGGATGCACTCGACTAATGTCTGAAGTAGTGCTGGAGGGAATTGATACAATGAATCCTGCAGGGCTGTCCATAAATACGTAAGAGTAGGAGGGGGTGGAGAATTCTTCTGAACAGCACGTTGCAAGGCATTACAGTTTCTCTCAATAATTTTCATACTTGGGGAGTTTGGTGGCCAGCTGGAGTGTTTAAGCTCAGACGAGTGTTCCTGGAGCCAGTCTGTAACAATTCTGGACGTGTGGGGTGTTGCAATGTCCTACTGGAGTAACGCAAGTCCGTCGGAATGCACAGTGGACAGGAATGGATGCAGGTCGTCAGGCAGGATGCTTACGTATGTGTCTCACCTGTCAGAGTCGTATCTAGATGTATCAGAGGTCCCATATCAGTCCCACTGCACACGCCCCACAGCATTACAGAGCCTCCATCAGCTTGAACAGTCCCCTGCTGACATGCTGGGTCAATGGTTTCATGAGGTTGCGTCCATACCTGTACACGTCAAACCACTCAATACAATTTGAAACGGGACACGTTCGATCAATCAACTTGTTTCCAGTCACCAACTGTCCATGGTCGGTGTTGACAGGTCCAGATGAGGCGTAAAGCTTTGTGTCAGGCAAGCCCATATCGATGAGGTTTCGTTGAATAGTTCGCATGCTGACACTTGTTGACGGTACAGCACTGAAATGTGCAGCAATTTGCGGAAGCATTGTACATCTGTCACGTTGAACGATTCTCTTCAGTCGTCGTTGGTCCCGTTCTTGCAGGATCTTTTTCCGACCGCAGCGATGTCGGAGATTTGGTGTTTTACTGGATTCGTGATATTCACGGTACACTCGTGAAATGGTCCTACAGGAAAATCCCCACTTCATCGCTACCTTGGAGATGCTGCTTCCCATCGCTCGTGCGCCGACTGTAACACAACGTTCAAACTCACTTACATCTTGATAACCTGCCACTTTAGCAGCAATAACTAATCTAACAACTGCGCCAGACACTTGTTGTCTCATACGGGCGTTGCTGATCGCAGCGCCGTGTTTTGCCTGTTTACATATCTCTGCTTTTGAATGCTCATGCCTTTGGCACTTCAGTATGTTTTACTTAAGTATAACATGTGTTACAAGAACGTGTACTGTACTCTATCTTGCAATGTAACACTGATGTACGTGGAACAACGTCAGTACGTAATCGAAATAAATAAATAATTAACAGAAATTGTGTAGATTGCAAAAATGACAAGTCTGCATAAATCATGGACGGCGCTAGTGCCACAAAGAGAAGTCCAAAACAACAAATTACCCTGCGAAATGTCAAAATGAGAAAACTACGAATAGTCTGCAAATATTGTAGAAGACTTCTTTGCAGTTACCAGAGAGAATCATTTTTGATGTGGGGCCAAAAATTATTACGAAAACGAACGTTCTTGACATGGAGCAGATTGCTTTGCGAAATGAGCTATTAAACGAAAGACATCTGCGAGCGCAGAGCGGGCAGCTGCTGAGAGGGAACTAAGTCGTATGCAGATCGCGCTAACGTCTTTACAGGGAAAAACATTTCCTCCGTCGCCCGGCGAGAATATACGATTTGTCGCCGCGGCCCGGATAAACAACGGGGGCCTTAAAATATTCGCGCCAGTCCGGTCCGCGGTGCCTTTCTTCTTTTGTTCGCAGCACTTGTGCATCTCCAGAGTGGGAGGGGAAGGGGAAGACGGTTGTTTACTCCCAAATGGTGGATTAACGCAATCAAATGCAAATGAGGTTTCCGAAGGGGAGGAAGCTGGTGCTGTAGGAGGGGGAGAGACTGTGGGGGAGTGGGAACAGTGGTGACGCTGGGAATGGGTGGGGGGGGGGGGTGGATGAGGGGTAGGGAGGGGTGTCGCCGGAGCTGGCGTGGCTTTTTGGAACTCAGAGCAGGCAGGCAGACTCGGTCGGGACTTCTGCAGGCGGCGCTGACGAGGCGACGGCCGCAGAAGTCACACAACAATCACCCGGATCCGGCGCCAACACAAACAGCGTAATCAAGTAGTCCGCGGGAGGGAGCCGCGCAATTTGTCCTGCTCTCAATTCCCGCTGGAACCCAGATTCCCCCCCCCCCCCCACAGCCCCCCCTCCACCCCCGCCCCATCCGTCCCCTTTTAGACTCGCACGACTTTCAGACATCTCTCCCCTGTGTGTGTGTGTGGGGGGGGGGGGGCGGTATCCATAATTCCACAGGGTTACTCCAGCTCCTAGCTATAAAAATGACTGTAACCTCGATCAATAACGCCTTCGTCTTGGAATTCGTCAGCCGACTGTTTTTTCGGAAATGGGGAAGACGATGAACACAATCTGTTCTGCGTATCGTATTACCACCATCTCCCCACAGCGGCAGACTCAGAACTTTCAAGATCCTCTAGTGTTAGTATATACGTGGTTCGGTGGTCAAATACACTGATAAGACATAAAGATGACGACCACTGCCCACTGCGAAGTTGGATGTCACCTGTTGGCGTTGCGAACTCGTGACCGGGAAGGAAAGTGTGTAAGTGGATCAAAGACGGATGTGGAATCATTCTAGCGACAACACGGGAGCCGGCCGGTGTGGCCGAGCGGTTCTAGGCGCTTCAGTCTGGAACGGCGTGACCGCTACGGTCGCAGGTTCGAATCCTGCCTAGGGCATGGATGTGTATGATGTCCCTAGATTAGTTAGGTTTAAGTAGTTCTACGTTCTAGGGGACTCATGACCTCAGATGTTAAGTCCCATAGTGCTCAGAGCCATTTGAACCCTTTTAAACAACACGGGACGCAAATGGGGAAATCTACTGACATGAGAGACTATGACAAATGTGATATTATTGTTGGCCAGACACTGTGAAAGAGTCTCTCGAAAACGGCGTAGCTGGTCGAATTTTCAAAAATGGCTCTGAGTACTATGCGACTTAACTTCTGAGGCTATCAGTCGCCTAGAACATAGAACTAATTAAACCTAACTAACCTAAGGACATCACACACATCCATGCCCGAGGCAGGATTCGAACCTGCGACCTTTGCGGTCGCTCTGTTCTAGACTGTAACGCCTAGAACCGCACGACCACTCCGGCCGGCGTCGAATTTTCAAGTGCTACTGTAGTAGGCATGTATGGAAAGTGGGAGAACGACAGTGAAACTGCCACTGGGTGACAAGAGATTAGACGTCCACGACTCTTCACAGAACATGGGATCTGGAGGCTTGCCTGATCTGTAAAGGTGGTGATCTGTGGCATCTCTGCCGAAAGAGCACAATGCTTATAACACTAGCCTGTTGTTATACGTCACTCTGCCCTGACAATCGATCCTTTAGTCCTGTAACAGAAAAAGCCATGTATAACACTAACTTGCCATGAAAAAAGCTAATGTTACCCTCTGAGAGGATTTTGAATTTTGACCTTGCGTGTGTCTAATGGGTTAAGGTATCTGACTAAAACTTTGAATATAGTGAAATTAACAGAAAAACTAAACAGACTTTAACCTTAGGAGTTAATGAAAGTGATCAAATCCATATGTGAATGAAAAAATGAACGGTCGCCAGCCCAATTAGGCACATTAATTTGGAAATATGTGTTTAAGAAAATTGAACATTCGTTATAAAAGTTACTTTCGTTGATATTTCCCTTTGAACAGCGCACAGGATGCAAACTGACACAGGGCACTCTGAGCTGTGTGTAGCAGCAGCTATCAATAACGTACACACTAGTAATTATAGAAAGCAAATTTGTACCAAGCTCATACTAATATCAGCTACACTCAAGATCATTACTTAAACCAATAATGAAATGTTACTGCATGAAGTGCAGCCCTAAATTTTGACATCTCGGGGCTTCTACCTTAACTGACATGTAAAAACACAAATAAAGATAAATAATATCATAAATACAATGTTTATACTGCTCTACATATATCAGTTTTCCTTAGCAGCAGTAATAGTCCAATTATCCTTCTAATATGTGGAAAATATGAAGGGGACCCATAAATTAGTATAGTGTCACTAGTCAAACTCTATGATTATTTCAGTAAAAAGATTAACTCAAACAAAGCTAATCCTTCACTTCACTTGGAGTAGTCCATAATTTACTTTGGAAGACAAAAAATTCAACTCTGAGCTCAATTAACGTCGAAAAAAGGAGCATTCATGATAGAAATCGAAACACTACTATTTTTAAAATGAGCTTAACTTATGTGTCTTTTTTACCACCTGTGAAGCAGGTGTTTTAAACAATAACATTTACACAATCTTAGAAGAAAGATTAAGGAAAGGCAAACCTACGTTTCTAGCATTTGTAGACTTAGAGAAAGCTTTTGACAATGTTGACTGGAATACTCTCTTTCAAATTCTAAAGGTGGCAGGGGTAAAATACAGGGAGCGAAAGGCTATTTACAATTTGTACAGAAACCAGATGGCAGTTATAAGAGTCGAGGGACATGAAAGGGAAGCAGTGGTTGGGAAGGGAGTAAGACAGGGTTGTAGCCTCTCCCCGATGTTGTTCAATCTGTATATTGAGCAAGCAGTAAAGGAAACAAAAGAAAAATTCGGAGTAGGTATTAAAATTCATGGAGAAGAAATAAAAACTTTGAGGTTCGCCGATGACATTGTAATTCTGTCAGAGACAGCAAAGGACTTGGAAGAGCAGTTGAATGGAATGGACACTGTCTTGAAAGGAGGATATAAGATGAACATCAACAAAAGCAAAACAAGGATAATGGAATGTAGTCGAATTAAGTCGGGTGATGCTGAGGGAATTAGATTAGGAAATGAGGCACTTAAAGTAGTAAACGAGTTTTGCTATTTGGGGAGCAAAATAACTGATGATGGTCGAAGTAGAGAGGATATAAAATGTAGGCTGGCAATGGCAAGGAAAGCGTTTCTGAAGAAGAGAAATTTGTTAACATCCAGTATTGATTTAAGTGTCAGGAAGTCATTTCTGAAAGTATTCGTATGGAGTGTAGCCATGTATGGAAGTGAAACATGGACGATAAACAGTTTGGACAAGAAGAGAATAGAAGCTTTCGAAATGTGGTGCTACAGAAGAATGCTGAAGATTAGATGGGTAGATCACATAACTAATGAGGAAGTATTGAATAGGATTGGGGAGAAGAGAAATTTGTGGCACAACTTGACCAGAAGAAGGGATCGGTTGGTAGGACATGTTCTGAGGCATCAAGGTATCACCAATTTAGTATTGGAGGGCAGCGTGGAGGGTAAAAATCGTGGAGGGAGACCAAGAGATGAGTACACTAAGCAGATTCAGAAGGATGTAGGTTGCAGTAGGTACTGGGAGATGAAAAAGCTTGCACAGGATAGAGTAGCATGGAGAGCTGCATCAAACCAGTCTCAAGACTGAAGACCAGAACAACAACAACATTTACACAATCTGGCACTGTATTCTTGCAAAACTATACGTTGCAATAAACTAAGAGTACTTTAGCAAGATCCTATCTAACTTCACTTTTGCGGTTTTAACTTTAACTTTTGCTACTCCTTTTACATTCGATGAAAAAAAAAAACACTTTGAAACACTTGAATGTAAGAATTGTTCATTTAAAACAGGATACTCGGTTTTAGTAGCACTTAGGAGAGGACCCTGCATAGGTTCGAGATCAGGATAAAGGATATGGCTCTGGACACAGATTTATAGCATTTGGTTTATTGTTGAAACCACACACACATATTAACTGTTTCGAAACAAATGTGTGTGAAATCTTATGGGACATAACTGCTAAGGTCATCAGTCCCTAAGCTTACACACTACTTAACCTACATTATCCTAAGGACAAACACACACACGCACCCATGCCCGAGGGAGGACTCGAACCTCCGCCGGGACCAGCCGCACAGTCCAGGGCTGCGGCGCCCTAGACCGCTCGGCTAATCCCGGTCAAATTAACTGGCCCATACCCATATATATAGCTGGATGTATGAAGTTAGTAAAGCAGTGGCGAAGCGACAAGGCGGCTAACTGTACTCACGGCTCTTGATGTTCGAATGCTCTATAAAATCTCTTCTTGGCGTTGTATTTTCAACATACTGGAGCCAATCCTTTTTGCCGAGAATACCAAGTAAAAGCCAGATCCACATCCGAGGCAAAAATCCTTTGCATACCAACTTCCAATTGCCTCTCTTGGCACCGTCGAAGTGTACCGTGCTACGGCTAGCCACATACTGCGTACCGTTCACACCAAGGAGCCGACCATTCGACCGTCAAAACCACCTTTTACATCGCGCCATGCCACTTTCGTCGCGGAGGGAGTTCCCTACGTCTTTTATATAAAGTATTGCAAATACAAGTGCCCTAAGCATGAACCAGCTTCCAGTAAACATTGTATTTATTAACATACCCCAAATCATTTTGCTTTTTTCATATATGCAAGGGTCGTCCAGAAAGTAAGTTCCGTTTCTATTTCTATCAATTGCAGCGCTACGATCGCAGTTCCGAGCATGCGCGGCAGTTACTCTGACTCAAGGAGAAGACTCGTACGCCATTTTCAGATCGCTGCTGCCGACGTGTGCTTTGTAGTGCTTCTTTATAAAGCCAGCCGTAATTTAAAATGCCGGCGTATGTAAAATCAGATCTGTGATGATTCGTTTTCTAAATGCAGAGAAAGTTAAACCAAGGGAATTTCATCCGCAAATCTGCGAGTTTTACGGACAAAATGCTATGAGTGATTCAATGGTCAGAAGATGGGTCAGACTGTTCAGTGAAGGACGTGATCAAGTGCACGATGAAGAACGAAGTGTACGCCCGTCTGTGGTTACTGATGAACTGATTCACACAACTGAAGAGAAGATTAAGCACAACCGTAAGTTTACACTTAGTGCCCTTGCTGCGGAAGTTCCGCAAATCTCACGATCACTAATTCATGAAATTGTGACTGAGAAACTGAAATTTCGAAAAATTTGCTCACGTTGGGTACCCAAAATTCTTACTGAACAACACAAAAAACAACGGATGGGCAGTGCACTTCAGTTTTTGACACGCTGCAAGGAAGAAGGCGATGGTGTTCTTTCTCGGATAGTCACACTTGGGTGCCGTACGACACCCCTGAAACAAAACAGCAATCAATGGAATGGAGGCACACTTTATTCCCAACTAAGGTTAAGCCTAAGCAAATCTTGACACCTCGAAAAATATTGTGCACCTTTTTTTGGGACAGAAAAGTCATTTTGCTGATTGATTTCTTACCACGAGGCCAAGCAATCAATGCACATGGATACTGCGAGACCATTAAGAAATTGCGCCGGGCAATACAGAACAAGCGCTGAGGATTACTGTCAAAAGGTGTTGCTTTTTTCCACGATAATGCCCCACCTCACACGGCGAATGTGACCAAACAACTCTTACGGGTATTTCACTGGGACGCGTTTGATCATCCTCCGTACGGCCAGGACCTCGCTCCTAGCGACTTTCATCTCTTCTTACACCTAAAATCTGTCCTTGGTGGCCAACACTTCAACGATGGAGACTAGCTGAAAGAACATGTTACCACATGGCTGAATATACAGGCGGCAATCTTCTATGAAGAAGGCATACAAAAACTTGTGCCACGCTATGACAAGTGCCTACAAAATTTCGGAAGCTATGTAGAAAAGTAGTTTAACAGCTGTAGATTTTTGTACAATAAGTATTTTTTCTGTATCTTTACAAGTTTGTTTTATATAACCAAACGGAACTTACTTTGTGGAGGACCCTCGTACATTAAGAAACTCTAAATTTCCTGTCACAAATCAATGACTTTAACTAACACAGAATTCACACTCCATAATTGCAGATACACAGTTACATAATATGAACCTACTTTTGATCGATATTTGTGTTACATGCTGGTGGTGCACGCGTAAGTGTTCCGGAATACACCGTTCATCGTACATTGTAAAACATGGGGCCCTGCAGCAGATGACCCTTACGTATTCAGATTTTGGCCCAACGACATCTTCGATTACGTTTTCAGATGCCACTGGATCTCAAGACTGGACCGTGAATCAACGGAAACGTGTTGTGTCGTCGGATGAATAACATTTTTGCTACACCAGGTCGACGGTCGTCTCCACAAACGCCGTCATCCACGCGAACGACGGTTCGAAATGTGCATCACGTCAATGACCTATGGTGGTGGGAGCAGTATTGTGCTATACGAGACAGTCTTTTATGAGACCCGTGGTAGGAATCTAAGGCACGCTGCAGCCGTGGACCACCTGCACCCCTTAATGCTTGATGTTTTCGCCAACGATGATGTCATCTTTCAGCAGTATAACTCTTCGTGTCTTGGAGCCAGAACCGTACTACAGTGGTTTGGGCAGCATGATAGTGGACTCACGTTGATGTCTTGGTCACGAAATTCACTTGAAGTGAATCCAGTGGAATTCACATGGGTCGCTATCAGGCGTCATCACCACGCACACGAATTAGCAGCTCGCTGTTTAAGGAAATTACGTGACTTGTGCGTGAACATCTGGTGCGACATATCTCCACAAACCTCCGAAGAATTGTCGAATTATGTTACGCAGAATCGGTGATGTATTGCGTTCCACAGATGGACCAACAAGCTATTAAGCAGGTGGTGATACTGTTTTGAATCGTCAGTATAAACAGGTATCAAGTAACAAATGCGAAAGTGCAGAATTGGATCCGTAGTGGGCCATAGGATTTTTTGTCTCACCTATCCTTTTCTTCACTTCTGGTGACGATCTTTTGATGTAAAAAAAAAAAAAAATGATAAGTTGTTGTGCATTCCAGAGTTCACGTTAAACTGTGTACGTTCAAGAACCTTCAACATTGCAGCGCGTCAGCAATCGTTGGTTAATATATTAAAAAACTAGAAACCCGTCTCGACTGCGAAAAAAGCACCTATTGTTTACCTAGGTTTCGGCGTTGATAACTACACCTTCTTCAGAACAATAAAACCCACAAGTGCCTAAGAGGACCTTTGTCAATGACTAAAAGAACGCCATGGCTATACATTTGTAAACGAAAAAAAGGAAACACAAGCAGTACATATGTACAAAGTCCAAACCGTTACTTAACTCAATGGTGTAACCTCCACCTCACACCAGCTTATGTTCGATTGGCCACGACCCGCCAAAACTGAGCAAGTCAGTTCATAAACTGTGGCATGGTCAGTACATACCGCCACCAAAAGCATTGTGCCTCATAACGTGTGTAAGTAGGCTGTTTAGGTTTTTTTATTGGTAACGCCACCTCTGTATGAAAATCACTGGCTGTGCTGTGTGCAGTCTGTGGCTGCTTTGCATTGTTGTAATACTCGCCATTGTAGTGTTAGGCAGCTGGCTGTGAACAGCGCGTAGCGTTGCGCAGTTGGAGGTGAGCCGCCAGCAGTGGTGGATGTGGGGAGAGAGATGGCGGAGATTTGTAATTTGTCATGAACTGCTATATTTATACATGATGATATCAAGGTAAATACATTGTTTGTTCTCTATTAATATATTTCATTTGCTAACTATCCCTATCAGTAGTTAGTGCCTTCAGTAGTTTGAATCTTTCATTTAGCTGGCAGTAGTGGCGCTCCTGTATTGCAGTAGCTTGAGCAGCGAAGATTTTTGTGAGGTAAGTGATTTGTGAAAGGTATAGTTTAATGTTAGTTGGGCCATTCTTTTGTAGGAATTTTTGAAAGTCAGATTGCGTTGCGCTAAAAAAAAAAAATATTGTGTATCAGTTTAAGGACAGTCGTGTATAATTGTTCAAAGGGGACGTTTCACGTGTTGTGGTGTTCCAACCAACCTTCGGTGTGTGCAGATGTATTTATAATATCTTTACAATGTAGTCTTGACCCTAATGGTTTGAGAAACCATGTAATTTTGGATCGTATTAACAAGGTACCACAATATAATTGCCACCTCATTGTGGTTTCAAGACTACTCCGTTCATGAGCCCCATGCATATTCTTTGGAATAAAGTAAAGCGTTGGTTGAGTGACGACCCATTCACCTGTACCTGTAAGCCTCATGGTTCAGAAAGAAAGTAAATAAATTCCATCTTCATTGTATTAGAACTTACTGTGAGGTTTTCCGAAATATTAAACGCTGCACCGCTAGTGAAAGCATTCGGTGTTAGATACACGGGAAGCGTTGTAGAAAACTCGAAGCAACGGTTGTGTGCGAATCTAGCTTTATGTATACCGTACACATTTCCGTTTTTTTGCAGATTTTTTGGAATTTACATGTTTCATCTAAATGAATGTATAAAATACGGCGTTAAATAGCACTTTGTCTGGAATGCCGGAATCTGGGTTGTGCCACATAAAGAAGGTTAGTACATACGGATGGTGGTTATTGCTGAAACAACCGGTTTTCGGTTACATCGACTTTCTTCCATACCAATTTAATCTGACTATTAGAACTGCTCAAAATAACCGGTTTCTCACATACTCGATTTTCGGTTTTCGTATTCCTGTTATTTCCTGTAATAAACATATAAACTGAACAAAGATTGAACAATTTTGATTCCTCAGTTTCAAAATACATAGAATCAAACTATTAAATTAAATAACCAAATTAAAGAAAACCTGGTCCGTTGCCCGTTCGCTGCTTTTCTCGGAAAATGGTAAGTGGTTGAATATTACAATAATCACCAGTATTCTCCAATTGTTTCAAATTTTTTGAAACTTTGCTCAAAAGTTTTGTTGTAATCGGGGGTCATACCACTATTTGGACTTTACGATTAGTTAACGCTGAAGGATGAAAAATGAGTGTGAAGTTCTATTTCTCCTGTTAATTTGTCCATTTTCAATGGCTACAAGCAGATAAAGGCATATTTTGTAAACGTAAGCAGCAGATCAGCTATCTTCTATTTTTATAGTAAATTATGAGTGAATTGTTATTGTTTTAGTTTATTATTGTTATCATAATTTCCTCCCTTTTTATTACTTCATAAAAAGACAAACACATATTGCATCTTTAAAAGCAAATGAAGCATTGTACTTCATTGCTACGTCACTTCGTAAAATATTTCCAGAATAGGGTTCGTGCCATTACAACGGGTGTCCAGCGACGATACTGAGAAAATACTTTATAGACCAGAAGGGGCAAGTCCTGTACACTGCATGTACACGCGTACCATCTGATAGACCACGCCACTCGGACAGCTGTATTGTTGTCTCAACAATGCTGTACCAATTCTTATGCCATGTCTTTGTTGCTCTTTCTGTCCGCATTGTAATTAAAATAGCCCTGATCGCTTTTCCCATTTTCTATAAAAACGCAATATTTCAAAGCAAGTCAAATTTTACGAATTAAAATTACTGTTTTCCTACAAAAAGCTTTATTTAAAAACGAGAAATATTTACACTCCTGCTACGTATGGTTAACTGATATTTCATTTTTCAGCCAATTGTTAGTAAAAAACAAAAGAAATCTGTTATAAACGAGACCAAATGCTGAAAAATACCGTTTGTTCGAAAGCATAAAGTTCACATTGACTTCTTGCTACCAAGAAGAGGAATACGATCCACGCGACGGCGAATAAAGAAAACTGAAGTGGGAAGATAAATAGCTTAGCCAGGTGGCTGTCCAACGGACAGGTACAAATTATCCCCAAGTAATTACAGCTCAACGATCGTTTGCACAATTCCATGAAAATCCTTCTCCAGTCGCCACGTTACGGCTCTGCTTCCGCAGCTGTCAGCATCTAAGATTAATTATTTCCTTTGTCGCTCGAAAGCTACTGTGCTTAAGCTTCCCGCGATATCAGCCGAGGAAGCCGTGTCGCTCTAGATATTAATGCAGCCAAATCTCCAGCACTTATCTTCAGACTGTTATTAAAAAAAAACAGAGTAAAATAATACACTCGTTGTGCCAAGAAGCTATATTTTACGTGTACAGCCTGATTATATTTTTCGTATGAAATCTTCTGCTTCTTTCGTTGCGAAGAATGTTCTGCCACCTGTTCTAAAACAATTCGTAACTGTCTGATCCCTCTGTACTTATTTACAACCTCTGAAGTCTCCAGGATACACTCAAGACGCCCATGTTTATTTTTCAGTCTGTTAGTTGTACGAGTTGCCTATGCTTAACGTTTATTCCCCTTTTAACAGCTTGTAATGCAGAATCTCGCGTTATATTAAGGTATATAAATTACAGTTAAGCCCTCGAAACTACATTAAGACTTAAAATGCGATGCTGACAATTTATACCGATCAGCCCGGCGTGGTGACGTTTGTCGCAAAACGTGATTTAACGCAGGGCATGTTCCTGTGTTCCATATCTCGTGATGCAGAGCGTTGTACGTCGAGGGTAGTTTACCTAGGAACACATGATGGTTCCTGGTCTGTGCTTCAATCTTAGTGACCGATTTTAAAATCACGTGAAAGAACATGTACTAGAGACCGTCATAACCAGTGTCCGTCATTTTCTTCTTTTTCAAAAAATGGTTCAAATGGCTCTGAGCACTATGGGACTTAACTTCTCAGGTCATCAGTCCCCTAGAACTTAGAACTACTTGAACCTAACTAACCTAAGGACATCACACACATCCACGCCCGAGGCAGGATTCGAACCTGCGACCGTAGCGGTCGCGCGGTTCCAAACTGTAGCGCCTAGAAATGCTCGGCCACTCCGGCCAGCCTCTTCTTTTTCTTTTTTGACATTTACGGCTGTGTTTTTTGCAGCGTTTGTAACTATTCTGCATATTCAAGTGATGTATCACTTGTTAAAGCTATCTAGAGGATATTGTTAGTTCTTCGGTAACAGAGTTTTATGGTGAGTAAAATTCCGTATATTTTGAAACTACGAGGGTTGCCCAGGAAGTAATGCATGTTTTTTCTGCAATAATTCTTTACTGAGCAGAATGAGAATTATACGAAAGAATGGTGTTTTACCTACACTCCCTATTTTTCCACGTAATCTTCATTCCGTTCTAATGCCTTCATCGAGCGCGAAACAAGGGCGTGCATGCCCAATCCTTGTCCTGGTGGTGGAGCCAGTGCTTCACTGTGTGAACTTCCTTTGCTGATTGACAGATACAGTTCCAACTGCCGAGTCGTAATGCGTCTGTCCACCCGAATGACAACATCAGCTCGCTGCAACATGTCAAGTGTGACAACCGTGGATGGTCTCCCCGACCGCTGCAAATCGTGGAGCTCCGCTGAACCGACTTCTTATGACCTCACCCTCTGTGCCCAGTGACTAACTGTACTTCTGTCGATAGCAGATGCTGCACAGACTTCGCACAAGCCTTTGTGTATATTCCCGAGAGTTTCTTTCTCTGCAGTGTGAAATTCAATGACGCCACGTTGCTTGTAACATACATCACCTACAAACGCCATTTTTAAACTGTCCTGCAGCTACGCTATCTATCGGAAGTGACGGAAAATTGGCGCGCTAACTCAGGAGACTTCAAATAATACACAGGTACCGTTTCACATTCGTAGCATTGTTTCCGGCTGAGAAAAAAAGCGCGGTGCACCACATTCTGGGCAACTCTCGTAGTTACACAACGAGTGAACAGTTAAGCCATATTTCTTCAGTCTGGTACCTTGAAAAGGAAGGTATTCTATCATGGAGCGCTTGGTATTTGGATATGAGCAGAATTTCTTGAAGTCCTTAACAATTTTAGTTCTCCCGAAAATGAAATTTTTGTTAGTTGCCGATAGTTTCTACTTAAAAATATTTTTAACTTGTAACTGGTTTTTGATAATACTACTTCTTATTTTAATTTCATTTGCTGATTACTTGTGTGTAGTAGAGTTATAACACAATAAACAGACTATTAAATATAGTAATGACATTATTTTCTGGATTGCAGCACATTTAAATTTGAGTAGAATATTTGTTCCTAGGTGCACATGAACATGTCGTACCTCGGAACAGTTTTTCACATTTGGAAAAAAAACCATACTTTTTTAGAGTATTTTTTGTAATTTCAGAAAAAGACTGCAGCGCGCATAAATTCAATGCTATTATTTCAAAATAGAAGGACGTGTATTAGATTTCTGTTACAGGCGAATGTCTGAAATGTTTTCCGCCTCTGATAATATTGTTCCTTACTGTGGATCATGAACATTAGCTAAACTTGAGATAATACAGTAGGTGTTTTGGTTTCTTCTTACTTTTTCGTTATTACACTCTAAGGGGAAAAAAAGGCCACGCACCACGGAGGAATTATCCGAATGGGACGCGAATCGATGGATGTAATGCACATGTTTAAACAAACAAATGATTTCAATTTCAGAAAAATTGGATGATTTGAAACTTCCTGGCAGATTAAAACTGTGTGCTGGACCGAGACTCGAACTCGGGACCTTTGCCTTTCGCGGGAAAGTGCTCTACCAACTCATCTACCCAAGCACGACTCACGCCCCGTCTTCACAGCTTTACTTCTGACAGTACCTCGTCTCCTACCTTCCACAGTTTACAGAAGCTCTCCTCCGAACCTCGCAGAACTAGAACTCCTGAAAGAAAGGATATTGCGGAGACATGGCTTAGCCACAGCCTGGGGGATGTTTCCAGAATGAAACGGAGTGTGCGCTGATATGAAACTTCCTGGCAGATTAAAACTGTGTGCCGGACTGAGACTCGAACTCGGGACCTTTGCCTTTCGCGGGCAAGTGCTCTACAAAGGACTGGGCGTGAGTCGTGCTCGGGTAGCTCAATTGGTAGAGCACTTGCCCGCAAAAGGCAAAGGTCCTGAGTTCGTATCTCGGTCCGGCACACAGTCTCAATCTGCCAGGCAGTTTCATATCAGCGCACACTTCGCTGCAGAGTGAAAATCTCATTCTGGAAATTGGATGATTTATTAAAGAGAAGAGCTTCCCAAATTGAGCAAGTCAGTAACGCGTTGGTACACCTCTGGCCCTTATGTAACTGGTTATTCTGCTTGGCACTGTCTGCAGAGCTGTTGGATGTCCTCCTGAGGCATGTCGTGCCAAATTCTGTCCAATTGGCGAGTTAGATCGTCGAAATTCCGAGCTAGTTGGAGGGCCCTACCAATAACACTCCAAACGTTTTCAGCTGTGGCAAGATCTGGGGACCTCACTGGTCAAGGTAGACTTTCGCAAGTAGGAAGACAAGCAGTAGAAACTCTCACCGTGTGCGGTCGGGCATTATCTCGGTGGAATGCAAGCCCAGTGCGTACAGCTGTGCTTTAAGGGGTCCTGCTGTGAAGAGGAACGGCAGCCCAGACCATCACTCCCGTTTCTGGGGCCATACGGCGTGCGACAGTCAGTTTGGTGTACCACCGCTGTTCGTGGCGTCTCCAGACACGTCTTCAGTGGTCGTCGGAGCTCAGTTCGAAGCGGTACTCATCACTGAAGACTACTCCAATCTCCGAGACTCCACCAGCTTCAACAGTCCCATGCTGATATGCAGGGTCCATGGATTCAAGAGGTCGTCTCCGGACCCTACAAGTCCATCCTCTCGATACAATTTGAAACGAGACTCGTCCTACCTGGCAACATGTTTCCTAGTCTTCAACAGTTCAACGTCGGTGTTGACTGGGCCAGGGGAGGCGTAAAGCGTGTCTGGAGAGAGTGGCAAGAATTATTTCTTAAATACCTTTGTGCGCACTTGACTTTTTAAGTAAACTTTTCCGGTATAGTTTGCTTGTATTTTCAAGAGCTCTTCACTTGAGCATCAGGTCCGTGACACTGTCCTATTGGAAAACAAACCTGTGGTCATTTGTGTATTCCTTCTTCGTATATGCTTGATGTCCCGTGTTAGTCCTCATTCATATCTGTCCCACACACAACATTTTACACTGAAGTGCCAAAGAAACTGGTCTAGCCATACATATTCAAACGCAAAGATAAGTAAACAGGCAGAATACGGGGCTGAGGTCGGCAACGCCGACATAAGACAACGTCTGGCGCAGTTGTTAGTTCGGTTACTGCTGCTACAGTGGCAGGTTGTCCAAATTTAAGAGAGTTTGATGTTATAGTCGGTGAACGAGCGATGGGACACAGCATCTCCGAGGTAGCGGTGAAGTGGGGATTTCTCTTACGACCATTTCACGTGTGTACCGTGAATGTCAGAAATCCGGTAAAACATCGAGTCTCCGACATAGCTGCGGCCGGAGAAAGATCCTGCAAAAACGGCACCAACGCCGACTGAAGAGAGTAGTTAAACGTGATGGAAGTGTAGCCCTTCCGCAAATTTACGCACATTTCAATGCTGGGTCATCAAGTGTCAGCGTACGAACCATTCAACCAAACATCATCGATATGTGCTGGCGGAGCCGAGGGCCCTCTCGTGTACCCTTGATGATTGCACGACGCAGAGCTTTACGCCTCTCCTGGCCCCGTCAACACCGACTTTGGACTGCTGATGACTAGGAAACATGTTGTCCGGTAGTACGAGTCTCCTTTCAAATTGTATCAAGTGTATGGACGTATAGTGGTCTGGAGACAACCTCATGAATCCATGGACCCTGCATGTCAGTAGGGGACTGTTCAAGCTGGTGGAGGATCTCTAATGGTGTGGAGTGTGTGCGGTTGGAGTGTTATGGACGCTTGATACGTCTAGATACGACTGTGACAGTGATACGTACGTAAGCATCCTGTCTGATCACCTGCGTCCACTCATGTCCATTGTGCATTCCGACGGTCTTGGGGAATTGCAGCAGGACAATGCGACCCTCGTCCAGAATTGCTACAGAGTGGCTCCAGGAACACTCTTCTGACTTTAAACACTTCCGCTGGCCACCAGACTCCCCAGACATGAACATTATTGAGCATATCTGGGATGTCTTGCAATGTGCTCCTTACAAGAGATTTCCACCCCCTCGTACTCTTATGGATTTATGGACAGCCCTGCTGGCTTCATGGTGTAAAATCTCTAGACCTTAGTCGAGTCCAAGCCACGTGCGGCACTTCTGCTTGCTCGCGGAAGCACTACGCGATATTAGGCAGGTGTACCAGTTTCTTTGGCTCTTCAGAGTATGATGAGTCGCACGAGTTTCTTTGTAAGTAACGCCCTTTGTAGACTCTCCCGGGCCATAACTCTCAGTCCTTGTCAAACCCGCTTATGTCACTGGTTATCCTCATCTGCGAGCCGTACTGTCGCTTCAGTGATTCCCCATTCCTCCCTCCTCTGTGACATACTTTTCTTACAGATTTACGTTCCCGCAACATCAACATACGGTTCCCTCGCTAGTTACTCGAGCCGTCTATTCCTCGGGCCAAACGTATCGGGGAGAACTGCCCACTCCACCCAAGCCGGACACGAAATGCATGCGGGGAAAGAAAACGTGGTACGTGACAAAATGTATTTGGTACTCTATGTGACTAACTCTACTCAGAATAATAAACTGGAGGAAAACGAAGGCTTGTATGGAGCACATTGTGCTCATGTGGGAGCGATCTAGATGCTTGAAACACAATAAACTGGTAGCCAAGATCGCAGGAATTCTTTTTATTCCATGATTACCGGTTTCTCTGAAACTGAAGCCGCCATCATGGGATCAAGATCAAGATCCGATGATGGAGGCTTTATCTTCACCGATACCGGTAATCATGGAATAAAAAGAATTCCTGCGATCTTGGCTACCAGTTCATTGTGTGAAAACGAAAACTACACTCTCAGCACGAAGCGTTCGTGGAAGAAGACAGACGAGACACGTGTGGTGTCACCGCCAGACACTACACTTGCTAGGCGGTAGCCTTTAAATCGGCCGCGGTCCGTTAGTATACGTCGGACCCGCGTGTCGCCACTGTCAGTGATTGCAGACCGAGCGCTGCCACACGGCAGGTCTAGAGAGACGTCCTAGCACTCGCCCCAGTTGTACAGCCGACTTTGCTAGCGATGGTTCACTGACAATTTACGCTCTCATTTGCCGAGACGATAGTTAGCATAGCCTTCAGCTACGTCATTTGCTACGACCTAGCAAGGCGCCATTATCATTTGCTATTTATCTTGTGATACATGTACCGTCAGACCGATGTTCACCAATTATGAATTAAAGTTAAGTATTCCAGTAGTTACTTACGTTCTTTGCTACTATAAATTACCTTACCTGTTCCAGACCTCACGCCAGCCTGCGTGAGCTTAAACGCGTGCCTTTCGGCATCCTCTCCTAGTGGCTTGGCTGTCTTGCCAAGTCACAACAAGACGAAACTTTTCCCGTAGTGTTGGCAGAAGAGCCAACACTGTGTTTCTAGAGGAGGCCGAAATGCACACGTTTAATTACACGCTGACAGGCGTGAGGTCTGGAACAGGACAATATCATGAGAATTGCAAATAAAGTACGTAGATGATGTAATGCTTAACTTTAATCCACAATTGTAGAACATCTCTCGTTACAGTACATGCTTCATAATATTAATTATCAACTGCTATGGCACCTTGCTAGGTCGTAGCAAATGACGTAGCTGAAGGCTATGCTAACTATCGTCTCGGCAAATGGGAGCGTATCGATCAGTGTAGCTTCGCTAGCAAAGTCGGCTGTACAACTGGGGCGAGTGCTAGGACGTCTCTCTAGACCTGCCGTGTGGTGGCGCTCGGTCTGTTGACAGTGGCGACACGCGGGTCCGACGTATACTAACGGACCGCGGCCGATTTAAGGGCTACCACCTAGCAAGTGTGGTGTCTGGCGGTGACACCACATTCTTCCCCCGCAAATCGGCGAACGGTTGTGTTATAAGGCTTCCGCCCGCCGTGGGAGGACCCCATGTTGACGTATGCGACGAGGTGGGGAGCCTAACAACAGGCGAGGCTGTGCCACCCGCACCCTGCCATTCGGTCCGAGGGGAGCTAGGAAACGCCTGAAAACCTAGTCCAGGGTGCACGCCAACATGCGGTGTATGCGCCCGTAAAGAGACAGGAGGGGCCGAAGATTCGACCTCCATCGCGTCGGTGTACCCGACGGGCGAAGACGACATCTGGTCCGGAGCGGGCAAGAGTTCCATGTCGGAGGACCGCTGGTCATGGGAAGAGATCGGCGGCGCGTGACCCAGGGAGGCGCCTGGCGGTTGCAGCGAAACGTCCACTGCGGGCGTCGCCGGCGGGAGAACAGGCGGCGGCGGCTGCGGCGGCGGCGCGTCGCCATGGGGCAAAATGGAAGGCAGCGTCGGTAACACCCGGGGCTGAGGCGAGCCAGTAGATGGGTCCCCAGGGCGCTGACCGGACGGCACCGTCGCTGAAAGCAGACGGGGAGCGGCAGAACCCGTGCGACGACAGAGGCGCAGCTGATTGAGATGCCGACGCACCTCACCAGAGGCCCCCAAAACCAAATACATAGCGCGGCCGAGGCAGCGAAGAATGCGCCCTGCGAGCCAACGCCGTGAACCTCGATAGTTGCGATAGTATACAACGTCGCCTGGAGCAAAAGCTGGTGGCTGCCGCTGCACAGGAACATGATGCGGTGGATGCAGCAAAGACATCAAGGTTCGATGAGGACGACCGTGGAGCAACTCAGCCGGCGAGCGACCATCTCGGGGCTGAGAGCGATACGACGACAAAAAGAGCAATAACGCGTCCTCCCGAGAATGCGACTCTTTCAACTTCAACATCTGCGGCATGAAAGTCCGGACCAATCGTTCAGCGGCACCGTTGAACTGAGGCGAAAACGGCGCGGATGTCAGATGTTGAATACCATTGGCCTTTCAGAATGACTGAAAGTCTGCAGACATGAATTGTGGGCCATTGTCGGAAACAATAGTCTGTGGAAGGCCTTCAATGCAAAAGATAGCGGATAACGCTTGGATGGTGGCTGAAGACGTCGTGGAAAACATCCTGACAACAAAAGGAAAATTACTGAAGGAATCGACAACAACCAACCATCGAGCATTCCAGAATGGACCAGCAAAATCGATGTGTAAGCGTTGCCAAGGGGAAGTGGCTTTCGGCCATGCAAAGAATTTCCGCGGTGGTGCGGATTGTTGTTCGGCACACGCCATGCAAGAAGAGCACATATTCGTAATCGCAGCATCGATTCCGAACCAAGTACAGTGCTGACGAGCAAACTGTTTCGTTCGCACTATAACCCAATGTCCTTGGTGGAGAAGCCGTAAAACAGAGGACTGTAACGAACGTGGGACCACGACCCGGGACTGATCATCATCAGAACGCAACAGCAAAACACCACGGCGAACAAAAAGTCTCTCCTTGTGAGCAAAAAATCGGCGAACCAACGGATCTTCGATTCTTGTTTTCGACAAGGGCCATTGCGTAGCAACAAAACGCAAAACGGTAGCAAGGACAGGGTCAGCAGCTGTGGCCGTAGCTACACGACGAAAATCAATCGGAAACGATTCGACCACGTCATCAGTTTCCGCATCAACGAACATGCAAGCAAGTTCGGAAGAATCGATTGCTCTATCCTCAGCAACAGGCAAACGGGACAACGCATCGGCGTTTCCGTGCTTAGCAGTGGACCGATACAAGATATCGTAGCGGTACTGCGAGAGGAAAATAGACCAGCGAATGAATTTCTGCGCTGTACGTGGAGGTACAGGCTTGTTCGGATGAAAAAGCGACGTCAAAGGTTTGTGGTCTGTGATGATGGTAAAGTGACGACCATACAAGAAATCATGAAACTTTGTAACACCAAATACGAGAGCCAAAGCTTCTTTCTCGATCTGTGAATAACGTCTTTGCGCAGACGAGAGCAATTTGGACGCAAAGACAATAGGGCGATCATGCGAGCCATCTTTGTGCGCAAGCACAACACCGATCCCGAAATCCGATGCATCTACCATCAACAAAAGGGGTTTCTGGGGACCGAATGGCGTAAGGCAAGTATTTGACAGCAACGCCGATTTCAACTGGCGAAAGGCGCGTTCGCATTCCGTCGTCCAGACGAACGGAATACCTTTACGGCGTAAGCGATGAAGCGGAGCTGAAATGGAAGAGGCATGTGGGATATATTTATTTTACCCAGCACACTCTGTAGCTGCTTCAAATTCTGCGGCGAAGGCAAGTCTTGTATGGCACGGAGGTGCTCTGGACTAGGATGTATGCCTTGGGCATTGATTACATGTCCCAAATATGGTAAGGCACGAGCAAAAAACACACATTTGTCCTTCCGCAAGCGAAGACCATTTTGTCGCAAGACCTGAAATAATGTTCGGAGATTGGCTAAATGTTCTTCTTCCGTCTTTCCGGAGATCACAATATCGTCCAGATAGTTTGCTGCAGTAGGGACCGACGCACAAACAGTTTGCAGATATTGCTGAAACAATGCAGGGGCGGATGCACACCCGAATGGCAGTCTTTTGAATCGGTACAAACCAAGATGCGTGTTAACCATCAAGATGCGCTGCGATTCGTTGTCTACTGGTATTTGCAAGTACGCATCTGCTAGGTCCAACTTCGAAAAATATTTACCCGGGCACAGTTTGTCAAAAAAATCTTCCGGGTGGAGTAAAGAAAAAGTTGCAATCACTAGTTGTGGATTCACTGTTGCCTTGAAGTCCACACAGAGTCTCAATTTTCCGGAAGGTTTTGGCAAAATTACTAAGGATGACGCCCAGAGAGAAGCCTGCACACGTTCAATCACACCTTGTGATTCCAAATCGTGTAATGTTCTTGCGACCTCATCACGCAATGCATGGGGAACATTGCGCGCTCTGAAAAATTTCGGTTGCGCGTTTACTTTCAGGTCCAAATGTGCTTCATAGTTCGTAGCGCAACCAAGGCCCGGTGCAAAAATGTCTGCAAACTCTTCACATAGACGAGAAACACTGGCTGAAGGCACAGTCTGGTTCACTGATAGGACCTGATTGACTACAGAGAAGTTAAACAACTGAAATAAATCTAAACCAAACAAGTTCACTGCAGAAGAAGAACGAAGGACGTAAAATGACAAGTTTTGTTTGTCCTTTGTATGTTGCAAGAAGGCTGCACTGTCCTAACACAGGGATATTCTGACCTGAATAACTATTTAACGTAACATTTGCGGCACGCAACGGAGGTGTGCCCAGTTGTTTGTACGTGTCTTTATTGATCAATGAAACTGCAGCTCCGGTATCGAGCTGGAATGGGATCACATTGCCATGAATGTCCAAATCTACAAAAAGTTTATTGTCCTGCTGACGACAAGAGCGACTGTCTCGTGCAATTAACTGACAGTGGTACAGAATCACTTGCTAATTGACGTGATTTCCGGCGACGTCGACACACACTATTTGTGGGACGAACACAGTCACTGTTAGAGAGAGGGGCATTGGGCGGAGTGCTATTAACTACATGAATTTCCATGGGCGAAGGTTCACGAGCCTGAGTATTCTTGGTTCGATTCCGGCGTGAAGCAAAGGGCCTGGAATGGTTGTGAGTGTCCGATCTGAGCTTTTTCTGGCAAACACTCTGAACATGTCTTTTTTTATTACAGAAAAAGCAAATAGCTTGGCGTGACGGGCAATTCTCACGCGAATGTCTAGTAGCACACCGCGGGCATGATTTCAGCACTGCATTTGCGTGCTGGCTCAGCACACGTTTTGGAGAGTATGGCGGCAGCTGCGCGGACGGGCGCGAGGGCTGTTTACCGTTCCGTGCAGCTCGCCTGGCGGGCCGGTTAACGTGACACACGGCTGGCGAAGTTGCAAATGATTCCTGAGCAAAGTCAAGTGTGTCTTGCCTATCCAATATGTCTATCACCTGTTGAAGGGAGGAATTGACTAGTTTCAAAATTCGCTCCCGTATACGAACATCAGAAACGTTCTGTGCAATTGCATCACGTACCATAGTATCTGAATAAGGGAGGCCACATTCACACTCAAAAGCACAATCCCTAGTAAGGCCTTGCAAAGTTGCAACCCACTCCCGATTAGTTTGACCGGCCGTACGTTCTGTATGAAAGAACGTATACCTTTTTGCAACTACATTGACTGATCCCTTGAAATATGCATCTAATGCAGACAAAATTTCTTCGTAGGACAGAGTTGCTACGTCGCGTCGGGGAAACAATTTCACTATCACATGATACGTCTGGACGCCAACACATGATAATAAGTGAGGTTGCCGCTCATTACCTTGAATTCTGCAGGCGGCGAGATGGAATCCAAATTGGCGTGACCACTCCGTCCAGCTTTCCAGTGCCGCATCAAACGGACGAAAAGGTGGTGCAACTGCATGTTGTGGCTGCGGTAGCTGTGGAGCGGCGGCTGCCGCATCGTTTTGTATTGCACGTTGACCCTGGATGAGCTGTCCAAAAGCATCCAATAAGGCCTGCGTCTGCTGATTCTGCAAGCGATAAAATTCGGACAGTACATCTGGAGATTGTGGCGAAGCCATGACAGAAGTAAATTAGAGCAATACGACCGTTAAATCTTCGTCGCCAATTTTTAGTGTTGGCAGAAGAGCCAACACTGTGTTTCTAGAGGAGGCCGAAATGCACACGTTTAATTACACGCTGACTGGCGTGAGGTCTGGAACAGGACAGTATCTTGAGAATTGCAAATAAAGTACGTAGATGATGTAATACTTAACTTTAATCCACAATTGTAGAACATCTCTCGTTACGGTACATGCTTCATAATATTAATTATCAACTGCTATGGCGCTTTGCTAGGTCGTAGCTGAAGGCTATGCTAACTATCGATGGGAGCGTATCGGTCAGTGTAGCTTCGCTAGCAAAGTCGGCTGTACAACTGGGGCGAGTGCTAGAACGTCTCTCTAGACCTGCTGTGTGGTGGCGCTCGGTCTGCTATCACTAACAGTGGCGACACGCGGGTCCGACGTATACTAACGGACCGTGGCCGATTTAAAGGCTACCACCTAGCAAGTGTGGTGTCTGGCGGTGACACCACATTTCCATTATTCTGAATCCGTTGAGGATAACGAATTGGTGGGAACGAAATCTACCGACTCATCCCGAAACGGGCACGAGCTGTGTGTCGGGAAGAAAACGCCTGAGTGACGAAACCTTCCAGACAATAACAAAACGTTACTTCAAGTCTTGTGGCATATATGTTATTCTGTAACGAATAAATACGATATGCAAAGCCCTACGTCACTCAGAAAATCAATGCGTTAATGGAAACAAATCACAACAGCTATGATACATTCAGAAATTGTCGTCCACATTTGGTAATCGGCAGCTGATGGAGCAGAGCACTCATGCTCTAGGAGACATGTATGAATTATGAACAGGACAGGTGGTGTGGGCAGACTCTATGGTGGATCTTTGTAAACAACTTGCTGTCGGTCACTTAATTATTCTGATTGAAAGCAAATGTTTAGCGTTCCTTTCATTGTTTATGTTGCAACGCTTCTTTAGAATAGAGGAAAGTGGCCAAAATCGTCTCCCTCATCCCCCTGCTTCTTTGCTCTACATTCTCCTGAACTGTAGTGGGAACAGGTGTAAACAGCCACAGTAGTTTAGGTTGCTACAAATCTGTAGCAGACTGCTCAAGTAACCGGCCGGAGTGGCCGAGCAGTTCTAGGCGTTACAGTCTGGAACCGCGCGACCGCTACGGTCGCAGGTTCGAATCCTGCCTCGGGCATGGATGTGTGTGATATCCTTAGGTTGGTTAGGTTTAAGAAGTTCTAAGTTCTAGGGGAGTGATGGCCTCAGAAGTTAAGTCCAATAGTGCTCAGAGCCATTTGAACCAGCGAAGTTCTCAAGTATGTGCTTTGCTTCTTCCTGATCAATTCATCAGTATATGTTTTGCCGATGGATTGGTTGGTTGTTTGGTTTGGGGGCAGGGGACCAAACAGCGAGGTCATCGGTCCCATCGGTTTAGGGAAGATTGGGGAAGGAAGTCGTCCGTGCCGGCTGCTGTGGCCGAGCGGTTCTAGGCGCTTGAGTCCGGAACCGTGCTGCTGCTACGGTCGCAGGTTTGAATCCTGCCTCGGGAATGAATGTGTGTGATGTCCTTAGGTTTGTTAGCATTAAGTACTTCTAAGTCTAGGTGTCTGATGACCTCAGATGTTAAGTCCCATAGGGCTTAGAGCCATTTTTTTGAAGTCGGCCGCGCCCTTGTAAATGAAGTATCCCGGCATTTGCCTCAAGCGATTTAGGGAAATCACGGAAAACCCAAATCAGGATGTCCGGACGCGGGTTTGACCCATCGGGCTCCCGAATGCGAGACCAGTGTGCAAGCCATTACTCCAACCTCACTCGGTGTTGCCAACGGAAAAAGTTTTCACATTATGCTACATACTTCGTTATTTCTCCTAGATATTTACGGGTAAGCCTTAAAACACGTATGTGTCCTTCAATAGTATTGTTTAAGGTTAATATTCATGACTAAACGGTTTGATTCAGAGGTTTGATGAAAAAGTTATTTGTTTAACAAAACGTATGCTGTACTTGCACAAAATTGGACCCCCTACGGTTGCTTAAACTGGACCTCTTACTTTACTTAAAGTCTGCCTGTATTAGTACACGTACTTACTATCATGTAATTTTTCTGCAGAGGATAACGGGGAAATTTGATCAAAGAAAGTGGAATCCTAAAATGACAAAAGCTATTGATTCGGTTGAGAAAAGGAAGATGCTTACCCAGAAGGCAAGTTACTGTTTAATGTTCCAAAAACAGCATAACGGAAAAACTTTGGAAATTTGTGATAAGTTCCTGTAGTACCAAGCTGCTGAGGTCTTCGGTTCCTAGTCTTACACACTACTTAATCTAACTTAAACTAAGTTACAAAAAGGACAGTGCACACACCCATGCTCGAGGGAGGACTCGAATCTCCGACGGGGGGAGCCGCTTGAACCGTGGCAAGGCGCCCTCGACAGCGCAACTACCCCGCGCAATCGAGCGTAACGTACCGTACTCCAGAGGATGTAGCGACAACGAAATAGGCAGAAGTAAAATTCTAGGTAAAGATCTTGAAGGAGAGCAGATTTAATATTGTCTTGCTATGGAAATATCTTTTTTGCGCCTACTCGTTATGACTTATGGAAAATGGCCATACAATCGGCAGAGAGAAATAGCATTAAACACTCTATGAAAGACGAAATTGGGCTAGTCTTGTTCTTAAATGCCACAAAAACAAACTGTCAAAAGGAAAGCCTGTAGGAAAATCCTATAGCAGTGCTCTTGGGTTCAGCAAAGGAATGACAGAGAAATTTTATTACTTTGTGGAACTAAATTGTGTTTTCTCGGATTTTATATGTTTTTCCAATTTAGTTAGGTGTTTTTTTTTTAATTTTTTAAAGAAGGGATTCGATTTTACCAACTATCAATCTCGCTAAGTGTAAAGTTTTTGAATATTTTTCAAAAATCTTTCGATGAAGTTTCGGGTGAGTGAAATGTAAATGGTGCATAATGTTTTATAAAATAAATATTATATGCCTTTAAATCGTGTTTCTTACGATTTTCTATTTTTTAAATCAAAAATAAAATGAGAGTCCAGTTTTGTGCACTTTCTTATAAAATGTGCAAACCTCAATCAAGGCAAAGTGTTGCCTGGAATGTCTGGGATATGACATGTATTAGGAAAACTGAGAGAAAATTTTGGCTTCGTTTCAAAAACTACACGAAACCTCTTGTGTACAATGAGAGTGCTTTCGCCCTACATATAACGTGATACTTACATCCTGAAAAGCTATAAGCTCCAAATTTTCCGTCATGTAAAGTCACGAACGAAAATGAATATTTTTGAAGAGATTGTAGTTTTTAGTATTGACCTTACCTCAATCTGTCAGTGTCCAATACAAGTCTTTCGTCACATCTTTAATGTTCAGTTTGTATTTTTCACAAGGGTATGTCTGTGATATGCTACCACATCTCTGTAGAAATATAATTAACTTTTGAAATTGCGTTCAGTAGAATGGTGCATAATTTTGAAGCACGAAAATTAAATGTACGCTGTTCTAGCATGCAAAGCAAAAAAGTATTAATTACTAATTACTCACAGCCGAGTGCAACTGAGTGCCCCATACGCAGCTTTAGCGAGCAGTAAAGACAGAGCCTCCACAGAGTTTGGAATGTGAGGGCAGAGGCGTTTAAAGATATGAGGCATGTCTGGACGGTTTTGTGGCAAGAGTGTCGCAAGCGGGAGGTGGCTGTCGGGGCTCGAGTCCTGTCTGGCATCACTTGCCGTAAATAAGTACTGAGAACATCTGACTACAGGTAATAATGTCCGTCACTTTCTATTAAGCCGGCCGCGGTGGTGTAGCGGTTCTAGGCGCGCAGTCCGGAACCGCGCGACTGCTACGGTCGCAGGTTCGAATCCTGCCTCGGGCATGGATGTGTGTGATGTCCTTAGGTTAGTTAGGTTTCAGTAGTTCTAAGTTATAGGGGACTGGTGACCTCAGCAGTTAAGTCCCATAGTGCTCATAGCCATTTGAACCAAATTCTATTAGTTTCTCAACCATCACATTCCATTAAACACAAAAAATAGCAATAACTGGACTCGAAAAGTCACTGCGTTTGTAAATACTCGTAAGTGAACCTTATAAATTAGAACAGTCATTTCTTCTACGACGTGTCGTCCCCGTAGAATTTACCCCTGAGCCACATGTTGATGAGAATTCCAAAATTCACCCAAGCTTGCTGAAAAATGTGAGGCGGCCGGTGTGGCCGTGCGGTTCTAGGCGCTTCAGTCTGGAGCCGCGTGACCGCTGCGGTCGCAGGTTCGAATCCTGCCTCGGGCATGGATGTGTGTGATGTCCTTAGGTTAGTTAGGCTTAAGTAGTTCTAAACTCAAGGGGACTGATGACCACAGATGTTAACTCCCATAGTGCTCAGAGCCATTCGAACCAAGCCATTTGAAAAATGTGCAGAGAGCTGGAAGACAGTATGCTATTTGATATTTTATTTCAGTATATAAGTTTCTTTCGGCTTTATTGGCTTCACCAGCGCATCTGGGAACATTCGCATTTATTTATAATTTACGGTATACACAATTTGTAAAGGTTTTTCGTATTTGATGATGTACTCACGTGCTGACGTTTTAGATAGACATCTTTTAACTTTAAGTAAACCATTATCACTCTCTGCAGTTGTTGGATGTAATATTTTTTCAGTAATATTTTAAAGTTGTTCGATAATTTGCTGTTACACGTATACTATAATAGCTTTTTGTTATTTGACAGTTGTAGAAATTCAAGTTTGACAGCTAGTTTTTTACTCAAATTTGAATTTCTACAACTGACAGATAATAAAAAAACGTATTAAAATGTACGTGCTACAGCAAATTATCCAACAACTTTAAAAAGTTGCTGAAGGTAGCATTACATCCAGGAACTGCAGACAGCAATAATGGTTTACTCAAAGTTGACAGATGTCTGTCTAAAACGTCAGTGCGTGAGTACAACATTAAATACGAAAAACCTTCATAAAATATACATTATTTAAATTATAAATAAATGGGATTGTTTGCAGATGCACTGATGAGGACAATAAAGCCGAAATAATCAAGAGGATCCATAAACATTAAGTTGGACACTAGGTTGAAGAGAACGCCTGACGGCAGTTTCAAACGCTCTTACCTCACGTGCCGACACGTTACAAATGGCTCCACTGAAGAAGGACTGCTGAACTGGAGAGAAGAGACAGAGAAGGCAGGCAGAATGGCTCCAGAACGCCTCTCGTGACGCTATTGATCACCAGAGGGTCTCCGTACAGTGGCCGAGGACAATGAGGGAAGATCTGTGGTCAGGTATAAAAGGGGCGAAATATGTTAATGGGCTCCTTTCTTTCCGCCTCTCCAGCCATCACTGCGAACTACACTGTTTGAAATTCCCCTGGAACCCAATAATCTTTGTCTTCCAAATTAAAATCAGGCGGCCGAATGCATTGGGCCACTTTACGATGCGAGAAGCGTCATTTAATACCAGCAGAAGGAAAATTTAATTAAAGGGATGATTCCGCCTCGCAGCCCGTCCATTCTCAGGAACCTGTCCGAAGGATTTATCTAATTAATAAAGTTAAGATTCACCTTTCGCACTGCCTGCACTTTACCCAGGTCACGTTGAGTTACACTTCACCTCTCCTTTTTGACAGTGAGCCGCTGTCTGTCCGTCGCAGTTAGGTTGTTAACACGTGTGACGATCATCTGAACAATCCATACAATGCGTCACTAGAAAAGTAGTGAGAGTACGTAGCTATGTGAAGTATAATTAGTGTTCGCTTAAATTTTATTTTATTCCTTCACTTCGAATCGGAAGTTACTTTTCAAAAGACGTATGTACTGTACAAAATCACGTGATGCGTCAATAAAAAGTAGTGAGACAATGTAGTTGTGTGAAGTATCGTTATGTTCGCTTCAGTTTTATTTTAGTG
The DNA here is from genome assembly GCF_021461395.2 of Schistocerca americana. Classification (NCBI taxonomy): domain Eukaryota; kingdom Metazoa; phylum Arthropoda; class Insecta; order Orthoptera; family Acrididae; genus Schistocerca; species Schistocerca americana. The sequence continues at coordinate 155,502,191 of NC_060124.1, read as the reverse complement.
TATTCTTTCAATTCGTAATAGAATTTATTTTTCTATGACGATTGTACAGTCCGATATGAAGTGTACTTAATGGCATATAATAGCAGATCTTTTCCCTAAAAGTCAAGATGATGTCTTTAGTGGTAGCTAAAGTAAAATATGCCCTTCTTTACTTTACGAAAAAAATTACGCACTGAATTATGAGAAAAAATTCACTTGAATTTAAACTGAGTTTGCAGCAGTCAATATTTGTAAAGAACAGTATCCGTCGCTACGCATACAGCAGTTTATTGCGCATCCAGTCCAACGTTAGATGCTGTCTGCTAGATAAAACTTTTGACTGTACAAAAGCTATGAAAAAAAGATTTACAATGTGCTGGGAATCTTTTATGAGTTCTGGATGAATATGAACTGGTTTGTCAAAGGTAGCCGAGCGGCTCTAGGTGCTACAGTCTGGAACCGCGCGACCGCTACGGTCGCAGGTTCGAATCCTGCCTCGGGCATGGGTGTATGTGGTGTCCTTAGGTTAGTTAGGTTTAAGTAGTTCAAAGTTCTAGGGGACTGATGACCTCAGATGTTAAATCCCATAGTGCTCAGAGCCATTTTGTCAAAGGTAACGTAGAAACGATAATTAGAATAGTTATTGACAATAATTATAACTATTTGACAGCAACAAATCGATAAAGTTAAATCCTTCTGCAGTTTTAACCTACCGTCGTTCTGTGCATAATTGATTTAGCCATCAGCCTTACTAAATGCAATTTTTACTATTTTAAGGGAAACCCCAATTAGCACAATATGTCTGATAGTGCAATTGTTACATTAAAGCTAACCACTTGTCATTGCATCTGTTTACCATGCACCGACATCATTTGGGGAGGAGGAATCAAATATTTTTTCCACACGCTGTATAAAAAATGACATGACGTTTGTAAATGTTATGTTGATGGCCGGCCGGTGTGGCCGTGCGGTTCTAGGTGCGTCAGTCTGGAACCACGTGACCGCTAAGGTCGCAGTGTGGGGCGGCGAATAATTTGTAAAAAATCTAATTGCTGTATAAATGTTTGACTGTTGAATCCGTTTCTGGCTTTTAGAATGTTGTTAATGCTGTCTTTCGCCGTTCTCAAAACTGGCTCTCTATTTACTTTTTAGCACCAAGAAAGTGATTTAACAAAACGTGGAGCCAGTAATTAGAGATCCTAGTGCCCACTTCATCTGAGAATACCATTATAGCTGCAGCTTATAGCTCCGAGGAATTAGGATATTGTCCGGGATTTCTAATCAAAAACGGTTTTCCAAAATAGTTGAGTATATTCTGAAATTCACTGATAAAAAACACAAGTATCCCTACAACCTAACTAACAGAGCAGTTCAGAGTCTAATGCGCTGATGCAACTATAAATGTCCGAATTAAATGTTAAAAAGAATGCTCGCCGTAATTTGATGAAAATATTACATCAAACGCCACGCTAAATATTTAGTAGAATGTCTGTCCCGCGACGGCACGTGAAAATACGACATTACGCAAACTGAATACTGACAATTAAAGTCAACCCAGAATTAACACTATACGGCATCCGAGGCTGGTTTTAGCAATGATACGCGACGCGACGCGACTCACGACACAGATGCCGTGCTATTCAGCGTCTGGAGAGAACTGGGGCCTTGCTTCCTCGCGCAGCGTTCTTATATATAAAGCCGCGGTGCGGACGGCTAAGGGAACGCCTGATCAAATCGGCTCTCCCGACTAGCCGCTGGGCTAGTAACGCACCACTTCAAGTTACATAATAATTTATAGCTTCTTTTGCTGATGGCCGATGAAGCTCTTAATTTAAACGTGCATTCAGCATGCAGGTAAGTATTGATAATAAAATTTTTACGTGGCTAAGTTAAATATTTTGGGCGAGAGAATTAATTAAATTACACTGCACGCAGTAGATGAGCTCTGAACTGGCCCTTTAGAGATCTGCTATCGCTATAATTTTATAGGTATTCAAAAGAAACTTTTCACATCTTCATAGTCATAGGTTGGAGAACCTATTTAAATCTAAACATCCTAGCTTTATTTATTAGCCTACTTAATCTATCTTGCTTCCTTCAGTTTTGAGATGAAAACCAGAAAATCATGAATTTCCACTAAAATCTTAATTTGTGAAATCCAAAGTACTGTTTTTATTAAATCATTATGAAAGTTGAATCTAAATATAAATTTTGAAGTCTCTAGCTCTTTTCTGTTGCACCAATGATTTTTTCAGAAAAACGTCCAAATCTCGAAAACGGCTAAAGTTATCGAACTGATATTTAACACACATTAATTTAGTATTATTCCTGACATGCTAGAAAAGTGTAGGTCATTTGCTTGATTTTTAAGGTATTGCGCAACATTTATGACGTCAGAGCTAGTTACAGCAGACTGGCTGGCACACAATGGAAACTGATGTGAATTTACTACAGCGTGAGTAGGCTGCTTCCCTACATCACCCTCTACTTAAATTTTTTGTTCATGAATGTTAATGAATGAAAAAAAAATTAATTACAAAAGGGGAGCAAGAGTACAGTTTAACTCCCTATGAAAAATCAAAATTGAAATATAAACATGTAGAAACATTAAAGAAAACTGATTACCTACATTAATTATTTAAATTGTGGGCATGTTCACTGCCTTTTAGACAATGTCATTACTCAAAATTTTAAACAAAGTCAATGAAATATTTTGGCATACATATTACCTTAGACAAACAAACACATACAAATTGAAAAATTATGAAAATCTTAGATCCATCAAATACATTAAATACATTTTTACATATACAAATTCAAAGAAAATAACATGATACATAAACAGATGATTATCTCTTAGCAGTCTTTTCTAAACCTGAAAGAAAAGATCACAAATAATTTTTACACACGTGGTTGTAGCCGCTTTGGCTGGCGTCCTACACTTCCATTCACAAGGGTAGAGGAGGGGAAGTTGCTATGGTGTGCGTCCTTCACGTTCTCTCTAAATTACATGGGGGAAAGGGGAGGGGTCACTGTGAGTTGTGTCCAAGTCACTCCACGCTTTCACGCAGCTACCAGGCTGCCATTATCTGGTTTGTCCTGTAGAACAAACAAAAAGAGTGCCTCAGACTCTGTTCACTTAATATCTATGGGTGGGTCACAATGAAATGGGGATATATACATTTGATCCTTCAATATTTTGCTGGAACAAAGTTAACAGAGCTTTTTCAGTATTACTCTCGCGGTTACTTAACTGTCATAAAATCGTTAAACAAATGGCTCAAAACGCCTTTAGTCATGTATTAGAGAAAATTTATGCTCCTAAGGCATACAATCATAAATCATATTTAATCTGAATTTATTATTTCTGGGCCGGAACACTGAACCAATGCTCGGTACATTCCTGATACATTTGTATTTTAAGCACTTAACTGACTCATCTTTGATTACCTTATTCTTAGAGATAGTATGAGTATAATTAGTGGTTGTTTTCTCAGCTTCTTTGTACATGTGAGTAACTTTTGGTAATAGTACAGTTGTGAGTGTTCAAAACACACTACGTTTAGTTGACTACTAAATCCACTTATTGGTCCTCTGCTGTTGTCAGTTCCACATCTGCAATTAGGTACTTACTTACTTTGAAGTGTATTTATGCTGAGCTAAAATAATGTTTCACGTCTGTCAGTATGTTATTTATTTATTTTGCTAGTGTATGTACTTATTTAACATTCACTCTATTAATATTTAAAGCATAGGATAGCACATTTATTTCATATTCATAGTGTACTGCAGCTGATTAGTTTGCTCATGTGGCAATCCATTTCCACTCGATCGGACGCTGAAACCTCAGGTAGTCTCTCTCAGACCTACCACTAAAGTGCATCAAGTAATTATGGACGAGCGTAATGCTAAATTCCTTAAACCTATAGGACACCATGAGCTACTCTAACGTAAGGGTACCTACGGTCGCATTCACGCCTCCAACTCATAACCTCAATACGTGTAGGTGTATCCTGTCACACACTACACTAAAATAATGGCCAGCTCCAACCTAATAAATACTTCAGGGACGTATCCTTCACGTCTCAACCACAAACACTGCTCAATTCTATTACACTGCCTTTCCTTGCTACACAAGTGAGTTCATCCTTACAACTTATCTGCATATTTTTCATAACACTAAGCAATCTCTTTCTTACTATTTCTTAGTTAGCTCTAATGCATACACTAGGTTTCACTACCACTTCAGATCCTGCTTGTACATGAATTCATATATCTTTTTAAATTACTGTTGGTGGACCATTTCCAATAAAACAACACTTTGTAGTTACTATATTACCTGGGTTCTATACATGCTTGTTACTCAAATACATTTTATATCTTAATTACGTCATACTTCTCTATTGTTTGTCACTATTAGGTTTGTCACATTAGGTATTTTTCTTCACTAATCGGTAGATATAATGGTTACATACCTCATGGCTTGATAGCCATGACAGAAAATTTTCATGTATGAAAGAGGAGGTCGAAATTTTTGAGGACAGGAAAGAGGAAGAATGAGTGAGACCTGAAAGGGAAAGAAGATCTCACACAGCTGGGACTGCACAGCTGCCACACTGTGTAGAGGTTACTGAACAACCTCCTCCCTACAGCATTCATTGGTTAAATGCTGTATTGATAACCATACCAGAAAATTTAATGTATGAAAGAAGAGGTCGAAATTTTTGAGGACAGGAAAGAGGAAGAATGAGTGAGATCTGAAATGGGAAAGAAGATCTCACACAGCTGGGACTGCACAGCTGCCACACTGTGTAGAGGTTACAGAACAACCTCCTCCCTACAGCATTCATTCACTACCTATGAATTTCTTTACGTCGATCACGTTCCTGAGACCTAATAGCTTCTTACTTTTAGGGTACTCTAGCCTATATGCATTGGCATGTGGTTTTCCTATGATCCTGAAAGGTCCTTGGTATACGAACATGAATTTCTTTGTTTCAGCATTTACTTTCTTTGATTTTTCCTTGGTTTTGACAAGGACTAACTGACCTATTTCAAAGCTAGTAGTTACTGCTTTTGCGTCATGACGGTTCTTCCTTTCCAACGCTCTTTTTCTTATATTTGCCCTAGCCTTTAATTTCTTCTCGTCTGTGGATATTTGCGTTAGAATAGGGAATTCTACCATATCTGCAATCACATTGTGCGGTTCTTGGCCAAACATCAATTCGCAAGGTGCAAAACCAGTTGCATCATGTCTTAAGTTGTTAATTACATTCTCAAAATACTTAATGTGCTCTGCCCAACTTGAGTGTTTCCGAGCACAATAAGTTCTGCAAAGCCTATTCAATTCCCTCATAATACATTCACTCATATTTCCTTGGGGGAAATACGCAGATATTTTCAGATGTTTCACGCCGGCCTTATCTAGACATTCCTTAAATCTATCAGAAGTAAATTGAGGTCCATTGTCTGACAGCAAATTCTTCGGAACGCCAACGTTCACGAAGAAATCTTTTTCCAACTTTTCAACCAATGTTTTTGCATTTGCTCTTTTAATTGGGTATAGCTTAACATATTTACTGAATCCATCCACAATAACAAAAACATGGGTGCAACCACCTCTCGAAACAGGAAGAGGGCCAAACAAATCACAAGCCAGTAATTCTAGGGTTTCAGTTGGCTCTACTGAATGCATACCCCCTTGTATTCTGGTGTTGGCAGCACGGACTTTCTGGCACACTACACACGATGCTAGACGCTTGGCCACACGGCGGTACATGTTGTCAAACACAACCTTCTCTTGTAATTTTGCAATGCACTTCTTTGCACCGTAGTGCCCATACCTCAGGTGTACATAGTCGATTAGTAAGTCTACATGTTGTGAGGGAAAGCACAGCTTCCACTCAGAAACACCTACCTTTTTCCTCCTAAACAGAATACCTTTATGCAAACAATAGTATTGCGAAACCTTAGGATAGTTCGCATTTCCTAAATAGCTCTTCACTAATTTCAGTTGGTCATCTGCATTCTGTTCACGTCTCAAGTTCTTAATCACTCTCTTTAATGCACTTTCTTCCTTTACTTCGTGCAATGCAAACATTCGAACTTCATTTAGGTCTGTTGCTGTAATTCCCGCGTCATCACAGAGCTCCGCACTTCTAGATAACCCATCAGCTACCAGATTGTCTTTCCCTTCAATATATCTAACCTCAAGGTCAAACTGCTGGAGATACAATGACCATCTTACTAAACGAGAATTCCTCAACTCACAGGTCTTTAAAAAGGTCAACGCCTTATGGTCACTGTAAACAATTATCTTGTGACCTAATACATACTGCTCAAACTTCTGTACCCCAAATACAATTGCCAATGCTTCCAGTTCTGAGATGCCATAATTTCTCTCTGCTGCCTGTAAAGATCGACTTGCGAAAGCTATAGTCTTGTGCACTTCTTGTTCGTTTTCTATTTCTACTTGGAATATCTCCACAGCTATACCATAGCCACTAGCATCAACAGACATGCAGAATGGTTTTTCAAAATCAGGATGATGTAAAATTGGACTATTAATTAAAGAGTGTTTAAGCACCTCAAACGCCAGTTGACATTCTGCTGTCCAAACCCAAGGGGTATTCTTTTTCAGCAGGAGGTGAAGACAGGGAGCATTAAAAGCCTGATCACTAACAAAACGCCTATAGAAGCCGAAAAGACCGAACATTGATCTCAACTGCTTCTTGTTTCTGGGAGCCTCAAATTTTTCAATGACTGCTAGCTTGCCTGGGTCAGGCAGAATACCTTTTCCACTTATCCTATATCCCAAGAAACCTATTTCCTCTTTAACGCACTCTGTCTTTTCAATCTTTAGCTTCATGCCACCTCTCTCAATAGCCTCTAACACTTCCTCTAATAAAGCTATGTGTTCTTCCCAGGTAGGAGTTGCTATTAACAGATCATCTACGTAGACTGTTATTTTATTACTTAAAGCTGGTCCTAAAACATGGCACATCACACGTGCGAAGGCACAAACAGAGATATTAAGTCCGAAAGGTACCACACGGTATTGGTAACAAACTCCTTCGTACAAGAAAGCTGTGTACTTCCTTGAACTTTCCGCCAGTGGCAAATTCCAATATCCACACGTGATGTCCATAGAAGTTAAAAATTTTACTCCCCGGAATTTTCGCAATAACTCGTCCATGTTCTGCGGTCTATCACTTTCCCTAACCACTATTTCATTCAACCAACGAGCGTCCAAGACCAATCTGACACTCCCGTCTCTTTTTGGTACAACAACAAGAGGATTATTGTACTCACTGACCGCTTTCTCAATCACACCCCACTCCAGCATTCTCTGTATCTCCTTTCGAACCGCCTCCTTCCTAGCTACATGTATTTAGTATGGCTTCCTGAAAAACACTTGGCCGGGTTTCACCTTTAATTGACATTCATAACATTTGACTCTGCCATGTCGATCTGAAAATACCTTATGATGCCTTTTTAGAACCTGTCTCAGTTCTTCCTTTCGATTGTCTGAAATTTTATCGATTTCCTGCAATTTAGCTTCTATCTTGTCTAAAATAATTGCTTCTTCTTCTTCTTCTTCTGTGTTTAGCTTACTTGTACCAAGATTAACATCCTCGTCCCAATACCTCCTATTTTTCAGAACTCGTATAGGCAGCTCCCAAGTTTCATGATCAGTTACTACATGTTTATCACTAAAAGGTACTATAATTACTCCAGTTATTGGCAAGACCATTTTTAACTGGCTTCCTTCAAAGTCAACAACACTCTGATATTTTGACAAGAAATCTATGCCAATTAAAACCTCAATACTGAGATTGTTTACAATTAAACATAGATGATCAATTAAATTACCACTTATGTTAAAGGGCAGCAAACCTTCTTGCTTTACTGTTTTTGACACCTTGCCAGTAGCACCAATTATTCTTAGTCCTGATACCTTCATTACTGTAAGCTTGTCCTTACCAGGTAATGCGTCAAAGAAGGACTGAGATATTGCACTCGTCTCACTTCCACTGTCTAAGAGACAACGTACATTGATACCCAACATATTCACTATTATTATAGGGTGGATTATTCTAGGTTGTACAGGTGGTTCCTCAAATTCATCTAATAGTTCCTTTTGGATTTGTCTCCAACTAAAGTGATCAACATCTGTCTTCATTACATTTAGGTCACAGTGTGTAGGGGTTTCCTGAATTACATTTTCAGCTGCCTTTTCCAGTCGGTCTATTAATTTTAAATCGAAACACCGCACGACTTCATTACATTTAGTTTGCTGAACATAACCCAAATTACTGTAGTCTGAGCGATTCTGCGCCTCCAGACCGGGCGTAATACTAGTTACAGCTAAACCACTTTCACCATCATCGTCGGTTTCCTTCTCAAGTGACAACTGGTCACAGCTACTGGGTTCATCGACCCTCAACAGCCTACCCTCTACATTCTCACTTATCTCCTGTCCTAAATCTATTAGTACATTATCAACATCCTGCACAGGCACTTTAGATAAGAGCACATCATCTTCATCGTAAATATAAGCATGAATTTCTTCTGCTTCTTCACCTGTCAATTCAGTATTTTGTAGCTCGTCCCTATCGTTACACTGCTGCGCCTTCTTTTTCTCTTCCCACTTAGAAAGCGTCTCTAACACGGTATCTATCAAATACTGTGAGTGATCTAATATTTCTGTTGTATCCTTAGATGCTACCGACACTTCATCCACCTGTTCAGTTTGAGTATTCTGATTTATCTTACCAATTCCCGTAACTACTGGCTTAGGAAAAGTAACCGCTTGGTGAGCGCCAGTGTCCTCATAGACGGGAACTAGTTTTCCTGCCTCGGCCTACTACTGTTTCCTTTAGTTTCATTATAGTTGACTGGCACAGCATTACTTTCCGTACTGTTGTTTACATGCATATTTCTGTTTGGAACAAAATTATTATCCCTTGGACGCCATTGTTGGTTCTGATAATTATTTCCCCAATTCCTACCTCTCTTAGGATGGCGAACACCTACTGTTCTGATGTTTACATTGCCATTTTGCTCGTTCCTAAAATTACTACTATTATTATTAGAATTTCTGTTATTACGTGATTGCTCCTCATTGGCCGCAACACGTTCTACACGTTCCAGATACTCAACGAAACGATCCAGATTGTCTCTAGGGGCAGATATAATTCTCGTTTGCCAATACCATGGCAGTTTGGCTTCAAGACCTAGTATAATCATTTCTGGTTTTAGCTTTTCCGCCAAATGTGACAAACGTGAGATCCATGACCTAGCAAACTCTTTAATTGATTCCTTGCCTGCATTGAAGCGTTTTCCACTCCAAAATTCTCTCAACACTTCATATTGCTTATTGCTAGACCAATACTCATTAATGAAAGCTGTTTTAAACTCCGCTAATGTTTTACACTTCAACATAACATCAGCTGACCAACGCATGGCGTCACCTACTAAATGGCTTCTAATAAACGAGATTTTCTCTCGTTCAGACCAAGTTGGTGGAATCACATCTTCAAAATCGTTCCAGAAATCTAGCGGGTGGATATTTTTATCTGGATCAAACCGCAAGAACTGCCGACACCCGATAGAAGCGGCATTTGCAGCTACAACTTGTTGTATACTACCATTACCAGAAGTTACTGAAGCTACTTTACTCTCAATGTTAGCAATGTTAGTACGGATATTTTCTACTTTCATTTCAACATTATCTACTCTTTGTACAATATGAGTAGTGTCAGTTTTGATTGCTTCTACTTCTGCTTGACATATGTTTACTTTTATATTAACATCTTTAAATCTATCTGAGCACAGTTCAGATTCCGCCTCGATCTTTTCTGTTAACTTGTGCTCCAGCTTCGCATCTTCCATTTGGAAGTCTTTGCGAACCTCAGCGACTTCGGATTTTATTGTCTTATACATTTCAGATAATTGTTGAGCAACCTTTTTCTTAATATCCTCATGATTGTAATCAATTTTACAATTCAAACTGTCTAGATCCTCTTTCAACTTATTGCAACCAGCCTTGAAGGTATCGTTCATTACCTCCAATCGTTTATTAAAATTAGTTTGGCTGGCCATAATCTCATACTTTAATTCAGCATTACTGCTTTTGACCTCACTTATTTCAGACTTTAATTCAGCATTACTGCTTCTGACCTGTTCACTTATTTCAGACTTTAATTCAGCATTACTGCTTTTGACCTCAGTTATTTCAGACTTTAATTCAGCATTATTGGATTCTAATTTATTGTCCATTGCCTCAAACTGCATATTAAAATTTGTTTGACTGGCAGCTATTGCTTGTAATATAACATTTAGATCAACAGCCCCAGCATCTTTGGGTTGCTCACTAGCTGGCTTTTTATCACACTCAGGTGACGAAAAACTAGCTCCAACACCAGAATCATCAAAACTAAATGAAACTTCTGATTGATTAGTCATATCTAACTGCTCCTTCTTAAACTCTACCATCTCTGATGACTGTTTCATTTTTAATTCATCAGAGAAACTATCATCCAATAAATTTACAATTTCTACTTTCTGCTTTACTACAGGGGTCTCTATTATTGAATCATTGCCCCTTCGCACACTACTGTCAGGAGACAATACTTCATATTTCACTTTAACATTACTACTTTCATGCATGTTTATACTTGAAACGTTGTCTGAATTTACAGTTCCCTCAACGGACATAGGTTCTGATATAAGTTTAACCTCAGTTTCTTTTGGCGGTTCCATCGCCGACAGTCTTTTAGTGCAGGTTAGTAAAATTTTTAACAGCTTTTCACTTAACTTAGTTCCTTCTGCACGACGTATGGCGTTGCCGGCGCGGCGTACCAGGATTCCTGATGCGACGTGGCACATTGAACTGGAGACGGCTCTCCGACTGCTGTTGTGTGTTTGCGTGGCCCGCAATTGCAGGCGCTGCGCCGGCTGCTCCAGCGGACGACTGCGGTGCGGCGAGACTGGGTTCTCGCGATGCCGGCAGCACCGCTAGACTCAGTGCCAGCTCCGTCAATCCAGATGTGTTGTTAATCCAATTGCGTCGTCCACATGCACACGTAACACATTCACTGTTCTATACTCAGTTGCGTGTCGCATTTCACTCGCGAATCCGAATAGTAAAAAAAATCACTTTCACTTAGTTGGTTTCCCGGCCGATGCACCATATGTGGGGCGGCGAATAATTTGTAATAAATCTAATTGCTGTATAAATGTTTGAATGTTGAATCCGTTTCTGGCTTTTAGAATGTTGTTAATGCTGTCTTTCGCCGTTCTCAACACTGGCTCTCTATTTACTTTTTAGCACCCAGAAAGTGATTTAATAAAACGTGGAGCCAGTAATTAGAGATCCTAGTGCCCACTTCATCTGAGAATACCATTATAGCTGCAGCTTATAGCTCCGAGGAATTAGGATATTGTCCGGGATTTCTAATCAAAAACGGTTTTCCAAAATAGTTGAGTATATTCTGAAATTCACTGATAAAAAACACAAGTATCCCTACAACCTAACTAACAGAGCAGTTCAGAGTCTAATGCGCTGATGCAACTATAAATGTCCGAATTAAATGTTAAAAAGAATGCTCGCCATAATTTGATGAAAATATTACATCAAACGCCACGCTAAATATTTGGTAGAATGTCTGTCCTGCGACGGCACGTGAAAATACGACAATACGCAAACTGAATACCGATAATTAAAGTCAACCCAGAATTAACACTATACGGCATCCGAGGCTGGTTTTAGCAATGATACGCGACGCGACGCGACTCACGACACAGATGACGCGACGCGACGCGACTCACGACACAGATGAAGTGTTATTCAGCGTCTGGAGAGAACTGGGGCCTTGCTTCCTCGCGCAGCGTTCTTATATATAAAGCCGCGGTGTGGACAGCTAAGGGAACGCCTGATCAAATCGGCTCTCCCGACTAGCCGCTGGGCTAGTAACGCACCACTTCAAGTTACATAATAATTTATAGCTTCTTTTGCTGATGGCCGATGAAGCTCTTAATTTAAACGTGCATTCAGCACGCAGGTAAGTATTGATAATAAAATTTTTACGTGGCTAAGTTAAATATTTTGGGCGAGAGAATTAATTAAATTACACTGCACGCAGTAGATGAGCTCTGAACTGGCCCTTTTGAGATCCGCTATCGCTATAATTTTATAGGTATTCAAAAGAAAATTTTCACATCTTCATAGTCATAGCGGACCTCCAACTTATTTAAATCTAAACATCCTAGCTTTATTTATTAGCCTACTTAATCTATCTTGCTTCCTTCAGTTTTGAGATGAAAACCAGAAAATCATGAATTTCCACTAAAATCTTAATTTGTGAAATCCAAAGTACTGTTTTTATTAAATCATTATGAAAGATGAATCTAAATATAAATTTTGAAGTCTCTAGCTCTTTTCTGTTGCGCCAATGATTTTTTCAGAAAAACGTCCAAATCTCGAAAACGGCTAAAGTTATCGAACTGATATTTAACACACATTAATTTAGTATTATTCCTGACATGCTAGAAAAGTTGTTGGTCATTTGCTTGATTTTTAAGGTATTGCGCAACATTTATGACGTCAGAGCTAGTTACAGCAGACTGGCTGGCACACAATGGAAACTGATGTGAATTTACTACAGCGTGAGTAGGCTGCTTCCCTACAGCAGGTTCGAATCCTGCCTCGGGCATGGATGTGTGTGATGTCCTTAGGTTAGTTAGGTTTAAGTTGTTATAAGTTCTAGGGGACTGATGACCACAGATGTTGAGTCCCATAGTGCTCAAAGCCATTTTACGTTGGTGGTGTATGACAGGAGTTCCAGACACGATTAATCATTTATACAGAAATACAGTTAAGATATGACTATGTTTTCGAAATTTCGTGTTTGACGGTGTGGTGATATTTGCTACACTGTGCACATGTGAATATTTTGATATCTTTGTCCCTCCTCTTCCTCCACTATTTATTTTTATTATTAATTTGTAATGTGAATACTGTAACAGTGGTACGTAATGATATATTTTAGACAATAACTAGATATCACTGAGAAAGCGATGTTTAAAAATATATTTTCCGCTGAGGAGCTATTGTCGAGTATGACAAACCTCAGTGCTGTTACTCCCAGTCAATTTCCGCATTAGATGGAAATGAACGTAATATCCGATCGTGTGCGGCTCATGTCAGCTGTGTAGCTAGTATCGTGTATACCCAGTGGAAGAGACCCAGATTGAGATTTGCATTATGCATTAGACTTTAATAACTGTTGATACTGGGTGCATAAACATTTTGTGAGGATAGTTTTTACACACAACGGATGCAATATAAAAGATCGGCATTCTGTGAGAAGAGGTAAAGCCGTTGTAGCTCAGCTTTAAAAGTTTTATTACGGACGGATAACATTTCATCATAGGTGAAACTTCTTATCCAGCATTTATATTCTTGCAGATCCCATGGAACTATAATGTGGCGGTGTGCAGTGCCTGTTGCGTAGTTTCAAAGTTTCTGTTAGGCACTAATCAATTGGAGAACCGTAAATATATACCTGTGCTATAAAACAGATGACTGTCTTATACGGGAAATGTGTTTTCGTAGAACGATGGGCTTTATTAGCAACTTTTATTTGTTTTAATTTTGTAAACTTTAATGTACAGGCATAACACAGAAATTATCTGCTAGATATGGCAGTTTACTGCGTAGATCTGAAGAATAATGTATTTTCATGACGAACATAGCACAGGGGATTATAAATACCTACATATTTACGGAATTTATCAGAGACAATAATAGAAAATTCGATCCTAAAGTTAATCTTAGATGGCAGACGTGTGTATTTGAGACGGAGAAGGGAGATAATATAGACCATGTTAGAAGAAGGAATCACACTTATATTGGCAAATTGCTAACGTACGTGAGGTAGCTGGTTCGTATGTGTATCGTGATCAGCACTAATATTTGGCTGACAACGGGGGAGTAATGCTAGTATCAGTTTCACCAGACAGTTCTCTGAATGTCATGGGTGACATTATACGAGGGTGAGTAAAATGAAACCTTAAATATTTTTTTAAATATGATTTATTGTGAAGAAGTGGTACACAGCTGTATCACTTTTCAACATAATCTCCCCCATGCTCAATGCAAGTCCTCCAGCGCTTACAAAGTGCATAAATTCCTTTAGGAAAATTTCTTTTGTTAGTCTGTGCAACCACTCGTGCACCGCGTTGCGTACCTCTTCATCAGAACAGAACTTCTTTCCTCCCACTGCGTCTCTGAGTGGTCCAAACATATGGAAATCACTTGGGGGTAAGCTATGGTGAGTATGGTGGATGAGGAAGTCACTCAAAATGCAGGTCTGTGATTGTTGCAACTGTTGTACGGGCAGTGTAGGGCCCTGCATTGTCATGTTGCAAAAGGACACCTGCTGACAGCTATCCACGTCGCTTTGATTTGATTGCAGGCCGCAGATGATTTTTTAGGAGATCTGTGTATGATGCATTAGTGACAGTGGTACCTCTAGGCATGTAATGCTCCAAATTGACGCCTTTTTCGTCCCAAAAGAAAGTCAGCATAACCAACCCTGCTGATGGTTCTGTTCGAAACTTCTTTGGTTTTGGTGATGAGGAATGGCGCCATTTCTTGCTCGCTCTCTTCGTTTCCGGTTGGTGGAAGTGAACCCAGGTTTCGTCCCCAGTAACGATTGTTGCAAGGAAGCCATCACCTTCTCGTTCAAAGCGCCGAAGTTCTTCACAAGCACCCACACGTCATTCTCTCATTTCAGGAGTCAGCTGCCGTGGCACCCATCTTGCAGACACTTTGTCAAACTGGAGCACATCATGCACAATGTGGTGTGCTCACCTATGACTAATCTGTAAACATGCTGCAATGTCATTCTGTGTCACTCGGCGGTTTTCCTTCACTATGGCTTCAACTGCTGCAATGTTCTGTGGAGTTCTGACCTGGACGAGGAGCATCTTCCTCTGAAGTCACACGATTTGCGAACTTCCTACTCCATTCGTAGACTTGATGGTTCAAATGGCTCTGAGCACTATGCGACTTAACTTCTGAGGTCATCAGTCGTCTAGAACTTGGAACTAATTAAACTTAAATATCCTAAGGACATCACACACATCCACGCCCGAGGCAGGATTACCTGCGATCGAAGCGGTCGCTCGGCTTCAGACTGTAGCGCCTAGACTTGCTGCTGTGACAAATATGCATCACCGTACCGAACCTTCATTCGTCGATGAATTTCAATAGGTTTCACACCTTCACTACGCAAAATCCGAATAACAGCACGCTGTTCTTCCCTGGTGCAAGTCGCAAGTGGGGCGGCCATCTTTATACTGATACTGCGACGGTATGTGTGCATTTGCACTACGCTGCCATCTACAGGCCATTCTGCACGCTGTTTGTAGCACGCTTGCCAACTTACAGGATAACGGAGCGAAATTTCGATTTGTTATTACAAATTTGAGGTTTTAATTTGACTCACCCTCGTAAATCACTTCTCAATGTATTATGGAATGAGAGACCGTGAAACAGATTCTGGCTATCCTACTGTCAGGTGCAGACGTTAAGCTCAGTAGGTCCATTGGTACAGATCGAGAGCCATAGGCTATATCCGTCCTCAAGTTTCCACTCCCTTTTCCGTTTCAAACTAATCAGAAACACCTTTCCCAAAAACCCCTAAGCCACCTAGCACAAAAAGCGATGAAGTAGCGAAGCAGCGTCAAGCCGAAAAACACTGTGGTGACAAAAGTCGTGGGATACCTGCTAATATCGTGTCGGATCTGATTTTATTTGGCGTAGTGCAGCAGCTCATCGTGGCATGGACTCAACAACTCGTTGGAAGCCCCCTGCAGAAATACTGGGACATGCTGCTTCTATAGGTTTCCTTAATTTCGAAAGTGTTGCCGGTGCAGTATTTCGTGCATGTACTAACCTCTCTATTACGCCCCATAAATGTTTGATGGGATTCATGTCCGGCGACCTGGGTGGCCAAACACGTCGGCCGAATTGTCCATAAAGTTCTCCAAAACAATCTCAAAAAATAGTGGCCCGGTGAAACGGCGCATTTTCATCCATAAAATGAAGTCCAGACGGCCTCCAAGTTGCCGGACGCAAGCATTTCAAGTCAATGGTCGGTTAAGTTGGACCAGAGGACCCAGTCCATTCCACGTGAACACAGCCCACACCGTGTGGACCCATCACCAGCTCGCACAGTGCCTTGTTGACAACTTGGGTCCATGGCCTCGTGGAGTTAGCGCCACACTCTAACCCTACCGACCCCTCCACGGTTTTACAGTCGTCTACGGTCCAAGCGATGCGGTCACGAGCCCAGGAGAGGCAGTGTCGTGCTGTAGTCTACCGCCATAGTCCATTACTGCCAAATTTCGCCGTACTGTCCTATCGGAAACGTTCGTCGCACGTCTCACACTCATTTCTGCAGTTATTTGACGCAGTGCTGCTCGTCTGTCAGCGCTGACAACTAAACGCAAACGCTGCTGCTCTCGGTCGTTAAGTGAAGGCCGTCGGCCATTGCGTTGCGTATGTTTAGAGGTAATGCCTGAAGTGTGGTAGTCGAGGCACACTCTTGTCACTGTGGATCTCAGAATGTTTAATTCACTAACGATTTCCTAAATGGAATGTCCCTTGCGTCTCGCTTTAACTGCCATTCCGCGTTCAAATTATGTTAACTCCCGTCGTGCGACCACAGTCATGTCGGAAACCTTTTCACATGAATCACCGAGTGCAAATGACATCTCCGCCGATGCACTGCACTTTTGTACCTCGTGTTAGTTTTACCATCGCCACCTGTGTGTGTGTATATTGCTATACCATGACTTTTGTCACCTCAGTGGAGACTGCACACTATTTAAAATAGTGAAGAAAGAATATCTGAGGCACATGGCTTCTACATAACCTAGGCGAAGTCGTTCTCAATGTGGTTGGATGGTCATAAGCGTCGTCTTACGAGGGTTGGTCATAAAATTTTAATTATCACATCGAAAACATAAAACTGCGAACATTGAACAAGTTTTGTGGTGTTGGTCCTTCCTTGTGTATTCACCTTTGAATGTGAACACGATGGATCACTTGGAGGAGATCTTCGTTGTAGAAGGCTTGATTCTGGCTGTTCATTTCCAAGCGCCTATCATCCGAGGAAAGAGGTGTATGTCATGTCAATGGGTGTGTGTATGAGAGTGTGTATGAGAGTAGAGGAAGGTTGAAACAAATTTTGAAGCAGTATGTGTGCGTAGAATGAACTGGAGCACTGCTGTGGAATGAAAACGTCCTCTTGGACAGCTTTAATCTACGTGACGTCTACGTGTTTAATCTGGTATTCACAATAAAGTGCCTGGCAGAGGGTTCAACGAACCACTTTCCACGACTTTTCATCTTGACACTGCATACAGCCTCATAAGAAGACTACTGTGGCATGCTCCTGTGGATGGACATAATCACAGCATGGCAGCCCCAAAAAACTTTCCGCGGCACTTTTCCAAAAATGCACGCAGCACTCTCCCATGGTGACTACGTGGCTGACGAAGTCATCTGGATTGGCCGAACACAGTTACAGCATTTCCGCTATTGCTTACATTCGGCGGGCGTTTTGAGTGGAAGCGACCAGTCGCGGAACGCAGCGGGCGACGACGTTTGTCATGTTCAAAATGTCGTGCAAGCTGTTGAAAACTGACTCATGATCTATTTCTTATTTTTACACTGTCGACGCGTCTGTAATACACTGGTCTTTTAGCAGCAGAGTCTCCTCCTGATATTCCTAACTCATCACAGAGAGGTGGTGTACAACTTTTTTTCTTCGACGTTCATACTCGTTTGGCCACATGAAATCGCCTGCGCCTTCTACCTACTAAGTCAGATGGTAATCATTTGTCAACGTACACTCCCAGTGACTCAGCTCGGATTAATGAAGTGTGACGTAATCACAATTGTATGGCGGGGTAAGGAGGTGTCCTTCTGCTGGGTGCCTGGTCATGTAGGAATATGGGCAATGAACAGGCAGATAGGGCTGCCAAGGAAGCCTGTAGAGAGCAGTATGTGGTCCAGTGTCCTATTGCCTTGCAGTCTGTCATTTGTGCACTCCACAAGAAGTGCATGAAGTTGTGGGAGGAAGAATGGCTGGCGGTGACGGCCAATAAACTGCGATTGGTGAAGACAACAACTCGGCCTTGGCGTTCCTCCTGCCGGTTGATCAGGCGGGAAAAAGTGACCCTCACGGGTCTTCGGATTGGGCACTGTCCTCTCACACATAGCTTTCTATTACGGCGGAAGGATCCACCGTTTTGTGATGCTTGCGGTGTGCACATCTCTGTCCGCCACATTTTAACAGACTGCATTTTATACCGTGATGCAAGGGCAGAAGCACAAGTTGATGGGGATCTGCACTGTGTTTTAGCTAATGAAGAGACGTGTGTGTCTAGGGTTTTAAAGTTTTGTGATGTGTCTGGACTCTGGCCTAAACTTTTAGGCTGGAGGTTTTAGTGTATTGCACAGTGGCTGACTCCTCCATTTTTCCTCGCGGTCAGCCAGCCACTTCCCTCTATCACTTTCTTCTTCTGTTGTCCATGTTTTACTGCTGGCAGCACGCTTCGTCCCACGCTTCGGTGTGGGTAGGCCCATATTTTTCCAAGCTTGTTACCTGTGTTTTACGTTCTGTATTATCTTACTATTCTGAGTCTCTTCTTGACACCCGTCTCAGTCTGTTACTGAGGGGGCGCTCAAGATCTTGCCGTCGTGCGCCCATACAACCCTCTGCATCCATCCATCCTGTAGTATATCAGCTACGCAAAGTTTAAAAATTGTAAATGTCAAAACAGTCTTTGAACATTTTCCCCTTTTTTAATAAACAGTTTCGATCTATGAGATCATCAAGCGATGCGTCTGTCTTCCTAAACTAGTAAACAAGACATAAAGGCATGTAGTCAGGGCAGACACCGCCAAAAGATGTAAAAACGTAATAAAACAGTGATAAACACAAGTACCCCGGCAGCATACTGGCTACGCTACAAGTGGATAAACATCTTTATGTTTTTTTACTGGTTCCACATCTGATAACGATCTCTGTTTTGTTTACTGGTTTCGTACCTGATAATGATCTCATATATCGAAACCGGTTTTAAAGATAATGAAAAAACTATTGTGCGATCAAAGACTGTTTTGAATTCTACAAATTTCACCATGGATTGTTGTAGCCACTTGATGTACAGGGTTGTGCCGTTTTGGTTTCTGCTCCTCCAGTAGCGTGGTGCGATACAGTGTTGATCAAGTTCCAACGTGTACCTGAAAACAAAACAAAAATTTATGACAGGTTGATATGATGCCAAATGGAGATAAACCTGCAACAACTGAATTATTATTCTAATATTTTTTATTGCGGTCTGTTGTCACACTTCGCTACATAATGATTAACGGTTTTGTTCAAATTCGGTACACCCTGAAGACCGCTAAAACAAATAAAAGACAAGTTTAATCTGGAAGACACATACACCGAGCGAGGTGGCGCAGTGGTTAGACACTGGATTCGCATTCGGGAGGACGACGGTTCAATCGCGCGTCCGGCCATCCTGATTTAGGTTTTCCGTGATTTCCCTAAATCGCTCCAGGCAAATGCCGGGATGGTTCCTTCAAAGGGCACGGCCGACTTCCTTCCCCGTCCTTCCCTAAACCGATGAGACCGATGACCTCGCTGTCTGGTCTCCTTCCCCAAAACCAACCAACCAACCAACACATACACTGATCTGCCAGAACATTATCACCACCTACCTAATAGCCGGTATATCCTCATTTGACACAGATAACAGCGACGACACGTCGTGGCATGGAAACAATATGTCCTTGGTAGGTCGCTGGAGGGACTTGGCTCAGCATCTACAAGCACAAGTCACCTAATTCCCGTAAATACCGTGGAGGGGGCCGATGACCTCTGACGCCATTTTCAATCACATCGCACATGTCCTAGATCGGGTTAAGATCTGGTGAGTTGGGGGCCGTTATGTCAATTGGGACTCGTCACTGTGTTCCTCGAACCACTCCATCACACTTCTGGCTGGGTTTGTATCGCGGCACATTACTCTTTGGCCGACATGGTGCCTTGCACGAGCTCCACTGACCCGTAGATACCGACGTGAATGTCGCCCAGACCATAATTGAGCCGTCATCAGCTTGTCTCCGTCCCGCAGTACAGGTGTCCCGGAGCTGTTCCCCTGGAAGACGACGGATTCGCGCCCTCCCGTCGGCATAATGAAAAAAGTATCGGGATTCATCCGACCGTGCAACGGTCTGCCTCTGCACCAACGTCCAGTTACGATGGTCACGTGCCCATCGCACTCGAAGTCTATTGTTAGTAGTGTTCAGTGCACTGTGTGTTCAGGCACACATGTACTTTGCTCAGCATTGAAGCCTGGTGTTAGTTCCGCCACAGTTCGCTGCCTGTCCTGTTTTACCAATCCGCCCAGCCTACGACGTTCAACGCCTGTAACGAGGGATAGCTGCCCAATGCCACAACGTCTGGGCGTGGTTTCATCTTGGTTTCGCCACGTGTTGAATACACTCAGCACAGGACTCCTCGAACACCTGACAAGTCGTGCAGTTCCCCAAATGCTCGAGCCGAGCCTCTATACCACAGCAATCCGCGTTCGGTCAGACTCAGCAAGTCCACACGTCTTCCTCATTCTACACACGGACAGCACACTCAGTGATACTACATGC
This sequence comes from Schistocerca americana, assembly GCF_021461395.2. Taxonomy (NCBI): domain Eukaryota; kingdom Metazoa; phylum Arthropoda; class Insecta; order Orthoptera; family Acrididae; genus Schistocerca; species Schistocerca americana. Next base: position 155,481,460 of record NC_060124.1, on the reverse strand, counting down.
AGTGTGCGTATGTCTGACTAGCAGTCATTCCTCGTAATGTGACGCTGCTATCGCGTGGACGGGTCTATATCGATAGTGGGCTGGTAGTCACAATGTTCTGACGGACCAGTGTACTATAATACTGCGTGATACCAACGTTAGTTTTAGAGCAAAAAATGAAATCAGCGTATGGCGACGTTGTCCGGGAGACTCCTATTCGGGGAAGTTCTGAAACCTTCCCGTCTCCTCTATACCTCTTTTGTTAATGATAACCTTCCCTTTTACAATAACCTATGTAACCGTCCCTTAGGATTTCTATCTCTTGCTTAATAATAACAAATGAAATCTTCCCTTCGAAATTTATTCTCTATCTCATACTTCGCATACAAATTTAATTGCTGCTTATTAAAAGTGATTTTCTGATTATTTCGACGAAACATAGAATGTGTCGTCGTCGTGGCCCTCAGTCGTTATCTGCAATAACCCAAAACTGTTCCTTACCTTTTTTACTGTTACTGGATCGCCATCTGACTGCTACATCGAACTGCGACATGAATATACTTTCTCTGGTTTACTATACTCTATTAGCTGCTGGTGGGCCGGCCGGAGTGGCCGAGCGGTTCTAGGCGCTACAGTCTAGAACCGCGTGACCGCTACGGTCGCAGGTTCGAATCCTGCCTCGGGCATGGATGTGTGTGATGTCCTTAGGTTAGTTAGGTTTAAGTAGTTCTGAATTCTAGGGGACTGATGACCTCAGAAGTTAAGTCCCATAGTGCTCAGAGCCATTTTTGAAGCTGCTGGTGGGTGTTCATAATAAGTGGCTGTATTTATTACCTAAGCTGACGTTATTCTTTAATTAATTTGACTGAAGTTACGTATTTCATAGTTAAACTTTTCTTGACAGCAATAAAATTTTGCAAAGTTTTACGTTGATGGTTTTTGGGATGGATTATAATTAGAAATGCAATATTGCTGGCAAAAGTTAGTTATATTCTGAATGAAATTATTTTACAAACGTTCAAATGGGACTTACTTTTTACAATAATCTTACAACTAGCAATGCGCAAACATACCTTCAGTAGTCTTGAGTTTCTCAAAAAATTAATTCAATAATATTAGTTACTCTTATTATAATAGTTATCTGATGTCTCTGTACATCCGTTCATAATCTCTTGTAAATCATAGCTAATGGCTGGCAGGCACACCGCTCCTCTCAACCTCTCGCTTCAGACCTACTACCGACTCGGCCGGCCGAAGTGGCCGTGCGGTTAAAAGCGCTGCAGTCTGGAACCGCAAGACCGCTACGGTCGCAGGTTCGAATCCTGCCTCGGGCATGGATGTTTGTGATGTCCTTAGGTTAGTTAGGTTTAACAAGTTCTAAGTTCTAGGGGACTAATGACCTCAGCAGTTGTGTCCCATAGTGCTCAGAGCCATTTGAACCATTTTTTTTGCTACCGACTCGCTTCACTTCTCGCTTACTACTGACTTCCTACGAACGCTAAAGTGCGGTCTCTCCTGCCAACAATGCTTTCTGGTGCAGACAATCCATGCTACCATTACAAAATGTATCAATGCGCGGTCTTACCCGCTCTTTTCTTAAAATGTATCCAAACGCGGTCTCTCCCGCACTTTTTAAAAATATATCAATTTGCGGTCTCTCTTGTCAACAATACTTCGGTGCAGACATTCCCTGCTACCACAATTATTTCCAACATGACAATCGGCAGAGCAGTTGCCCGCGGAAGGCAAATGTCCCGAGTTCGAGTCTCGGTCCGGCAAACAGTTTTAATCTGCCAGGAAGTTTCATATCAGCGCACACTCCGCTGCAGAGTGAAAATCTCATTCTGGAAACATACCCTAGGCTGTGGCTAAGCCATGTCTCCGCAATATCCTTTCTTTCAGGAGTGCTAGTTCTGCAAGGTTCGCAGGAGAGCTTCTGTAAAGTTTAGAAGGTAGGAGGCGAGGTACTGGCAGAAGTAAAGCTGTGAGGACGGGCGAGAGTCGTGCTTGGGTAGCTCAGTCGGTAGAGCAGTTGCCCGCGAAAGGCAAAGATCCCGAGTTCGAGTCTCGGTCCAGCACACAGTATTAATCTGCCAGGAAGTTTCATATCAGCGCACACTCCGCTGCAGAGTGAAAATCTCATTATGATGACAAATATTAATTATTCCTACTTAATCCTATTCATAAAATATGAACATCTTTCATAAATTGTGATTTGACAATAGACAATAGAAATATACACGTCTTACAGTTCGGCCGCCAAGTTTTATTTCATTCGACGCCACATTGGGCGACTTGTGGGCCGGTGATGAGGATGAAATGATGATGAGGACAACACAACACCCAGTCCACGAGCGGAAAAAAATCTCCAACCCGGCTGGGAATCGAACCCAGGTCCGCTTGTATGGGAAGCGAGTACGTTACCACCCAGCTAAGCAGGCGGATAGTTGGAGAGCAACGTATTACGTTTATGTGTTCCCTGCACCCTCCATAAGTCGCTACTGTAGATACAGGAGCCAGACAAACTGCTCAATGAACAAAACAGTTTTCATTTTTTAGCTTTTTAGAACTTTATAAAGACGTTTTACAGACACATATCCGCCATATACACACTGAAACATTTATGCAACTATGAGGTTCATACCAGACGATGGCACAAACGTGGGGACGAAGAGATCCTCGATCTGTGTTGGATTACATTCCTGTACTGTGTGTGTTACCGGAAAAAAACGCCGTCTGGTGGAATATTCCCAAAAGAAGTACACTAATATACAATACTGAGGACATGTGAACTGAGGAATTCTCTTTCATTCCACTTTCATTTTTAAACTCATTCCGTTATTTTATTTTATCTTTATAACTGTTTTGCTTTAACACGATGCCTTTATCATCTTGATCTACCACATAGAGAGGGCGACACCTCCTGATATTCTTGCCCACAGCCCTTTCTTTCCTGACATAGTAATGTTTGTGTATTGGTGACTAATTGAGGCTACACACAGCAGGTACAATGAGTAACGCATAAAAATTTTTGCAAGTTGAATCAAAAAGGACTTTTGAATGAAATGTAAAATTATTGAGATACCTTATAAAATCGGTAGATGTGTCATTTTGTTGCAAACAACCTCAGGTTTCACATAAAAGTGTCAAGTGTTATTTTGGTTCGATGTGACTACTATTTGTGATGTGTCAAACACCCCACCGGTAGTCAATTTCTTCCCACAGTCGTTGCAGCAAATCGGGCGTAACTCGTGCAACGGTTACGTAGATTCGATTTTTCAGGTCGGCTAAAATGTTTAGTAGGGGAGTGACACACACATGGTCTTTAATGAAACCCTAGAGAAAGAAATCCCGTGGTGTCAAGTCTGGAGGGCCATGCCAGTGGCTCTTCATGGCGAATCTACAGATCTGGGTAGCGATTATCGAGGAAATCTCGTACTTCCGTCAGGAAATGAGGTGGTGCTCCATCTTGTTGGTAATAAACCATCTATCTGGTCATCTTCATCGATCTATGGAATCAAAAAGTTTTCAAGCATATCCAGATACACAAACCAGTAACCTGGCGATTTATAATGTCACAGTGAACAGTCTCTCACAACAAAGTTCTCGCGCCAAGAGCAAGTTGTAGGCCAGCTCAGGGGTTCCTTAGCATATTCGGTGAGAAATTTTCCAAAAATAAGTGTTGCACAGTTTGCATCGTGAGACCAAAGTACATAGTGAGCACGCTCCGCACCACTGAAAGTAGCCATTTTAACTGTGCACTACTCTGGCGCTCCTTGTGGCGGAATGCGATACTGAGGCTATACGTGAACCAATCTTGAGGTTGTTTGCTACAAAATGACAAGTCTACCGATTCTGTATGGTTCAAATGGCTCTGAGCACTATGGGACTTAACATCTATGGTCATCAGTCCCCTAGAACTTAGAACTACTTAAACCTAACTAACCTAAGGACAGCACACAACACCCAGCCATCACGAGGCAGAGAAAATCCCTGACCCCGCCGGGAATCGAACCCGGGAACCCGGGCGTGGGAAGCGACCCGATTCTGTAAGTTATCTCTATAAATGTCTTTATCATTCCGAAGTTGTAAAGTCCCTCTTGACTCACCCTATATTTATTGTATGTGTGTTCCAGATCAGTCTGGCCTGGCAACGGAAGACAGCAAAACGAAAGCTGAAATTTTAAATTTAGCATATGAGAAATCTTTCACGCAGGACGATCGTACATACATACTGCCGTTTGAGCCTCGTACAGATTCCCGTATGGAGGACATAGTGATAGACATCCCTGGGGTTGTGAAGCAGGTGAATGGGTTGAAAATAAATAAATCGCCAGGTCCTGATGGGATTCAAATTCGGTTTTACAGAGAGTACTCTACTGCATTGGCTCCTTATTTAGCTTGCATTTATCGCGAATCTCTTGCCCAACGTAAAGTCCCGAGCGACTGGAAAAAAGCGCAGGTGACGCCCGTATATAAGAAGGGTAGAAGGACGGATCCTCAAAATTACAGACCAATATCCTTAACATTGGTTTGTTGCAGGATTCTCGAACATATTCTCAGTTCGAATATAATGAATTTCCTTGAGACAGAGAAGTTGCTGTCCATGCATCAGCACGGCTTTAGAAAGCATCGCTCCTGCGAAACGCAACTCGCCCTTTTTTCACACGATATCTTACGAACCATGGATGAAGGGTATCAGACGGATGCTATATTCCTTGACTTCCGGAAAGCGTTTGACTCGGTGCCCCACTGCAGACTCCTAACTAAGGTACGGGCATATGGGATTGGTTTCCAAGTATGTGAGTGGCTCGAGGACCTCTTAAGTAATAGAACCCAGTACGTTGTCCTCGATGGTGAGTGTTCATCGGAGGTGAAGATATCATCTGGAGTGCCCCAGGGAAGTGTGCTAGGTCCGCTGTTGTTTTCGATCTACGTAAATGATCTTTTGGATAGGGTGGATAGCAATGTGCGGCTGTTTGCTGATGATGCTATGGTGTACGGGAAGGTGTCGTCGTTGAGTGACTGTAGGAGGATACAAGATGACTTGGACAGGATTTGTGATTGGTGTAAAGAATGGCAAACTCTAAATATAGATTAATATAAATTAATGCGGATGAATAGGAAAAAGAATTCCGTAATGTTTGAATACTCCATTAGGACACAGTCACGTCGATTAAATATTTGGGCGTAACATTGCAGAGCGATGTGAAGTGGGACAAGCATGTAATGGCAGTTGTGGGGAAGGCGGATAGTCGTCTTCGGTTCATTGGCAGAATTTTCGGAAGATGTGGTTCATCTGTAAAGGGGACCGCTTATAAAACACTAATACGACCTATTCTTGAGTACTGCTCGAGCGTTTGGAATCCCTATCAGGTCGGAATGAGGGAGGACATAGAAGCAATTGGCTCTGAGCACTATGGGACTTAACTTCTAAGGTCATCAGTCCCCTAGAACTTAGAACTACTTAAACCTAACTAAGCTAAAGACTTCACACACATCCATGCCCGAGGCAGGATTCGAACCTGCGACCGTAGCTGTCACGCGGTTCCAGACTGTAGCGCCTAGAACCGCACGGCCACCACGGCCGGCATAGAAGCAATTCAGAGGCGGGCTGCTAGATTTGTTACTGGTAGGTTTGATCATCACGCGAGTGTTACGTAAATGCTTCAGGAACTGGGGTGGGTATCTCTGGAGGAAAGGACGCGTTCTTTTCGTGAATCGCTACTGAGGAAATGGAGAGAACCAGCATTTGAGTCTGACTGCAGTACAATTTTACTGGCGCCATCTTATATTTCGCGGAAAGACCACAAAGGTAAGATAAGAGAGATTAGGGCTCGTACAGAGGCATATAGACAGTCATTTTTCCCTCGTTCTGTTTGGGAGTGCAACAGGGAGAGATGATGCTAGTTATGGTACGAGGTACCCTCCGCCACGCACCGTATGGTGCATTGCGGAGTATGTATGTAGTGTAGATGTAGATGTAGTTACGTAAGATCAAACTTAACACGTCTTTTATTTATTTTAACGTATCAGTAGATGTTCAAAATTTTAACATAACCGATAATCATTATACGAACGAATGCAACAATAGACTGCAATAAAAATGTTAGGCTAGAACAAATGAGAATAATTACGTAACTTTTTTTTGTGATAGTAAAAGTTTGTGAGTTGCCCTGGTATAGGCCACGGAACAGAAGAAAGCGACTTAATTATGATGAAATGCCGGCCGAAGTGGCCGTGCGGTTAAAGGCGCTGCAGTCTGGAACCGCAAGACCGCTACGGTCGCAGGTTCGAATCCTGCCTCGGGCATGGATGTTTGTGATGTCCTTAGGTTAGTTAGGTTTAACTAGTTCTCAGTTCTAGGGGACTAATGACCTCAGCAGTTGAGTCCCATAGTGCTCAGAGCCATTTGAACCATTTTTATGATGAAATGAAATGGAAGTGTGAACACAATATCGTGAGCCTCCTACGACTGTAACTGCATGCCATCCAGTGTGGGCCACAGCTGCGGCAGAGTGTGGGGTGACGCGATGCGGCAGCAGGTAGCAGCCGCACCTCGCCCAGTGCCGTCACGCTGTCCCGCCACTACGGGCGCCCTCCACAGCGCCTGCGACTCGCCGCTGCCGCTGCCGCGCGCTACATCACCGACTAATGCGCCCATTTATCTCCGTTCGCCGCGAATTTACTGCCCATTTAATTAGAACCTCATTATAAATCACCAGCGGCGCAATTGTCGCCGGCAGCGTAAATCCGGCACGGCGTGGACGCGAAACAGCGGCAGCATTTTTTTCCCACCTGCCGCCACGACAGAGGGACAGTGGTGGGGGCAGCTGGTGATTAAGCTAATTTGGGCGTGGAAGTAAAATTATTCTCGTTGACAGCGGCCGAATCGTTGTGGTGATCTAAAATCACGGCTTGGCTGTCCGCACGTACGCTGCTTTTTGTGCCAATCATTTCTGTTGTGTCTAGGCAAGACAGCCTAGACACAATGAGAGGAAGCCGAAAGGCACGCGCTTAAACACACGCAGGCTGGCGTGAGGTCTGAAACAGGATACGTAATGAATGCTATAAAGAAAAATACGTAGCTTCTGGAATACTTAACTTTAATCCAAATTTGTAGAACATCGCTCTTGATGATACATTAATAGAATCTCAATATCAGTTGAATACGGCGCCTTGCTAGGTCGTAGCAAATGTAGCTGAAGGCTATGCTAACTATCGTCTCGGCAAATGAGAGCGTATTTGTCAGTGATCCCCTTCTGGCAAAGTCGTCTGTACAACTGGGGCGAGTGCCAGTACGTCTCTCTAGACTTGCCGTATGGTGGCGCTCGGTCTGCTATCACTGACAGTGGCGACACGCGGGTCCGGCGTATACTAATGGACCGCGGCCGATTTAAAGGCTACCACCTAGCAAGTGTGGTGTCTGGCGGTGACACCACAATTTCGTTATTCCTGGTCGATACGTTTCATTTGCCATCATAGTGAACTATCAGTGGGGACTTATAATTAATGTATAAACTAGTTATTATCGTCATCAGACATGTTACGGTATATTACTTTGAGGCATTATACACTAAAGGAAACGTGGAATCTGGGCACCTTCCTACCGAGATAATCCTACGACCATATCAAAACTGTCGAAGATGCGCACTTCCCCCATCCTGCACTCCCACCCCAGTCATAGAACTATTAGGTCTACAACTTTGTGTCCGCCGTTTTGCAATAGACTGCAATAGCGGCAAGTTGAGTTCAGGTGGTTGGTCATAGGTGTAATAGAATAAGCTTAGGCATCTGTAAATATAATGCCATAAAAGTATTAGTCGACTTGTGATTGCATCATAAGGCTATTCTCGATTATGTACGTCAACTTACGTACCCATTTCTTGTCATTTGTGGGATGTTTTAATTTTCTGCTTTAACATGAAGAAATCTGCGGCTGTGGCTCTTAAAATGCTGGGTAAGACTAATGGTGAGGGACCTATTAGTGGAAGAACGCGCACAGAATATTTTCAACGCCTTAAGAACGGTGATTTTGATGTCGAAGACCGGCATGGCGGTGGAAGACAGAACGTTTTCGTAGCTACTGAAACAGACGAAGACAGTCACAGGACATCATTATCGAAAGCAATTGATGCGTTCAGCCGGCCGAAGTGGCCGAGCGGTTAAAGGCGCTACAGTCTGGAACCGCACGACCGCTACGGTCGCAGGTTCGAATCCTGCCTCGGGCATGGATGTGTGTGATGTCCTTAGGTTAGTTAGGTTTAAGTAGTTCTAAGTTCTAGGGGACTTATGACCACAGCAGTTGAGTCCCATAGTGCTCAGAGCCATTTGAACCATTTTTTTGATGCGTTCAAGCCCAGCACTGAAACACAAACGGCCACAATACAGCGATAGACACGTAAAGGTAATTTTACAGCAGGTCAGTGCTCGACCCCATGTCGCAAAACCCGTCAAAATACACATGGAAACGTTGAAATGAGAAGTCCTATCCCTCCCGCCGTATTCTCCATACGTTGCTCTCTCTGACTACCACCTGTTTCGATCAGTGGCATACAGTCTGGCTGACCAGCACTTCCGATCATACGAACAAGTGCAAAATTGAATCTATTCATGGATCCCTACAAAAGACGCCCAGTTCTTCCACCACGGGATTCGTATGCTATCCCAAAGATGGGAGAATGTAGTGGCCAGCGATGGGCAATACTATGAATCATAATTTTTTTGTAAGTTTTTCACAATAAAGCCCCGAACTTCGAGAAAAACGGCGGAAGCAAAGTTGTAGATCTAGTATTTTTCTGCAATTTTTTTCTCTGCACATTTGGTACATTTTATAATATTGTAAGTACATTTAATAAAAACGAAGCAATGTTAAAAACATTACTTAAGTGAACTATAATTACGAAAAATATTGCACTAAACAAATGAACTGTATCTTTGTAGTAAATAAATTACAAATTACGAACTTTCTTATAAAACTTAAAGTGCACCCTCAGTAGGCCAGGCTTTAAAATAAACTGTAAGGTTCGAAACAAGTCACCTAATAAACACTATAACTGTTGACAGAGCCATTAACTCGCGCTTCGAGGAATTTAAACAAAGTTGCTATTCCCTGTCAGCGAAATGTTGAAACTGAAGAAAATGAAACCTATATGTTCTTGTTTTCTGTACCGTTTTTAGTATTAATTACCGGGCTACTATAAGTAACTTGTCGTTTTCAATACTCCGTATTTTCCAAGGTATTACTTGTATAAATGTGATTGACACATGAATAAAAATGTAAACTCACCAAGTTTGCTTTTCGCATTCTACTAGTGTTCCACGAGTGCCCGTGTGGTCAAAAGGCACACGTCCAAAAGGCAGTCAGGTTTCATTACCTGTACATTTTGCTATTAAAACAGATACGAAACAATGATAACCTGATAATTAATGCAATGCAGTAATTCTTGCTCCAGCACGATCTGGAATGAGCTTAACTATTAGTACAAGAGTGAGCTTAGGCGTTGTTAGAGGGTGCGTTCGTGCCAAAACGATAACGGAATGAAATAATATTAATTTGGAGTGTTATTATTTCAAATTGACATCTTCCATATACATAACTCAGGGACTCCAATGTTTGAAAATTGTAAATGAGACGTTAGGCGGAGGGTGAGGTTTAGTTATGAAGCGCGTTATGTCTGTAAAGCCCCCATAATTGAGTACTGAAATACTGTAGAAAAAGCTTTACACCCTGTATAGTAAAATATTCAAATGGTGCAAGAAAAATAATTAATTTAACCACTTAGTAACTTTCCCCATTTTCTCTCCACTAACGACGTTGAACCTGTGGTCGGTTAAATTACACCTTCCTAATAAACCAAATAAGTGAATCGCCAGCCCTTGTTAATTTTGATTGTGTCCTATTTTGCTGAAGTCCATTCACAAATGTCAGAAGATGTGCAAATTTGTCATTTTCAGTACAATGTGGTACAGGGTCGTTGGCTATGTAATGACACCACATTTAAAGAAGCAAGACAAGAGCAACCATTTTAGCCCACTACATTTGCTTCATAAATATTATTTTTGTTTTTCAAAATGGCTCTGAGCACTATGGGACTTAACATCTGTGGTCATCAGTCCCCTAGAACTTAGAACTACTTAAACCTAACTAACCTAAGGACATCACACACATCCATGCCCGAGGCAGGATTCAAACCTGCGACCGTAGCAGTCGCGCGGTTCCGGACTGAGCTCCTGAACCGCTAGACCATCGCGGCCGGCTTTTGTTTTTAGCCGATCTTCCTGAATGGGTTAGAAGAAGCATATATCATTAGAATGAGATTTTCACTCTGCAGCGGAGTGTGCGCTGATATGAAACTTCCTGGCAGATTAAAACTATGTGCCGGACCGAGACTCGAACTCGGGACCTTTGCCTTTCGCGGGCAAGTGCTCTACCACTTTTTTCTTATCTCATTTTGTTCGCTTTTGTTCGTTGCATCTGCTCGGGGCGGACGTCGTAAGACATCCGTTGAAGTTCGTTGTTGATCGATTAACTCAGTTTTTTTATTACAGAGGGAAGCTAACCCTCTGACCGAACACGCTGAGCTATCATGGCCCGCGTCCTCGTCCTCACAACTTTACTTCCGCCAGTACCTCGTCACCTACTTTCCTAACTCCAAAAACGATATATCCTTTCTTCCAGGAGTGCTAGTTCTGTAAGGTTCGCAGGAGAGCTTCTGTGAAGTTTGGAAAGTAGGAGACGAGGTACTGGCGGAAGTAAATCTGTGAGGACAAGGCGAGAGTCGTGCTTGGGGAGCTCAGTGGTAGAGCACTTGCCCGCGAAAGGCAGAGGTCCTGAGTTCGAGTCTCGATCCGGCACACAGTTTTAATCTGCCAGTAAGTTTCATATATCATTAGTTATTAATGTACTCGGTGTAGTTATGTGGAGATGAGAATGAAATTAAAACTAGCAGCAGCATAATGAAAACAAAATGATCGTAGTATAACTTTGAGAGCGCAAAATCCGTAGCACCACCCTTGCGAAAATAGAAATGCGTTGAAGCTGTTGTATGACCCTCTTTAACACAAGTCTTAGAAAAGTTTTCCCTAAACTCCACAACTAATGTCGTAAGAATTCTTTGGCGAGATGCGCTTGGAACAGTTACAAGACGTTAAAACGCTGAGAAATGCAAGCATAAAGCCAATGAAAACGTTTTGTCAGGCGTTAAAAGCTATTCTGGCACTTCAAAGGAACTGGTAACATGTGTGTTTACTTTAGTTCATAAGAGTCATTTCTGTTCCCGTGGAAGGGAGGTCACAATTCCATGATGCAGGATGCACCTGAAAACTGTACCATAATTGATCGCTTACCTTCTCTCGTGTCTGGCCATCCTATTAGCTGCTGAAGCAAAGAATGGAAATTATAAGGTTCCATCTGCACTTTGACCTATATTTCAAGGATCTTAGCAGTTGCAGGTTTATATACTTTGATCGGAATCTGTTTAGTTGGGGAATAGAGCTCACATATGCGCGAACATAGAAAACTTTAGACCTGCGACTTTACGCCTGATTTCCATGTCACGTCTCGGTTCGATTTAAATGGAGCTTGATTATAATTCAATTCAGTACAAACAGATAATGATAGGTGTATGATTTATGATCAGTAGTTCAGAATGAACAAATAATGTAAAAATATTCTATGAGGATTTCAACCCTAGTGGTCCCAGTTTACACTATCACTCGTCACTATTTTTACAACACAAATTTTTCATATGGTCAGCGACATTCTGGATTATTCACCATCAAACCCACAAAAATTTAGATGAAGTATCATGCGTAACACTTGCTTTTTCCTATCATATAACCACAACTGTTACTTTTAACCATTTGAGCCAATTCAAATCAGTTTGTTTAATAACTCCTTATGACCATCATTTTATCTGTATTAATACTCTTCCTCTCATAGTGTTTTTCCTGCTTTACTTATCTTGTACATTAAACTCACATTTTATACTCATTAATATACCATATGGCGCTGTTCCTCAAAATTCTGACTTCTTGAATTCACCACACTCCAACGACACACTATTACATTAAAAGCTATAGAGAATACTTCTGTATGGACGAACGTCAGAAAATGATAACGATTATCCATTTTTATAGTTTTGAAATGGCTTCCACGTGTTTACGACTCAACAGAATTCATCAAATTTGAAATCAGCTGCCGGTTCATAACATCACCGTCATTGGATGTATTTATGTTGGGATAAACAAAGACGTTTACGGAATAAGTGGTTCCTGTGAATGTGTTTAAAAGAGACACACGACATGATTGCTTTAGAAAGCCATTAAACAAAATTGTTTTACGTATAAGCTTCAGACTTGACTTAGCCTTATCATACAGTACACAGCTACATAAGAGAAAATTTTAACTGATGTCGATAACATTTCTATACTAGGCTCGAAATTTTATCCTCTCTCTAATAGTGCAGAGGAATATGTATACTTCTTTTTATTTTAGATAAGATCGCAGAATATGATTACAGTCATAAAAGGTATGGACCATCTTCAGAATTTAGCGGTGAGGGGTGAAGGCGTCAAACAAATCCTAAAATGTTTTGCCAGACTACTTGTGAGTGATGCAAAATAAGTGGCAAAGATGTTTTGCACATTTGTTGACTTTAAAAAAGCCTACGATTCAGTTGATCGTCAGTCATTCCAAATATTAACAGAACAGGATTTAGATCTGAAAACACTTGCAGTCATACAACAGACATTGATAGGTACAAAATCTAAAGTCAAATTTGTGGGGGAAATCTCTGAATCTTTTCTGATCAAAACAGGAGTAAGACAAGGAGATGGAATCTCTCCACTCAGCTGCGTCCTTGAAAAGGTGATACAAGAATGGCTCAAACTGAAATCAGTGCTCAAGATTGGCCAACCAATTACTCTCGGCAGAGGAAAATTAACAGTCGAGTGCTTAGCATTTGCAGACGATTCAGCCTTCTTAACTCGCGATGTTTCAACAGCCAAAAAAACAGATTGAACTCCTGAAAGAAACTGCGGAAAAAGTCGGCCTGCAAGTATCTTCCGAAAAGACATAATATATGACTTGCAAAAAACAAGCACCAAAAATTCATGGAGACAAAATATGGCAAAATTAAACGAGTTCCGCAATTTAAATATCTCGGTGAAACGATTCAGGAAAATGGAATAGAAACGAAAGCCAACGAAGTCAGATGCCAAAAGATGGACACTGCTTATCGACTCACTCAAAATATATACAATAAAAAATGTGTCTCCAAGAACACAAAACTACGACATTACAATATCGTCATAAAACCAGTTTGCCTATATGGATCAGAGACACTAATTTTAAACAGGAAAACAGACATAGAAAACATTCAGAAAAAGGAACGATAGATCATAAGAAAAACTGTAGGTCCAAAACTTGTAGATGAACCGTATCGGCTCAGAGGCTAACAGGAAATCAAACAATACTCTAATATTCACAGTGACATTAGAAAACTCAGATTAAAATTCTACGGACACATCAAAAGAATGAATCCGGACAGACTTACAAAGCAAATAGTTGAATTTTATGAAAACAGGAGTAAATCTAAAACAGACCCAATGAAATGGATTGGCGAAATCAATCTAGCAGGAATTACACCAGAGAATATCCAAAACAGGGAAATCTGCAGATCCAAAATTCACAAGTGGCAAGTTGACCAAAAGGAAAAACCAAAGAATAAGACTGGAACAACGTGGTCTCAAGAAAGTTAAGAAGCCCACAGTAAAAGAATGAAAGAAGTATGGGCACAAAGAAAGGCAAAAGCACACCACTAAGCACTTTGCGTAGTCCTAATGGCCACATACGCATATATATGTGAGCAGAATATGCCCTCATCGCTAAAGACCAGAGCACGCCATTCCACCTTCCAGGTGATCCCCTGACGGTACCAGTCGATCCATGCAAGTCAATCCTGGGGTGTGAGTGCAAGACAGGTAGAAGTGCACGTGCCTGTTGTCCCACTGCTAATAACCGGTTCTCAACAGTTCGTGTTAACGCATCTGTGCTCTTATGTGTGCTGTGGTAGCTGTACGACCCGCCTCTGCTATCTTTACAATATGACGATGCTAGTGGGCGTCTGTGATGCGTGGACGTTCACAACCTCCTTTATGGGTGTGAGAATGTTCATGTTACCATTGGAAGTTGTACAACTGATGCAGCACGTCAAACTTGTGTGGCAGTTCTCCAAAAGGACCAACCAGCCTTTCAAACTCTCTCAGTTGGCTGCAGGAAGCACGAATGTGTCTCCTTGGCATGTTTGGCTACCCGCTTGCTTCACACCTTTGCACCAGAGAGAGCCTTCTGGCAGTGAACATTCCATACTAAACGGTAGCTATACCACTGAGCTATCTGTTGGTGGAAGTCGTTGAAAATATTATCAGTACATCTACTATACCCCAGATGGCATATGCTGTCATCGGATCAAAACCGGCGTCGTCTTTACAGGTGTACTGTCTTTTTTTTTTCAGTGTATAGACTCTTGTAAGAGAGGGTATCCAAAAAAAGACCAGAATGACATTGCCATGGGCGGAGCCTGAGTAGTACGCATTTCTGCCGCTAGGCGTGTATAGCGCTACTCATTACTTCAGTGCCGCCTGTGTTGTCGATCTGTCTTGTTTTATTCATCTCCAGTGAGTGTTTTTGCTAGCGCTGTTCAGTTCCTGTTTCGTTTTTTATGGTGGAAAGCTTAAGTGAACAATGTGCAGGTCTGAAATTTCGTTTACTACTCGGTAAAAATGTTGCTGAAACTGTTTTAGTGTTAAAAACAGCTTACCAAAGTTACACAATAGAAAAAACTTTAGTGTACTAGTGGCCTGCTCGATTTAAAAATGGCGACGTTTCGAGTGATGACAGACATCGTTCTGGACGTCCATCAGATCCCCAAATCGATGAAAATATTGAAAACATTTCGAGAGCTTGTGCTCACAGTCTGTCGACAGATAGCTGATTAACTATCAGAGATTAGTGGGTTATCTTGGAGCTCGGTCCAGCGAATTTTAACGGAAGATTTGGGAATGAAAAGGGGTGCTCCCAAGTTTGTTCTTCGAGTTCTGACTGACAATCGAAAGGAACGTCGAGTTGAAACATGCCGTGCTTTGAAACAACGGTCTGAAACGGATGCAGATTTTCTGACAAATGTCAAACGTAGTGAGTCATGGTGCCGTGGTTACGACCCAGAAACAAAGCAAAAGTCAACCCAATGGAAGACGTCATCGTCACCCCGTCCAGAAAAATGTCGTCAAGTAGATCGAACATCAAAACAATGCTGATTTGCTTTTTTGGTGCAAAGGGCATAGTTCATTCAGTTTGTTACCCAGATCAGGCCCTGAATCAAACCTGTATTTGGAAGTTATAAGAAGATTGTGCAACAGTGTTCGTAAAAAAAGACCCGATTTGTGGCAGACAGAAGACTGGTTCTTCCATCACGACACCGCATCTGCAGCCATCTCTGATAGACTGTTTTCGGATGAAGATGGCATGGTTCCACTGCCCAAAACCTTACTCGCCTGACATGGCCCCGTGCGAATTTTTCTTATTTCCACGAAGGAAAGGGGCATGAAAGGACACCGATTTGACAGCATTGAAGAAACCAAGAAAAAAGCAAGGGAGGACCTGCCAGCCATTTCTACATATGACTTCTAAAAATGTTTCAAACAGTGGAAGAACCGGTGGGAGAAATGTATATGTTGTTATAGAGAGCATTTTGAAGAGAATAACGTTGTTTTCTACGCAATTTGAAAATATAAAGCTTTTAAAAAATAATTCCGGTAATTTTTGGATACCCCATCGTACAACGGTTTTGTTACTCTCAGTGTGGCCATGTTTTCGTTGTGTACAGTGGCCATACTCATCGATGTGTTAAAGAACTCAGGAGAAAAAAAGCATTCCACTCGCTCGTCTCGTACGAAATATTTGTTTGCAACTAGCATTTCACTTACAGTCCTCGAGTCATATCTGCAACAGATCAGACAACTTTCAAGGTACACTACTGGCCACTAAAATTGCTACACCAAGAAGATGACGTGCTACAGACGCTAAATTTAACCGGCAGGAAGAAGATGCTGTGATATGCAAATAATTAGCTTTTCAGCGCGTTCACACAAGGTCGGCGCCGGTGGCGACACCTACAACGTGCTGACATGAGGAAAGTTTCCAACCGATTTCTCATACACAAACAGCAGTTGACCAGTGTTGCCTGGTGAAACGTTGTTATGATGCCTCGTGGAAGGAGGAGAAATGCGTACCATCACGTTTCCGACTTTGATAAAAGTCGGATTGTAGCCTATCGCGATTGCGATATATCGTATCGCGACATTGCTGCTCGCGTTGGTCGACATCCAATGACTGTTAGCAGAATACGAAATCGGTGGGTTCAGGACGGTAATACGGAACGCCGTGCTGGATCCCAACAGCCTCGTGTCACTAGCAGTCGAGATGACAGGCATCTTATTCGCATGACTGTAACGGACCGTGCAGCCACGTCTCGATCCCTGTGTCAACAGATGGGGGCGTTTGCAAGACAACAACCATCTGCACGGACAGCTCGACGGCGTTTGCAGCAGCATGGACTATAAGCACGGAGACCATGGCTGCGGTTACACTTGACGCTGCATCACAGACAGGAACGCCTGCGTTGGTGTACTCAACGACGAACCTGGGTGCACGAATGGAAAAACGTAATTTTTTTCGGATGAATCCAGGTTCTGTTTACAGCATCATGATGGTCGCGTCCGTGTTTGGTGACGTCGCAGTGAACGCACATCGGAAACGTGTATTCGTCATCGCCATACTGGCGTATCACTCGGCGTGATGGTATGGGGTGCCATTGGTTACACGTCTTGTTCGCATTGACGGCACTTTGAACAGTGGACGTTACATTTCAGATGTGCTACGACCCGTGGCTCTACCCTTTATTCGTTCCCTGCGAAACCCTACATTTCAGCAGGATAATGCACGACCGCATGTTGCAGTTCCTGTACGGGCCTTCTGGATACAGAAAACGATCGACTGCTGCCCTGGGCAGCACATTCTCCAGACCTCTCATCAATTGAAAACGTCTGGTCAATGGTGGCCGAGTAACTGGCTCGTCACAATACGCCAGTCACTACTCTTGATGAACTGTGGTATCTTGTTGAAGGTGCATGGTCAGCTGTACCAGTAAACCCCATCCAAGCTCTGTTTGACTCAATGCCCAGCCGTATCAAGGCCGTTATTACGGCCAGTGGTGGTTGTTCTGGGTACTGATTTCTCAGGATCTATGCACCCAAATTGTATGAAAATATAATCACATGTCAGTTCCAGTATAATATAATTTTCCAATGAATACCCGTTTATCATCTGCACTTCTTCTTGGTGTAGCAATTTTAGTGGCCATTAGTGTATATAGAGATGACAAGTTTAGCAGAGTAAAGGAAAGGACATCGTTCGAAAAAAAAAAAAAATACGAAAGACAGACGAGTGTGAGAAGAAGACGTGTTGTGAACAGATGTGTGCGACTGTTGTAGGCAGGGCGGAGAGACAGAGAATAGGCGGCCGCCTGTCTCGGCAGACGCGGCTGCGCGGGCAGCGCCCAGAAATACCGCTGCATGCCGTGACTCACCGGACAGCTGGTGTGAGCGACACGGCGTGACCAGCACACCTGTGGCTCTGGCGGGCGTCTAAAAGCGGAGACCGCACCGCGCGCCTGTGGAGGGGGACCGCTGGAGGCAGGAGGTAATCACATGCCCGTTGGCACTTCACACCTTGGAACGGCGTCCCTCCCCAATCGGCGCTCCCAGCGTCACTCGTGCGTGACTTGTAGTCACCGTTGCCAATGCGCAACAATAGAGCGTCATTTCACTTGCCGTTATTAGAACAGACGATCTGTTCTTACGGTGATTCACAGCAAGTGCGTCTCCTCCAAGGTCCACAACTTCCACGATTCTTTAGAAACTTTGTTGGATGCGATGTCATGGCGACCTTTGGAAACTGCACGAGCACGCACACAGAGATGTGTAGTTATCCGACACGGAGATATTGAGTAATTCGTCGGGGCTGCGACCTCTGACAGGTGTCATCCTGTAAGTACAAAGAAACATAGAGGAGGAGGTGGAGGAGGGAAACAGAGGGTTGCGGTTTAACGTCCTGTCGACATCGAGGGCATCAGAGCCAGAGCACAAGCTTCGTATGTTTTCGAGGGTGGGGAAGAAAATCGGTCCTTCCCTTTCAAAGGGGGACCCCAACTTTTGCCTGGAACTACTTAGGAAAATCACAGAAAACCTAAATTGGATATCGAGATGCAGATACGAACCATCGTCTTCCCAGGTAACGAGTCTGGTGTGCTAACCACTGCATCACCTTGCTCAGTATAAAGAAACAGAGGCTATCTCTGTTTCATTGTTGCTCAGCAAGGTGGCGCAGTGGTTAGCAACAAACTGACACTGGACTCGCGCTTGGTAGGGCGTCCGCCCCCTCCCCCACAACCTGTTGGGACATTTGTTGTCTGAAGGGGCGCACCATGCTTTCTAGTTTGTAATTAGATGCGGGGGATGAAAGGGTGTTCTCATGATATTTCTCGTGCCATTTCGAGAACAGAACGTTCCAAATGTTTTGGATATGATTTGGCGATTTTTGTCTCTTTTCATGGTATGGTGCGTGGATTCCTGTTCCGATATATTTTTTAAAGCCTTGGTGGATGAAGGCCTGACTTGTCTGATGGTGGACTGTGTAGTACAAGAGAATAACTCTATGAGACACACTGAGCAGAGGGAGGGCTCTGAAAAGTCCATCTGTCTCCAGTGCCACTGGTGTCACGGTGCTGACCATATTAGGCGAAGTTACGAGCTAGAGCTGGCTGAAGCTTCCGAGCAAGAAGTTGATGTTGAGACCCTTTGTCTGATGTCTCAGTTGATCCACGACCAGTACACGAAGGAACTTGATGGGGGTCTCTTTTCCTTCAAACAGCAGTTGGTTTTGTTTGGCCACTATGTACAACATGATGAGAACCACAACGTGGGTATACAAAAGGTTACATTGCTTATTTGTGGACTGCGAAATCATGGGAAAGTTGTACGATAATTAAGGGATTTTGAAACCTAAAGTCAGTTACGAGTGTAACAGATCTTTGCTTGGAACATTCCGCTCTATTTACTGACTCTTGTTGATGTGCTACATCAGTTGTTCATATGACTGTTTGTTGTATAGAATTGAGTTTAGTGTATTCTCTCAAGTTAAGGAAAAGTCCATTTTCAGTGAACAACTTGATAATTCTTTGCGAAACATCCTTAACGATGACTTCTGTTCCTTTCTCTGTATTGGGATTTGTTGTAACACTAGTGCCGAAGGATTTAAATGCAGAAAGTTAGTTACTGCCTAAAGGAAAATTGAAGAGGCCTTTGGGGAAAAGAGAAGCAGCTGTACGAATATCAAGAGCTCAGATGGTAAACCAGTCCTAAGCAAAGAAGGGGAAGCTGAAATGTTGAAGGAGTATTTGGAGGGTCCACACAAGGGCGATGACCGTGAAAGCTGCATTATAGAAAGGGAAGTGAATCTAGATGAAGAT
Source organism: Schistocerca americana (assembly GCF_021461395.2). Lineage (NCBI taxonomy): Eukaryota > Metazoa > Arthropoda > Insecta > Orthoptera > Acrididae > Schistocerca > Schistocerca americana. The sequence goes on along the minus strand of NC_060124.1, from coordinate 155,461,889 downwards.
GAGACGGGAGATAAGATACTGAACAAAAAGAATTTGACAAAGCTCTGAAAGAACTAAATCTAAATAATTCCCTGGGAGTAGACAATATTCTGTCAGAATTACTTAAGCCTTGAGAGAGCCAGCCATGACAAAACTCTTGCAACTGGTGTACAAGATGCATGAGACAGGTAAAAAAGTCTCAGACTTCAAGAAGAATGTAGTAACACCAAATCCAAATAAAGCAGCTGATGAAAAGTGTGAAGATTACCGAACTATCAGTTTAATAAGCCGTGGTTGCAAAATACTAAGTCGAATTATTTACAGAAGAATGGAGAAAGTGGTTGAAGCAGACCTCAGGGAAGATCAATTTGGATTCCAGAGAAATTTAGTAACATGTGAGGCAGTACTGACTTATGTTATAAGGTAGGTTAAGGAGAGGCAAATTTACATTTATAGGGTTTTTAGGCTTAGATAAAATCTTTACACAGTATTGACTGGAGCCTTCTTTTTGAAATTCTGAAGGTAGCAGGGGTAAAATACTGGAAGCGAAACGCTATTGACAATTTTTAGAAACCAGACGGCCGTTTAAGGGCCGATAGTCGCAGTGGTTGTAAAGGGAGTGAGACAGGCTTTCCCCAATGTTGTTCAATATGTACACTGGACAAGCAGTAAGGGAAACCAAAAAAAAAATTTGAAATAGGAATTAAAGCTCGGAGAGAAGAAATAAAAACTTTGAAGTTTTCCGATGACAGTGTAATTCTGTCAGAGACGGCAAAGGACTTATAAAAGCAGTTGAAAGGAATGGATACTGTTTTGAAAGGAGGACATCAGACGAACATCATCAAAAGCAAAACAAGGATAATGGAACGTAGTCGTATTAAATCATGTGATGCTAAAGTAATCAGATTAGGAAACGAGGCACTTAAAGTAGCAGATGAGTTTTGCGGTTTGGGCAGAAAAATAACTGATGATGGCGGAAATAGATAAATTATAAAATGTAGACTGGCAATGGCAAGAAAAGCGCTTGTGAAGAAGATAAAATTGTTAAAATCGAGTATAGATTTAAGCATCAGGAAGACTTTTCTGAAAGTATTTGTGTGGAGTGCAGCTGTGTATGGAAGTGAAACATGGACGATAAACAGACCTCGGGGAAGATCAGTTTGGATTCCTTAGAAATGTTTGAACACACGAGGCAATACTGACACTACGACTTATCTTAGAGGAGAGGTTAAGGAAAGACAAACCTACGTTTATTCCATTTGTAGACTCAGAGAAAGCTTTTGACAATGTTGACTGGAATACTCTTTTTCAAATTCTGAAGGTGGCAGGGATAAAATACATGGAGCGAAAGGCTATTTACAATTCGAACAGAAACCAGATGGCACTCATAAGAGTCGAGGGACACGGAAGGGAAGCAGTGGTTGAGAAAGGAGTTTATTCAATCCGTAGAGTGAACAAGCATTAAAGGAAACAGAAGAAAAATTTGGAGTAGTCCCTGATGTTATTCAGCCCGTATATTGAGGAAGCATTAAACGAAACCAAAGAAAAATTTGGAGTAGGAATTAAAGTCCAAGGAGAAGAAATAAAAACCTCGAGGTTTGCAGATGACACTGTAATTCTCTCAGAAACAGCAAAGACTTGGAAGAGAAGCCGAACAGAATGAACAGTGTCTTGAAAGGAGCATATAAGATGAACATCAACAAAAGCAAAACGAGGACAATGGAATCTGGGCGCTAATGACCATAGACGTTTTGCGCCCTAAAACCACAAACAAAAAAAAATAAAAAAAAAGAGGACAATGGAATGTAGTCGAATTAAATCAGGTGAGAGTGAGGGAATTAGATTAGGAAATGAGACACTTAAAGTGATAGATGAGTTTTGCTATTTGGGCAGCAAAATAACTGATTATGGCCAAAGTAGAGATGATATAAAATGTAGACTAGTGATAGCAATGAAAACGTTTTAGAATAAGAGAAATTTGTTAACCTCGAGTATAGATTTAAGTGTCAGGAAGTCTTTTCTGAAAGTATTTGTATGGAGTGTAGCCATGTATGGAAGTGAAACATAGACAATATACAGTTTAGACAGTAAAGGAATAGAAGCTTTTGAAATGTGGTGCTACAGGAGAATGGTGAAGAATATGAGGTGCTATCCAAAATATTCGGGACTTGTTCTGCCATCTGTTGAAAACCTTACCTTTGGACTAATGGTCACCATCACCCTCGAAGTAGTTCCCATTCACACGTACACACCGGTCCCAGCGCTTCTGCCACTGGTCAAACGTTTTCTGGAAGTCCTGTTCTTTGAGGGTGTTTATCACCGCCAGCGATGCTTCTTGAATTCCCTCTAGAGTGTCGAACCGACGGCCTTTAGCTTGAGTTTCGGTTTTGGAATAGCGCGAAGCCGCAAGGTGCCATATCTGGCGAGTACAGTGCGTGGGGTACAACCGCCATGTTGCTTTGGCCAAAAAGGTCCTGGTGCACAAGAACGTGTGACAGGATGTGTTATGGTGACGCGCCAGCCAGTTTCCTTGACGCCAAAGTTCGGGCCGTCGTCGCCACACGTTTTCACGGAGCCGTCGCAAAACGTCACAGTAGCACGCGGAATTCACTGTTTGGTTGGGTGGGACGAATTCTCTGTGCACAATTCTCTTGGTATCAAAAAAACGATGATCATGCTCTTCACTTTGCTCTTCATTTGTCTCGCTTTTTTGAGTCTTGGTGAGCCCGGGCTCATCCACTGGGACGACTGTTGCTTTGTCTCTGGGTTATAGCCGTAAATCCAGCTCTCGTCGCCGGTGATAACCCGTGACAAGAAGGTTGGATCATCAGATGCTGTTTGACCGAAATCCGCTCTTCTGTTTGCAGATCCATCATAAAATCGCCACACACCAAATATAATTACGGAAATCACTGTGGACACGCAACCCATCCTCCCAGCTAAATGCCACTCCGCACACAGACTCATCAGATATGCAGCTCTCGCCACCTAGCGGTGCAAAGACCTACTATTCATACTTTCTAGATGGCAGCACCAGACCAGAAAATTTTGGATTCCACCTCTTAGACGGGTAGATCATGTAACTAATGAGGGGGTACTGAACAGAAATTGGGGGAAGAGAAATTTGTGGCACAACTTGACCAGAAGGAGGGTAGGACACGTTCTGCGGCATCAAAGGATCACCAATTCAGTATTGAAGGAAAGCGTGAAGGGTAAAAATTGTAGAGTGAGACCAAGAGATGAATATAGTAAGCAGATTGAGAAGGATGTAGGTTGCAGTAGTTACACAGAGATGAAGAGGCGCACACAAGATAGAGTAGCATAGAGAGCAGGCTGGGCACTGAAGACCACAACATCACAACTCTGTACAAAAATTACCAATTCTGCTGGTTGAATGTTAAGTGGAAAGTTATTCACAAATGTAAGGAATAGGATCGCACCCAAAACTGAACCCTGTGGGACACCCTTTGTGATTTCTCCCTAGTCACTAAAATTTACTACCTCTCCAACATTGTCTGAACTACTCACCACATCTTTTTTGCATTAACTTCTTCCTCGAATCTGAGACACCAAACGGTAACTGGGAGGAGTGACTAACAAGATGACAAGGCTGTAAGCTGATAAGGCGCGTGCGCCGCAGCCGAAGCGCTGTCTTCACGCAACGCCCGCACTGAGACGTGCGCCGTCAGAACGCCGGGCGGGCGTGTTTTCTTTGGCGCGCGCGCGCGCGGCCGGCGTGCCTGGCCGCTATTGCGTAACGCACGGCTCACGCGCTGCGCGCCTCTGCTCGCCTCTCCGCGCCGCGACGCTCAGCTGCGAGTATTTCGGTCGCCGGCTGCCGCTGTGCGCCGCGCCGCGCCGTCTGGATATTCCAGGAATCGAGCGGCTCGCCGGGTGTCCTCTGGCCGCCTGCGTGCGTCGGCATCTTCCTTCCCTGCAGCGCGTGTCTGGCGTTCCTGCCGCCGGCCCAGACGCGCCGCCCGCCACCTGGCGGTCCAATCGCCGCGCCGCCCCACTCGCCGGCCCCACGCCGGCCTACGCTGCTCCACTGAGTCGCTTGTCCAGTGTTGCCAGATTTTTTTGTACCTGTAAGGGACAAATATTCAGCAGGGCAAAAACGGGATCTCACTTTTTAGCCGGAGGCAAAAAGGTAGCGAAAAATTACAGACAAATGGGACAACTGGTAGATGCCGACCTCGTGGAAGATTAGTTTGGATTCTGTACAATTGTACGAACACGCTAGGCAGTACTGACCCCACTACATACGAGGCATAGGCAAGATAATGTGAACAGTGGTACACTACTGGCCATTAAAATTGCTACACCACGAAGATGACGTGCTACAGACGCGAAATTTAACCGACGGGAAGAAGATGCTGTGATACGCAAATGATTAGCTTTTCAGAGCATTCACACAAGGATGGCGCCGGTTGCGACACCTACAACGTGCTGACATGAGGAAAGTTTCCAACCGATTTCTCATACACAAACAGCAGTTGACCGGCGTTGTCTGGTGAAATGTTGTTGTGATGCCTCGTGTAAGGAGGAGAAATGCGCACCATCACGTTTCCGACTATGATAAAGGTCGGATTGTAGCCTATCGCGATTGCGGTTTATCGTACCGTGACATTGCTGCTCGCGTTGGTCGAGATCCAATGACTGTTAGCAGAATATGGAATCGGTGGGTTCAGGAGGCTAATACGTAACGCCCTGCTGGATCCCAACGGCCTCGAATCACTAGCAATCGAGATGATAGGCATCTTATCCGCATGGGTGTAACAGATCGTGCAGCCACGTCTCGATCCCTGAGTCAACAGGTAGGGATGTTTGCAAGACAACAACCATCTGAACGAACAGTTCGACGACGTTTGCAGCAGCATGGACTATCAGCTCGGAGACCATGGCTGCGGTTACCCTAGACGCTGCATCACAGACAGGAGCGCCTGCGATGGAGTACTCAACGACGAACCTGGGTGCACGAATGGAAAAACGTCATTTTTTCGGATGGATCCAGGTTCTGTTTACAGCATCATGTTGGTCGCATACGTGTTTGGCGACATCGTGGTGAACGCACATTGGAAGCGTGTATTCGTCATCGCCATACTGGCGTATCACTGGGCGTGATTGTATGGGGTGCCATTGGTTACAGGTCTCGGTCACCTCTTGTTAGCATTGACGGCACTTTGAACAGTGGACGTTACATTTCAGATGTGTTACGACCGGTTGCTCTACCCTTCATCCGATCCCTGCGAAACCCTACATTTCAGCAGAATAATGCACGACCGCATGTTGCAGGTCCTGTACGGGCCTTTCTGGATACAGAAAATGTTCGACTACTGCCCTGGATGGATACAGAAAATGTTCGACTACTGCCCTGGCCAGCACATTCTCCAGATCTGTCACCAATTGAAAACTTCTGGTCAATGGTGGCCGAGCAACTGTCTCGTCACAATATGCCAGTCACTACTCTTGATGAACTGTGGTATCGTGTTGAAGCTGCATGGGCAGCTGTACCTGTACACGCCATCCAAGCTCTGTTTGACTCAATGCCCAGGCGTATCAAGGCCGTTATTACGGCTGGGTACTGATTTCTCAGGATCTATGCACCTAAATTGCGTGAGAACGTAATCGTATGTCAGTTCTAATATAATATATTCGTCCAATGAATACCCGTTTATCATCTGCATTTCTTGTGGGTGTAGCAATTTTAGTGGCCAGTGGTGTATGTGGGATAGGCAAGATAATGTGAACAGTGGTAGTAATGGGATGGTTGTGTTTGGTGGTCAACAACGCAGATATGGCACGTGTCGCTCTGGACTGTTCGTGTTCAGTGCGTACTAGGAATAAGTGCAGGTTGTTTACGAGTAGTGCATTCAGAAGCCGAGGTGGACGTGCAATGAATGACCTAACAGAGTTCCACAGAGGGCAGATTGTGGGGTCCCCATTAGCTGGAGCGTCAGATACCAAGACAACCAACTTACTGAGCGTGTCAAGAGTCATGAAAACCTACACAAAACATGGAAAGACATCACCGTGTAAACGTAGCTGTGGGCGCCGGTCAAAAATAAATGACAGAGATCGTCGTAGCCAACACGAATTCTGTCACCACAGCACAATACCATGGCGACTAACGTGACTGCAGAGCTCAATGGCCATCTTTGAGACCCTGTATCTACCGACACTCTACAAAGCGAATATTCGTTAATGATCTGCTATACCGAAATCATTTTCGACGACAACCAACGCAAAGATGCGTAAAACATGGTGTCAGGAACATAAGTCCTGGACAGATGATTAGTGGAAACACGGCATACAGGCCGACGAGTCAACGTTTTGTTATTTCCAACATCGGGTCGGGTTTACGTCTGGAGAACGCCAGAAGAAGCCTACAATCCTGATTGCTTGATTTTAACAAGCATGGAGGTGGAAGTGTGATGGTGTGGGCAGGTTCAAATGGCTCTGAGCACTATGGGACTTAACATCTTAGGTCATCAGTCCCCTAGAACTTAGAACTACTTAAACCTAACTATCCTAAGGACATCACACACATCCATGCCCGAGGTAAGATTCGAACCTGCGACCGAAGCAGTCCCGCGGTTCCGGACTGTAGCGCCTAGAACCGCACGGCCACCACGTCCGGCTGTGTGGGCAGGCATATCATGGTATTCTGCTGGTCCCACCATTACTCTCAAAGGCTATGTTACAGCCAACGATTATGTGGACATTTCAGGTGAGCAGGTGCACCTCATGATTCAAACGTTGTTCCCCAACAATGATGCCATATTTCAGGACGTTACGGCACCTATTCACACAGCCAGGACCGTAAAATCGTGGTGTGAGGAGTATGCAACTGAACTGCAGCGTCTTCCGTGGCCAGCACAGTCTCCGGACTTGAACATTATCGAACCCTTGTGGGCCGTATTGGAGTGCAGACTCTTGAGTCCGCTTCCCTCGTCACTACAGCACTTAGAAGAGGCATAACATTGTACTCTAAACCGTACAATCATTATATACGAGTATTCCAAGAAGAACCTCAACTGTATTACCAGGCAAATGGGGGTCCAACCCTTATTAATAAACCATTCCCACGTAAGTACATGTGTTCACATTATTTTGGTTCAAATGGCCCTGAGGACTATGGGACTTTACATCTGAGGTTATCAGTGCCCTAGAACTTAGAACAACTTAAACCCAACCAACCTAAGGATATTACACACATCCATGCCCGAGGCAGGATTCAAACCTGCGACAGCAGCGTCTCATTATTCCGTCCATCCCATGTACCTTAGAAGATAGGTTAAGCAAAGGCAAAAATACGTTTATAGCATTTGTAGAGTCAGACAAAGATTTTAATAATGTTGACTGGAACACTCTCGTTCAGATTCTCAAGGTGCCAGGGTTAAAGTACAATGAGCGAAACGATATTTACAATTGTACAGAAACTAGATGGAAGTTATAAGAGTTGAGGAGCATGAAACGGAAGCAGTGCTTGAGAAAGGAGTGAGACAGGGTTGTAGCCTATGCCCTATGTTATTCCATTTGTATATTGAGCGAGCGTTAAAGGGAACAAAAGAAAAATTTGGAGTAGGAAGTAAAGTCCAGGGAGAAGAAATGAAACGCTGAGGTTTCCTGATGACTTTGTAATTCTGTCAGACAGCAAAGGACTTGGAAAAACAGGTGAGCAGAATTAACAGTGTTTGAAAAGAAAACGAGAATAATGGAATGTAGTCGAATGAAATCAGATTAAGCTGAGGGAATTAGATTAGGGAATGAGACAATTAAAGTAGTAGAAGAGTTTCGCCGTTTGAGAAGCAAAATAACTGATGATGGTTTATATAGAGAGGATATAAAATGTAGACTGGCGATGGCAAGGAAAGCGTTTCTGAAGAAGAGAAATTCGTTAACATCGAGTTAGATATAAGTGTTAGGAAGTCTTTTCTTAAGGTACGTATCTGGAGTGTAGCCATGTTTGGAAGTGTAACATGGACGATATATAGTTTAGATAAAAAGAGGATAGAAACTTTCGAAATGTGGTCCTACAGAAGAACGTTGAAAATTAGATGAGTAGATCACGTAACTAATGAGGGAGTATTCAAGAGAACTGGGGAGAAAAGAAATATGTGGCACTACCTGACTAGCAGAAGTAATGGGTTGATAGGACACATTCTGAGAAATCAAAGATCACCAGTTTAGTACAGGGGAGAAGTACGTGCGTGTGGGTGGGTTTGGGGGGGGGGGGGAGGGATGAATGTACTAAGCAGATTCAGAAGGATGTAGGCTGCAGTAATTACTGGGAGACGGGAGACGAAGAGGCATGCACAGGATAGACTAGCATGGCGAGCTGCGTCAAACCAGTCTTTGGACAGAAGACAACAATAACAACAAATGAAATATAAAATTATTGTTTAAGATTTAGTGGTCTTTATTATATTTTAAGGACGAATGCGTACGTTTTAATGTGATTTTGTCTAATTTTACATTTTTAACAAAATCAATGCATTTACAGGCATGATTGTAAACGGTCATTAATTCACTTTTTATCAAATTCAGGGTACATTTATTTCGTACATCAGTCCATGTTAATGCCATTTCTGAAAAAACATTCTTGCATTTAGGGATACTAAAGATGAACGGTAAGACGTGAGAAATGTTAGGAATTTCATTCTTTGAAAACCCTTCCATGATTTTCTTCCATCACACCCTTATTTTTGTTATCAGCAGACTCTGCCATGTCCAGGCTTCTTTTACTTATTTGAAATTCTTCGCATAAGGAGTCCATGTTCAGTTGATCGATGTTTAGAAGTTGCGCAGCTTTACGAAAATGGTCGTAATTAATTGGTGATTTTAAGTTTAAGAACATCATCATAGAAAGTACCCTGTTTTTTGAGAAATAATATCGTGGTATCAAATAGCCTTCAAAATTGGTGTGTAACTGCAGAAAACCTTCCCGAATAGTTCCTCTTGCGTCAGTGTTTAATTCACCCATTATTTCTCTGGTCCGAAAAAGTTTTAGTCTTTGATCAATCTTTTCGCGAATCCCGTGCATTTCAGGAACTGACATAGAAGCTGATTCAATCTTCTTCATTGTTGTTTCTGCGGATAACATTACGTTATACAGAAACGAGAAATACACCAAAGTTTTCTTCTCTTGTTCTTCACATATGTTTATCTTTTGCAATAGACGAGGAAATTCCTTGCGGAATTCCAGAAAATGAGATTTTAGTGCAGGCCATATTTTTAACAGGCCTACTCTTTCGACGGCAGGACGAAGTGAAAAAAAATTTGCGGTAACAAGTTCACTATTTCTTCCCATTGCACCTCATTCGCTTCAAATTGGAGTTGCAAGTCTGCTCTTCGTTTCGCAGATCTGCTGAAGTGACCGCATATTTTCAGAACAAAATTTTCTAAATACACTTCCAACTTATCAGTTCCGCATTTTGCAGAATTGTGGAGAATATCGACGTGGCAACAATGTTTAACAATTTTATCATTTTCAGCTAAAATATGTGTATAAATGGAATCGCTTGTACCGAAGTTTTTATTAGTGTTGTCAGCGGTGAATGCTGAATCTATATTTAAAGACAATCTATTCTTCTCCAATGTGTCTACTAATAACTTCGAAATTTGAGATGCACACATCGTTACATTCTACAAATTCCAGTAGACGGTTTACAGCCCCTGTATCATGATCAAAGATTCGTAAGCAAACTGGGAACATTTTTCTATTTTTTTATTACTAGAATCTGTCGCTATAGAAAAGTATTGATTTATGTCCTGGATGGTCTTTAAGATATTTTAAAGATATTTTTGGCCGATACTTAGCATACTACAGCTTCCGCTTTTGTTCTTCCAAAGGTAAAACTTTGAGCGATTTTTGAATCACTGCAGATGTATGGTAATAATTTGTGTGAACAATCCACACTATTATAACTAAGAGAATGCTTCACCGTGCGATAAACAGATGCGTTTTCTCAAGCAGGCAGATGGTTCAGACGTCGAGAAATATTTGGATATGGTACTTGACGATCTATTGCTAACGGCAGTCATGTGAGAATCAGCAGATGCTTGTTGTTTTACATCAGCAACGCCTCGATAACCGCACAAAAAATCTTCATTCCACAGGCGACACTAAGTTTTGTACGAGTTTTCTATTACTTGGCCGGCCGAAGTGGCCGTGCGGTTAAAGGCGCGGCAGTCTGGAACCGCAAGACCGCTACGGTCGCAGGTTCGAATCCTGCCTCGGGCATGGATGTTTGTGATGTCCTTAGGTTAGTTAGGTTTAACTAGTTCTAAGTTCTAGGGGACTAATGACCTCAGCAGTTGAGTCCCATAGTGCTCAGAGCCATTTGAACCATTTTTTTTCTATTACTTGCCTTAACCAAGAGCTACTATTTTCCCAGTTTGTATTATACTTAGTAAGTCTTCTAGCTATCTTAGAAGGTATTCCACCACTGCTAGACGAATTATCTGGGTTACTGTAACTTAAATTACTCATTTTGTCGATAGTTTTGGAAACAATTCACAAGCGTAAAACGTTCAACACTCATCAGTTCTTGCAAAACAATGAACGGAACTTTAAACCAGAACGACAGTCAAGAACGGAATTTCAAAATCATTCCGTTGTTGTTAACTCGCGTTGAAACAGAACTTAAATGAGTTAGCAAACGAACAAAAATGTTAAACACAACTTTATAGAAAGTAGAAAGCCGCTTTATAAAAAGGGAGAGAGGGATAATAAAGATTTGCTATCAAATATACATTTCAGCTTTAGAAGTCGTTTAACAACTGAAAATGACATATTCTCTTTTCTCTGTGAGGTACTGGGTGGATTAAACAACGCTAGTTTCGAACGCTAGGGATATTTTTTGATTTAACTAAGGCGTTTGATTGTGTTGATCTCAAAAGGTTGCTTCAGAAGTTGGACCATTATGGAGTACAGGGAGAAGCTCACTATTGGTAACCTCTTACCTTAATAACGGATAGCAGAAGGTCATTATTCACAGTATTGAGAATGACTGTGACATGGGATCTGAATGGGGTACAGTCAAATAGAGGGTGTCCCAGGGTTCAACGTTGGGGCCACCCCTGTTCCTTATTTAAATAAATGATATGCCCTCTAGCATTACAAGTAATTCTAAAATATTTTTGTTTGCTGATGACACTAGTTTAGTAGTAAAGAATGTTTTGTGCAGCGTTGGGACTATTTCAAATTGTGCAATTCATGGCATAAGCTCATAGCTTCTAGAAAATAAACTAACGCCAAATCACAGTAAGACTCATTTTTCACAATTTCTAACACACAATTCAACAAAACCTGAAGTTTTAATTTTACAGGATGGGCATATGATTAGTGAAACTGAACAGTTCAAATTTCTAGGTATTGAGATATATAGTAAACTGTCATGAAAAGCCCACGTTCAGGATCTTCTTCAAAGACGTAATGCTGCCATTTCTACTATTCGAACGACATCTGAAGTAAGTGATCGTTAGTTAGTCTACTTTGCTTATTTTCATTCGCTTATGTCGTATGGTATTATATTTTGGATAACTCTTCCCATCGTAAAAGGATATTTTTGGCTCAGAAACGGGAAGTTCTGGCAATAACTGGTGTAAGTTAACGAACCTCGTGTCGACCCTTGTTTACGAGTCTGGGTATTCTGATGTTGGCCTCTCAATATATATATTCTTTACTGTCGCTTCCTGTTAACAATATCAGTTTATTCCCAAGAGTTAGCAGCTTTCACTCAGTTAATACTAGGCAGGAATCCAGTCTGCATTTGGATCGCACTTTCTCAGCACTTGGACAGAAAGGTGTGCGGTATACTGCTGCATGTTTTCAATAAGCTACCACAAGAATTAAAAAATCTTAGCAGTAATCCACGCACATTCAAATCGCAACTGAAGAGTTTCCCCATGGGTCACTCTATCGAGGAGGTCCTTGAAAAATTAAGCTGATTCCTATGTTATATTGTTGACTGCTTTTACTGAAGCTTATGGCTTGTCTTTTTTGGGGTTCATAAACATTTTATCTTATCTGTTAATAGTTCTGTGTTGTAACTTCATGTACTGACACGTTCCATGACCTTAGAGTTTTGCTCCTCAGTTTGGTCCTACGGAACTAGGCGTGTAAATAAAATAAATAAATACTATGACGCCTTATGAGCGCTCGCTCCAGTAAGATGCTGTGTATTTTAAAGCCGCGTGTGCGCCTGTGACAGCTAAGCGCAGTGCACTCGGTACGTGCTGGTGGAGAGGTGGAGACGTCTCCTTTACGGGAGGTGGCCTCTCCTCGCAGTGAATGCTGAATGGACGCAGCGGGCTATGCTAGGCCGGCCCGTGCCCGGCGTTAATGAGCGGAACGCCAGCGCCGTGGTCCACACCGCCTGCATTCACTCACCGCCGGGGGCCTTCCTCCTCCGTGGCTCTTAATTAGTGGCACACATCTCTTCTCCAACGGCGAGCCCCTGCACCCAAATTGGTCGTTTTGTAATCGCTACACGAGATCGCTTCCGCACCCGAGGAGATGCTATTCTGCTTTACTGCATACGTAAGGTCATCGCTGACTCGCTAGCAGCGAGGCTCCCATTGCGAAGTTACCCTGCTGACGTCAACCTTCCTAGGTCCACTATTTTCGACGTTTGGAATACGTGTAGTGAACCATATTGGTCGGTCTCTTTATTTACTTGTCTACGAGGGTCGATCAATAAGCAATGTCCCACATTTCTATCCCTCATTTATTGTTAAGAGTCAGAATTTGGTGAAAATGTACATCAACATGTCTTGTCCATGTCCTACTTTTCTCTGTAGTCTCCATCACGTTCTATGACCGTACGCCAACGTTGTGGAAGAGCATATATTCCCAGCTGGTAAAAGCACTTGTCCTGTAGGCGTAGCCTTGATTTCACTACATGACTGACACTCTCGACATCTTCAAAGTGTGTTCCCCGTAGAGACTCTTTAAGCGGCCCATAGAGATGGAAGTCCGAGGGTCCCAGGTTATGGACAGTAGGATGGATGAGACAGTGATGCCCAGCCAAATTTGGCAATGATTTCCTGGGTTCTCAGACTTGCGTGTGGGCGTGCATTATCGTGTTGGAGCAAGATTTCTGTCCGATCGAACACGTCGGAAACGGTTCTTGAGTTCATCCAGATTCTGAATTGATGGTTGACCCTCTCCGCATCACATCCACGAGAATGATGCCATCACAATCCCAGAAAACTGTCACCAAGACTTTTCCGGCAGAGGAGGGTGTCTTGAATTTCTTGTTTTGTGGTGAGTGAGGATGATGCCACTCCATGGACCGCCTTTTTATTTCCGGTTCAGGATGGTGCACCCAGCTTTCGTCCCCCGTAACGATCCGTGACAGAAAGGCTTCTCCGTCAGTCTCAAATTCAGATGAAATGGCCTTTCTTTGAATATTGTGGTCCGCTGTGAGCATTCGTGGAACCCATCGTGAGCACATTCTTGAATATCTCAGAGTCTCGCTCACTGCAGACTGACTAATGCTGACCGACAACTGTAGAAATGAAATGAGCATGTGGCATTGTTGGACTCATCCGCGGAAGTTCGGCGGACGAGCGCAAGTCTTATTTCAGTGGACGCCACATTGGGCAACTTGCGCGCCGGTAATGAGGATGAAGTGATGATGCGTACAACACAACATCCAGTCCATGACCGGAGAAAATCTCTAACCAGCCCGGCAATCGAACCCGGGCCCGCTGCATGGTAGGCAAGCATGTTACCACTCATCCAAGCACGCGGACGACAGCTGTAGAGCCAATTGTCGAGTTGTGATGCGCCGGTCGGCACGAATAATGGCATTCGCTCGATTCAGCATGTCTGAAGCAGTGACGTCCCGAGCATTGCTGATCATGGAGCTCTCTTTCTGCATTTCCTTTACCCATCGGCCAGCTGAAATATCAACTGCACCCTCGCCATACACTGTACACAAACGTTTATGGATGTTCACCGCCGTTTCTTTTTCTGCAAACAAGAATTCAATTACAGCACGCTGCTTGTAACGTGAGTCGTATGTATACGCCATTTTGACGCTCTACTACGTCTCTGCCATCTGCCAGGACGGTTCGAAACTTCACCGGCGCACAGAACAAACATCAAATGTGAAGCACCAACAAGAACATTTGTCTATGTATGTTAATGGTTTTTTTTTTAATGTGGGGCATTACTTATTAAACGACCCTCATATTTCTTCATTATGGTCAGTTGAAGGTCACGTGCCAGTTTCAATTCCATTCCTCTTAGCGTCTACAACGTTCCTTCGTCTTCTCCACCACGTCTCTTTTTCTCTCTTTCAGACTGCTTCACGCCTTTGAGCTTACTGCTTCAACTTGGAAATGCTTCTAATCTTAATACATCTAAGAAAATCCTTTTTTCTGCAACTTATTTTCCACTGTGCTTTTCTAAAGAATTACGAACAATTTAAATTGGAAAGAACGCATAGAAAATTTTGTGGGGAAGTCAAAACCAAAGACTTCATTTTATTTTCAGAACACTTAGAAAATGTAACAGATCTACTAAAGAGACCGCTTACACTGCACTTGTCCGTCCTTTTTTGGACTACTGCTGCCCGATGTGGGAACCTTAAAGAGAGGTTTAACGGAGTACACCGAGAAAGTTGAGAGAAGAGCAGCACGTTTTGTATTATCGCGAAATAGGGGAGAGAGTGTCACTGACATGATACAACATCTGGGCTGGACACCATTAGAATAAAGGGGTTTTACGTTGCGGCGGTACCTTCTCTCGAAATTTCAACCACCAACTTTCACCTCCGAATGCGAAAATATTTTCTTGACGCCACCTTACACGGGGAAAAACCATCATCATAATAAAATAAGGGATATCAGAGCTCGCACGAAAAGATGTAGGTGTTCGTTTTTTCCACGCGCTGAGATTGGAATAATAGAGAATTATTGTGAAGGTGGTTCGACGAATCGTCTTCCAGGCACTTAAGTGTGAACTATAGAGTATTGATGTAGATGTATATGTAAATCTTTTTTAACTTCTCAGATCCATCTAACGCTTGGGATCCATTCATTAAAATTTGCGGGTTCAGCTGCACAAACGTTATTCCTCTTTTTTTCTAATATTTCGGCCGTATATCCTCCGGTTATCTTCAGAGTGAATCGACGAATCGCCTGGAACTACAGTCCGCTGCAATACTTGTTCCGCCGTTTTAAACGACATAAAACACGACGCCAGAGATGTTGTTCGCAGGCAAAGAGTATGCGTAAATTGATGGTGGCTACGTGGTCGATCCATGCTCGGATATCGATATGTCATTATTAGCTGCACTGTAGCGACGTTTTTACAGGTTTATCAGTAAAGTAAGATTCCATGATTTGTCTGGGTTGGTACAGCTATCTTTGTTAACCAAATTCTTTGGCAAACGAGTTTCAGGTGATGGAGCTGTTTCTGATGTACTTCTCCTTAACTTAACTCTCCTTCGTCCCTTTCAGCAACGGAACTATGGAGAAAGGTTGCTGGGAGGTTCCTCCAGAGTACCAGTCCAGTTACTGTAGCACGGTACTTTTTCGCTTAGTGCCGCTGTTGACGTACACCGAGGGAGTGCTATAATTTTTCGAGGCATTTCTCGCGGCGCACTATCGAGCTCCAGGCTGGCCGCGAGGGACGGAGATTAGGAAGACGGAAGGGAGGAACAAAAAAGGCGGGGAGCAGAGGCGAGCAGGTTAACAAAGAGGGGGCGGCTCTGGCGCAGAAGTTGAGGCGATAGCGCCCGCATCCCTTTTGTAGCCTTGTGTGGGCGCGTCGGCCCGTGGAACAAGTTCAGCCTCCGCCCAGACCAATACGACGGAGCCGCATTCTTGTCGCCTCTCGCCGCCGACTTGGGAGCTGGCGGAGGGCGCCTTCCGCTGACTTTAACAGCCGCAAGGTCCCACCCTTATCGCGGTTAAATGTAGTGAAGAAACGAGGGGGCGAATAACCGCAGCCGGGTCGTCCGTAACAGGGGAAGGCGGTAGGAGCTGATGCGGCGGGGTGCTGCGAGAAAGGGAAGGTTAGAGTTTAATGTGCCGGCTACGGATAGGTCGTTAGAGACAGGGCACTAATTCAGTTGAACAAAGATTAAAGTAACTCGGGCGAGGTCAACTAGAAGGAACCATTCCGAAATTCACCTGAAATATGGGGCAATTTACACTGAAGAGCCAAAGAAACTGGTACAACTGACTAATGTTGTGTAGGGCTACGAGAGCACGCAGAAGTGTCACAACACGACGTGGCACGGACTCGACTAATGTCTGAAGTAGTGCTGGGGGCAACTGACACCACGAATACTACAGGGCTGTCCATACATCCGTAAGAGTACGAGGGGTGGAGGTCTCTTGTGAACAGCACGTTACAAGGCTTCTCAGATATGCTGAATAATGTTCATGTCTGGAGAGTTTGGTGGCCAGCGGAAGTGTTTAAACTCAGAAGAGTGTTCCTAGAGCAATTCTGTAGCAATTCTGGACATGTGGGGTGTCGCATTGTACTGCTGGAATTGTCCAAGACCGTCGGAATACGCAATGGACAAAAATGGATGCAGGTGATCAGAAAGGATGCTTACGTACGTGTCACCTGTCAGAGTCGTATCAAGACATATCAGGGGTCCCATATCACGCCAACTGCATACGACTCACACCATTACAGAGCCTCCACCAGCTTGAACAGTCTCCTGCTGACATGCACGGTCCATGGATTCATGAGGTTCTCTCCGTAACCGTACACGTCCATCCACCCGATACAATTGAGAGTCATCCGGACAGGAAACATGTTTCCAGTCATCAACAGTCCGACGTCGATGTTGACGGGCCCAGGCGAGGCGTAAATCTTTGTGTCGTGCAGTCATCAAGAGTACACGAGTGGGTCTTCGGCTCCAAAAGCCCATATCGATGACGTTTCATTGAATGGTTGGCACGCTGACACTTATTGATGGGTCAGCATTGAAATCTACAGCAATTTTCGGAAGGGTTGCACTTGTGTCACGTTGAACGATTCTCTTCAGTCGTCGATGATTCCGTTCTAGCAGGATCTTTTTCCCGCCGCAGCGACGTTGGAGATTTGATGTTTTACCGGATTCCTGATATTGACGATACACTCATGAAATGGTCGTGCGGGAAAAGCCCCACTTCATCGCTACCTCGGAGACGCTGCGTCCTATCGCTCGGGCGTCGACTACAACACCACGTTCAAACTCACTTAAACCTTGATTACCTGCTATTGCAGCAGCAGTAACCGATGTAACACCTGCACCAGACACTTTTTGTCTTACGTAGGCGTTACCGACCGCAGCGCTGTACTGTGCCTGTTTACATAGCTCTGTATTTGCATACACATGGCTCCACTACATTCTTTGGCAGTTCAGTGTATTTATTAGGTAACAAATTCCGCGTTTGAGAAATCATTCATCCAGAAAGATTGTACAAAGATAGCCTCCCATATGGAGGGCATAGTAATAGCCACAGTGTGTGTGTGTGTGTGTGTGTGTGTGTGTGTGTGTGTGTGTGTGGTGTAAGAGAAGTTCTACCACTGTTTGTCTAGACTTCTTGCTTGGGAAAGTAAATGGGTATCGTTCTCTTTATTTACGCGTAAGAAGGACTGCGGGTTGAAATGGCTCTAAGCACTATGGAACTTAACATCTGAGGTCATCAGTCCCCTAGACTTAGGACTACTTAAACCTAACTAACCTAAGGCCATCACACACATCCATGCCAGAGGCAGGATTCGAACCTGTGACCGTGGCAGCAGCGCGGTTCCGGACTGAAGCGCCTAGAACCGCTCGGCCACAGCGGACGGCAGGACTGCTGGCTCTGGGTCCATGAGCCCTTCTGTGATGGTGGGTTCTACACTTTTTGTTGGTTATTGAGCAGCTTCGACGATGGCCTGTAGCATACCATTCCGGTGCCAACGTTGAGGGGCAAGAGACCCGACGTAGTCCAGATGGCGGATGGTCGGTTGGAGGCCCTCAATGCTGTCCAGGGGCCACGAGTTTAGCTGTTGTCGTTCTGATGGAGTCCTGGGTGGGGTCGATTTCAAGTACTTGATCAAGGTCCCCACGGGAGGGGTTCGAGAATGAGCCGATGACAGCGATTTTGCAACACCTGTAACTGTTCAATGTTTGTGTTGCTTGCGATACCCAAGGAGGAGCAGCCATATAACATTGACGGTAGGCCTGTTGCTCGGTATAGTTTAAATTTGTGCTAACAAACGTGTGAGAGCTGGTTAGGAGAGGGTACAAGTAGTATACCAGGCGCAACGTTTTACCCATTTTAGGGTTGACATGCTCCTTGAAAAGTAGATTTTTTGTCAGTTATGACTCCCAAATGACATACGTGATCACTCCAGGGGAATGGAACGTTGTTTATAGGTAGGCTGTCACAAAGGTCAGGTTGCCGACTGGTGAAGAAAATTTGTCCTCGTCTTCTCTGCGTTACGTTTATATGGTGTGCCATTGACCAGTGCTCTGTGATGTTCAGCTGCTGCTGTAGGCGCCAGATTGCCGCGGCAGTGCATCGACTACTTGTTAACAACGCAGTGTCGTCCGCGAACTGCGCTAGGGCAGCCTGTGGGAGCATCGGCATGCCGTTCACGTACAATGTAAAATGCGCTGGCGAGAGGACTGGCCCTTGTGGTAAGCCTTCTTGTGACTGCAGTGTGGTGAAGCGCTGTCCGTTTGTCTTGACATGGACGTCCTTGGAAAAAACTGTCAACCGTAGTCCGGTACCTAACCTAAGGCGTGAAATTTGACGAGCAGTTCCATGGGGGCTTAATTAAAATGGAATAATTTTAGTAGCTGAGTGTCCAGTTACGAAGTCTCGTAACCGGTTGGCCCCGACTAGTATTAGTGCGCAATCTGACTGCATAAAATAACAATAAAGAATGAAAGGAAATTTTCGTTAACACAATTGATTAATTAAGTTCCCTGCAACTATAAAAGCTTACGAAACAACAAAGCACAAGTGTAACTGTTCCGTGTGTGGAAGTTTGATTCAACGTACATGTATCTGGCACGGTTCTTCCTCAATACGACAAGATATTTTAAACATCATTTACAATGAACTAGATGAAAAACCAGAAATATTATAATTGCACATAGAAACCAGAATTACAAGTCTAATACATGAACACGAGCCAGATGCTTTGTTGACTGAACCTGTGACCAAGAGGCATTGTCATTAAGGAAATGTGAAATAATTTTTTTTTTTTTTACCTCCATATATATTGACGAAAAATGCACTGTGATCATTGCAACATCTTCCATCTATACATTATACCAACCGAACAGCATCTACTGTCTCGCCCAACAGAGCAACAACTGCACACGACATGCTCTCACTAGTACTGCTCTCGACATCCTCTCAACAAGCACTGCCCACGACAACCTCTGAACTACTACTGCACCAGTGGAGACGGCGGAATAATAATCTTTGGTGCAATCTCTGGCCCTGTGACTCAGTGTAGCCATCTTTCACAGTTTGTCCTGCCACACTCGGTGGTAGGTTTTTTCGACATCCAGGAAAGCAGCCGCACTGCAGTTCGATCGATTCATATTGTATGATGCACAGGGTGAAGATTAAGAAAACTGACAAACTGCAGAGACGGATTCCTGATTGGAAATGGTGGTAAAAAGATCCTATGAATATGTGTGCGGACATGGACGGTGTACGCTCAACACAACAAATCGCCCCAAAACACAGTACAGAGCTGCATCGCATCCACAACAGATGTTCAAAGTGGCCTCTATGGGATGCAACGCACGCATCCACACGTCGCATCGTGTGTTCCGGCATACTTTGGGGGGTGCAGGTTTCGGCCTCTTCCCAAATAGCGACACAGGCGTCGTGATCACGCTATTGAACGGACTGCACATCAGGAACCGGTTCAGCATACTCAACGCATTTCAGATGCCCTAGAGATAAAATTCCTGGTGGCCTAGCAGGTCATGTTGCAGGGCCTCCGTGTCCTATCCAATGTCGGGGAAGATGTGCTTGAGGTGTCGGGAACTGTAATGCGGGGTGATGATCCGTCATGAAGAAATCACATAACCTGTCGCATTCCGAAAGGGACATTCTCAAGCAGCCCAGGCAGAGTAGTACCTTCCTCCGTCGAGACGTTGTGCAATAATAACCTGTCCACTTATGTTGTCGCCAAGAATCTCTTCCCACACACTGATGCTGAGTCCATACTGATGAGACACCTCAACCATTGGCCGAGGATTGTTTCTAGTCCACAGTTGACGCTTATGCAGATTGATGATGCCAGTTCTGGTAAAGGTAACAAGGAACACACGGCACGTGGTCAGAGGAACAGTATTCGTCTGTCGCGTCCCAGCACAGTTTTGTAGTGCAATCGGAACGTTGACGACAGTCTGAGGGTTGGTGGGGTGTCCACCTTTGTTGTCGGAGATGAGAGGGAGAAAGCTCTCCGAGGTAGAACTGTGGTTATTGGTTGCAGTGGTAATCTGTTAGGATTAATGGCAGGATGGGTATGCTGAAGAGTTCAGTATTTATTTAAGTAATTTGTAGTGTTGGCAGAAGAGCCAACACCGTGTTGCTAGAGGAGGCCGAAATGCACGCTTTTAAGCTCACGCAGATTGGCGTGAGGTCTGGAACAGTTAAAGGATTTGAGTCTAGCAAATAAAGAACGTAGCTGTTGGAATACTTAACTTTAATCCACAATTGGTGAACATCTCTCGTTACTGCACAAGCTTCACAATATTAATTATCAAATGCTATGGCGCCTTGCTAGGTCGTAGCAAATGACGTAGCTGACGGCTACGCTAACTATCGTCTCGACAAATGAGAGCGCATTTGTCAGTGAACCTTTCCTAGCAAAGTCGGCTGTACAACTGGGGCGAGTGCTAGAACGTCTCTCTAGACCTGCCGTGTGGTGGCGCTCGGTCTGCGATCACTGACAGTGGCGACACGCGGGTCCGACGTATACTAACGGACCGCGGCCGATTTAAAGGCTACCACCTAGCAAGTGTGGTGCCTGGCGGTGACACCACATAATTCATTTATTATCTCTTTAATAAATATCAGACTCAATTTATTCTTATCAACAGTCCACTCGCCTAAGCTTACAAGAGGCAATTACTATTCCGTAAATTGTTCTTGTTAATTACGAAACTACAAATGCTATCTATTCCTTGAGACAAAGACAGACCGTCTATGTTGAAAGCTATTCCCCAGAGTAGATAATGATTACTTATCTTGCAGCTGATGTGCGTGTCACCAGATCTGATCACTGACTACTCGCTGAGAATATTACTTCTGCATCCTTCTGCCGCTGCTGCTGCGTGAGGTAGCTACACAGTGGCTCCTCAAAGCGCCCACTCGCTAGTCGATCATACTACGGCTCTCCCTGAATCCTCTCTCAGAATCTCTTGCTTCTATGCCGTTCTAAGTCAAGGCTGACCTATAATAGCCATTCGGGATATTTCCATTAGCTGGCTCCTTCGACACGAAAACACATTAATGTTCGATTTCTCTTGCAGGTTTCCACTCGATGTTGCCACTTTATGTATACTGGAAAGCTTCATATAGCGTCAGGGCTTGTGCCTATTGGCGCAGTCTCCTTTCATCTGATCTGAGAAGTATTGCTTATTAAATTTTTTCTTGGGATTGGACACGTCAGCGCCATCTACCGTGGCGACGATGCGTTTCCGGACACGTGTTCATAGCACCTTTTTCCCTCCATTTGCAGTCAGGAATCCCTCCCCGTATTTTGAATGTTTCATTAATGTTCGCCCTGCACATTCCATAACGCGCAGTAGTTGAAGTTCCGCTGATGGTTGAAAGGCGAACTGATCTGGTCTAATTACAATTGAAAGAAAACAGCCCTCGGTCACTATTTTTAAAGAAATAAACGGGTTTAAACACTGCTAGGAGTGTCTTCCTCAGAATTTAAATCGAAGAATGGTCTATAACATGGTCACAGAATTGTGGCTAAAAACGTATGATACAGAGTATAAGTACAGAGTCATCGTGAGAGACTGGCAGTAATTATGTCATTTATAAAATAATAAATATGACAAAAGGGCATTAGTCACAAAGATATTTAAGATAAAGAAAACTGTGATGGCGAGCCACTAAGGGCTGCTCGTTACTTACGCGGTTACAGGTTGCAAACGGACTGAGGTGCCTGCGTTAACGAATGCGGCCAGGTGAACGTGGCACTGCAACGGGCGCGCCATCTAGTAGCCGTATACAATTAGGCTACTTCACATTGAAATATAGGCAGAAATGATTATAAATCAACAGTATTTGGTACATAATGGAAAGCAATGTTTGTTTGATAGTAGCACACAACATAAGATTTTGTCTACATCGAAGCTTATAACAGAAGCTTATAACAGTCCGTTTGCAACCTGTAACCGCGTAAGTAACGAGCAGCCCTTAGTGGCTCGCCATCAAAATTTTTATTTTAAATATCTTTGTGACTAATACCCTTTTGGCATATTTATTATTTTATAAATGGTATAAGTACTGCCAGTCTTTCACGATGATTCTGTACTTATTCTCTGCATCATACATTTTTAGTCATAATTCTGTAACCATGTTATAGACCATTCTTTGATTTAAATTCTGAGGAAGACACTCCTAGCAGTGTTGAAACTCGGTTAATTCGTTAAAAATAGTGACCGAGGGCTGTTTTCTTTCAATTGTAACTATTCACGGTCTCTGAACGTGCAGCCATGTACAAAATTTTGCTGTCTAATTACTTCCTGCGTGTTGATGGGTTGTCGAAGTCGTTTTACTCTTATTCTTTCAGGGACCTTTGACAAAGTAGGTAATAAACTGACGGGCTGATCGTTTGTCGGTAGTCCTTTTCCTTTAAGAATACAAAGAGGCTAATAAACAGCAGAAGAACTGGCCTTTTGGCAAAAGACGCCGTACATCTACTCAACAGCGTGATGTTTTGTTCAGCACACTTCCAGTCAAACCAGTGAATTTTCGACATCATACACTTGTGTTACATGATAGTTTCCGCAAAGTCTTGGCAGACATCCTGAATATGAAAATGGCACCTGTGTCTTTTGTGAAAGACACTTACGACCGTTTGTATGAGCAAACATCACTACACAAAATTTCTGCTTATTGGTTAACTTTAACTTGAAAGTTTGAGTAACTTAATTGGAATGGTAACGGAAATATGGCGTTGCTGTGAAAAACCAAGTTAAGAATTTTATATAACAACAAAATTTATTTCCTAAAAGTCAAAATGGTTCAAATGGCTCTAGGCACTATGGGACTTAACATCTGTGGTCATCAGTCCCCTAGAACTTATAACTACTTAAACCTAACTAACCTAAGGACATCACACACATCCATGCCCGTGGCAGGATTCGAACCTGCGACCGTAGCGGTCACGCGGTTCGAGACTGAAGCGCCTAGAACCGCACGGCCACACCGGCCGGCCCCTAAGAGTCATGATGGTTCAAATGGCTCTGAGCACTATGGGACTCAACTGCTGAGGTCATTAGTCCCCTAGAACTTAGAAATAGTTAAACCTAACTAACCTAAGGACATCACAATCATCCATGTCCGAGGCAGGATTCGACCCTGCGACCGTAGCGGTCACGCGGTTCCAGACTGAAGCGCCTAGAACCGCACGGCCACACCGGCCGGCCCCTAAAAGTCATGAAAATACTTCTTGATCACTCACTTTACTTAATAGTGCGATTATATGGAATGCTGGCCCACCATCAGTAATACAAAATAAAATAGCAATTTTATTTAACCTATCTCACCTAGCTGAGATGACTGTAGGAGCCATCACGCAGAGCGTCCGTACTCACCAGAGTCTCGGCAGGGAATGCCTAACCGTCTCTCCTCGTCCGGGATCCACACACAGTCGCCGGAAGGGCTCAGAGAGTCTGCACAGCGGCTATTTGCCAACCTAACGGGACCTGTTAACACATGGGGAGCTTATGTCTCTCTGGTCCAGTGCAGTCGCACTCTACTTAATACAATGGTTGGATAAACTGCAACACCACATTCACAGAACCCACAGCAGACAGCCCACGCGTACATCAGCAGACGACCCGCATTCACACTTGCAGACAATGCCAAGAGTGAAAATTCTGATCTTCCCTGAATGTCGGAAGGGCACCCCGGTATGTTTTGAGTATTTGACTATTGTGTTAAGCCACGTAGCGGCTGACATGGAGCCGTTACAGTATGTAATGTAATACCTAGACTACTTAAAGTACCAAATAAATCACCACAACTGTAGCCGAAGGAAAAACCACACAGATGTGGTAATAAAACGTCAACAGTGACAGAACTGTTTCCCCAACACAGAATAGACCGGTTCCACAATTGTTACTATATGTGAGCCACAGACGCAAGACTTTTTAGCACATTCGCTTTCGAAACGAAAGTAGCCACATTTGCGAAAATATTCGTACGCTGGAAAGTCGAATGAACTGTAAGAATGTGCGAAATCGTTACACTTCGCGGAAAATTGTTGCCGAGCGGTCTAAGGAGCTGCAGTCATAGACTGTGCGGCGGGTCCCGGAGGAGGTTCGAGTCCTCCCTTGTGCATGGGTGTGTTTGTTTGTCCTTAGGATAATTTAGGTTAAGTAGTGTGTAAGCTTATGGACTGATGACCTTAGCAGTTAAGTCCCATAAGATTTCACACACATTTGAACATTTTTGGAAAATTGTTACGCTTCAAGGAATGTTCCTATCATAGCAACAAACAGAAAACAACAAAAATACATGCTGCTCATGGATGAAACATGTTTTTATATTATTTTGATTTCAGAGGTAGAAGCTGCAATTATACACATATTTGAAAGTACCTTTTATCTCTGAAATCAGTGAGATTCAGTTGTTTTCATATTTATTGCGGCATCATCCATGTCTCTCGATAATTTACTAACGCAGGGAAAGCAAATGTATAAAACTAATTCGTTAATTAAGCATATAAAGTGATTAAAAACAAACGTTAAGTTTCGGCTGCTTTCTCCCCGCTAAGGGCTGTAGTGGCGTTCCAGCTATCAGATGGCAACAATTCTCACAGCAATGGGTATCGCGACTGTATGTGTTATACTGTGCGTATCAAGGCAGGCCTCTCGCCAAGCACCTATTAGGACCAGAATTCGCGCTCGGCGCCACGACGAATTCATGCCTTTACTCCAAGAGTGGAAGGCTCTTAAAAATAGAATTCGCAAACTATGGCAACGTTTCTGGAATCCGCACGACGGACGAGGATTGAAACGTCTCTCTACACAACTACACTATCGTGTTGTGAAACGCAGTTTAGAAGTCTGGGAGGGTAAAATGGCTACCCTGATGCTTCAGGCTAGGAATGAGTGGAAACTAAAACTAAATCTTCTTAGCCCACGATCAGCCAGCCTTGTCATTCAGGGCCCAGCATGTTGCATATACGACCCCCTGGAACCGGGAGAACACTTCACCTCAACTCACATGGTACAAAAGGCACAGGACATCATAAAGGAAGACAAGGAAACTAATATAGTTATCCAATAGGCGGAGGACAATAGACAGACTGCACGAAGGGATGAACCTCTTCTAACAGTACCAACAAAAGTCAAGACTGTCACTCGCAGCCTCGCATCACATTCGGCCCCGGGACTTGATGGGACCATGAACGAACAACTCAAACAACTGCCGCAGAAGCCATTGGTGTTCGTCCCGAGGATCTTCAATAGTTGTCTTCAACTGAGCTAATTCCCAGCAGCTTAGATAACAGCTCGCCTTGTACCGATTCCCAAGCCAGGAAAGGAGAATACAGACACTTGCCTGACTCATACCTCTCCCTCATGCGATTGCACTGTAGCTAATGTGCGGATCAACTGCAACAGTGGCAAGAACACTAATTTCCCCGCCACTCCCCTCCACCTCTTATTTCGTCACTTGTTCCTTTTTGTTATGTAGTCTAGGTATGGTTCAAATGGTTCTGAGCACTACGGGACTTAACTTCTGAGGTCATCAGTCCTCTAGAACGTAGAACTACTTAAACCTAACTAACCTAAGGACATCACACACATCCATGCCCGAGGCAGGATTCGAACCTGCGACCGTAGCGGTTGCGCGGTTCCAGACTGTAGCGCCTAGAACCGCTCGGCCACACCGGCCGGCCGTCTAGGTATTACACTACCACTGTCAGTAAGTGGGTGTTATGTTGACGAGTTGCGCAATGGATTGATTTGACAAGTACCCTTTGGCTCCTGCAAGAAGCAATTTCCAACCTATTGATTGGCGACTCCATGGAGTGTTCTGTGCACCACGACCAGGCTCAGTTGCGTGATCGCTCTAAGCTTGTTGATACCAGTGCCTACCAATTTTAATTGTATATTACAGCACTGAGGATGGTCACTAAGTGACCGAAAATCGATTTTGCGGATAATAAAACAAAAAAATACGACAAATGCTGATTCTCCTTCCAATTTCCAACCTACATTACTACAGAAGTCAGACAGACGCTCCTAACGTACCAAAAATGCCTGAATAACTTTCAGCAACAAATATCTTCTGGAGTCGTCCGCTTTAAGGAAGAGACACAAAAATATTCTATTTTCTTATTTAACTAGTGGGATACTTGGGTACTGGAGCATTGCTAGTTAGTGTAAGAAAAACATTAAACGAACCGAAAATATTATTTAATGCAAAATCTGAGAAAATCAAGTGAAACTTTTATTTATAAACTGATACACAAATTTCCGGGTTCTTTTCGGAATAGGAGGTTACCTCTTATGGATAGGAATCATGTTAATGAAATTTATATACAAATTGAGGGAAAACTCTTTTATCCATTTTCTTTAAGAATGTTATTTACTCGGCAGAATGGCTGAGAGCCGCGCCTACTCAACTTGAATAATTATCCGATTGAATTTTTATAAGTACGGTCGAGGCTGTCACGTGAGAAATGTAATGGAGTGACGCGAATGAAGTATGTTATTTCCAATGGAGGAAAGAAGGGGCTCGCATACACTGTAGCGCACAATACCGTGAGCTGTGACGACTGCTGCCTGCGTCGTTCGCCGCTGAAAACTAACAAACCTATCTCTTTCTATCTGGATTGACCTTCGCCAATCGAACTCTCACTATGCCTTGAAGTCAAGGACTCCTATCTGCCCCTAGTCTAACTATTGACGTGGTACACCAGTCAGATAATCAGTCCACCGCGATGCCGCAGGCGCTAACTAATACTCTGTCTGTGCTCACACCGCGCATTAAGTGTTGCGGCCAACACAGTGAACAAACGCTTAATCGCGAGCGACTCAATACAGAGTATCACTCCGATTTGCTAGTGACAGAGGTGCCCTCTCAGTGCAGTACTGAGAAGAGGCTTCGTTCCTCGCTCTCTGCATACACGTATCAGCGCACTCGCTCCCGCTACGTGTTCCCGCTTCAAGAGCGTCACTGGAACGACCCCTCTCCACGCAAAAAGCGAAAGGATACATCATCCGCTGTCCTTCCCTCACTCCTCCGGCTCATTGCGTCAGAAATAGTCTGCCAGTCAGCGTTACTCTTACAAACGGGAGAATGGAGCTCCGTTTAAGCCGACCAAACCGGAAATATATAGTATCTGCGTTAGGCGTTGACTGTCCACCTGTGAGAACTATGAAACAGTGCACTAGGTTCAAAATGGTTCAAATGGCTCTGAGCACTATGGGACTTAACATCTATGGTCATCAGTCCCCTAGAACTTAGAACTACTTAAACCTAACAAACCTAAGGACATCACACAACACCCAGTCATCACGAGGCAGAGAGTGCACTAGGTCCATCAAAAATGCGTATGCTGGGGCTCTCCGAAGCAATACAGAAGGTTTTGCTTCTAAGGTGAACACGCAGTCCATTATCCCTTTTCTCTGGCAAAAACTGTTTTGCTCCTTAGGCGGTCGGCCGGTCGGCGGAGCTGCGTGCTAACTCACCCTACTACGGAATTTTCCAGCGGGCTGGTTGCCTCCGCCGAACAAAAACTCCTGTGGCCGTCGTGTCTTGAATGTTTGTGTACGCCAGCCTCGACTTTTTAATCTCGGTGCGCACTTGCGATTTATTAATTAGATTTACATATAGATTAAATGGAAATATGTAAAATTGACTCTACCCTATCGAGTCTGGACTCGAATGTAACGTCTTGATACGCAGAATACGATGGTGAGGTCGGAATATGTAAGAAATGAAGGAGACCATGCCATCTTACACGACTTTCACATAACTGGTTGAAAGGACTGGTAAATAATTGCTGATATGGTTGATGTCTATTGGAATTCTTGCCACATACAGTGCACAAGAACGAACGGCGATCTTCCTACACTCTCCACACACCATGAGTATTTTGGCTTTTACCACATTGGTAAATCCCATTGGTCACTCACGGACTACTGCTTGGAGTATCGCACGCTGAGTAGCAGATCGCAGTGCACTCTAGGAACACGCAAGGACATGGCTGAAACATAACAACATCGTACCTGGCAACTACGCATGTTGAATGGCACAAACAAGTGTCGATGCAGGTACCTTTCAAAACATAGTGTATCGTAAAAGACTCGCTCTGTAATCCTGCAAGAAATTTAAATTCGTTAATGTCAATCGGCATTGTTCCGTTTAAAAATGTGTATTTTTGCACAAAAAATACATGTTCTAAGCATTATTCCAATCTGTTTATGGGCTAATAATAAGAGGCCACGATTACCAGTCCATTCTGTGGAATCCGCACGCCAATAGCAGTTTCCATTATCACGATATTAGCGGTACAAGTTTTAGATGATTCTTCGCCCTGTAATTGTCTTGTTCCTATTTGCCACTAAACTAATTACATTTACCATTTCAGAACGATACTGAACTTCCTCTGGGCCTATTGAATACTAATCTGTTGCCTTTAAACTAAATTTAAAATTTGCGTTGTCTGTGGTGTACGGAAAGCCACGAAGATGGTGTGCTAGAGCAGCTCATAACCACAATCGGGTTTCCACACTGGAAACTGATGGCGAAAATGACTTTATATATATATAGCGCCCCACTTCGGGCTGCAGCGGCTGCACAGCAGAATCGATAGTAGTGAGGTGGCGCGCCCGGAATATGGGCGACACTCCCCCTGTGAAAGCTGTGGCCGGAAATATCTCGACGTGGAGAAAAGACGAGACGGGCAAAGAACGTCTGCCGAGAAAGCGGCGCGGTAAACGAGCCCAGAACAATGGCAGGAGGTTCGCTTCCGAGAGGCGCGGCGATGCGGCGGGGGGTCGCGGGGAGCGGCCAGCGGTGGACCGACCGATTCCTTCCTGCGAGGGGGGGGGGGGGGGGGGGGGGAGAGAGCTGCCGCGGTGTGTGGCGCTGCGCTGATTACACGGGAGCGCGAAAGACGCTGCCCGGCTGCCGCCAGCTGTGTCTGTCTGTCCACCGGGACGGCGCGTGCGCAGCTCGCAGCCAGCTCATTGTGTTGTTCCCTCCGTCTGCCGGTAGCCGCCACCACGTCCCTGGTGCACCGTCTCCCCAGAGGGCCTTATCTGCAGAGCCACGACCACGTACGCGCAAAGACGCGACCATTGTTTGTTTGGTCGGAGAGCTGCGAGGTATTGTATGTAATACTGTGAGGAGGACGAAGTACCGGGCGCGAGGACTGTCATTCGCCAGTTCTGCGTCATGTTTTTGGCCTGTAGCAGAACCGAAGAGTCCAGCTCTCACTCGTGAAATTCTGAAGGCGCCTCAAAAAGACGAAACGCACCCAATAAAGCGTATACTGTTTTTGCAACGTAGACTGCCCTTCTCCTACTGAAAATACACTACTGGCCATTAAAATTTCTACACCACTAAGATGACGTGCTACAGACGCGAAATATAGCCGACAGGAAGAAGATGCTGTGATATGCAAATGATTAGCTTTTCAGAGCATCCACACAAGGCTGGCGCCGGTGGCGACACCTACAACGTGCTGACATGAGCAAAGTTTCCAACCGATTTCTCATACACAAACAGCAGTTGACCGGCGTTGCCTGGTGAAACGTTGATGTGATGCCTCGTGTAAGGAGGAGAAATGCATACCATCACGTTTCCGACTTTGATAAAGGTCGAATTGTAGCCTATCGCGATTGCGGTTAATCGTATCGCGACATTGTTGCTCGCGTTGGTCGAGATCCAATGACTGTTAGCAGAATATGGAATCGTTGGGTTCAGGAGGGTAGTACGGAACGCCGTGCTGGATCCCAACGGCCTCGTATCACTAGCAGTCGAGATGACAAGCATCTTATCCGCATGGCTGTAACGGATCGTGCAGCCACGTCTCGATCCCTGAGTCAACAGATGGAGACGTTTGCAAGACAACAACCATCTGCACGAACAGTTCGACGACGTTTGCAGCAGCATGGACTGTCAGCTCGGAGACCATGGCTGAGGTTACCCTTGACGCTGCATCACAGACAGGAGCGCCTGCAATGGTGTACTCAACGACGAACCTGGGTGCACGAAGGACAAAACGTAACTTTTTCGGATGAATCCAGGTTCTGTTTACAGCATCATGATGGTCACATACATGTTTGGCGACATCGTGGTGAACGCACATTGGAAGTGTGTATTCGTCATCCCCATACTGCCGCATCACCCGGCGTGGTGGTACGGGGTGCCATTGGTTACACGTCTCGGCAACCTCTTGTTCGCATTGACGGCACTTTGAACAGTGGACGTTACATTTCAGATGTGTTACGACCCGTGGCTCTACCCTTCATTCGGTCCCTGCGAAACCCTACATTTCAGCAGGATAATGCAAGACCGCATGTTTCAGGTCCTGTACGGACCTTTCTGGATACAGAATATGTTCGACTGCTGCCCTGGCCAGCACATTCTCCAGATCTCTCACCAATTGAAAACGTTTGGTCAATAGTGGCCGAGCAACTGGCTAGTCACAATACGCCAGTCACTATTCGTGATGAACTGTGGTATCGTGTTGAAGTTGCATGGACAGCGGTACCTGTACTCGCCATCCAAGCTCTGTTTGACTCAATGCCCAGGCGTATCAAGGCCGTTATTACGTCTTGAGGTGGTTGTTCTGGGTACTCATTTCTCAGGATCTGTGCACCAAATTTGCGTGAAAATGAAATTAGATGTCAGTTCTAGTATAATATATTTGTCCAATGAATACCCGTTTATCATCTGCATTTCTTCTTAGTGTAGCAATTTTAATGGCCAGTAGTGTATATCAAGGTTGCTGCACCATGGCCATAGAGTGAGAGGATTGTCCGTATCACCGTAGGCACTACAAGCATCGATCGTTTGAAACCCAGGACGCTCTATTGGTTAGCATCTAAATACGATAGTTTCTGTCATTCCCTATGAAAAAGTAGCAGTTGGAGACGTCTCGGTTGACAGTTGATAACGCCGGCTGATTGTCCACGTGAAACCTATTGGGGCCCCTTTGTGGAAAATATACGTTTATTACAGACATTTAATTTACACCGTAAAGACAGATACAGAGCCTCAGTATCACAGATATGCAGGGTGTTTCCGTAAGAGCCTGGAAAAATTTAACAGCACGTAGAGGATGCTCCACTGAACAATTGTCGAAGTAGCGAACCTGGGTTCATAGAAGCCACTTAGGGAGGTAACAAGAATAAAATCACATTACAGTGTACTTTTTAATTCACATTATTTACAGTTAACTGCAAATACCATCATTAACACAATGAACGTAGCATTTGCACTGAATCTTACAAAATGTGCTGAAACTGATGGCCATCAACCTCAGTGCATGACACCGGCGAAAAAGATTCTGACACACGCTGACAAATATCCCTGGTATGTTTCGAATCACTTCACAGGCAGTTGGAATTCTGGCAACTAATTCCATTTCCGTATCCTCTGGGGTCTTATACTCAAGTGGCTATAGATGTCCCCACAGGAAATAACCAACGGGATTCAGGTTATATTACAACGGCCTCTGTGGCATTGTAGCGAGAAGGAACCGACTCTGCCCTGCTTCTCTGGTTTCTGTATCGCTAACCTGGTGTCTTGCTGCTTCCGTAGTCCCCCGTCGCTCACCAGGCACCAGGTTCAATGTAGATTGTGATCCTGCTGATGTGGGGTGTGTCGGGATGTCAGTTATTAAATATTAACAACATTTTTTGCTGTATTCGTTTTAATAAAGAAAATACTTTGAGGCACACGTCATAGAATACCAATATGGCGGCTCTTGGCTACGCCGTTATATTCAACCCTTTACAACACATTAACACATTTCTCACTTTCCATACTCGTGATATACGTTGCCCACGACACGTGGCGTTCACTGATAACTAACCTTCACTTTATATTTTGTTTAACAACTGGAATATTTACTCGCAACCGTTCTTTGGGAGCCGTCCCCAGTTACTCGACCGTGCGTTTTGAGTGGCGCCTCGCTACTGATTGGTTCAAATGGCTCTGAGCAGTATGGGACTTAACTGTTGAGGTCATCAGTCCCCTAGAACTTAGAACTACTTAAACCTAACTAACCTAAGGACATCACACACATCCATGCCCGAGGCAGGATTCGAACCTGCGACCGTAGCGGTCACACGGTTCCAGACTGTAGCGCCTAGAACCGCTCGGCCACTCCGGCCGGCGCCTCGCTATTAACTCGCCCTGTCTTCCCTCAGCCAAAAAGGACATTTCATTCGTTCCCTATACATATACATCCAAACTTTCAGACAATGGGCGTTTAGGTCGCTGTTGCCAAGCGAATCTGACGTCACGTTTGCGGACATTATGACAGAAGTTTGTCTCGAAACCTTGTCTCAGATTGTAAGATCCTACTCCCGAATAGTCCCTACTAAGGTTGCACAACATTGCCTCCTATGATTTTATCGCTAAAGCTCCTTGCTGGCGCATAATTGTCAGATGTACATGTAGCCTGGCTGCTACTGAGCATTCCCGATCGCATAAATGTGCCTAATACTTGGCCTAAACACGTGAATGGAATGCACGTACGCATTACAATACGATCTCGCAAGCCACGGAATAGGATCTATCCTTACAATCAAGCGAACAGGGAATACAGTAATGAGATGGTTGTGGACATCCACACTGAAGTGAGGCAGTGCACCGTCACGTTGTACCACATCCTCTCACGAACAGCCAAGGGTGCGTTCTCCAACAACTCAGGCAGAACTCTTTGCACGAACATCAACCACAGGTGGCCATTCTGACGTCCACGTAGAAGACATGGCCCAATGAGGCTGTCACCTACAACGCCGGCACAGATACTCACAGCAAAACGTAGATGACGGCGTGACTCTGCTACAGCGTGAGGGTCTCCCTCATCCCACAAATGTCTAGTCCTGCTGTTCGAAATAGCATCACGATCGAATGAGTCCCCCTCAGTAAACAGCACGACCTGGAGGAAATCTGGTCGATCAATCCGTTGTTGGAGTAACCACTGACACAATGCTTTCAGATCGAAACTGGAGAGTTTCCTCATGCATCACTCCTATTTTGTTGAGGAGTTCCTTGAAAAATTAATCTGATTCTTATGTAATATTGTTGATTGCGTTCAAACTTATGGCTTGACTTTTTTGGGTTCACAAACATTTTATTTTTATGTGCTATTACTTTTATGTTGTAATTTCGTGTACTGACACGTTCCATGAGCTTGGAAATTCGCTCCTCAATTTGGTCCTACGGAACTAGACGTGTAAATAAATAAATAAATAAATAAAATTCGACCCTTGGTGCAAAGTCGGTCACAAGCATTGTATGGACTCGTTGTGGATCATATGGGTGTAATTTTGCTCAAGGAGTATTGGCCACACGCTAGTATGTGGAGTGCCCATTTTAAGAGCAATACAACCAGTGCTTTTAGTAGGGTCCGCTGCAACACGTTCCAGCACCTCGGGTGGGCGAGTGGTCCTCATGTTGCCAGGTCACTCGTTTCTTCCTTCCAGGGAACCAGTCTCCCACATTCGTCGATCGAGATATATGAACACTTGTCATGACGGATGATGCCTGTTAGGAAGTCGTTCCCTGTACAATCTTTCTACAGCGAGAGCTTTGGAGTGTACTCCCCTATACACAAGGTGCATGCTAGTGAATTCTGCGAAACTGTACTGGTACTGCTCCATAGTATTGTACTGTGCGTCTCTGAGTAGCACTGAGTAATGAGTGGGTCTGTCGTTGATTCATAGCATGTTCTGTCACGGGACAACGTAAATACGATACAAAAGAGCCACCTTATGGACAAGTAAAGTAAACAAAACCTGCATCACGACTTCCTAGTAACCGGGCTTGCCTTCCTTGTTTCTCTGCAGGAAATAAAGAACCTACGTGTAAATAAACAGCACCGTATGTGTAAACTTGTACGCATGTTAGTTGTAAATAAGCTGAAAACAGTAGTTAGACAAAGCGGTAGACAAGTTTACTTCCATATCTCCTGAAGCTGGCTTCTCCGACCACAGGTTGCCTACCTCAAAATTGTTCAGTGGAGCATCCTCTGTGTCCTGTTACATTTTTGCACGCTCTTACGGAAGCACCCTGCATGTAATGGAGTCCAGAACGCCAACGATCCCTTCAGTACCGATGGACACCAGGCTCGAACTTTAAGGGAATCGGCGAAATGGCGCGAGTAATGAGGATAATGGGCAAGGGGCACGACATTAGTACTGTGTGGATAAGTTGAGCGTGCTATGATAGTCCGTGCAGCTGCAGTGACCACTGTGTCCGTACGGCTCCCTGATCAGAGCGTCTGCCTAGTAAGCAGGAGTCCCGGCTTCGAAGCCCAGTCCAGCACGAGTTTTCAACTTTCGCTGATGATTTCAGTCAATGCCCTCTCGCATCAAACGTCTGTAATTCGTCTATGTCTTAATGAGCCACTTTTGTGATAAAAAGGTTAAGTTTTAATGGCCCATAGAGACTGGGGTGATTGGAGAAACCTCGTTCTGGTCTGCACAAAGGCGGAACAGCAAATGCGTTGTGGCTTGTTCAAAGAACCACCTCTCAGTTCCACGAAGTGATTACAGAATGTGGGGTAAATCTGAATTAGGTCGGCTCCATGGGGATCTGAGCTGCGTCCTTGCGCGAAAGAGTGCAGAACTTGCACAAAGCGAGACTTCTAATGCGGCGAGTAGTAGTTCGGTCACATCGTTCTTCCGGAATTATTAATTTCTTCCACATTCATTTTCTCTTCCTTTCACCTCCTTCGACTTCGCTCGTTTCCTACCTTGAGTCGGAGCTTGACATGCATTGTAGTACTTCCAGTAACAATGTTGTGGTGCACACATCACACAATAGCCGCGATGGAAATCGTTTAACCTTTATGCGGAGGAGAATTACTCTGTCATTTAGTCCTTCACGTACAGAACTCGAATTATGTCCTCTATGTGACACAGTGCTCCAAAAAGAGACTTTATCTTCGGAAAATTTGTTCATCTTTTGTTGCCCGCTCGATCGTTATTTGCCCCTTAGTGGCTCAAATGAGGAAAGCTGTTAAAGAGATGGTGTTTGGTTTGAACACCATTGTGTTAACCAAGCATCGTCCGATTTGTAACAGTATGACATTCCTACCTTCAACAACTGGACATCTTATCAACCACATACTCTGGAATCAGTAAGTAGATCAGCAGTTCTATCATGTTTCACTTACACTCTGTCAGAGACGAAAGAGACTAAAAGCATAAGAAAGACATTCTAGAAGTGATTCCTTGCGTTATAGACCCTCTGCTGTTCCTTATCTATATAAACGATTTAGGAGAAAATCTCAGCAGCCATCTTAAATTGTTTGCAGATGACGCTGTCGTTTATCGTCAAGTAATGTCATCAGAAGATCTAACAAATTGCAGAACGATTTGGAAAAGATATTTGTATGGTGTCAAAATTGGCAATCGACGCTAAATAACTAAATGTGCGCGGTCACTCACAAGAGTGCTAAAAGGAATCCGTTAAACTTCGGTTACATGATAAATCAATCAAATCTAAAGGCCGTAAATTCAGCTAAATGGCTAGTAACTTAAATTGTAACGATCACATAGATAACATTGTGGAGAAGGACAACCAAAGACTGCGATTTATTGGAACAGCACTTACAACATGCAACAGATTTACTAAAGAGAGTGCCTAAGCTACTCTTGTCGGTCCTCTTTTGGAGTACTGCTGCGCGGTGTGGGATCCCTACCAGATAGGGTTAACGAAGTAAATCGAGAATGTTCAAAGAAGAGCAGCACGTTTTGTGACAGCGAGAAATAGGGGAGAGGGAGTCATGGATATGATACAGGATTCGGGACGGATAACATTAAAACAAGGGCGTTTCTCGTTGCAGCGGTATCTTCTCACGAAATTTCAATCACCAACTTTCTTCTCCGAATGCGAAAATATTTTGTTGATGCCGACCTAAATAGGGAGGAAGGATGATCATAATAAAAATGTTCAAATGTGTGTGAAATGCCGGCCGGAGTGGCCGAGCGGTTCTAGGCGCTACAGTCTGGAGCCGCGCGACCGCTACGGTCGCAGGTTCGAATCCTGGCTCGGGAATTGATGTGTGTGTTGTCCTTAGGTTAGTTAGGTTTAAGTAGTTCTAAGTTCTAGGGGACTGATGACCACAGCGGTCAAGTCCCATAGTGCTCAGAGCCATTTGAACCATTTGTGTGAAATCTTATGGGACTTTACTGCTACGGTCATCAGTCCCTAAGCGTACACACTACTTAACCTAAAGTATCCTAAGGACAAACACACACACACCCATGACCGAGGGAGGACTCGAACCTCCGCCGGGACCAGCCGCACAGTCTATGACTGCAGCGCCTCAGACCGCTCGGCTAATCCCCCGCGACAGATGATCACAATAAAATAAGGGAAATCAGAGCTAGCACGAGAAGATATAGGTGGTCGTTTATTCCGCATGCTGTTAGAGATTGGAATAATAGAGAATTATTGTGAAAGTGGTTCGATGAACCCACCTCCAGGTACTTAAGTGTGATTTGCAGAA
Organism: Schistocerca americana; assembly: GCF_021461395.2. Classification (NCBI taxonomy): domain Eukaryota; kingdom Metazoa; phylum Arthropoda; class Insecta; order Orthoptera; family Acrididae; genus Schistocerca; species Schistocerca americana. The sequence continues at coordinate 155,424,973 of NC_060124.1, read as the reverse complement.
TAGCCATGTAGATATAGATATAGAATATAAAGAGATTCGACTCTGGGTACTTCGAAAGTATCATCCGATATTTCCCCTGAGAGACACCATGTTACCAAGTGACAATGGTCTAACACATTAATCTCTGAGTCTAACCAACGAAGTGTTGAATACAGAAGCGTAGACACATATTCGCGACAGTGAAAGCTAGAAATTTTAACGTGATCTCATGCACACTGAGGAAATACTCTACACGCACTGAGCAGAGCTAAATTCACAATATTGCAAGAGTGATGAAAATAAAAGTGTTAAAGGATAACACAAATGACTCCTGAGGCAGACGCGGAACACACGTGGCGCAGGTTATCGCAACAGAAAGTTCTACGTAATGAGAGCACTACGTATTTCATGACCTGAACAGAGTCTATGCAGTTGACACCGTTTCATGACACTGATGAGGCTTGAAACGTAAAAAATGGATAAGTAAATACACGAAAGATATTATTTTTTGTCGTAATTCCACCGGGAAGAACCTCCAGGGAAAAAATCAATTAATTAATAAAGCTGTGAACAAGAATTTTAATTCGACGTGACTGTTAGATACGCTTGTAGCAAACATTAGATTTCGAGGCGCGTCGTCTATTTAGCGAGTAAATTTGACGAAGTCTACTGGTTGGCAAGGGATTCGGTGTAATCGGTCAAGGCTTGTTAGGAACGAATTTCGTATGGAATAGAATTAACTGCACGCTTCTAATTGCCACATGTGGATCATTCCGTGTTATAACTTTTCAAATTGATGTTAAAAGAAAGTGAAGTTTGGAGGTAGCAGATCTGAGGTTGCATATTTAGAACTTTTCTTGAATGATACTGCAATGGCGTCGTTTGCGATCGTGTTACGTGCTATGGAGCGTACTCTCATGATTTGGGATTGGTTGTAACGTCAGCTGTTTTGACAGAGATGATTAGCATTCACTGCCAATAGTTGCTAAGATTGTCGGCTGAGGTAAAGACAAGAAGGGGGACGCAGCAATCTGGTGAATCTGTTGATTACTCAAGAATGTTCACTCGGATCAACCAGCGAAGTTAAATTCTGGACTTGTAATTAAGCTCACATCCTGATCTGATCTCCCTCCCTTTGACTTCCGCAACTTATTGCAAAGAATGACCATCTGATTCTTACCCAAGTACTTACTAAAACTGAGTAACTTTTGTATTGGGAGACAAACTGTAATAAGAAAGGAACATTATGCGCCTCACATTATGTTAGTACGAGAGGTATTCAGAAAGTGAGGAACGATCGGTCGCGAAATGGAAACCACTGTGAAAATCCGACGAGGCTTTTCACAGACGTTTTGGGCAGCGTCTCTAGTATGCTCGTCGGTTGCAACAAGACGCTCTTTTCAGTTGTGAGAGAAGTGTGAGCGAGTAAAGGTGCCTAGAACAATAATGTCTCCCACCAAGACTTTGGTCCCTTTAATGCCCCAAACCAACCAACCATCTCCCACCAAGTAGGAGGGCCTGCTGAGAGGCTTCGCCTTAATGAATGCAGCCCACCTAACACAACTGCCACGCACTTCCTTCTTCATGGAAATTCTCAGATGCACTCTCCAGGGGTAGTGAAGACACTCATGCAGCCTTTTCGATGGGAAGTGTTCTCTCTTCTCACTGTACTATCTGTTCACATGAAACGCTGGATACGAAGACAACACTTGGGCGCAGGCTGCCATCTATAGACCAGTGTAGAGAATTATCGGAAAGCACAGGCGGCTGCCTTCTATGACGATGGTGTTGGAAATTTGGTATAACGCTCCGACAAATATCTAAGTAGGAGCGGAAACTATGTAGAGAAGTACGTGGAAGGTGTAACTAAATGTACAAAGAAAAAAGTTTTTACTTTCACTGTGGTTTCCATTTCGCGACCGATCCTTCTTTACTTTCCGGCCATCCCTCGTAAATCAACAGCGCAGTGTATAGTTTCATGACTGCTCCTAATGAGTGTTCCAAATGAAAATTCCATATGTCGCTCCTTCCATTGCTAGCATATACGAGGGTCGTACTGAAAGTCATGAGCAATTTGTTAATAATGTATAAATTTTTTTATAGAAATCACGTACATTGTTTTAACCTATAGAGTTTTCTGCCACTTTTCAATATATTCTCCATTTCTTTCTATACATTTTTCTCATCGTTATCTGACGGCAGAAGTCTGTTATGGCAGCCCGAAGACACTGACGTATATAGAATGAGATTTACACTCTGCAGCGGAGTGTGCGCTGATATGAAACTTGCTGGCAGATCAAAACTGTGTGCCGGACCGAGACTCGAACTCGGGACCTTTGCCTTTCGCGGGCAACTGCTCTACCAACTGAGCTACCCTAGCGCGACTCACGCCCCGTCCTCACAGCTTTACTTCTGCCAGTACCTCGTCTCCTACCTTCCAAACTTAACAGAAGCTCTCCTGCGAACCTTGCAGAACTAGCACTCCTGAAAGAAAGGATATTGCGGAGACATGGCTGAGCCACAGCCTCGGGGATGTTTCCAGAATGAGATTTTCACTCTGTAGCGGAGTGTGCGCTGATATGAAACTTCCTGGCAGATCAAAACTGTGTGCCGGACCGAGACTCGAACTCGGGACCTTTGCCTTTCGCGGGCAAGTGCTCTACCAACTGAAAGGCAAAGGTCCCGAGTTCGAAGTCTCGGTCCGGCACACAGTTTTGATCTGCCAGGAACTTTCACCGACGTATATGTTTCTAGATGACCTCTAGCGATTCGCAGCGTTGGCTAGTAGTTGTTCCACACGTAACTGAAAATAGTGTAGTCAGTAGTTGCCAAGTCTAGACTGTAGGGAGTGTGCGGAAGCCTTTCCCATTGAAATGGCCCATTTTCCTTTTCGGTGACAAGCAGCGTGGGGTAGTGCATTATTACACTGCAGATCGACCTTTTTCCCAGGGCGTTTATCGAACGAAGCTCCAAAAGTATCGGAATGTAGTGGCCAGCACTTAGCGTCTGGTTAAGTACAGAAAAATCAGCCAAGAAGCAACTTTCTAAATCTCAGAAGACGCTACCGGTAAATGTCCCAGCAAATAAGACTGCTCCACCTTCAATTTTCTTAAATGGCTAGTCTACTTGGTGGTTTTGTTTCCGGCTCATAGTGATACAAGTGGCTTTCATCATCTGTCTCAAAAGTCATCAAAAATCGTCTCCTTCACTTCGAATTCTCAGAAAAAATCTTTGGACGCTAGTTCATTCCTGAACTTTCCGGTCTTTGGTTAACAAGCGTCGGTCTGAACGGGTACAAACGTGTAGATATCCGAGGAGCTGAATCGCGACCTATACTGCACTACTTCCCATTGCATGTTTTATTGCGATTTCATTCATAATGATACTTCTTGCTTGTGTAATGAACTCGAGACCTCTTTTCTTTTTGCTTACCGTAGTGCACATTCGAGGGCGACCGCTGAGAGACGGATCATGGGTCTTCTTTTATGAGTTTCACCCTTCTCTTAAGAGTGTTGATACCGACGCACCCATCTCCGCACGCACGCTCAAGTCGTAGATGAATTTCCGCTACAGATTTTTCCTCTCTAACGAGGAGTTCAACGACAGCCCAGTGTCGAAACCAGTCATCTGTATCTTACATTTTGTAAATACAGGGCGATTCAAAAAGAAACAACAGATGTCACAGAGAAACTGTGAAAGACAAAACACATTGTACATGTCGCTGGATAGAAGAAGGTTCATAGTTTTATGTTAGCATAGATACTATACCATAAACTCAACATGAGCACCATGCTTTGCTCGAGAAACACCGAAATGGTAGCCAGTTTCATTCGACACACCGATCAACATGTCCTTGTTTGTAGAATCGACAACTTCAACAATACGATTTCTCAGCTCTTGAAGAGTATCTGCCATAGCTCTGGCTTTTATGTACTCCCATAAAAAAAATCACAAGGTGTGAGGTCTGGTGACGTGGGAGGCAAAGAGCAGTGAACAAGGTCTTGCTGTCCACCTCTTCCAATCCAACTTTGTGGGATGCTGTTGTTAAGATAACGTCGCATCTGAAGATGAAAGTCATGCGGGATGCCACCAGGCTAAAAATGGAATCATTGGTATCTGCGAGAAGTTGGGGAAACAGTCAGTTTAACAGCATGATCAGGTGTGACATTTCTGTAACAGTTTGCTCCGCAAAAAGAAACGTACACAAATTCTGTGAACAGAAACGGCACAAGACGCAGCTGTTGATTACTCAGTTTCGGTGAGTCTGTTTCTTTACTTCATCTTCTAGACGAAACTTCGATTCTTCAGAAAAGATGAGTCATTCGGAAAAAGTGTCGGCTGTTGTATCCTGGAGAACTGAAACGGAAAATTCGTAACTTCTGATATGGTCGCCGGGACACAACTGCTGCAGTAACAGCAACATGTAAAGGGTCGTATACAGGCGTTATTTCAGAACACGCCACACCAGTGTTTGAGGATGCTGAATTTCCTGGACTGCCCGTCCTGTGGAATTCCTAAGGCTCCGTATAAACGCATCTCGGATACTCTGCAAATTTTCGTCATACGTCCGTAGCCGACCACTGCTCTTCCCTTTGCGTATGCAACCAACTACCAAGAACTTTGTGTGCTGGTCTTAAATCTGCTTGCGCAGAAGCGGCATCTTTCTGAATCGACGGCGGAAAGCACGTTGCACCTGAACAATGGACTGACTTCGTGGAAATTCCAACACACAAAATAATTTCTCTTTCGACGTAGGCGCCGTGTTGCTACAAATAAACGACAGCGCAGCTGTGTCAAAACTTTGAACATTCCTCTATCCAGTGATATACATACCGTGTTTCTATCTTTTGTAGTTTCTCTGCAATAAACAACTGAAATTTTTCTTTTTGAATCACCCAGTACAGCCTGTGGTGAGGTTAGGAAACTTAATACCGTGACATTGTGTCATAACATTAATGAGATGATACAGCACTTTTAATTACATTATTGGAACTCCACTCGTAACAGAGAGTTGCTCCCGATTTTCAGTCTCTCGTCTCTCGCGTAACGTTAACATGTTTTTTTTTTTTTGTGTCACCATCAAGAAAAATCATAGGAATACCGATACGTAGCTAAACGAAAATATTACTTTACGGCCAATTTCGGTGTTCTTTTGTCTCCCATTTTTGCCAAATTCGGTGTTTTCTGTTGTTATTATGCATATGCATGTTATTTAACACTTTTGCCGAATTTGCTATTAACTATTTCCAAAATTCGGACATTTTTTTCAAGTTGGGTGCAGTTTTTGCCAAATTTGGTGTACTTTTTGCTACATTTAGTATCTTTTTGTGCTAAAATCGAAATCGTTCTTGTCAAAAAAAGTATATATTTTACGAATATTTGGCGTTTTTTTAAATATTCGGTGTTACTTTTTTGCCAAATATGGTCTTACTCATTGCCAGATTCGATGTTACATTTTTTTCCAAATCCGGTATTATTTTTTCGTGAAATTCGGTCTTTATTTTTTGCGAAATTGTGTCCGTACTTTTTGCAAAATTCGATGTTTTTTTACGAATTAGGTGTTACTTTTCTGCCTTATTTTTACCAAATTAGGAGCTAATTTTTGCAAAATTTGATTTTTTCATATTTTTGTTTTGACAAATTTAATTTTTTTTACCAAATTAGTGGTCTATGAGAAATGTAATGTTACTATTTCACCAAACTGCAGGTTAATTTTTGCCAAGTTCTTCGTTACTTTCTTCAAATTTGTGCTAGTTCCCAAATACATTGTAATTTTTTTCGGAATTATATGTTGTTTTCGCCAAATTTCATTTTTATCTCAAGGTTGATGCTACTTTTTGCATCTGTGTTTTTGTCAAATTCGGTGATTTTTTGTCAAATTCGATATTAAATTTTTTCCATATGCTTTTTTTTATCAAATTCCGTGCTATTTTTGCTCATTTTGTTACTACTTCCGATGTCACATCAAAGTTCCTTATGCGAGAAAAGAAGTACCAGTTTAAGATTATACACGAACCCGAGCCTTGAGAAGATTATAAGTTAAAATACAGTTTTAATATTCCGTACTATCATTTACCAGTATTATTAAACTGCTATCCTCAAATTTATAACATTCTTAAGCAGGGTGTTCGCAAATTTCCATTACACACTTCTATGACTTGTATAGGTGAATGAGTACATCATATTCTGAACAGGAAGCCATGCTTGGAAACGTTATCCAGTGACGCCAGTTACAGGCAACAGTGCCTGTAAATGTGTGTAGATACTTGATGTTTCCTTTATGTCATTACAAACTTTGAAGAATGATGGAGGTGGACAAATTGATCAGTTCGAGGTAAGGGTCCCGTGTTGGGAAGTTGCAAGCGAGTATAACTCTGATACCTCTGACGGTGGAATACATGTATCGGAACTGTTGTCGCTAAGTATGTAGGTTATGCAACTTTCGGAGGTGGTAGTATGTATCAAAACAAAACAGCATGTTCAGTAAACATGGGTTCTAAAATGCATACCTAAGGAGCTATGAGCACTTGTTCATCTTCGCTTGTGTGAAACCCATCTCATCTATTGAACAACTGCTCATAGGTCTTTATGCATGCTTTTTACAGCCCATGTTCATTGGACATTTTTCTTGTTTTGGTCCATACTACCACCTCCGAAAGCTGCCTATCCTACGATCTTAGCAATCAAACAGTACCAGTGCATGTTTTACCACTGTAAGAGTATCAGAACAGCTTATAAATTTCTAACCTTTCGTTTCCGGCACAGGGACGATTATCTCAAATTAATACAGTTATCCTTCTTCATCGTCCTTGAAAGTATGTAACATCATCACGGATGCACCCTGTACATACATACCGTTACAGGTGCTGGCGCCTACAACTTTGATACTCTATACCGTAGTTGGGTGTTTCCAGGCATGGGTTCCTATTCAAAATATTATGTACTCAGCCCGCTCTACAAGTCCTAGAAGTTTATAATGGGAATTTCCGAACACCCTGTATGACAAAAATCACAGATATCGCGATATCTCATAAAGGTCGACGAATTCGCCCTATTTCGCTAAAAACCGCTAATTTCACGTCCTTTTTCGCCTTATCGTTTCCGCGAAATTTTCCTGTCCCTACTTATGTGGTCTGAACTGGGATGTCCTCTAATATACATCTACGTCTACATAGCTATACTGCAAATCACACGTAAGTGGCGGGCAGAGGGTTCATCGAACCACCTTCATAATAAATCTCTATTATTCCATTCGCGAACAGCAAGCGGAAATATGGAACACCTTTATATTTCTGTGCGAGCTCTGATTTTCCTTATTTTATTATGATTATTGTTTCTCCCTATGTAGGTCGGAGTCAACAAAATATTTTCACATTCGGAGGGGAAAGTTGGTGACTGAAATTTCGTGAGAAGGCCCCGCCGCAACGAGAAACGCCTTTGTTTTAATGATGTCCACCCCAAATCCTGTGTCATGTCCGTGACACAGTCTCCCCTATTTCCCCGCAATACAATACGCGCTGCCCTTCTTTGAACTCTCTCGAAGTACTCCTTTAATCCTATCTGGTAAGGATCCCACACCGCAGCAGTTCTCCAAAGGAGGGGGGACAAGCGTAGTGTAGGCAGTCTCTTTCGTAGAATCTGTTGCATCTTCGAAGTGTTCTTCCAACAAAACGCAGTCTTCGGTTCACCTTCCCCACAGCATTTTCTACGTGTTATTTCCAATTTAAATTGTTCGTAATTGTAATTTCTAGATATTTAATTCAATTTACGGCCTTTTGATTTGATTGATTTATCCTGTAGACGAAATTTATCGGACTCCTTTTGGCGTTGTTGAGGAAGACCTCACACTTTTCACTATTAAGGGTTAAACCCCAATTTTCACACCATACAGATATCTTATGTAAATGGTTTTGCAATTTGTTTTGATCTTCTGACGACTGTACTAGACGATAAACGACAGCGTCATCTGCAAATAACCTTAGACTGCTGCTCAGATTGTTTCCTAAACTGTTTATACAGATAAAGAACAGCAGAAGGTTAATAATACTACCTTTGGGAACGCCAGAAATCACTTCACTTTACTCGATGAATGCGAATTGCAATTTGCATGAAAATGCTGTGAGACCATGAAGTCATTTGGATGCACTTTTGATAACTTTTCTTATGTCTAGACCAAACTTACTTTTTTCCAACAACGTTCCGCTTTTCGACTTTACGTCATTTTCAAAGGCAGTGTACTGGCAGTCATATAAAACTGTTCATTAGATATAAGTTGACCCTTACACAGAAGATAACAGCAACCAACCACTTTTTACAATCCTGTTTATTTATTCAGATACCGCCGTTATCGATTTCGAACATTACAGGTTCTTCTTCAGACGGCTACTTCACGTTAAGACGCGTTTCATATTAGCTTTTGCTTTTTGTTTTCCTAAATGATGAAATTTCCTTGGGGTGTTGGTGCCTTACGACTAAAAAAAGATGTGAGACAATGTCTTTTAACTGTAATTATGACTCACAACGATTTAATATGACGTAAACAAATTATTAAAGTGAAGATGTTTTCGACAAAATAGCATGTTTATTAGGTACATTGTATCACGTCAGCATTCTCGTTCACGTGACAAGTCCAAACAGTTTGCACCTGTCTCGTGGTCTACAATCTTGATGTGATATAATGTCTCTAATGAACAGTTTTACATTGAAGAGCGTCGCGAGCACGCAGAACTCTCGCAACGCGACCTGGCAAAGATTCGACTAATGTCTGAAGTAGTGCTGGAGGAAACTGAATACTGCAGGGCTGTCCATAAATCCGTAAGAGCACGAAAAGGTGGAGATCTATTCTGAACAGCATTTTGACTAATTTTAAGAAAGATAGTACAGATTTTACATTCCAATCTCAGTTTTTTTTAACATTTTAGATGCGCATCACGGTTTTACCGTTGTTTACACTGATGGCTCCAAACAGGAGAATTTCCTTGGCTGTTCTGTAGTGTTCCCTGATCATGTTACCCGGATTCGTCTCCTTAATGAATATACCGTTTTCGCAGCCTAGCTCCACGTGATCCTCAAGGCACTGGAGCGGATGAATCGTGTTCGGGGCAATCGATTTCTCCTCTGCTCCGATTCTCTTAGTGCCTTACAATCATTGCAGAATCTGTACCCAACTGAGGAGATGGTCCAGCTGATATATGACCAACTGTACTTGCTCCAACGGCGGGGTAAGGAGGTGTTCTTCTACTGGGTACCTGGTCATATAGGAATATGGGGGCAATGAACAGGCCGATCGAGCTGCCAAGGAAGCCTGCAGAGAGCAGGATGTGGTCCAGTGTCCTATTCCCTTGCAGTCTATCGTTTCTGCACTCCACAAGAAGTGCATGGAGTTGTGGGAGGAAAAATGGCTGGCGGTGACGGCCAATAAACTGCGGTTGGTGAAGTCGACAACTCGGTCGTGGCGTTCCTCCTGACGGTTGCTCAGGCGGGAAGAAATGACCCTCACGCGTCTTCGGATTGGGCACTGTCCTCTCACACATAGCTTTCTATTACGGCGGGAGGATCCCCCGTTTTGTGATGCTTGTGGTGTGCACATCTCTATCCACCACATTATAACAGATTGCATTTTATACCGTGATGCAAGGGAAGAAGCACAAGTTGATGGGGATCTGCCCTGTGTTTTAGCTAATGATGGGACGTGCGTGTCTAGGGTTTTAAAATTTTGTGATGTGTCTGGACTCTGGCCTAAACTTTTAGGATGGAGGTTTTAGTGTATTGCACAGTGGCTGGCTCCTCCCTTTTCTCTTGCGGTCAGCCAGCCACTTCCATCTGCTATATTGTTTTAGCTCCCTCTACCACTTTCTTCCTGTGTTGTTCATGTTTTACTGCTGACGGCATGCTTCGTCCCACGTTTCGGTGTGGGTAGGCACATATTTTTCCAACCTTGTTACCTGTGTTTTACGTTCTGTTTTTACTTACTGTTCTGAGTCTTTTCTTGACACCCGTCTCAATCTGTTACTGAGCGGGCGCTGAAGACCCTGCCGTCGTGCGCCCATACAACCCTCTCCATCATCATCACTGTCCATCTGAACAGCACGTTGCAAGGTATTCCAGATATCCCGAATAATATTCACGTCCTGGGAGTTTGGTGGCCAGCAGAAGTGTTTGAACTCAGAAGAATGTTCCTGGAACCACTCTGTAGCAGTTCTGGACTTGTGGGGTGTCGCACTCAGCTGTTGGAATTGCCCAAGTCCGTCGGAATGTACAGTACAATGGACATGAATGGATGCAGGTGATCAGACAGGATGCTTACGTACCTGCCACCTGTCAGAGTCGTAGCTAGACATATCAGGAGTCTCATATAACTCCAACTGCACACGACCGACCAGACTGAACAGTCCCCTGCTGACATGCAGGGTCCATGGATTCATGAGGTTGTCACCATACCCGTACGCATCCATCGGCTCGATAAAATTTGAAACGAGACTCGTCCGACTAGACAACACGTTTCCAGTCATTAACCGTCCAATATCGGTGGTGACGGGACCACGCGAGGCGTAAAGCTTTGTGTCTTGCAGTCAACAAGGGTACACGAGTGGTTCTTCGGCTCCGAAAGTCCATATGGATGACGTTTCGTTGAATGGTTCGCACGCTGATACTTGTTGATGGCCCAGAATTGAAATCTGCAGCAATTTACGGAAAGGTTGTACTTCTTTCACGTTGAACGATTCTCTTCAGGTGTCGTTGGCCCGTTCTTGATGGATCCTTTTCCGGCCGCAGCGATATCGGAGATCTGAAGTTTTATTGGATTCGTGATATCCACGGTACACTCGTGAAATGGTCGTACGGGAAAATCCCCATTTCATCGCTACCTCGGAGATGTTGTGTCCCATCGCCCGAGCGCCGACTATACCACCACCTTCAAACTTACTTAAATCTTGATAACCTCTCATTGTAGCAGCAGTAACCGTTCTAACAACTGCTCCCCACACTTGTTGCTTATGAAGGCGTTGCCGACTGAAATGCCGTATTCTGCCTGTTTACATATCTCTGTATTTGGATACGCATGCCTATACCAGTTCTTTCGCGCTTCAGTGTATATGACTAACATAACACTGCCTTTGAAAATGACGTAAATTCGTTACGACGAACTGTGACCTCCCTAACAGGAAATCAAGAATCCAGTCGCAAACTGAGACGATATTCCATAAGCACGGAATTTGATTATAAGCTCCATGTGAGGTACGAAAGCTTCTGCAAATCTAGAAATACGGTCTCCATTTGAAAACCCTTGTCGATAGCAGTTCAAATGGTTCAAATGGCTCTAAGCATTATGGGATTTAACATCTGAGGTCATCAGTGTCCCCGATTTAGAACTGCTTAAACCTAACTAACCTAAGGACATCACACACATCCATGACCGAGGCATGATTCGAACCTGCAACCGCAGCAACAGCACGGTTCCGGACTGAAGCACCTAGAACCGCTCTGCCACAGCGGACGGCTCGATAGCAGTCGACACATCGCGTGAGCAAAGATCATGTTATAAAAAGGGTCCAAAAAAATGTATCCACTGTTTAAAAGTCCATAACATGCAAACTGATTGACGGAGTTGTCTCATTTTTGGTGAAAGTGTAGCTTGAAGTCCAACTTAAAAATATCACTTAGTTGTTCGAAATGGTCACCATTAACATCCACACGAACGATGCCGCCGAACTGCAGCACGAACTACTGACTGCAACGTGCTCTGTTGGATATTTGCACATGAATGTACGATGGATTCTCGAAGTTCATCCAATGTACGTGTCTTTTGTCGATAAACGACGTCCTTCAGTGTTCCCCACAGGTAAAAGTCCAGAGGAGTTAGGCCTGGGGAACGTGGTGGATACTCCACAGCACCTCTACGGCCTATCCATCTTCATAGTAGATTTTCGTCGAGATACGCCCTAACACGATTTGGCAGTGGGCTGGGGCACCATCTTGTTGAAAGTAAACTCTTCCGTCTCCATACAAGTCTCGGATGGCAGGTAAAATGGATGTCTGTAGCTTTTGAAGGTACACCTCACCGGTAACTCTGCCGTCAAAGGAGAATGGCCCAATCAAGCCCCGGTAAGACAACCCACACCACACATTTACCCCTGGCAAATTCACAGCTTTGTCTACGTGGAGGTTCGGTTTTTCGGCGACCTAGTAGATGCAATTGTGGCGATTTACTGTACCATTGAGTTTGAACTGTGCCACATCAGACCACACAATAATCTCTGCAAACTCTTCATCGTTGCGCACCATGTTAGTAAAGCACTCGCAGTACTCCATTCTACAATCTGGGTCGTCCTCGTTCATTGCTTGTAGCAATCGTGTCTTTGCTGTCTTCAAAATTCGCCCAACACTTGACCGACTCACTCCAGTTTCACGTGCATACTGTCTCACAGACTTCTGTGGTGAGCGAGTGAATTGTTGCAACACACGACGGGAGTTCGCTGAACTTGTTACTGTTACAGGTCGTCCAGATCGTTGTTTGTGTACATCTTTAACACAGCCTTCGTCTTCAATTTGCCTCGAATGCAACGATTCGTTAAACGTGTCGATGGCTCTGTTTGATACTCATTTCGCTATTGACGTTGAACCTCGTTAATGTTTCCGTACTTAAAATACCACTTCAAAACTGACTTCCTCTCATCGAATGTGAGCCTTGGCCGGCCGGAGTGGCCGAGCGGTTCTAGGCGCTATTTCGCCATTGACGTTGAACCTCGTTAATGTTTTCGTACTTAAAATACCACTTCAAAACTGAGTTCCTCTCATCGAATGTAAGCCTTGGCCGACCGGAGTGGCCGAGCGGTTCTAGGCGCTACGGTCGCAGGTTCGAATCCTGCCTCGGGCATGGATGTGTGTGATGTCCTTAGGTTAGTTAGGTTTAAGTAGTTCTAAGTTCTAGGGGACTGATGACCTCAGCAGTTAAGTCCCATAGTGCTCAGAGCCATTTGGACTATTTTGTAAGCCTTGCGCCAGCCATGTTTACTCGAGTAACGAGGTGCAACTAAGAACAAAAGACTGACTATCTGGCGGCTGTCATCTGGAAAAACAAAACAACGCAATACAACGCTTGTGTGGCGATTGCCGGAACTACAAACTATTACACTAGCAAAGATGAGACAACTCTGTCAATTACTTTGCCAGTTATGGACTTTTAAACAGTGGATACATTTTTTTGGACCCCTCTCTAGTTCACAAGAAATTCGAAATCCGTGTTGACTATGCGTCTATAGACCGTTCTCTTCGAGGTAATTCATAATGTTCGAATATATGTTCCAAAATCCTGGTGCATACCGATGTTGATTTGTTCATCAACCCGTGACGGCCGAGAGGAGTCCAGAATATATATTACTGACTTGCCATTCTATATTCACGAAGATGCAAAGCTGGTACTTTTGACTGATGATACAAGTATAGCTATCACACCCGCAAGACAAGAATTAACTGGTGAAATTGTAAACGATGTTTTTCAGAAAATCATTAAGTGGTTCTCTGCAAATGGGCTCTCATTAAATTTGACAAAACACAGTATATACAGTTCCACACAGTAAATGGAATGACCCCATTAATAAATATAGACTTGGATCAGAAATCGGTAGCTACGATAGAATATTCAAAATTTCTACGTGTATGCGTTGATGAGGGGTTGAACTGGAAAAAACACACTGAGAATCTGCTGAAACGTTTGAGTTCAGCTACTTACGCTATTAGGGTCATTGCAAATTTAGGCGATATACATCTGAGTAAAATAGCTTACCACGCCTATTTTCATTCTCTGCTTTCGTAAGGCATCATATTCTGGGGTAACTCATCATTGAGTAAAAGAGTGTTCATTGCACAAAAGCGTGTAATCAGAATAATTGCTGGAGCTCATCCAAGATCATCCTGCAGACAATTATTTAAAGAGCTAGAAATCTTCACTGTAGCCTCACAATATATATATTCACTTACGAAATTTGTTATTAACAATCCGAACGAATTCAAAAGTAATAGCAGTGTACATGGCTACAACACTAGGAGAAAGGATGATCTTCACTACTCAAGGTTAAATCTAACTTTGGCTCAGAAGAGGGTAAATTATGCTGCCACAAAAGTCTTTGGTCACTTATCTAATAGCATAAAAAGTCTGACAGATAGCCATATAGCATTTAAAAGGAAATTAAAAGAATTTCTTAGTGGCAACTCCTTCCACTCATTAGATGAATTTTTGGATATAGTAAGTGGGTAATTTCCCAACATCCACAAAAAAAAAATATTGAGTGTCATGTAATATTTTGTCTAATGTAATATACAGGGTGCTACAAAAGGTACGGCCAAACTTTCAGGAAACATTCCTCACACACAAAGAAAGAAAATATGTTATGTGGACTTGTGTCCGGAAACGCTTACTTTCCAGGTTAGAGTTCATTTTATTACTTCTCTTCAAATCACATTAATCATGGAATGGAAACACACAGCAACAGAACGTATCAGCGTGACTTCAAATACTTTGTTACAGGAAATGTTCAAAATGTCCTCCGTTAGCGAGGATACATGCATCCACCATCCGTCGGATGGAATCCCTAAAGCGCTGATGCAGCCCTGGAGAATGGCGTATTGTATCACAGCCGTCCACAACACGAGCACGAAGAGTCTCTACATTTGGTACCGGGGTTGCGTAGACAAGAGCTTTCAAATGCCTCCATAAATGAAAGTCAAGAGGGTTGAGGTCAGGAGAGCGTGGAGGTCATGGAATTGGTCCGCCTCTACCAATCCATTGGCCACCGACTCTGTTGTTGAGAAGCGTACGAACACTTCGACTGAAATGTGCAGGAGCTCCATCGTGCATGAACCACATGTTGTGTCGTACTTGTAAAGGCACATGTTCTAGCAGCACAGGTAGAGTATCCCGTATGAAATCACGATAACGCGCTCCATTGAGCGTAGGTGGAAGAACATGGGGCCCGATCAAGACATCACCAACAATGCCTGCCCAAACGTTCACAGAGAATCTGTATTGATGACGTGATTGCACAATTGCGTGCGGATTCTCGTCAGCCCACACATGTTGATTGTGAAAATTTACAATCTGATCATGTTGGAATGAAGCCTCAGCCGTAAAGAGAACATTTGCACTGAAATGAGGACTGACACATTGTTGGATGAACCATTCGCAGAAGTGTACCTGTGGAGGCCAATCAGCTGCTGATAGTGCCTGCACACGCTGTACATGGTACGGAAACAACTGGTTCTCCTGTAGCACTCTCCATACAGTGACGTGGTCACGTGGTCTCTCTAAGACGCCGATCAATTGCTTCGAACGTCTTCCTGTCGGGACACCATCGTTCTGGAAAATTGTCTCGATACAAACGTACCGAGCCACGGCTATTGCCCCGTACTAATCCATACATCAAATGGGCATCTGCCAACCCCGCATTTGTAAACATTGCACTGACTGCAAAACCATGTTCGTGATGAACACTAACCTGTTGATGCTACGGGACTGATGTGCTTGATGCTGTAGAGCAATGAGTCGCATGTCAACACAAGCACCGAAGTCAATATGACCTTCCTTCAATTGGGTCAACTGGCGGTGAATCGAGGAAGTGCAGTGCATACAGACGAAACTAAAATGAGCAATAACATGGAAATTAAGCGTTTCCGGATACATATCCACATAAAATCTTTTCTTTATTTGTGTGTGAGGAATGTTTCCTGAAAGTTTGGCCGTACGTTTTTGTAACACCCTGTATTGTATAGACACCTTTTATTAACCTGACACGTTACACACCATTACGAAGTGTCGTATTCATGAACTATGTAACAAGTACTAATCTAATGTAATGTAATCTAAGAAGGTGGAAATGCATCCTGGGGCCGACCCGTGAATGGTGGCAGCAGAGCCCGGCGGCTTTGTCCTTCGTCTAGGGAGCCATCCTTCCCCGACCAATCGATACGCGGTGCGGCGCCGCTGGCGTCCTCCGGAGTGCTACCCGCTACCTGCTACCTGCTACCTGGCCAGAGGAAGCTGGCTGGCTGGCTGCCCTTACTCTCCTACCTTGCCCGGCCTACCTTGCCGCAGTGTGGGCCGCCGCCGCAGTCTCGCGCTGGCGCCGCCGTCTGCAGACTGCAGTCGCTGCTGCCAGCTAATTACTCACAGCCCGCCTGTGCTACAGAGACCATTCTGTCAGCTTCCTCTCTCACTTGCAGATTTGAAATTGGACAATAGTCTCTACTGTTATAGTTAATTCCCCCCCCCCCCCCCCCCCCCAGTGACATTTAGGTCTCATTCAGATCTGGTAGTCAAGGGAAGGCAGGATTTGGTTACGATTGTTGACGGGGCCGTAATCAGTTACTATTGGTTGCCTTTTACAGTTACACACAATTTATTTTAAACTACTCTACTGGCCATTAAAATTGCTACACCAAGAAGAAACGCAGGTGATGAACGAGTATTCATTGGACAAATATATTATACTAGAACTGACATGTGATTACATTTTCACGCAATTTAGGTGCATAGATCCTGAGAAATCAGTACCCAGAACAACCACCTCCGGCCATAATAACGGCCTTGATACGCCTGGGCATTGAGTTAAACAGAGCTTGGATGACGTGCACTGGTTTGCCCATGCAGCTTCAACACGATATCACAGTTCATCAAGAGTAGTGACTGGCGTATTGTGACGAGCCAGTTGCTCGGCCACCATTGACCAGACGTTTTCAGTTGGTGAGAGATGTGGAGAATGTGCTGGCCAGGGCAGCAGTCGATCATTTTCTGTATCCAGAAAGGCCCGTACAGGATGTGCAACATGCGGTCGTGCATTATCCCGGTGAAATGTAGAGTTTCGCGGCGATCGAATGAAGGGTAGAGCCACGGGTCGTAGCACATCTGAAATGTACATTCCACTGCTCAAAGTGCCGTCAATGCGAGCAAGAGGTTGCCGAGACGTGTAACCAATGGCACCCCTTACCATCACGCCGGGTGGTACGCCAGTATGGCGATGACGAATACACGATTCCAATGTGCGTTCACCTCGATGTCACCAAACAGGGATGCGACCATCATGATGCTATAAACAGAACCTGGATTCATCCGAAAACATGACGTTTTACCATTCGTACACCCAGGTTCGTCGTTGAGTACGCCATCGCAGGCGCTCGTGTCTGTGACGCAGCGTCAAGGGTAACCGCAGCCATAGTCTCCGAGCTGATAGTCCATGCTTCTGCAAACGTCGTCGAACTGTTCGTGCAGATGGTTGTTGTTTTGCAAACGTCCCCATCTGTTGACTCATGGATCGAGACGTGGCTGCAGTATCCGTTACAGCCATGCGAATAAGATGCCTGTCATCTCGACTGCTAGTGATACGAGGCCGTTGGGATCCAGCACGGCGTTCCGTATTACCCTCCTGAAACAACCGATTCCATATTCTGCTAACAGTCATTGGATCTCGACCAACGCGAGCAGCAGTGTCGCGATACGATAAACCGCAATCGCTATAGGTTACAATCCGACCTTTATCAAAGTCGGAAACGTGATGGTACGCATTTCTCCTTCTTACACGAGGCATCACAACCACGTTTCACCAGGCAACGCCGGTCAACTGCTGTTTGTGTATGAGAAATCTGTTGGAAACTTTCAACACGTCAGCACGTTGTAGGTGTCACCACCGGCGCCAACCTTGTGTGAATGCTCTGAAAAGCTAATTATTTGTATATCACAGCATCTTCTTTCTGTCTGTTAAATTTCGTGTCTGTAGCACGTCATCTTCGTGGTGTAGCAATTTTAATGGCTAGTAGTGTAGTAATTCCAGACTCAACAATATATAAAATACCACACGTTATTAGTGAAGGAATAAACAGCTGTGCAAATAATAGTGCTTTCAGCGAGCTATAATTTAGCAAATCATCTTTAAATACAGATACAACAGATAATGTTTTAAAAACAAGCCACTGTGATCTGGACGGAAGGCCTTACACGGCAGGAATGGTAATAAGATAAGAATTGATTAAAACTCGCTGCAACTTACAAATTACAGGTATTGAAATATTAAAGGCAAGTCGCCACAAAAGCAGCAGAAGGCATCAGACGCCAGGAATGGCAGTAAATAAGATTTTACGGGCTTATTGCGTAAATGCAAATACCCAATTAGAATTCTGAGGCAAATGATCACAATCAAGGCTGAAGGCCTTACATGCCAGGAATGGCAATAATATAAAAAATTTTGAAACCTGCTTTAAAACAGCAAATACAATACCAAAGGTTAATTGAAAAAACAAGCAACTGATCACCAAACGGGTGAAATAAGATGATGGTAAACTTTGTAACACAAGGGGCCACAGACGGTGCTCCAGGTCCCTGAGAAGGTCCACCAACAAACACTTTGCGAGGGATGAGATAGGCAGCCAAGAGTTGCATTCACTTCACATGATGGTAACTCAGACTAGTGGCTGTCTAAGGAATGACTAATTATAATCTTGCTGAAGCTACCTGACGTCCGATAAACCAAACGCAACGATGTAACAATACGCCAAAGCCGGAACTGTTGGTCCTCAGAATACTGTGTTTAGACCGCCCAGAACAAGAAGGGAACCACTGCCACCAGGGTAGAAAGCACTCCACTCGCTGCTCTACGCCTCGGGCAGCAACACGAACCCAAGTCACTGGAGAATCGCGAGATATCACAACAGTGGAAGTTTCTCTACTTGGCTTGAAAGGCACTCATCTTAAGGCTTGCTGCATCCGGTTTAGCTTGCCGCGGTTGCAGAGCGGTTCTAGGCGCTTCATCCCCGAACCACGTGGCTGCTACGGTCGCAGGTTGGAATCCTGCCTCAGGCATGGATGTGTGTAATGTCCTTAGGTTACTTAGGTTTAAGTAGTTCTAAGTCTAGGGGTCTGATGGCACTGATGACCGTCCATAGTGCTTGGAGCCATTTGAACCATTTTTTGATCCGGTTTACGACGAGGTTGTGCGCCCTCGTGACCACAGCCCTTCCATCCGGTAGTCCATGCGTGCCGCCAGCAGTCCCAGCGTGTTCTTGCACTGCGCGGACCTCACTCCTCCTGAGTCGCCAACCGTACTGGCAGACTCACACGACCCGGAAAAACAACGACGTCGCCCCTAAGATAGGGCAACAGTTACTGCATATCGATAACCGCCGCTGCTGCCACTAGCGGACAGGCAACGCTTGCGATCCGAGTGAACCAGTCAACACGAGAAGAAGACAAACGACTGCAACCATGCCAACTAAACGATACCTTCTGGCCTGAAACAGAGGGCGGAAACCTACCAACAGCGCCAACACGAGCCGCAGCAGTGAGTCCATGCCACATCAAGCTGCCATACTATGCCAGGCAAAAG
This sequence comes from Schistocerca americana, assembly GCF_021461395.2. Taxonomy (NCBI): domain Eukaryota; kingdom Metazoa; phylum Arthropoda; class Insecta; order Orthoptera; family Acrididae; genus Schistocerca; species Schistocerca americana. The sequence goes on along the minus strand of NC_060124.1, from coordinate 155,405,627 downwards.
GAAATCCGACACGATATTAAGACTATTATCACCTCAGTGTACATCTCTCTAAATCCATTCTATCCAATGATATGGAAAATGAAACTAGAAATATCCACTAATAGTATGTTCATTCATAAACGAACGTTAGTTTGATACTGAAAAATAAAACCCTGTAATAATAAAAAACTTCACAGAGCTTGGGAAGATCCTGCTTGTTATTAATAAAAACAGCAGAAATATCACTCGTTAATACTCTTCGAAGTGGAAATACGGAACACCAACGGAAAAATGCTGCTATCGGAGCACAAAAAAGGCAAATATGCTCCTGTGTAAAAGACTGACTAAAATGTGGGGTTCCAGCTGCCTCTGTCTACCTTCTTCAGGACCTTTAAAAATTTTCGCAAAAACTTTGACGTACGAACGTATTCTCGATGTTTTTAACATGCCATTCACTTGTCACTCCCACGAGGTCCCTTACTGTAACTCGCTCACCCCCACTAGTCTATCGCTGCAAGTCGCTCATACGCATCCGCTTCCAATTGCTCTTTCCCACTCAGCGATTCATTCAGCCCAATATATTGCCATAATCTTTTTGTGTCTCTCTGTCACGGCCACAGTCTCCTTGGTTCTTCCCTGCTACCAATGTCTCCTCTCATTGTCGCTGTTTTCCCCTTGCCCTCTCTTACAGCTCGTATCTCATCGCTTCCTAGTCCGCGGCTCGTGGTCTTGCGGTAGCGTTCTCGCTTCCCGCGCACGGGGACCCGGGTTCGATTCCCGACGGAATTTTCTCTTCTTTGAGGTGACTGGGTGTTGTGTGTCTTTCATCATTTCATCTCATTGACCCGCAAGTCGCCGAAGTGCCGTTAGCTAAAGAGGACTTGCACTTTCGGCGGCCGAACACCCCGCAGGGGGTCTCCCGGCCAACAATGCCGTACGATCATTTCATTTTATCGCTTCCTATTGTTCACTGTCACTTTCCCTCTCTTCCTCGTTATCACTGATATATACTCTGTCTCTCATTACCACTGGCTCTCAACCACTTCCACCTTCTTCCTCTCTTTTTTTTTTTTTTTTTGGTCATCAGTCTACTGACTGGTTTGATGCGGCCCGCCACGAATTCTTTTCCTGTGCTAACCTCTTCATCTCAGAGTAGCACTTGCAACCTACGTCCTCAATTATTTGCTTGACGTATTCCAATCTCTGTCTTCCTCTACAGTTTTTGCCCTCTACAGCTCCCTCTAGTACCATGGAAGTCATTCCCTCATGTCTTATCAGATGTCCTATCATTCTGTCCCTTCTCCTTATCAGTGTTTTCCACATATTCCTTTCCTCTCCGATTCTGCGTAGAACCTTCTCATTCCTTACGTTATCAGTCCACCTAATTTTCAACATTCGTCTATAGCACCACATCTCAAATGCTTCGATTCTCTTCTGTTCCGGTTTTCCCACAGTCCATGTTTCACTACCATACAATGCTGTACTCCAGACGTACATCCTCAGAAATTTCTTCCTCAAATTATGGCCGGTATTTGATATTAGTAGACTTCTCTTGGCCAGAAATGCCTTTTTTGCCATAGCGAGTCTGCTTTTGATGTCCTCCTTGCTCCTTCCGTCATTGGTTATTTTACTGCCTAGGTAGCAGAATTCCTTAACTTCATTGACTTCGTGACCATCAATCCTGATGTTAAGTTTCTCGCTGTTCTCATTTCTACTACTTCTTATTACCTTCGTCTTTCTCCGATTTACTCTCAAACCATACTGTGTACTCATTAGACTGTTCATTCCGTTCAGCAGATCATTTAATTCTTTTTCACTTTCACTCAGGATTGCAATGTCATCAGCGAATCGTATCATTGATATCCTTTCACCTTGTATTTTAATTCCACTCCTGAACCTTTCTTTTATTTCCATCATTGCTTCCTCGATGTACTGATTGAAGAGTAGAGGTGAAAGGCTACAGCCTTGTCTTACACCCTTCTTAATACGAACACTTCGTTCTTGATCGTCCACTCTTATTATTCCCTCTTGGTTGTTGTACATATTGTATATGACCCGTCTCTCCCTATAGCTTACTCCTACTTTTTTCAGAAACTCGAACAGCCATTTTATATTGTCGAACGCTTTTTCCAGCTCGACAAATCCTATGAAAGTGTCCTGATTTTTCTTTAGCCTTGCTTCCATTATTAGCCGTAACGTCAGAATTGCCTCTCTCGTCCCTTTACTTTTCCTAAAGTCAAACTGATCGTCACCTAGCGCATTCTCAATTTTCTTTTCCATTCTTCTGTATATTATTCTTGTAAGCAGCTTCGATGCATGAGCTGTTAAGCTGATTGTGCGATAATTCTCGCACTTGTCAGCTCTTGTCGTCTTCGGAATTGTGTGGATGATGCTTTTCCGAAAGTCAGATGGTACGTCGCCAGACTGTTATATTCTACACACCAACGTGAATAGTCGTTTTGTTGCCACTTCCCCCAATGATTTTAGAAATTCTGATGGAATGTTATCTATCCCTTCTGCCTTATTTGACCGTAAGTCCTCCAAAGCTCTTTTAAATTCCGATTCTAATACTGGATCCCCTATCTCTTCTAAATCGAATCCTGTTTCTTCTTCTATCACATCAGACAAATCTTCACACCCATAGAGGCTTTCAATGTATTCTTTCCACCTATCTGCTCTCTCCTCTGCATTTAACAGTGGAATTCCCGTTGCACTCTTAATGTTACCACCGTTGCTTTTAATGTCACCAAAGGTTGTTTTGACTTTCCTGTATGCTGAGTCTGTCCTTCCAACAATCATATCTTTTTCGATGTCTTCACATTTTTCCTGCAGCCATTTCGTCTTAGCTTCCCTGCACTTCCTATTTATTTCATTCCTCAGCAACTTGTATTTCTGTATTCCTGATTTTCCCGGAACGTGTTTGTACTTCCTCCTTTCATCAATCAACTGAAGTATTTCTACTGTTACCCATGGTTTCTTCGCAGCTACCTTCTTTGTACCTATGTTTTCCTTCCCAACTTCTGTGATGGCCCTTTTTAGAGATGTCCATTCCTCTTCAACTGTGCTGCCTACTGCGCTATTCCTTATTGCTGTATCTATAGCGTTAGAGAACTTCAAACGTATCTCGTCATTCCATGGTACTTCTGTATCCCACTTCTTTGCGTATTGATTCTTCCTGACTAATGTCTTGAACTTCAGCCTACTCCTCATCACTACTATATTGTGATCTGAGTCTATATCTGCTCCTGGGTACGCCTTACAATCCAGTATCTGATTTCGGGTTCTCTGTCTGACCACGATGTAATCTAATTGAAATCTTCCCGTATCTCCCGGCCTTTTCCAAGTATACCTCCTCCTCTTGTGATTCTTGAACAGGGTATTCGCTATTACTAGCTTTAGTACACTTCAACTAGCACTAATAATGTCTCCTTCACTGTTACGTCACTTTCAACTGTGTTCCACTGCCACTGTGTTCCTCTCTTTCTCACACAGTGCTTTGTCTCCTTCGCTCTTTCTATACCACGACCACTGTCTACAGTCTTCCAGTATTTACCGTCACTTTCCCACTGCCACTGTATCTTCTTCTTCTCTCTCTGCATAAAATGCTTCGAATATGTTCCCATGCCAAAATTTTCTGGAAATTTTTTAAAGGTTCTGAGGAAGGTAGAATGAGGCAGATGGTACCCCACTTATCAGTCAGAGTTTTTTGAAACAGGAGCGTATTCGCCTTTTCTGTGCTCCGCTTGGAACATTTTCCGCTGGTTCTCTTCTTTTACTTGCTACAGCAGAGCATGCCACTCAGTTAAAAAGAACTTTAAGGATCAGTAATATTTTGATTACCACGAAGTAAATGGTGCCTTCGTTAAGTCATTCAAGTGCACCGTATACCACATATAATACGAAAAGAACCAACCGATTTGCTCCATTTACCTAAACTGGAGGAAATGTGTAGTATTCAAACTTTGACGCTGTACAGTAGGATAGTCACAGTAAGATTATCCTTCTGATGAGTATACAAAAGGTTCTTAGCTCAAGAGCTACCAGAAACACTTGACGTTAGCCTTCTACCACCAACAGAACACGAGGTATGCGGTCCTGAAAACTCCCGTTTTTATTCGCGGCGGTTTGGAACATGCTGTTGTACGTTTACCGACTAATTTCAGAAACGGTTATTCAACTTTCATGCGATCTGTAACACTTTCTTTGTTTACAATACTCAGCACCGTATCATGTTAATGGATTTAGTGAGTTATTTTCATTTCTATTTTTCAAAGTTGATTGGCATAGTTAAAGTTCAATAAAATTGGTTTTCAAAACTACTTTCTTTGTATTGTTTGCGTGAAATGTAGCTCGGGCTAGTATTCGAAACGATAAAAGTGGGACGCCTCCCAAAACATCAAATTGGATGATACAACCTACAGCCTTTTTTTCTTCTTTTATGAATCATCAGTCTTCTGAATGGTTTGATGAGGCCCGCTACGAATTCCTCTCCTGTGCCAACCTTTTCATGTCAGTGTAGCAATTGCAACCTACGTCCTCAATTATTTGCTGGATATATCACAATCTTCCTCTACAGTTTTACCCTCTACAGCTCTCTACGATACCATGTGGAAGTTATTCCCTGATGTCTTAACAGATGCCTTATCATCCTGTCCCTTTTTTCTGTCAGTGTTTTCCATATATTACTGTCTCACTGATTCTGCGGAGAACCTTCTCATTCCTTACCTTACCAACCAAGCTAATTTTAAACATTCGTCTGTACCACCACATCTCAAATGCTTCGATTCTCTTCTGTTCCGGTTTTCCCAACAGTCCATGTTACACCAACATTCAATGCTGTGCTCCAAACGTACATTCTCAGAAATTTGTTCCTCAAATTAAGGCCTGTGTTTGATACTAGCAGTCTTCTCTTGACCAGGAATGGCCTAAGAGCTGAACTAAGATGGTTCTCACGTTTTGCAGTTCCATACATTATTTTACATCCATGAAAACTAAAATTACTCTTTCTGTGATGTTATTACTACATTTTTCCCTATGTTGCACTCCATGGTATTTGAGAAAGTCCGATTCCTGCAGTGCACAACTTTTCCACCTTCAAATTTCTCATTTTTTCCCCTTTTCCATCGCAGAAAATGCTGTTTTTTCTTTCGATTGATCCATTGGCGCCCACAGACCAAGTATAGTTGAAAACACATTTGGTATCGCAAAACCATGCTTTTCAGAGTCTATAGAAAGTCGTGGTGGGTGTTCTTTGATCACATACAAACGGTTAACTACTATTGCAATTTGGATATGCAGCAGCAGGAAATGGGTGGGTGCCCTTGTGGAAATTGTGGACGGGTGTTGGGTAGGTGTACTGTTACCCTGTTTGCAGAACTACACACCACATCATGTTAATTGATTTATTGAGTTATTTTTATGCCTTCTATTTTTCAAAGTTTATTGTCATAATTACTGTTCATGAAAATTGTTTTTCAAAACTCCTTTCCTTGGACTGTTTGTGTGAAATGTGAAATGAATAGGTGACGGAAACCGCGCCAGCGTGTTGGAATGGTCGATTTCTTCAGCTTCATAAGGGAGTGACGAGGAAGCGTTAGAGAATATATTGTGGGCTGCTTTGGCAATTTTCTATAATTTTTCGCATTCGCCATGACTGCAGGACTGCACTGAAACGACAGCCACGCAAAGCAAGCTGCATAATTCCCCTTGATGAGTCTAACAACTAAACAGACTCAAGTTGTATAGTCAGTGATGGGGCCACACATTTCCCATGGCATTCCGCAATGCTAGATATCCAGTGTAGTACAATCACAGATAATAATACCTAAAAAGTATGAGAATTCCGTAATGAATAAAAAACCTGCACCCCAGCCCAGATTCCAGGAGGGCACAACTGCCCCTTTTATTCCTCCCCTTCTCCTCCCCCCCCCCCCCTCTCTCTCTACTTTGCGAATGCCTACGTACATACGATCTGCTACCGGTAGGGGAGACAGCGAAAAGTTGACATGCCGGGTTAAGATGAATACCCACTTTAAGTTCGTACTTCTAGATATCATCATAATACGGATACTGAAACTGCTTTACACGGTACAGCACTAAAAATGCCGCGTGGAATCACAACCGATAGTTCGGCGTGCTTCAGACAATTGTCGTGTCCATTGCTAACGTGTAATAATTTTCAAGATATTTAACATAAGTTCTTATGAAATAACTGATAACATTTATAGGTGAATAAATACACAATAAGCGTTTCATAGACATTATTTACTTAATATTCTTGTTAACGCTGTATAAATTATGCGTCGTTTGGAAGTCAGATATGGAAGCTGGATAGAACTGGAGAGAGTGAATAAGAGTCTGTAACTGTTGTTTCCATCAACCTGTCGTATTCTAAAGTTGTGTCCCCAGCGCAGAAGACAGCTCGTTGGCCGTGGGATCGTCTTCGGCGGAGGCTGCTATGCACTCACCTCGAACCTGTGATTGTGTTTTTTATGGGATGCCACTTGCCCAGGTCAGTCTCTGTTTCTACGAAGGGCAAGAACTGTAGTACTGACAATGATTGTAGGCGAAACTTCCATTACTGTATTCTGTTTGGTTATTATTCAAATATTCACCTCATTTTACACTGTCTTTTATAACACTCGACATAGCTTTCTTAATAATACGGTAACTTTTCCGATAACTTCCGTTATAGAGAACGACGTATCCGTCCCTCTGGAACTACCGAAACATAGTTACGCGTCCGTCCTTCTAGAACGTCCGAAACAGAGTTACATGTCCGTCCGTCTACAGCGCCTGAAACACGGTGACTAGCGTAGCCGAAGTACTTCGTCTCCTAGGAGCGCCAAAGTGACCCGAAGGTGTCCAAAGCACGTCGGTTGCAATATCGTTACTCTTATATTTCTCAAAACTAGAGAAATTTAATAAACAAAATCGATAGAGTGGTAGGGTAACCATGAGAGGTTGTAATGCTAAAATCTCGGTTAAATACAATGAAAAATATATAAATAACTAATAAGAGAAGTTAGACGTTTTGGCGTCTATCACCTGAACGTGCCGACCAATCATGAGCAAGTTCAGTACAATTGGCGGACTCTCCCACGGGACTGGTGCATTCCGTATCATCTGCTGCTTGAACCTCACTCCACCTCTGTACCATATGCCACTTTACGTGTATCAAGCTGCATCAAGGCGAGCTTTTAGCAAGATAAAATACTGGCGTCCACAGCCAGAAATATCAGAGCTGCTCCAAAATTGTGACGCTACGGCAAGTTGACTGCGGCAACCTAGCGATCTCGCCGTCCATTCGGCACTGTTTACATTATCTGTGCCATTCCTGTGATGCGTGTCCACCCTTCGCCTTTATGGTGGCTTTAACTCCTCCTCTGGGGCCACTTTCAGTGAAGTGTTTAAATGTCAGCGGAGGAATGCCAATCCACTCTTCTTCAAGAGCCAAAACTAGAGAAGGTAGTGACGTCCGACGTCGGGTTCGAGACCGAAGTACACGTTATAGCACATCCCAAAGGCTTTCCATTGGGTCCATGTCGGGTCCCTGGGTAGGACCGTCAGTTTCAGGCATTTTACTGCCCACAAACCACTGTCCCAGAGATACTGCATTGTCATGCTGGTACAAAAAATCGCCTCCCAACTGTTCCTCTACTATGCCCGGTACACAATGCTATGAAATCTGTCCACATCTTTCCACATTTATGATTTGCCTAAGCGTAATAATGGGACCTCACACTGACCACGAAAAACACACCCGTATCACAACACCACACTTCCTCCGTACTTGACTGTTGACACTGCGCATGACGGCAGGTAGCGTTCTCCAGGCGTTCGTCAAAGCCAAGCCCTTCCACCGGATTGCCACAGGGTATAGCGTGATCCACCAGTCCAAATCCCTCGTTTCCAGTCATCCACTGTGAAGTTCGTCGCTCTTTGCACCACCTCAAGCGTCGCCTAGCACTGACCACAGAAGGAACGTTTGCCTTCTGAGACACTGCACCACCACGTAGTCCTCCGACTGCCTGCGCCGCCATGGTGATAGGCTGATTGCCATTAGCACTTTAGAAATCGCGCGTGATTCGCTCCGTTGATTCTAAGCGTCGCTTTTCTACAGTCACCCTCCACAGTGCTGGGTCCTTGTCCGACTGTACACCAGGTCTGCCAGGTCTTGGTTTGACTACGGTTGTTCTCTCGCGTTTCCACTTCACAGACACATTACCAGCAGTCGACTCGGGCAGTTTTAGAGTGGTTGAAATGTTCCCGGTGGACCTGTTACTTAGGTGACATTTAATGACTAGCCCACCTTCGAAGTCACTGCGCTCCCTTCACTGACCCAGTCTGATGTTCCGCGCCTTCTGTTATACTGGTCCACCCCTGTCCGCCTCTCGTGATATATATAGCGGTCAATTCCGCATCATATAGAGGTCTCCAGATTCTTTCGATCATATAGTGTACTTAAAAGAATTGACAGCAGTTAATGGTTTCAAAGAACGTGAGATTAATCCGTATAATCCACTTGTATTGAATGAGCATGAGTCCCCTGAGGCGAAAATCACCGACCGTGTTTTTGAAACGGTCATACTGAGAGTGAAAGTTCTGGTGCTCAGCCTGCAGCACCCAAACGCCAAACAAGAGCAATTACAAATTATTCTTAAGACTGTGAAAAGTTACAGTACGCAAAGAGCAAGTGTTTTAACAAGCTTACATATAAAACCGGTGTTGGTTGATAATGAAGCACCAGTGTGCAACAAGAACATTTAAAACAACGAAGAACAGCTTGGAAATAAGGTACAGTGCGCTATCCTGTATGTGGTGAATCTACTTTTACCTTCCGCGGGAAGACTGGATGGAGTGTAGCACATGGTGATATGAGGACTCCTGAAAGTTTAAGACATAAAAATTTCTCAATAAAAACAATGATCTAAGATTCTACTAATTTTAAATACAGTATTACAAATCATCGGACAGTTTTATAAGATTTGGGTTTAACGTTCCGCAGACTACAAGGTAATTGCAGTTGAAGCACAAGTTCAGAATGTGCAAAGACGGGCAGGAAATCGGCTGTGTTCTTTGACTCGAACCATCTCGCCATTTGCCTTAAACCTAAAACGCCGGTGTTCCAATAGGAATGAAGATACACTATGTGATAAAAATTATCCGGACACCCACAAAAAAGTACGTTTTTCATATATGGTGTCACCTACCGCCAGGTACTCCATATCAGTGACCTCAGTAGTCATTAGACATCGTGAGAGAACAGGATGAGGCGGTCCGCGGAACTCGCGCACTTCGAACGTGGTCAGGTGATTGGGTGTCACTTGCGTCATACGTATTTACGCGAGATTTCCACACTCCCAAAAATCCCTATGAAATGATAATTAAATCAAGACCCTAAGCTGTCGACGGGCGTTGATATACATCAACGTGGACAGTTGAAAATGTGTGCCCCGACTGGGACTCGAACCCGGTATCTTCTGCTTACATGGCAGACGCTCTATCCATCTTGAGCCACCGAGGACACAGAGGATAGTGCGACCGCAGGGATTTATCCCTTGCACGCTCCCCATGAGACCCACATTCCCAACTTAAGGTCCACACACTACATTCGTAGTGCCCCTCATTAGTCGCGGCATACAATCTTACCGAGTTCCGTAAGAGTAAAAGGGTAAACATTGGGCGATTGAATAGTGGAAAAACGTTGTGTGGAGTGAAGAATCACGGCACACAATGTGGGGATCCGATGGCAGGGTGTGGGTATGGCGAATGCCCGGTCAACGTCAGCTGCCAGCGCGTGTAGTGCCAACAGTAAAATTGGGGGGGAGGGGCGGGCGGTGGTTGAGCTGTGTTACTGCTCAAGTTACGTGCTAGAGAAACCAAAATTGCAATTTAACCACAGCTACTCAAAGGGGATAGGAAGCTAGGGCTCTTTGCTGATGGACAATCTTGTGGTTGGTACACAATTTTAATTGCAGCTAAAGAACAAATTTCATTATAACAGAATTACAGAATCGTAATAACAATATAAAAATTTAATTCACGCCTTTTCCTCTTAAGAAAATATACAACTGACTTAAACCGTCTGCCCCTTTTATTTTCTTTCTTTCTTTTTTTTCTTTTTTTTAAATAGATACAAGTGCAATTACCAAAGATCAAGTCTTTAGATTTCGGACACTTGTCTTTCAACGGTCTTAGAAAAACTATGTGATTAGATCATGAATTAACATAACAAACAGTATTTTAAAGATAATAATTAGATCTGATTGCAAGTCGGTTACAGACAGTCACCACCATAAGCACACTATCAAGTTCATTGTTTAAGTAACCAAAATTTACACAACACTACAGATTCACCTTGCGTTACTTATATAAAGATCTCGTCCGCCCCGGCGGACAGGCCGGACATTTAACTAAAGGATGGAAGCGCGACTTAAACACGGTGGTACTCGGAACAAGCGAGTAGAAAGCAACCGCTAAGAAATTTCGAAGATGAGCAGGCTGCAAGCCAGGGCAGAAAACACGCCGAACCCACACACGATCTCAGCCTGCCCGCCAGGCGACAAACCCCATCTGCCCCACATACCAGACCATTTCTGCAACAAAATGGCTCTGAGCACTATGGGAGTCAACTTATGAGGTCATTAGTCCCCTAGAGCTTAGAACTAGTTAAACCTAACTAACCTAAGGACATCACACACACCCATGCCCGAGGCAGGATTCGAACCTGCGGCCGTAGCGGTCTCGCGGTTCCAGACTGCAGCGCCTAGAACCGCACGGCCACTTCGGCCGGCTATTTCTGCAACAGCAAATAATTCACGCGGCAGACGAATTCTACTCGTGATTCAGCTTTTTTAAGACCATGCAAGGCTTACTAACTACGTGACTATCTGTAACATAACTGGAAACCAAACTGAGACATTTACCGAGTGAAAGAACAATTAAAATTACACTGACTTAACAAAAGCTCTGCCCTTCATATTAAAGGAAAAATCTAAAACCAAAACAGGGTGAAGATCATACTAATTAACATTATCAAATTAAGACTGCAAGGAATCTTTAAAACAAGCAGTAAAACTCTATTCCCTTTTGCATTTGCCGAAATAATTAGACTTCTCTCTGCGGAAACAACACTTCGAAGCCTTAGACTTTGTAAGTTCCATAAAACACTCTCTTATTCAAAATAATCCTTAACAGATCTCCGGTAGATACAACATGCAACCATAAGTTTCACAAATCTTCACATTTTAACAGCAAAATATGAATCATACGTAACTTCATGCTTCCAGTTACGCGATGAGAAGATGTCCAGCATGAAATGACGGACCCGCCACCGTTTCGCACGCAAACGCGTCGACTATCAGCACCGCACTCCCGGCACGCGGCAAAACGGCGAGGACGGCGAGGCCCAGGCACAGCGGATCGAGACGAGGGCGTGCCTTCAAAACATGTTGCCTCGTTGAACGCCGACCGGAAAAAGACCCTGGCCACACGCTAAGCCGGAAAACCAAATGCGCGACAGTGAGAGAGATACAAGACCAGACGAGTGTCGATATCAGTGACGCAAGTGGAGCATAATTAGCGCCAGTCACCACGGTTCAGTGGTATTACGGTGTAGTCATGTTTCTCATGGAGGGGGCTTCCATCCCTTGTTGTTTTGCGTGGCACTATCACAGCACAGGCCTACATTGATGTTTTAAGCAGCTTCTTACTTCCCACTGTAGAAGAGGAATTTAGATATGGCGATTGCATCTTTCAACACGATCGAGCACCTGTTCATAATGCACGGCCTGTGGCGGAACAGTTACAAGACAATAACATCTCTGTAATGGACTGGCCTGCACAGAGTCTGGACCTGAATCTCATAGAACACCTCTGGAATGTTTCGGAACGTCGACTTCGTGCCATGCCTCACCGATCTACTTTGATACCTCTCTTCAGTGCAGCACTCCGTGAAGAATGGGCTGCCATTCCCCAAGATACCTTCCAGCACCTGATTGAACGTATGCCTGCGAGAGTGGAAGCTCATCAAGGCTAAGGGTGGGCCAACACCATATTGAATTCCAGTACTACCAATGGAAGGCGCCACGAACTTGTAAGTCATTTTCACCGAGGTGTCCGGATACTTTTGATCACATAGTGTACATAAGTCTTGTAGCTCATACCTCCAGTAAAGACCACGAGGGTGAAAGTAGAGAAATTTCCGTCTGTACGGGGTGACAGTGAAACAATATCTTCCTGCCAACCATCAGACAAAGGAACAGGAAAATGGCAGGGAATGGGAGAGGAAAAAATTCTGGTGCACGTAGTATAGTGGTTTGTTCGTTAAAGATGGAAAACAACAATAACAACAATCTACTCGTTTCTTGACAGATGCCCTACGACATAAAAATGCCGATGTGGGAAGTTCAGGCTTCAGTCCCAGAGCTGATAAGTCTGTTATATTAAATGTTAGTGATTATACAGCTTTATAAAATAGACGAGTGATTAATAATCATTGAGATGTAATTGAACAGAGTGTTATCTTATGTCACATTATTAACCATGTCTAGGACTCTGAGGAAATGTTGCACAAACACCAGTCGAACCAAATTAGTCGTCCACAGTCCGCAGCTCGTGGTCTTGCGGTAGCGTTCTCGCTTCCTGCGCACGGGGTCCCGGGTTCGATTCCCGGCGGGGTCAGGGATTTTCTCGACCTCGTGATGGCTGGGTGTTGTGTGTTCTTCCTCGCAAGTCGCCGAAGTGGTGTCAGCTAAAAAAGGACTTGCAATGCGGCGGCCCAACTTCCCCGCATGGGGCCTCCCGGGCAACAATGCCATACGATCATTTCAATCGTCGACAATGTACAGAGGCATTTCTCGATGAAAAGTAGTGTGTGTAAAGACTGCTCCGTTCCGGAACAAAAATGGTTGAGCATCCTCCTGTGACCACACTGGCGCCATCCGACTGCTAAGAGCTACTGTATGCTTCGACTGTGGTGAAATCTATGCCTCCCTACATACGGCAAAAATTACTTAAAACGGGTTTAAGTCAGATGTTTATGTGAGGACTTCGCTATCGGAATTAATGACATTCTGATGTACAAAGAGCATTTGACAGATATAAAACCCAGAAAATTACGGTAATAAGAAATTTCTCTGAAATGTGGAGGGAATTGGGAAAAGTAAAGGCCTTGTACTAGGCTGTCGTGTCTTCCAACTACTTTTGGTACGTGTTTGGATGATGCCATAACAAATGGGAACAATACTTCAACCGCGGTACGAAGCTTGCAACTCACTGCAAGTTTTTTCTAAGTGGAGTGCTTTACGATTGTATAACAAGCAGAAAGTGTTCTACAAAGAAGAAGAATACTTTTGGAGCTGCGGGACGGCTCAGTCACCACATACGACTAAGTCATGGCCCTCTCCGAATATAGTCCTATAAATTGTTAGAACTGAAATAGAGAGAAAGTACAAATTTTATCTGTTGTTGTCAAAATACAACACACTATATTTGTCCAACGCTCACAGATGCGAGATACTGAGTTACAATTCCGGAATAATAACAATGTGCAGCTAAAAATCCAGCTATCCAGATGAACACGAAGGACAGACGAACGCATCTCACAGATAAACCGATCTGTTTGGTGGATCTATCGTAATAACAGCTGGGAACTGAGAGCTAGGCATAAATCGCATGCGTGCGCGCGCGCTGGCAGCAATTCAGCTGAATGTTTTACATGTTTAACAAAAATTTTAATTAAATAAAGCTGATAAATTATATTTTTTAAAATGTATACATTGCTGGCTAATATAATAATTAAAATAAATTAAATGAATTTACGTGAAAATTAAAATGTAATCAGAGATAATGTTGATGCTGGTGTGGTTTGTCATTGCTCTGCCCCGTTCCGCTATGCCACCAGTGTAGCAGCGCAGCGCTGTGCCACGATGTATAATGTGGCGACCGGGAGCGTGTTTGTTGCGAATAATGAAATCTTAAACATTTCCGAAAATACCTGCGGTGAACAGCTTAGCTGAATCACCTTGTATAAGTGCATTAATTGACAGGATCCTGAAGTATAAAAGTATAAAAGTAAAAATGAAACTAAAATGGCAGTATCTTTGCCTCTATGCAGTTGCTAATCATGAGTACAGAAAAGTTCCAATAACTAAAATAAAATTCCTGAAACTGTGAATAGTTATCTGCTCGCATAAATTATGGTAAACGTAAGAATGGTAGCAACAGCAGTTTTTGGTTGTAAACTGAAGTAAAATTACATAAATTTAGTTGGTCACACGTGCCATAAATATTGTAAGACCGCTTTCCTCGAAACAAAGTGAAATACAAGCCTAGTTGTCGTCATATTGTGGGGTGTGTGGGGGAAAGATTACTTCTGGAACTTGCTGTACGGCGTAATCTAGTGTTGGTTGTGCCTACTATAGAAATCATCGTGCTTTTCCTTTGAATTTTTTGCGGAGTCAACTTAGTGAAAGACAGCCACACAGTAGTTGTGGGGGTGAGTGCAGAGGCAAGAAAAGACGCAGCCGTCCAGCGGGAAGACAACTGCGGAGGGCTAGATAGGAGAGGGCGTGGGAGGGCAGTAGTGGAGAGGGGAGGGGGGAGGGGCACAGACAAACTCCTCCGCCAGCCACCCTCGGGACACAGTCCTTTCACCGCCTCCTCAACTTCGCGGTCTGACCTAGATGCGTTCCCCAGAGCCAGTTCCCGGCTGTTCCTATCCGATTCCATCTTCAAGAAAAGACGGGAGAAAATGGCTGCGAAGGAGCTCATCACGGCTGGTAGCTGTTTACCATACACCGATCGAGGAACGAAACAGGCTGCCTGTTGCAAGTACTGCCGGCCGGTGTGGCCGTGCGGCTCTAAGCGCGTCAGTTTGGAATCGCGTGACCGCTACGGTCGCAGGTTCGAATCCTGCCTCGGGCATGGATGTGTGTGATGTCCTTAGGTTAGTTAGGTTTAAGTAGTTCTAAGTTCTAGGGGACTGATGACCTCAGTAGTTAAGTCCCATAGTGCTCAGAGCCATTTGAACCATTTTTTGGTTGCAAGTACTAGTAGGCCGGAGGTACGTGCATTCGATGAAAATACGTAGACACTGCTGACCGGCAGATGAAACAGTGCTGTGGAAAAACAAAGTGTTGTGATTCCACTTTATCCAGGGGGATGGTAAGATGTTGTCCCATCGTCAGATTTAGGATAATAGAGGCTAGTAATAATATTTATTAAATATGACTATAATTTTGTTCGTGACTTCACGTGTGTTGAAAGGGCTAACTAGACATACGAAATACAGGGTGAACATTAATACAACTGACAAACTGAAGGGACGCATTCCTGACTGGAAATGGGGGAAAAAAGGTTCTATGAAAGTGTGTCAGGAAATGCGTTTTTGGGACAGCAGACGGCACTGACGAATGGAAGTTCATCCGACCTCGTGCCTTGAGCTCCTTGTGTATTGCAGGCTTTGTGATCGACGCAGCGTACTGTAAGCAGCAAAATGGTCCGGTATTCACGCTGGGAACAAGCCGAGATGGTGTTTGTGTATGGCCAAACAAATGGTTCAAATGGTGAAAATGGCTCTGAGCACTATAGGACTTATCATCTGAGGTCATCAGTCCCCTAGAATTTAGAACTACTTAAACCTGACTAACCTAAGGACATCACACACAATCATGCTCGAGGCAGAATTCGAACCTGCGACCGTAGCAGTCGCGCGGTTCCAGACTGAAGCGCCTAGAACCGCTCGCGTATGGCCAAACACATGGGAACGATCCAGAGGCAACACGTCTATACCACAACAAGTATCCCCGCAGAAACTAACCACATCACACAACATGTCAAGCGCTTTTTGGACGTTTTTGTGATCATGGGTCATTTCAGACAGAGTGTAGGGAGGCTACAGACTGTGCGTACACCAGATTTGGAGGACCAGTTTCTACAGGATATTGAGACGAATCCTAGTAGCAGCTTCAATCAAGTGGCCACCAATATTGTGTCAGCCAAAGTGCGATTATGTGTATCCTGCATGACGGCCGCGGCTATCCCTATCACCTGCAACGATGAAAGCAATATTATCAGCAGTGGATTTCCATCTACAGAAAGAATTTTGTCGATCGGTTTTGCACCACACCATCTCACTTATGGGATTTCTTTCATGGGTGGGTGATATGGCACGCGCCTCTATCCTGTGATCTTGTTTAGAGCGCGCGCTATAATCGATTATAGTTCGCTGCTCTGGTGCGGGTGGCGCTCCGGTGGTGATTTGCTATTACGTCGCTGGCGTGTGTTTGCGGTGGCCGGCGGAAAGCGAGAGGGTAGCCGGTTTTCGGGTATTGCACGGAACGCGAATTTCGCTCTGCCTGACCTGCTGGTGACTAGCGCTAAGGTTGTTGTGCCTCGCAATATGAGCAGAGTGGTCTGGGGCGGAGGCGACTCGCCGCTGTGCTGGCCATGATTAATTGGAGTCGGCGTACTTGTTCTGCCTGCCTGTCTGATGTGGAGGTCCGGTGGGGTCCTGTGATACTCTGGCCCGGAGACAACTAGCTGCTGAATTTTGGAGTCGTCTGCCAGGTTAGGGTGTGGGCTCGGTTGGCTCGTCAGATTTTCCGATGGAAGTTCCAGCAGTGGCTTCTGAACTTCATTCTGATGTGGGACGGCGTTGTTGGAAGTTTTTGCTGTGTGTGTGTGGCTTGTTACGATATTTGTTAGTACTAATTTATTTGCTCGACTGGAGCATCTTTTGGTTATCTGTAAGATATTACGAAATAACTTACATGGTACCAGAGGAATTTGTAGAGGGTAAAAACTGTAGAGGAAAATAGAAATTGGAATACATCCACCAAATCGTTGAGGACGTAGACTGCAAGTGCCACTCTGAGATGAAGATATTGGCATAGTGATTCGTGGCGGGCCACATCAAACATGTACGAATCTTAAAAGATATTAAAAGACTCTGCCTTTATGCGGAGCTTCATTTCGAAGTTAGCAATGGAAACAGAGAGGCAAGAGTTAAAGAGATGCAGCAGAGTGTGGTGATGGCAACGACGACATAAGAGTAATGCTGGCGAAGCATCGTGCTCAGGCATAGCGGGACAGGTACTCAGAAGCAACAACAACAACAACAGAGGGTTTTTCCTCAAGTGCAAAGCACGAATTTTGTACATGTGAGGCCGCAAAGTGCTAATGAATCGTTCAGCTTTATCGTTCGATTGAGGAAAGAGCGGTACCATTCAGACACATTGAATTACGTTTTTCTGGCGAAATTTTTGAAAATATGGCGTAGAAAACTGTGGACCATTGTTCAAAACAACCGTTTGTGATAAACATGCTAATCAAAAGACAGAAACGAGCGCTTCCACATTGATAGCGCTGGTAGTCGAATGCACTGGAATGACAGAAGGATATTTACTGCATGCATCGATGGTAATGAGCCATCGTGTGTTCCCGACAGCACCCGCAAAATCAGTATGGATATGTTGGCAAGAACTGGCAGGTCGGGGCCAGTTGAAAAATTCTTGGCACGGCGCTGTCTTGTTATCCGCGCAGGCGCGGCAGCGACCTGTCAAATCTGTCCGTTTACTGAGCTCGGGTCACGAACAATGATGGCGAGCTAGTTCTAGCGGTTTCCAGATGTCTTCTTTGTAATACTTTTAACTCATGTTGTCGCGAAGATGTGGGAATCAGGACTCGGGAGCTGTTCATTAACAAGGGGCGTCTCCCGACTCGATCAGGAATTTGTATTTCAACATTGGCTCACAGACCCATATCACGTTTCTCACCACGCCTGCGATTGTGTTCCTCTTGGTTTGTACACAACAGCTTTTGCAGTCTTGGAGGAGGGGGTACGGGGGGGCAGGGGTTACTCGCTAGTCAGTTACCTCAGGAAGTACTTGCCATGTTTACTATATGCTTGTCGGTATGGTCATATATATTTTTCTTTTTTTTGGTCGTCAGTCTACTGACTGGTTTTATACGGCCCGCCACGAATTCCTTTCCTGTGCTAACCTCTTCATCTCAGAGTAGCACTTGCAACCTATGTCCTCAATTATTTGCTTGACGTATTCCAATCTCTGTCTTCCTCTACAGTTTTTGCCCTCTACAGCTCCCTCTAGTACCATGTAAGTCTGTAACGCTGCGCTTTGTGCACACACGATACTCTTTAAAGCCTGTTCTATGGTAAGTTGACGGGCTTCACCTTGTGAGAAAGGATTTTTGTATAGATATTGACCGCATGTACCTGAATGGAGGCAAATCAGACTTACATCCACTCTGTAATAACAATGATACGTCAAGCAAGTCCGAAATGCAACTACACGTCAGGACGGACAAGAAACAACACAGAAGATGATACCAATTTGTTAACAATACGGTCGCCAGCCTAATTAGGCATTAACTGAGTTTGTTTCCTGTACAAGTTGATGTACGTTCGTGCAAAACAACACGTAGTAACACTGCATAATATGGTAAATTTTAGAACCAGAAAATCTACTGAACTGATAATTTCACTTTCTGTACTAATATGGATAAACCATAAATACATAACTTTACACTATAATGTTTACTATAAAACTTCGTACTGTCTATTTATCTGATTAAAATCGGGCATAGGTTACCCTAGAAATAGCACTTTCGAAACACACACACACAATGTCAATTTTGATAAAGGTAAAACACTGATAAATTTTGGCCTTTATATTGGCTTTAACTTCGCTGGTCAAATCAGTTTAGAACACTTCAGAATTAAAATGAATAAAAAGAGGGGGGGGGACCCTGAAACTGTTATGATCACTGTATAAAAAAAATTTAATCACTGAAATCATTGTGTGCTCAAAATTTCCACTATATGAGTTACTACTCTTTTGATCTTATTTCCTGCTCATTTAAATACCATTATATCTGTCTCGAAATAATTAAACTTCATTACTAAAGCAATTTCAAAATTATCTTCCAACTTTGTCAGACCTTTGTTTTTCGTCTATTAGTTCATTAACAAAAAAAAGTTCTTTAAACATCATTCTAACATATCTAGGTCTGCAGGTAATTATTATTAACACAAACTTTTAATTTTTCATCTCGGGACACTCGGATTGCACAACATTTGGAAAGGACCCTGGCTAGGTTAGTTGTGAGGATAGTTAAATGATAGTACAGTTATGGTAAAATTTAAGTTGTTATTGAACAGTATGGAACAAAAGTAACACTGGTCCACACGAATACAGTACTACAAGATTCAACCTGTTCGTATCGATGCGGCGGTTGGCAGGCGGCGAGATGGCGAGGCACAGAGCACACATACAACCACAGAAATGGGTCTTGATGTATCGGCACTTTACTTCTTCGTAGCGTCGCAATACTTTTCCATTTAGTGCCTATGGAATTTTGCCATGCTGTATAAGCGTCGGAACGGCATATCCGAGGCTCAATGAAACCACGTCTTCCAGGAGAGCCTCCTCGATCCAGAACGTGTTGCTCAGACCAATGCCCAACTCCGACTACTACTGCTGAGCCCGTTATACCGTGCAGCGCCCGTGTGCATTTTCCCGCGCTCGCCTGCCATCCACCTTTTACCGCTCCCTTACAGACAGGGTATTCACCCGAGGTTTTGCATTCTACATATTCTAATACATTGCCTACGCATGGACCAGACGCACAATTACAATTTTAACTTCTTACCACAGTCTCAACAATTGTTACACTTCAATTCTATTGCAATATTGCTTGAAATTTGACATAAACATTAATATTCACATCGAAATTTGTTTACAGTATTCTTAACACAATGACATGAAACAAAAAAAGAAATGAAATCGGAACATCGATTACACTAATTTATCGAAAAATCAGAAAAAAATATTATTTGTACAATAGTACGGCGTTGTTGTTGTTACAAGTCATTCTCATGTCTTAGCAGATGTCCCATCATCTCGTCCCTTCTCCTTATCAGTGTTTTCCATATATTCCTTTCCTTTCCGATTCTGCGTAGAACCTCCTCATTCCTTACCTTATCAGTCCACCTAATTTTCAACATTCGTCTATAGCACCACATCTCAAATGCTTCGATTCTCTTCTGTTCCGGTTTTCCGACAGCCCATGTTTCACTACCATACAAAGCTGTACTCCAGACGTACATCCTCAGAAATTTCTTCCTCAAATTAAGTCCGGTATTTGATATTAGTAGAGTTCTCTTGGCCAGAAATGACTTTTTTGCCATAGCGAGTCTGCTTTTGATGTCCTCCTTGCTCCGTCCGTCATTGGTTATTTTACTGCCTAGGTAGCAGAATTCCTTAACTTCACTGACTTCGCGACCATCAATCCTGATGTTAAGTTTCTCGCTGTTCTCATTTCTACTACTTCTCATTACCTTCGTCTTTCTCCGATAAACTCTCAAACCACACTGTGTACCCATTAGACTGTTCATTCCGTTCAGCAGATCATTTAATTCTTCTTCACTTTCACTCAGGATAGCAATGTCATCAGCGAATCGTATCATTGATATCCTTTCACCTTGTATTTTAATTCCACTCCTGAACCTTTCTTTTATTTCCATCATTGCTTCCTCGATAAACAGATTGAAGAGTAGGGGCGAAAGGCTACAGCCTTGCCTTACACCCTTCTTAATACGAGCACTTCGTTCTTGATCGTCCACTCTTATTATTCCCTCTTGGTTGTTGTACATATTGTATATGACCCGTCTCTCCCTATAGCTTACCCCTACTTTTTCCAGAATCTCGAACAGCTTGCACCATTTTATATTGTCGAACGCTTTTTCCAGGTCGACAAATACTATGAAAGTGTCCTGATGTTTCCTTAGCCTTGCTTCCATTATTAGCCATAACGTCAGAACTGCCTCTCTCGTCCCTTTACTTTTCCTAAAGCCAAACTGATCGTCACCTAGCGCATTCTCAACTTTCTTTTCCATTCTTCTGTATATTATTATTGTAAGCAGCTTCGATGCATGAGCTGTTAAGCTGATTGTGCGATAATTCTCGCACTTGTCAGCTCTTGCCGTCTTCGGAATTGTGTGGATGATGCTATTCCGAAAGTCAGATGGTATATCGCCAGACTCATATATTCTACACACCAACGTGAATAGTCGTTATGTTGCCACTTCCCCCAATGATTTTAGAAATTCGGATGGAATGTTATCTATCTCTTCTGCCTTATTTGACCGTAAGTCCTCCAAAGCTCTTTTAAATTGCGATTATAATACTGGATCCCCTATCTCTTCTAAATCGACTCCTGTTTCTTCTTCTATCACATCAGACAAATCTTCACCCTCATAGAGGCTTTCAATGTATTCTTTCCACCTATCTGCTCTCTCCTCTGCATTTAACAGTGGAATTCCCGTTGCACTCTTAATGTTACCACCGTTGCTTTTAATGTCACCAAAGGTTGTTTTGACTTTCCTGTATGCTGAGTCTGTCCTTCCGACAATCATATCTTTTTCGATGTCTTCACATTTTTCCTGCAGCTTCTTCTTGGCTTCCCTGCACTTCCTATTTATTTCATTCCTCAGCGACTTTTACTTCTGTATTCCTGATTTTCCCGGAACATGTTTGTACTTCCTCTTTTCATCAATCAACTGAAGTATTTCTTCTGTTACCCATGGTTTCTTCGCAGCTACCTTCTTTGTACCTATGTTTTCCTTCCCAACTTCTGTGATGGCCCTTTTTAGAGATGTCCATTCCTCTTCAACTGTACTGCCTACTGCGCTATTCCTTATTGCTGTATCTATTGCGTTAGAGAACTTCAAACGTATCTCGTCATTCCTTAGTACTTCCGTATCCCACTTCTTTGCGTATTGATTCTTCCTGACTAATGTCTTGAACTTCAGCCTACTCTTCATCACTACTATATTTTGATCTGAGTCTATATCTGCTCCTGGGTATGCCTTACAATCCAGTATCTGATTTCGGGTTCTCTGTCTGACCACGATGTAATCTAATTGAAATCTTCGCGTATCTCCCGGCCTTTTCCAAGTATACCTCCTCCTCTTGTGATTCTTGAACAGTCTATTCGCTATTACTAGCTGAAACTTGGTACAGAACTCAATTAGTCTTTCTCCTCTTTCATTCCTTGTCCCAAGCCCATATTCTCCTGTAACCTTTTCTTCTACTCCTTCCCCTACAACTGCATTCCAGTCGTCGTGACTATTAGATTTTCGTCCCCCTTTACATACTGCATTACCTTTTCAATATCCTCATACACTTTCTCTATCTGTTCATCTTCAGCTTGCGACATCGGCATGTATACCTGAACTATCGTTGTCGATGTTGGTCTGCTGTCGATTCTGATTAGAACAACCCGGTCACTGAACTGTTCACAGTAACACAACCTCTGCCCTACCTTCCTATTCATAACGAATCCTACACCTGTTATACCATTTTCTGCTGCTGTTGATATTACCCGATACTCATCTGACCAGAAATCCTTGTCTTCCTTCCACTTCACTTCACTGACCCCTACTATATCTAGATTGAGCCTTTGCATTTCCCTTTTCAGATTTTCTAGTTTCCCTACCACGTTCAAGCTTCTGACATTCCACGACCCGACTCGTAGAACGTTATCCTTTCGTTGATTATTCAATCTTTTTCTCATGGTAACCTCCCCCTTGGCGGTCCCCTGCCGGAGATCCGAATGGGGGACTATTCCGGAATCTTTTGCCAATGGAGAGATCATCATGACACTTCTTCAATTACAGGCCACATGTCCTGTGGATACACGTTACGTGTCTTTAATGCAGTATATTCCATTGCCTTCTGCATCCTCATGTCGTTGATCATTGCTGATTCTTCCGCCTTTAGGGGCAATTTCCCATCCCTAGGACAAGAGAGTGCCCTGAACCACTATCCGCTCCTCCGCCCCCTTTGACAAGGCCGTTGGCAGAATGAGGCTGACTTCTTATGCAGGAAGTCTTCGGCCGCCAATATATATATATACAGCAAAAATGAACAGAACACTTATCGAAGGCAAGGCTTCCGTTCCAGATAGCATACCACTCAGGTTTCGTTGAGAGTATGCTGATACAATAATGAATATACGTGGCGAAACAATCAAACGAAACAAAAATTCTTTGTGTCATCAAAAGCACATGGCCGTTCGGCCTGCACACGAACCATTCCCGAGAGATATTCTAAAACCAATAACACAGTCATAAAAAAAAGGAAGAGCTCTCTAATAACATCCTAGCGCTAAAAGAAAAAGTGTTAATACGCATTAATGTACTAACTAATTTACTTAAAAATAAAAATTTAATACCTTCGTTGTGCCTGTTGCAGTGAATTACAACCACATCTCCACCGAGCGAAGTGGCGCAGTGGTTAGCACACTGGACTTGTATTCGGTAGGATGACAGTTGAAACCCACGTCCAGCCATCCTGATTTAGGTTTTATGTGATTTACCTCAATTGCTTCAGGTAAATGTCTGGATGGTTCCTTTGCAAGAGCACAGCCGACTCCCTTCCCCATCCTTCCCTAATCCATTGGGACCAATGTTCTCGCTGTTTGGTCCCCTCCTACCAAATAATGAACCAAGAACCACGTCTACCTTACCCAAAGTCCACACGAAGAGTGTCGTGCAAAACTGCCTTTTTTCTTTATTGTAATTTCATGCCCCTACCCTATATGGACAGGGGAGGGCTGACAACGGCAGACTCCACCATTCTCAGCCAAAAGGCTTTACAAAAATACATGAAAGGGAAACTCTTACTTAAAATGGATGGAATAAAAGGGGGACATAACAAACACAACAAATGGAAATGATGGGAGTTAAAATGTACAGCAATATGGGGACATGCACGTGAGAATAGTTAAAAAGTCTACATAAAGTTAAACACATGTGGTATTTCGTTGCGCACTTAAAATCACTGGAGTCAAACACAAGTTAAAAGTTGGCCGCAGCATAAAAATCACACAGAGCGAGACACTTAAGGAACCGCAGGAGACGACGGAGCACACATGAGGAATAAAAAGCGCTGGGAGGGACCTGTCGAGGGATTGGAGGCGGGGGAGGAGGGGAAAAGAGGGGAGGAAGGTGCTGTGGAGGCCTGGGGGCGGGAGGAAGAGGAAAACGGGGGGCAGGAGGCGCACCAAGAGGCAGGAGACGGGCAGAGCGGGAGATGAAGAGGGAAGACAAGGCAGGAGGGAGTGCAGAGACACAGAAGGGGAGCATGGGAGAGGGAGAGGGTGTATTTGAGGGAGAAAGTAGCTCAGGGGAAGGGAGCGGGAGGAGAGGGAGCCCTGAGGAGGAGGGAGGAGGAAGATGGGGTTAGAGTTGGTAGGAGGGGTAGATGTCAGGGCAAAACTCTCCAGGTGAGGTGGCGGTCAAGGGTGAGGCCAAGGTATCTTAGGGTAGGAGTGACGTGTATAGGACGACCATAAATGGTTAGATAGAAATCATGGAGACGGAAGGAGCAGATAGTGCGGCCTGTGATGATTGCCTGGCTCTTTGAGGGGTTGATAGGAAGGAACCACTGTTGCACCAAGTGGTGAACTGGTGAAGGTGGGTTTGGAGGGTAAGTTGGGACCGTTGAAGGGTAGGATAAAGGGCCAGGAAGGCGGTGTCATCAGGAAATTGGAGGAGATAAATAGGTGGAGGAGGTTTGGCCATATCGGCAGTATACAGGAGATAGAGGAGAAGGAGAAGGGGCACGCCAGCAGAGGAATAGAATGTATGGGAGTTGGAATTGTGGATAGTGACAAAGGGGGGACGACGGGAGAGAAAGAAAGCAACGAGACAGACGAAACTAATATGGAGAGCATTGTCTGGTGTTTGAAGAGGAGCCCGAGATGCCAGACACGGTCATAGGCGTTCTGGAGGTCGAGGGAAACAGAGATAGCGTAGTAGCAAAAGTTAAGTTGGAGAGAAATAAGACTCTTTAAGGTTAAGGAGCTGGTCGTCATCTGAGAAGGAGGGCCAGAAGACACTGGGGAAAGAGCAAAACTGCCTGCCACTAGCGTACCCTTTAAAGGTGTGGTGCCAACCTAGCGGAATTGTCGTTCCGTTACAGTTAACGTCTCTGAGCACGCGCTAGATCCCAAAGATTGGCAGAACCTGAATTAGCAGACTACGATGCCCATCACTCACAAGAAAATGCGAGAGCCTACTGTAATGGAACCACATTCTTACAGTTTTTCAAATAAAACAAAGGTTATTAACTTTCAGCATCTTTATTATTCATGTCTCCATATTTATTTCCCAACATACCTAGGCGACGAGAAATTTCATCGTGCTAGAGACCAGTTTGTTGATACCGTGACTGTAGACTGTTTGATTTCGTTGACAGAACCAATACGTCACCGCTCCTGGCACCGCTTCATCACTGTCTAAGTGAATATTTCGAAGGTGTTCTTTAAGTTTTGGAAACAGATGAAAATCGGATGGGGCCAAGTCGGGACTGCATGGAGGATGATCGATGACAGTGAACCTAAGGCGTCGGATTGTTGCACCGTTCGTGAATCGTCTGGTATTGTCATGCTGAAGGAGAGGATGTGTGGACGAAGTTTTCTGCGGTTATAAACCTGATTACAGCAAGGTGTTTCTGACACACCAATATATTTACGTTACACACCGCCATGAGATACGCTACAGTTCGTAACCCTCTAGGAGAGGAGAACGGAAACTGCGTCAGCGAAGCGGGGAAGTCCAGCAAGTAATCAGCATCACACGTAATACCTCGCCGCGCGGGAGTAGCCGAGCGGTCTTGGGCGCTGCAGTCATGGACTGTGAGGCTGGTCCCGGCGGAGGTTCGAGTCCTCACTCGGGAATGAGTGTGAGTGTTTGTCCTTAGGATAATTTAGTTTAAGTAGTGTGTAAGCTTAGGGACTGATGACCTTAGCATTTAAGTCCCATAAGATTTCACACACGTAATATCTCAATGAATACTGAGAAAAAAGTAAATAATTTGGAGGCGTTACTTCTCAGCACGTCTTCGTACGCTCTGTTTAATTTACCACGGATTAAGACTCGGACAGCGGACTGGGATACAGGGAATAATGCTGGTAATCTTTATACAAAGGCGAAAGGAAAGAAATAAAACTCTTTTCCTTCCTCGAGCACATGGACTATCGCAAATACGTAGCGAGAGGCTACGTTGGCTAATGTTGCAATGTCAGGTCAGTCAAAGATCCAGACTGCTGCTTCTGCAACTACTGAGAAGGCTGCTACATCTCCTCAGGAACTTCATGTTTGTCTGGCCGCTCCTCACAAAAAAAGAAAAAAACTCAACTCGAAGGAATTATCCGAACGGGACAGAAATCGCCAGAGGTGATGCACATTTACAGACAAAACATATTATTACAGTATCAGAAAAACTGGATTATTCATTTAAGAAAAAAAGCTTCACAAGTTGCGCAAATCAATAAGGCAGTGGTCCACCTTCGACCTCCAAGTAAGCACTTATTCGGCTTGGTATTGATTCACAGAGTTGTTGGATTTCGTCCTGAGGCATATCGTGCTGAAGTCTGACCATTTTGCGTTTTAGATCGTTAAAATCCCGAGCCTGTTGGGGGGCCATGTCCACATTGCCCCAAATGTTCCCAGTTGGAGAGGGATACGGCGGCCTTGCAGGTACGAATACAAGCAGTAGCGCCTCTCACCTTTTGTGGGCGGGAAACATCTTACTTGGCTTTCCATGAAGGGCAATCAAAGTTGGCGTAGAATATCGACGACATACATCTGTGCTGTAACGGTGCGGCGGATGACAACCAAAGGGGTCCTCCTATGAAAAGAAATGGTACCATCACTCCTGGATGGCGGGCCGGATGGCGGGCGACACTCAGTTTGATATCCAACCGCTGTCCGGAGCGTCTTCCGATGCGTCCTCGGCCTGTAATGTCATTGACCGGACTAGAACTGTCTTCAGTGATGGGCCCCGCTTCGAGCTGCACTTCGATGACCAGCGAAGACGTATCTGAAAACGCCGAAACAGCAGTGGTACGCCAACGTGACTGCCGCTCTCCAACGGCCTGACAGTCAGGACTGATGGTCTGGAGTGCTATTTCTTTTTATAGCAGGACCCCTTTGGTTGTCATCCGCAGCATCGTTTACGATATTCTTCGCCCCGTTCTGTTGCCCACCGTGGACAACCATTCTGGGCATACATTTCAGCAAGATAATGCGCGCCCGCACACGGCTAGAGTTTCTGCTGCTTGTCTTCGTGCTTGGTCAGCAAGGTCGCCGGATATCTCCCAGACTGAGAAAGTTTAAAAAAATTGGACAGGACCCTCCAACCAGCTCGGGATTTTGACGATCTAAGGCACCAAATGGAAAGAATTTGGGACTACATTCTTCAGGAGAACACGTAACAACTCTGTCAGGCACTGGCAAGACGAATAACTGCTTGCACAGGGCCAGAGGGGGAGCAACGCGTTATTGACTTGCTCAATTTGTGAAGTTCGTTCTCTTGAATAAATTATCTACTTTTCCTGAAATTGTATTCATTTGTTTGTCTGTACATGTATATCTCACACGCCGATTTCCGTCCCTTTCGGACGTTGCTTCGTGGGGCGTCTTTTTTTCTCGTGTGTTTGTCCGACCTCTCCACAGATAATCTTCAGATGATACTTACAAATGATTCAAATGGCTCTGAGCACTATAGGACTTAACATCTCAGGTCATCAGTCCCCTAGACTTAGAACTACTTAAACCTAACTAACCTAATGACATCACACACATCCATGCCCGAGGCAGGATTCGAACCTGCGACTGTACCAGCAGCGCGGTTCCGAACTGAAGCGCCTAGAGCCGCTTGGCCACATCGGCCGGCTTATACTTACATAATGTAATTCGGTACTGTAGTTCAGTTCGTTGTGCAATCGTTCTTCTTCAAAACAAAAGGGAGGGTTATCTTCTGCCACAATCGTTTATGTTTTAATCCTCAAACTGACTGAAATTATCAACACTACATACACTTTTGTATACTAGAGATCTTCAATAATTCATTTTTAGGCTATTAGTCACAGTTCTTTATGATAAATGTTCTGTATGTCGCGTATCTTGATCAGCTTCGACTGCCTCCATTACAAATGCTTCTTCTCACTCACGCAAAACGTACGAGAATGATTAAAGCGTTTGTGCGTCAGTTACCGATGACACGTGCAGTAAATCACGATTAAACTGTTTTAATGGCCTGGCAAATGTACCGCATACTTCAGGTATGTAGACCGACTGGGCATGCCAACAAATTATGAAGTGAACAAACAGTAACTTTCGTAAGCTGTAAAATCACGTCAAACAGACAATGGGCGTAGCCTATGGAACAACGCCTAATCTCCGCTTTGGACAGAAGATAAACGTTCTACTGACAACGATGTTTCTTGAGACTCAAATGGATTAGGATTGGAAAGAATATCGGCAGTCACCTTCCTCAAAACAACACCCTCTCAGTCAACCATAGCAGTTTAGAAAAAACTGCCATATGTTCGTACGCCCTTAAATCTGGTGTAAATAAAATACGTCCCATCACTGGATGTCGGAAGTTGAGAACAGTCTTTGTCGATTGTAATTTGCAACGGAATTTCCTTGGTGCATATTGGCGAATCTGGAAGGAGTTCTTGTTTTGACGTGTTACTGCTCCAGAATATTGAATACACTGCTGTGCATTAACACTGCAACACCAGAAAGGATTTTAAATGACGAAATGTTATTTGTTGCGTTTATACCGTATAGTAAGTTTCCCAATCATACTGTAGTCATCGGTGGAGACTTGGATCATCTAAAAATCAATAAGGAAAATTACAGTTTTGTTATTGGTGAGTGTGTCAAACATTATTAAACGTTCTACACATTTCTCTCAGTAATGCGTCTGTGTATAACTATAGTTCCATTCCTGCCTTAAATGCTGCACTTTACTCGTGTCCTACGTTTGAAGTTTTTCTTCTTACATCATTATGGTACTTTGTTTGTGTGTCGTCCATAACACTCCATCTGTGCTTAAAATACAGTCCAAATTGCAGTTACATGGTGATTTGCATGAAACCATAGTTTTAGGTCCTACTTAAAGATAAATATTAGTAAATATATTTTCCATAAAATTATTTTTTCCTTTAAATTTTTAAATTATAATTGATGCTATTCATTGGAAATAGAGCAACAGAATTTTTTTAAAAACTTGGTGCTCTCAAATGGCACAAATATGAAACTACTTCATGAACATAACTTTCCAAAATGAGAAATATCAATTACTTTAGTAAAACAGGTTGCTAGTTAAAACATTTTGTAGATTTACTTAATTAACTCAGTAAATTTTACTTAACTGGATTTTGCAAAATCTTTCAAAAAAACTTAATTGAACACAAATTATTCTTTTACGAAGTCTTACAACATAATATAGTTAGCACTGTTCTTACTAGTTTCTTTTCACAGTTTACATAGTTACATGTATTGTAGGTAGGCCAGGATGCCTCTCAAAATCATCATTATACAACATTTGACCTAAGACAGACAGAGATTACAACCAAAATCAAATTATTTACAAAATTCTTCACATCAGTTTCTTTTAGTCTTTCTCTCTCGCACTTCGGTTAATTCCTGTAGGGGTAACTATACAACAATCCCATTAAAATTCTGCATTAACATGCTACTCAGTTTATTTTAATTACATCCTGCAGCTCTTTTCTCACTGTTTCAAAACATACTAATCACTTTTCATCATAGCAACGTGCTATTCTACAATCAGCACTTTATTCCATAAGTAGTTAGTTTGCACATAGTTATTTTCCTGATGAATCACATCAGCTATCATTTACTTCACTGTGCAACAACACTCGGCCTATTTTCCAACACAATAACTCCCCTTCTACCACAAGTCATATCTTTTCACCATTAATTTCCTTTATTTTATAGGTTCGTCTCGATCACACAGACTTTTACACTTCATTACTACCGGTTTAGGCTACTGCCATCTTCAGATCTGTTACAAACAAAAAACAGTTTGTAGCCAACTATGTTCAGTTTGCATACGCTGAATCTATAAAAGTCTTGGTGCTACATAAGAAAGACAACAAGTGTTTACATGATTAACAGCCGTGTATACCAACCATACACACCATAAAATATTCTGATGTAGTATACACGTCAAACTAAACATGTAGGTACATCTTAACTGCTGGTGGTGATCAGAATGCGTATGGTATTTATACAAGGAACCTGAGGCCAGCATAGCTAGCGTACATGATTAACCAGTATCGTAAATGTAATGGATAAAGTGCAGTATGCTTACTCAGTAAGTAAAATTGCTGCACTTGGCAAAAAGAGCGTCTGACAATAAAACATGTACTGACATACTATACGTGAAATTGGATCCATACTTAAAATCAACATAAAAAGTGCAAATACTAAGAATGTGAAGCCCCTAGCCTGGCAAGGTAAAACATATAAGTGTATAAAAGCCAGTATAAAATGTATAAGATTAAAACCATATATAAAATAAAATCTTCCAGCCTGATAGATCAATATCCATAAACGTATTGGAAGGTAATTAACGAAGCAGTGACTATTAATTAAAAGTTAAAAAATCGATAGTCGATAATACATCCCAGGTCTGGTCTCAATGTCGGCACGTCGTGGCTTATCTGCATACCGTTCTTCTTTTCTTACGTGTAACCAAAATAAGAGCGCTTTCGGTACACATTTAGACAGGGAAAACATTCGGTGGGGAACATAGAGAATAATATGAAAGTGTTGCATAGGGCGCCAAAGGGAAAGTTACGGAACCTTCTCGAGAAAATGGAGATTTATGTGCACAGGAAACGACAACCGGAATTACTGCTGAATGAACAGAATGAGTTTAACCTAAATGCATATTTTGATGTATTCAGAAACCTACTAGTCTGAGCAGCGTCGAGCGGCCCAGGTGATTGGCGTGGGGTCGAGTGCGCCGGCCTCCGAAAGTTTCGCCACAGGAAAACAAGAACTTCATACCAGGACTTTTATAGATTTAGCATAAGCAAACTCAACTTATTTGGTTACGCACTGTTTTTGTTTGTAACAGATCTGAAGATGGCAGTAGCCGAAACAGGTAATAGTGAAGTGTAAAAGTTTTTGCGATCAAGACGGAACTGTGAAGTAAAGTGCCAAAACTATGATCACTGACTCATTTTCAGACTTTATGTCTTCAATTGATTAATTTCTTTGTACTGATCCATTCTTTCACATGTCATCTCTAGTCATCTTTACACCACTACTTCAATATCCATTGCCTGTTTTTCAACACAACGCACTCTTCTCAGCAACAAATTACTTTACTTCCTCGTTAATTACGCGTACCTTCTCTGCCAATCATAGACCTCATTATTGCTCTTCCAAATTCCTCAGTACTTTTCTTTACACTTACAATAGTTAACTTCAGTACAACAACATCCCCTAATAGCTCTACTTTTCTCTCGGTAGCGAGAAAGATAAAAGATGATAGACGAAGTTCAGAAAGACAGAAGAGGAAGACTGACAATATGAAAGGAATATGAAATAATGTTGTCGATAACTCGAGTACCTGAACGATTGTCAGTCACCTGACATTGCAAAAAGTGCAATGCCCTCTGTGGTCTTTACCCCCAGCTCCTATCCTTGATGTACATATCTCTTTAAGTCAATAATACTGCGTAATCCCAACAATTTTCGTGATTTACAGTATTCTAACCTGTGGGTGTTAGCATGTGGTTTCTTAACCACCCTCTATAAGAGGTACCCTTGAGTCATGCAGCCCTATTCTCTCTAATGTCTTTTCTTAATGTTTTCATGTGATATTCTCACCCTTTGCGCCAGAGCCACATCAACGACATCCAGAAATTCTACCATATCAAACAACAGATTATTGGGCCCAACTCCTCACATTAATTCACACACATGGAGAAAAACCTGTTGCCTCACGCTTCAGATGATGAATTACTTCCTCAAAATATTCTAAGTATTGTGCTCATACATCTGTTTTCTGTGCGAATATGTTCGACATAATCTATTAAGTTCTTTCATAATTCCTCCCACATATTATCTGGGCAAAAGTGTGCTGAAAATTTTATATATTTAATATTCCTATTTTCTGAACGTTCTTTAAACTTTATTGAGATGAATTGTGGGCCATTGTCTGAGAATATGGCGTTTGGTACAAGTAATATGACAAAGTAATCTTTCAATAGTTTGTTCACCAGTAGTTTTGAATTTGCTTTTTTTGTTGGGCAGAATTTCACAAATTTTGTAAATCCACCTACTAGCACAATAATATATCCACATTTCTGTCTAGTTATGGGCGACGATCCAAAGAGATCGACAGAAACTAAGTCAAGGCTGTTTTGTGGCCCTGCGTTGTACATTTGGCTTTTTATGATCTTGTTATTAGCTTTAAATTCCTGACATCTGCCTCATATTTCTACTCTTTTTTTCGCATTTCGGCACATGTTGTTAAGTGTGACAATTTCGCTTAGCTTTGCAAAGCATTTACTTTCTCCATAGTGTCCAAATTTTAAGTCCACATGCTGCTTGGGAAAGCAAATTTTCCTTTGGCTTTATATCTTCTTTGGCCTTCTGAAAAAATGCCTTTATGTAACTTCTAATAATCGGCTACTTTGAGATATGTATGATAACCTTAAATAACTTTTAAATAATTTAGGATTCACATCCTGATTTTTTTCCTGCTGTAATTCTTTACAATCCTTTTCCAGTTGACCTTCCTCATCCATCTTCATCATTGCAACGAAAATGCACACTCCTTCCTTATACAACAATGGACTTTCATTTTCACCACTATTTTCAATACTTCTGGATAAATAACACAGCTCTACAAAATAAAATTTTTTTTTCGTTGCCAGGGAAGTTTGAACGAAAATGGGATATTGTTATGATACTCATTCCGAGTATATTTGTACTTTTTCCAAATTGGCTCTGGTTTTTGAGATATAGGTTATTTGTGGAAATGAGAGTTTCATGTGGATAATATCGACTGCAGGGTCCATATATGGTGTAATCTATTTGCTACCTGTTTTTTAATTAGTGATATTGTACTATCTTTATTAAACAATTGTGCTCAGGGAGTGCATCTGTGTGGTTGAGGATTACATCATGCAAACATCACACTGTCAGCATGTGTTCAGTCCTGTTGTGCGGTGCGTGTGTTGAAGATATTGAGGGTTGTGCAGATTTGAATTCGGCGGTACTCGACATTCATTTCTTGGCCGAGGTAATCCCCGCAACAGCCGATAGGTAGCGTTCAGTGTAAACAAAAAAAATGGCGATGGTCGAAAGTCACACACATGTGCAGTGCAGCTTCAAGGAGATAGAACCTTTTCATCGTGACGTAGCAAATAAGAGGTGAGTATTCATTTCACACAAAACAATTAATGATGTTTGTTGGATGTGATTGACATGCAAATACAAGAAAGTTCTGCATAATATGTAGTATTTGTGCAATTTTGTTTTAGGAAAACATGAGTTCTTCACGCCGTCTTTGCGTGAACCATCCAGATGAGTTCTGCTACATTTGTGGTGAATACGTTCTTCAAATGAACAGGAAGAATATCACTCCTTTTGTGAAGGAAGCGTATCTGGCATATTTCGGAATTAAACTTGGAGATCAAGACAAGGCGTGGGCACCCCATAAAGTTTGTAAATGCTGTGTGGAGTGCTTACGGCAGTGGACAAAACGAAAAAGGAAAAGCTTAAACTTCGGAGTGCCTATGGTATGGCGAGAGCAGAAGAACCATACAGATGATTGCTATTTTTGCATTGTTAATGTGAAAGGTTTTAATAGGTTCAAAAAACGAAAGTGGGAATATCCCGATTTGGAGTCAGCAAGAAGACCGGTGGTGCACAGCAACGATGTTCCTGTACCAACCTTCACAACATTACCCACGCTAACATCATCAGATGACGATGTGCACGGCGAGGAATGTACAAGTAGTGGTTCGGAATACGAAGGACGTGAGACACAGCCCCAGCAGTTCGACCAGAAGGAGCTCAGTGACTTGATACGAGAACTCAATCTTTCAAAGCAAGCATCAGAACTCTTAGCATCCAGGCTTAAGGAAAAGAACTGTCTTCATCCAAGTGTTAAAATAACCGGACGAGAGAAGAAAACCTTCTTCCATACTTCAACCAAGAAGAGGTTATAGTGTATTGCAGCAATATACCTGGACTTTTACTTGAATTGGGGCTGCCGGAATATAGACCAGAGGACTGGCGTCTCTTCATAGACAGTTCCACTAGAAGTTTAAAATGTGTTCTCCTACACAATGGCAATCGTTACGCATCTATTCCAATTGCCCACTCAACAAAACTTTGTGAAGCATATGCTAACATCAAGATGGTTCTGCAGAAAATTCAGTATATGCAGCACCAGTGGTTGATTTGTGTTGATT
Organism: Schistocerca americana; assembly: GCF_021461395.2. Lineage (NCBI taxonomy): Eukaryota > Metazoa > Arthropoda > Insecta > Orthoptera > Acrididae > Schistocerca > Schistocerca americana. The sequence continues at coordinate 155,371,301 of NC_060124.1, read as the reverse complement.
TGAAAATGGTGAACTTCTTGCTTGGACAACAAAGTGGATACACAAAGCACCCATGTTTTATCTGCATGTGGGATAGTAGGGCAAAGCACGAACATTGGAAGCAGAAAACATGGCCTCCAAGGGAACATATGGCTGTTGGTGAAGCAAACATCATTAATGAACCTCTGGTTAGTAGGGACAAGATTGTTCTTCCACCATTACATATTAAGTTAGGACTAATGAAGCAATTCACCAAAGCTTTAGACAGAAATGGTAATTGCTTCACATACATCTCCAATACGTTCCCTGGACTCAGTAGTGAAAAACTTAAGGCAGGAATATTTGATGGTCCTCAAATTCGCAGGCTCATCAACGATACCAATTTTACAAGTGTCATGACTGTCACTGAAGCATCGGCCTGGAACAGTTTTGTCGCTGTTGTAAAATGTTTTTTGGGCAATCATAAAGCTCCCAATTACGAGGAACTGGTCAAAAACATGCTCACTAACTTTCAAAACTTAGGAGCTAACATGAGCATAAAATTGCACTTCCTTCACAGCCACTTGGATCGATTTCCTCGTAATCTAGGTGATTTCAGTGAGGAACAAGGAGAGCGGTTCCATCAAGATATGAAAGGAATAGAGGAAAGATATAAAGGAAGATCGGACAGGCATATGATGGCAGATTATTGCTGGAATCTGCAACGTGACTGTTCTGAAGAGACCTATAAAAGGAAAGCGTGCAGGAAGCGGTTCGTCATGGACGGAAAATGATATACTTATAGAGAAACTTTTCAATTATGTTTTATACGTGGACAAATGCCTATCAGGTTTTCATAGAAGCTATTTATAAAGATTATTTTCTTTTTTCATTGTAGCTTGTAGCGCTCGAGTTCAGTATTAGCAATTTTTTCTAATTTTTTGAATAAATCATGCATTATCTCAAAAACTAGAGCCAAACTGCATAAATGGTTGCTATATTCGTCCTCAGCACCACTAACCCATCCTAAAGCCACTCAAATATCCTTGGCAAGAAAATGAGTGTTGACCAGTGTAATCTTTGACTACATTTTCAGATATCTCGATATCAAATTATTGCAAAAGTAAAGCTCTCCTAGTTAATCTTGGGTGCTTAAGTTTGCATGTCTGTAAGAAAGTCAATATCTTGTGATTGCTGCAAACAACCACTTTGCGTTGCAACAAATATTGTGGAAATTTTTGTAAACCAAAAATTATAGCTAAAGCCTCCTGTTCTGAGATGCAATAATTTCTCTCAGGTTGCTGTAAACCTCTACTGACGAAAGCTATGGTTTTGTGCAAGTCTTCGTTCCCTTTTTTATCTAATTGACACAGTTACACCACAGTTCCATAGTCACACCCGTCTGCCATTAAACAAAAAGGCTTAGTAATGTCCACATAATGTAGTCCTTTGCTGTTACACAAATCTTGCATATTTACTTCATCTTACTGCAGTAAATCATATATAGCTTCCTTTCTATCGAAACCTTCTCCGTGTCTGGTAATTACATAAATATTTACAGGATTTCTCTCACTATTCACTCTCTTAGCATTTGTCAATCAGTTTACTGATGACATATCAAAACACCTCTCCACCTCTCCATAGGCACCTCCTCCCTTTTCACAGTAATTATTTCTTTTTTACTAATTCTTCATCACCTTCATCCTCCCCTAAATTCTCATTAACTGACTGAGCCTCTTTATGGTCGTAATCTACCTGCACTTCTCCCATTGCTGCGCATAAATCTTCATTAATTGCCTCAAATATTTCCTCCACCCTTTTCTCGCCTAAGTTCTGTACCCCTCATCTGCATTCTTCCCTTTTCCATGACAAGATTCGCTATCCGTTTCATTGTACACGCTTTCATGTACATCAGATGATTTGTTATTTTTCCTTTAAATCGTCTACCATATTCTCTATATTGCAGTGTTCCCTTCGTTCTTTCTTGTTAAGAAACTCTTTCGCGCCAGCGTTAAACCTCAGTTGTATCACTCCTTTTATTACATTCTGACTCCGTTATTTGGTTGTCATTGTATACAAACAACAAGTCTAGCGGATTGATATTACTGTTACTCGTTCTGCAAAAGCTAACCACTTTTCAGAGAGGGTCTAGTTTAATGTACACTGAGATTCTGCTTCATTTCCTACTCTCGCGCCCACATGGTGTGTGTTTTGCAAATCTTCATCGTCACGTCTTGGAGAACGCGATCTGTACGCGGATCCCTGCTCTCTATTAATCGACCTATTTGCCGTAGCATGGCGCCATCTCCTGGTTCTTCTGCTGTTACTGTTACGACACATGCGAATTCTGTTCACACTAACGCTTCGACGTGTTTCTACGTTTCCCTGGAGCCCACAGTTCCTATTTACTTGCTCCCCTCTCTATGATAATTTTTCGACCCTATTAATAAACTTGTTTATTTCATCCCTGAGAGTAGGAATAATCTTACGCTAATTCATAGGCAGCTTCCCATCTAAACCCATAATGATCTGCTCAGGCTCTAATTTATCAGTCATATATGACAGATTAGTAAGTCACTAAGATGCAAACCTTTTTACACTTTCAGTTATAGGATTGAACTTTTCCCCAGCACCGAAACTATTTTGTAACTCCATTTTCTTCTGGTTATTCCAATATTTTTTGAAAAAGGCTACTTTAAAATTTTCTGACGCGTCATACTGTTCAGTTGCAGTGACTTTCCATGTCCCAGCGTCCCCCAGCAATGTCGATGTAATAAAACTTGTCTATCTGTCCACAAATTTGGCAAAATATTTTCAAAGCCATATCAAAATTCTTTGGATGCACATTTCTAGACAAATCAAAGCGTAAAAACAGTATTTGTAATATAAGGAACTCCATATGATATCATCACCGAACTACAACCCTCACCGTTGATTCCAGTTGTAATATTATGTTACTTTTAGACTTCGGAAAGTCTGTTGTCATACTTACGCGCTTTAGTTTGTATTGTTTCAACTCGATTAGTCAACTGATCTGTATTAGATTCTATCACTTCCACATGATCAGATAGATCCTTCACAAAATTGAAGCCATTTGCACTTTCAGTGCTAAAGGCTTTGTGCTCATTTTCGCAAACAAATTCTACAGCAGCAGTTCTTTTGTTCAACGTTATGTCCATCCTCCTTAACTTGATCTACTCTTTCCGTGCTTCCAATAATTACCTTTTCAATAACCTTTGTTTGTTCGCAAACCAAACTATTACTACTACTGGACAGCTTTTTAAGTTCGTTAGCCAAACTTTTCACCATAAAATTGTTTTTCGTAGTTCTCATCAACCTATCAGTCGGCAAAGACTCCCTGCATACTTTCTACCCTGCTTTCAACAGGCATTAGACTCACCTGAGCATCTGTTTCCAAACTTTCTTGTTCGTTTACGTTACATGGACTAATATCAAATAGACTAGCATCACTAAAATCACTCAACCGATTACTGTAAGTTTGAACTATCTCCCATAGTTACATTTTTCGAAACATTTTGCTCCAGTTCTACCCCAGCAAATGGAAGTAACTGAGTTACTGCAACATCATTATTTACTAGATCAGCTGTCTGTTTTTTATTCAGGAGTGCTTGTCTGACTGACACTCGCACTGAACTGTACCTCATTCCCTGATTTCACATTTACAGACTTCCATCCCTGCAAGTCTTTTCATAGAAGCACACAACAAGTAGATTACACTTATCTCTGGTTGTCTGTTGTGGTGTCGGCTTGTTGTCTCTGCGGGTCCGACCTCCGCCTTAAGCTACACCAGTTTCAGGGTCCTCATTTGCTGCTTATTGTCAGCGCTGCTCCGCTGCGCCGGCCGTTAGCTGCGTATCTGCTGCTGCCTTCTCCAATTCTACGCTGCGCCTGCCTTGTCTTGATGACATTTGGCATCTGTTTGCCGTCGTCAAGTTCCCGTTCTCTTGGTACCGACCTTCGTTTTTACTTTCGCGTGCGCTGTTCCATGTTATCTTTTGCTCACGGTGTGTTACACTGCCCTCTTTTTAAACCGTGTCCGACGGCAGTTTTGACCTCCTACAGCTTTTTACTTCCGGACGCGTTGGAAAGGGTGTAACGGCGTGGTGAGTTTTGTTTATCCTACAAAAAGCGCCCACTCAGCTTGTGGTGAATTTCTTCTTCTGCAGTCCGGTCCACACGCCTTCCCAATAAAAACGAATGATGTTCTTCTGCAGGAAAAGCTGTAGTAAAACCAGTTGCATTACATGAGTCTGGTGACTGCAACAAATGTTTTTCAGTGTCAGGGTAAATGAGCGATTAATTGAAAGGTCGTTTGTGAATGAAAACTTCGATATATTACCTCTTTTTTGATACAAAATCAGTTCCAAGCCCATGGTAATCAAGTTCTAGTTCATCAGTCACGCGCAATCATAGTTAGTTGTAATAGCCAGTTATGGTATCAAACCAAAACTAATACTAGGAAGGATTACAAAACGGATTACCTGTGACAGAAGGCTCGCTCAAATATTATTCAATTTGAGCACTATGAATGGTCAGTTCGCGGTCACTGCTTGTATAACATGTCACACGGATTCTGGTTATTCAAAAGTCACAGTTTACATATTAAAAGCGGATTTTCTGGTGTTCCTTCTTCTCACACATTCGTATCCACTTCGCGGCACTCCACGATCAAGTTTTAATCATTATTCTATAAAATTGTCACATCTATCGACAGCTCCTTACATCCGCATCCCAACATGATAATGGCTGAGCTCCGAACTGAACCTTTAGATTTCATAAAGCAGTTCTTTAACTCACAAAATACCCACGAACTTACTGTCCTCCGATTGACTGGTAGAGATCATAGTCAATTCGATATTAGTATCAGACCGCGCGTCTCTTACCTTCGACCAGTCACTACTTAATAGCTTTTATGAACGATTCACTAAATGAATAAATTTAGAAAATCCACAACTATAAAAAGAATTCCTTTTTTAATAACAGAATCATCGTAAAATGTTTCTTTTTTTCCCAGTCCCATGAACTGGCTAGTCGCACTTCACAATTACCCCTGACTGTGATTCACTCTCTCTGCATTCAGGTCCCACGTAACGTATAATCAGTTAACAGACATAACAACATTTATTAATTATCTTCCATTCACACCAACATTCACACTAATAAACAAATTAAATTATGAAAATTTATTGAAAGTCGTAATAGTCACAGTAGGTCAGTCTTGTTTCCAAAGTATGTTTTAACTACGTATTATTTCAGATTCAGTAAGATTCTGACACCTTTCGGCCACAGTCGTACCTACACTCTGTTCATCGTAAGAATAAACCTTATGTAAACAAAATCAAACGCTATGATTGATCAGAAACCGTAGCACATGTACATTTTTGTTATGAGGGGCCCGAGTTCGATTCTCGGCTGGGTCGGGCTTTTCTCCGCTCAGGGACTGGGTGTTGTGTTGTCTCCGTCATCATTTCATCCCCATCCGGCGCGCAGGTCGCCCAATGTGGCGTCGAATGTAATAAGACATGCACCAAGGCGGCCGGACCTGCCCCGCAAGGGGCATCCCGGCCAATGACGCCAAACGCTCATTTCCATTTTTCGATCATATCTGGTAAGGATTTCAGACCGCGCAGCAGTACTCCAAAAGAGGATGGACAAGTGCAGTGCAGGCAGTCTCTTTAGTAGATATATTGCATCTTCCAAGTGTTCTATCCAATACAACGCAGTCTTTGATTCAGTTTCCCCACGACATTTTCTGTGTGTTCTTTTCAATGTAAGTTGTTAGTAATTGTAATTACTAGATACTTAGTTGAATTTACGGCCTTTAGATTTGGTTCATTTGGCGTGCAATCGAAGATTAATCGATTCCTTTTCGCATTCACGTAGATGACCTCACACTTTTCATTATTTAGGGTGAATTACAAATTTTCGCCTCATACAGATATCTTTTCTAAATCGTTTTCCAATTTGCTTGAAGATAAACGACAGCATTAACTACAAACAACCTAAAAGGGCTGCTCAGATTGTCTCCCAAATCATAATATAGTTTAGGAACAACAGAGGGCCTATAATCCTACCTTGGGGAACGCCAGAAATCACTTCTGTTTTACTCGATGGCTTCCCATCAGTTATTATCAACCGTGACCTCTCTGACAGGAAATCACAAATCCAGTCACATAACTGAGACGATTTTCCATAAGAAAACAATTTGATTATAAGCCACTCGTGAGATACGATGTCAAAAGGTTTCTGGAAATCTAGGAATATGGAATCAATTTGAAATCCCTTGTCGATAGCACTGAATACCTAGTGAGAGTAAAGAGCTAGTTGCGTTTCACAAGAACGATGTTTTCTAAATCCGTGTTGACTACGTACAGATCATTCGCTTAGAGGCACTTCATAATATTCGAACACAACATATGTTTCAAAATCCTGTTGCATATCTACATTAATGATACAGGTCTGCAATGTAGCAGATTGCTCCTACTACCTCTCTTGAATACTGGTTTGACCTGTGCAACTTTACAGTCTTTGCGTACAGATCTTTCGTCGAGTGAGCTGTTGTATATGATTGTTAAGTATGGATCTATTCCATCAGCATTCTCTGAAAGGAACCTAATCGGTTTACAGTCTGGATCGGAAGTGTTGCTTTTATTAACTGTTCTCAGTTGCTTCTCTACTCTGAGAAGCGGGTCCGGGGTCGATTCCCGGCCCAATTGGGGATTTTCTCTGCTCGTGGACTGGGTGTTGTGTTGTTCCTACCATTATCTCATCATCACCGACGCGCAAGTCAACCAATGTGGCGTCACTTGATAGAAGACTTGCACCCGACAGCCATCAGTGCCACACAATGATTTCATTTCTACTCCGAGATACCTCCTTCTAAGTTAATCACGTTCGTACCTGTCCCTGAAAACAAGTCCATGTTTTGCTCAAGGTACAAAATGACTATATGATCCTGCGCAGCCAACGAGCCATGCCTATATCGAATGATTTTTCGCTCTGCAGCAGAGTATGCACTGATAAAAGACTTCTTGCCAGATTAAAACTGTGTGCCAGACTGGAAGTCAAACCATTGATCTTTCCCTTCCACAGGCAAGTGCTACCTAAACAAGACTTGATCAGCCCTCAAAGCTTCATTTCCGGCAAAATCTCATGCCCGACCTTCCAACCTTTACAGAGATTCCGCTGCATGTCTGTAGGGGAAGCCTCCAAGTTGTGGCTGAGCCACGTCTCTGCTGTATCCTTTCTTCCAGGAGTGCTAGTCTGTCCTGTCAGGCGCTAGTTGCGTGGGGTCACTGCCATGCTGTGTGGTGCTGAGTGTGGCTCTCCTGAACCCACTGATTCAATATTTGGATGACATTTTTATGATACTGACCATGGCAAGCAGCAATATTACAGAACAACTCCTCTCTTGATAGGACATGATCCTACCACAGTCAAATTCTGACATGCACGAGACCTGACATGATCTCACTAGCAGCCGACTTCCAAATACAGTGTTAGTGAGACACCAACTGTGTAATCTTTGCTTGTGTACAGAACATACTCCTACATACATTTTGTGATTGTGCTGAATTGCTAATCATTTGACGTTTATTACGTGCCACATCCGTGGTATTTCAAGTTTAATGGACAGCAGTGTGTATGAAATTTAATGAGATTACCAGAGCCTTTACGGGATTTTTAAACAGTTTGCTTGTGGAGAAGGAAATGTCATAACTGGCTAAAAATGGTGACGACCTGGAGAGAGAGAGAGAGAGAGAGAGAGAGAGAGAGCGAAAGGGGGGGGGGGGGGGTGGAAGGCAGATAGAGAGCCTTCTGCACCTCTTCCAACCAGCCTCCAGGTCAAGCCTGTCCAAGAATCTGTTTGTTGTGCAGCTGACGGAGTTACGCAACTGTGTAACGTAAATAATCATCTTGTGGTACAGTTCTTCTTGTGGTGTCCCACAATGTAACATATAGTTTTTATATTGCTATAATTACGTAATTTGTTAGTGGAATGGTGTAGCTTTTAGAAGTAAGACATACAGAGTTTGAACATTATCAGGTAAACAGTTTGCCCAAAAAATCGATGTATTTCGTCGCTGTACACTTTTTAAATTACATCAACCTTTTTGAAACTTATTATACTGGAATCATTCTCTAGACAGAATATGGCGCTGTAACCTCTATATTCTAACTTACACCTAAATGGTGGATAGTATGTAACGTTTTCTGACTTTTACGAATACTTACATTTCCTTTAAAAACTCAAATTATTGAACTTTGCAGAAGAGTTCTGAATCATATCTTTGTATCAAATTACACAATCTATCTAAATGTTAACTCTAGAGATGCATCTTTAAAATCTTGTCGTATGTAATAACAATGTGGGAGCATTCTTTGAAGGAAGCTGTAAACATATTTCTGATATGTTGCCTCTAGTATACACTGAGGTGACAAAAGCCAATCGATACTTTATAATAATGTGTGGGACCTCCTGACGTAGTGCAGAAATATTTGGCCATGCTGCCTCTATAGCCGTCCACAATTGCGATAGTCTTGCAGGGTTGCTGCGCTGTCTTGTGCGTCTTGCCATCGGAGGTTCGAGTCCTTCCTCGAGCATGGGTGTGTGTGTTGTTCTTAGCTTAAGTTTGTTTAAGTAGTGTTATACCGGAGGCAAGGTAGCCCCTGAGGGCCGGCAACCCATATTACACCACGGAGGACGAGGTTGTCTATGCCCAAGCGTACCAAAAGCACCATGGTAAACACCGGCTACTTACATACAAGATAATGGAAACAGACATTCCGAGCACTACTTCCTGCAAGGGGAGCTCGAGCCACGGCCTGCAGGAAGTATCACTACGCCAAAACCTGATTGGCTGGAGACAGCTATATAGGTGCTAGAACCAGCCACGAAGTTCAGTTCACTCCGGATGCCGACCTCGGGTACTGCGACCGTTGAAGATTACGTCTTCGTCTCGGAATTGGACAGTTACTAGTGTGTGAGTGTGTTACCACGAGCCTTTGTGGACAATTAGAAGTGAACTTTTGTTTGCCTCAATTAGGAGACTTTTTTTTCGTTGTTGTTACCTTTTGTTTGTGTGTTGAGTCATCAACCTCGTGAGTTTACATCAATAAAAGTTGTGTTTATGAAAAATTACGAATTGTCAGTCACAACAGAAGCCTAGGGACCGATGACCTGAGCTGTTTGGTTCCACAGGAACTTACCGCAAATTTCGAAATTTTTTTCTTCCCGGTGCAGAATTTTGTGCAGAACTCACCTTTCGATTACATCCCATAAATTTTCGATATGATTCACATCGAATGATCTGGGTGGCCACATCATTCACTCGAATTGTTTAGAATGTTCTCCCAACCAGTCGTGAACAATTGAAGCGCAGTAACATGGTGCATTGTAATCTACAGAAATTCCGTCATTGCCGGCCGAAGTGGCCGTGCGGTTAAAGGCGCTGCAGTCTGGAACCGCAAGACCGCTACGGTCGCAGGTTCGAATCCTGCCTCGGGCATGGTTGTTTGTGATGTCCTTAGGTTAGTTAGGTTTAACTAGTTCTAAGTTCTAGGGGACTAATGACCTCAGCAGTTGAGTCCCATAGTGCTCAGAGCCTTTTGAACCAAATTCCGTCATTGTTTGGGAAGATGAACTCCATGAATGGCTGATAATGGTCACTGATGCTTCAGTTGGACCAGAGAACCTAGTCCACCCCATGTAAACACATGGCTCTCTATAACGGACAAAGCATCAGCTTGCACAATGCCTTGTTGACAACCTGGGTCCATGGCTTCGTGGGGTCTGCGACTCACTCGAACCCCACCATCCGCTCCTACCAACTGAAATCGGGACTCATCTGATCAGACCACGGTTTCCATTCGTCTAGAGCCCAACCGATACGATAACATGCCAAGGAGAGGCGCTGCAGGCGATATGTTGTTAGCAAAGGCACTTATGTCAGCTGTCTGCTGCCATAGGCAATTAACGCCACATTTCGCCGACTGTCCTAACGGATAAGTTCTTCGCACGTCCAACATTGATTTCTGCGGATATTTCACTCATTGTTGCTTGTCTGTTAGCACTTAAAAGTCTCCGCAAATGCCGCTGCTCTAGGTCGTTAAATGAAGGCTGTCGGCCACTCTGCTCTCGGTGGTGAGAGGTAATGCCTGATATTTGGTATTCTCGGCACACTCTTGACACTTTGGATCTTGGAATACGGAATTCCCTAACAATTTCCGAGATGGAACGTCCCATGCGTCAGGCTCCAACTGCCACTCTGCGTTGAAAGTCTGTTAATTCACACCGTGCGGTCGTAATCACGTAGCAAACGTTTTCACATGAATCACCGGAGTAGAAACGACAGCTGTGCCAATACACTGCCCTTTTATACCTTATGTAGGTGATATTGCCTCCATCTGTATATGTGCATACCGCTATCCAGTGACTTCCGCCACGTCAGTGTAATTGCATTCAAAGGACAAGAGAACATGGCCAATTTATCGAGGCCAGTTGATAAATCGAGTATCGAATTAGCAAGAGTCAACATGGTGGTCCTTTGATAGTAGTCGGGCCATATGTCTCACGAAATAAGCATCAAAAATGGCTCTGAGCACTATGGGACTTAACTTCTAAGGTCATCAGTCCCCTAGAACTTAGAACAACCTAACTAACCTAAGGACATCACACACATCCATGCCCGAGGCAGGATTCGAACCTGCGACCGTAGCAGTCGCGCGGTTCCAGACTGTAGCGCCTTTAACCGCTTGGCCACTCCGGCCGGCAAATAAGCATCAAACCAAAAAACTACAAAGAACGAAACTCGTCTAGCTTGAAAGGGGAAACCAGATGGCGCTATGGTTGGCCCGCTAGATGGCGCTACCATAGGTCAAACGGGTATCAACTGCGTTTTTTTAAAATAGGAACCCCCATTTTTTATTACATATTCGTGCAGTACGTAAAGAAATATGAATGTTTTAGTTGGACCACTTTTTCGCTTTGTGACAGATGGCGCTGTAATAGTCACAAACGTATAAGTACGTGGAATCACGTAACATTCCGCCAGTGCGGACGGTATTTGCTTCGTGATACATTACCCGTGTTAAAATGGACCGTTTGCTAATCGCGGAAAAGGTCCATATCGTGTTGATGAATGGCTATTGTGATCAAAATGCCCAACGGCCGTGTGCTATGTATGCTGCTCGGTATCCTGGACGACATCATCCAAGTGTCCGGACCGTTCGCCGGGTAGTTTCATTATTTAAGGAAACAGGACGTCTTCAACCACATGTGAAACGCCAACCACGACCTGCAGCAAATGATGATGCCCAAGTAGGTGTTTTAGCTGCTGTCGCGGCTAATCCGCACATCAGTAGGAGACAAATTGCGCGAGAATCGGGAACCTCAAAAACGTCGGTATTGAGAATGCTGCATCAACATCGATTGCACCCGTACCATATTTCTATGCACCAGGAATTGCACAGCGACGACTTTAAATGTCGTGTACAGTTCTGCCACTGGGAACAAGAGAAATTACGGGACGATGACAGATTTTTTGCACGCGTTCTATTTAGCGACGAAGCGTCATTCACCAACAGCGGTAACGTAAACCGGCATAATATGCACTATTGGGGAACGGAAAATCCACGATGGCTGCGACAAGAGGAACATCAGCGACCTTGGCGGTTTAATGTATGGTGCGGCATTATGGGAGGAAGGATAATTCGCCCCCATTTTATCGATGGCAATCGAAATGGTGCAATGTATGCTGATTTCCTACGTAATGTTCTATCGATGTTACTACGAGATGTTTGACTGCATGACAGACTGGCGATGTACTTGCAACATGATGGATGTCCGGCACATAGCTCGCGTGCGGTTGAAGCGGTATTGAACAGCATATTTCATGACAGGTGGATTGGTCGTCGAAGCACCATACCATGGCCCGCACGTTCACCGGATCTGACGTCCCGGATTTCTTTCTGTGCGGAAATTCGAAAGATATTTCCTATCGTGATCCACCGGAAACGCCTGACAACATGCGTCAGCGCATTATCAGTGAATGTGCGAACATTACGGAAGGCGAACTACTCGCTGTTGAGAGGGATGTCGTTACACGTACTGCCAAATGCATTGAGGTTGACGGACATCATTTTGAGCATTTATTGCATTAGTGTGGTATTTAGAGGTAATCACGCTATAAAGGCATGCGTTCTCAGAAATGATAAGTTCACAAAGATACAGTTATAACATTGGAACAACCGAAATAAAATGTTCAAACGTAACTACGTTCTGTATTTTAATTTAAAAAATCTACCTGTTACCAACTGTTCGTCTAAAATTGTGAGGCTTATGTCTGTGACTATTAAGCGCCATGTATCACTAAGCGAAAAAAGTGGTCCAACTAAAACATTCATATTTCTTTACGTACTAGACGAATATGTAATAAAAAATAGGTGGTACAATTTAAAAAAAAAAAACGCAGTTGATATCCGTTTGACCTACGGCAGCGCCATCCAGCGGGCCAACCATAGCGCCATCTGGTTTCCCTCTTCAAGCTAGACAAGTTTCGTTCTTTGTTGTTTTTTCGTTTGACGCTTATTTCGCGAGATATTTACCCGGTCACGATCAATGGACCACCCTGTATGTGCATATTGCTATGCAGTGACTTGCGCCAGTGTAAATTCATTCAGGGGACAAGAGAACCTGGCCCATTTATCGAGGCCAATTGATGAATCTAGATTAGAATTAGCAAGAGTCAACGGTATATATAAGAATATAAACGCCTTTAGTTAAGTGTTGCGGAAAGGGGGGGGGCGGAGGGATGAATTGACGATACCCCCCCCTCACCTCCTACCCTTGTTGAAATACGTTATGTTTGAGCGTCCAGTTTTGCGTTGATAGCAGCGTGGCAGCGGTGTCCACTAGCAAGCTTCGCTTGCGGCAGATGTGCGTTTTGCCGGTGTTAGGTTCCAGGTGCCGGTGGCGCGTTGCCCGCCCGCCAGAGCGACCTTGGCAGGCGCCCAGGGCTGCCACCTGCGGCGAAGACCAGACACCGCAACCCGCCGTCGCCTGACGTGGCGGCCGTTCCGCGCCATTAGGCTATTGGCCGGATTAGGCGCTAATCCTGACGTACGGTGCAGCGCCCTGGCCGGCCGTCTTGGGACCTCCCCCGTGGGCTTAGCTTACCTCAGGCGTGCGGCCGGCGCTGTTTCTCGTCGGAATCGAGACACTGTTATCTTCTGCGACTTCTGCTCTCTTTAGACTCTTGGTAGGTCCGTTATCGAGATCCAGCTACACTAGTGTAGTGCCTATGAAGTCTTTCACCACAGAGTCATTCCATAAAATGTTATCGGTTAACTCGCCGTGGCAGTTTCGTACAAAAACCCAATATTCCGATGACCGCCTCTACCTCGACGACTTCCTACAGACAGAACTCAATACTCCAACAACAGCACACGATATTGAACAGAGTTGACAGTTGATGGTTGGAGAGACGACATCACAGTTCCAGATAGTCTGCGTAAACCAGTTACATTGGCCACTGATACATCGTATATATGGATCTTGATAACCCCTTCAGCATCATATAAGGCCTGAAGATGGCGCACTGAAGCGCCGAAACGTAGCTGCACAATAAATAAGATCATAAGGACGGTTGTAGGTGTTTCATTTTCTTATAATTCAACAAGTACTCCATCCCATACACAATACAGCTCCCGGTCATGACTGCATCACCTACAGACACCTGGGAGAATGCCCCCTCTCCTTCCTGGACATCCTAACCATCCTTTATAAGACAATCCTACACGCAGGTTTCTATCATGAACCATGGAAAACCTGTCGAATCCTCTTCTTTCTCAAACCTAATCAACGTGCCATTGGCACCTCTGTGCAGTCTGAGGTGCTGAGGCACCTTTCCAAGGTTCGCACGGCTCCCCCCCAAACAGAGGTTCGAGTCCTCCCTCAGGCATGGGTGTGCGTGTTCTCCTTAGATGAAGTTAGTTTAAGTTAGATTAAGTAGTCCGTAAGCCTAGAGACCGATGACCTTAGCAATTTGGTCCCATAGGAACTTACCACAAATTTACATATGTCCAAACTGGCACATCCTCCTACCATCCCATCCGCCTCCCCTCCATGTTTAGCAAGATCTTCGATTTCATTTTATCATGCTGTATCCATAAACATTTACAAAAACATCTACCCATTCTTGTCCATCAATGTGGATTCCATCCCAATTGTTTCCTCTGATGACCAGCTCCTGTCCTTTATTCATCTACTATCCCACCAAATCAAGAACTGCAAATCCGCCAATTTTGTCTTCCTTGATCTTGAGAACGCTTACAGTTTTCTGTGCTCCTCTTTAAGCTTCATGCCTGTCCACTTTCCGTAAACTGTGTATGCCTCATTGTCTCTTTTTCTCTGGTCGCGCATGTTATGTCACCATCAAGAACACCTACTCCCATATGTTCCATCCCACTGCAGGTCTGCCCCAAGGTTCTGTCCCCTCACCCCACCTGTATGCCCTCTACATTGCTGACATGCCAAAGCCCCCTCCTCCTGTTTATCTGCTCCAGTATGGTAATGACACTGCCTTCCTCGCCCTCTTCCCTACCCTCCACAAGTCCCAACGGTTCCTCCAGCTCCGTCTCAATCAGTTGACCGTCTGGTGCAACCGGTGGCTCCTCAAAACCAACTCTATCAAAATACAGAAATAATTATAGGCTGAACAACCCACTGCTTCCGTCCCCACGACTTTTACTTTACCGTTTACGACCGTCCTAGCTAATTAACTAACACACTAACTTACGTCAGACTAGAACTTGATCGCCGACTAACATCGAAGCCCCATCTACTAACCATTCAACAGAAAGCCCACAACAGACATTACTAAAACTGCTAACTCACTGAACATAGGAATTGTACCTTCCCGCAATCCTCCACTTGTGAAGCACCCTCTACTACACCAACGTGGTATGAACTTCTGCTCGTCCCTCCTTTTATCACGCCCTACAGATCCTTGAACACCACGCAGACCACCTAGACTTTCAGATCCACTTAGCCTCCCATACTTGAATCCTCTACCAACTTATAAAATTCTCAACCAACTCTTTCAAATACCTACGAATGTACTACATTACTCATAAACTCGACACTACCCACCACCTAGTCCCCCCCTCCCCTGCTCACTGATTGTGGCACTCTGCCTACCCACCACCTAGTCCCCCCCCTCCCCTGCTCACTGATTTTGGCACTCTGCCTACCCACCACCTAGTCCTCCCCCCCCACCCCTGCTCACTGATTCTGGCACTCTGCCTACCCACCACCTAGTCCTCCCCCCCTCCCCTGCTCACTGATTGTGGCACTCTGCCCACCCACCACCTAGTCCTCCCCCCCTCCCCTGCTCACTGATTGTGGCACTCTGCCTACCCACCACCTAGTCCTCCCCCCCTCCCCTGCTCACTGATTGTGGCACTCTGCCCACCCACCACCTAGTCCTCCCCCCCTCCCCTGCTCACTGATTGTGGCACTCTGCCTACCCACCACCTAGTCCTCCCCCCCCACCCCTGCTCACTGATTGTGGCACTCTGCCTACCCACCACCTAGTCCTCCCCCCCTCCCCTGCTCACTGATTGTGGCACTCTGCCTACCCACCACCTAGTCCTCCCCCCCTCCCCTGCTCACTGATTGTGGCACTCTGCCCACCCACCACCTAGTCCTCCCCCCCTCCCCTGCTCACTGATTGTGGCACTCTGCCTACCCACCACCTAGTCCTCCCCCCCACCCCTGCTCACTGATTGTGGCACTCTGCCCACCCACCACCTAGTCCTCCCCCCCTCCCCTGCTCACTGATTGTGGCACTCTGCCTACCCACCACCTAGTCCTCCCCCCCTCCCCTGCTCACTGATTGTGGCACTCTGCCTACCCACCACCTAGTCCTCCCCCCCTCCCCTGCTCACTGATTGTGGCACTCTGCCTACCCACCACCTAGTCCTCCCCCCCTCCCCTGCTCACTGATTGTGGCACTCTGCCTACCCACCACCTAGTCCTCCCCCCCTCCCCTGCTCACTGATTGTGGCACTCTGCCTACCCACCACCTAGTCCTCCCCCCCCTCCCCTGCTCACTGATTCTTGCACTCTGCCTACCCACCACCTAGTCCTCCCCCCCACCCCTGCTCACTGATTGTGGCACTCTGCCTACCCACCACCTAGTCCTCTCCCCCTCCCCTGCTCACTGATTGTGGCACTCTGCCTACCCACCACCTAGTCCTCCCCCCCTCCCCTGCTCACTGATTGTGGCACTCTGCCTACCCACCACCTAGTCCTCCCCCCCTACCCTGCTCACTGATTGCGGCACTCTGCCTACCCACCACCTAGTCCTCCCCCCCTCCCCTGCTCACTGATTGTGGCACTCTGCCTACCCACCACCTAGTCCTCCCCCCCTCCCCTGCTCACTGATTGTGGCACTCTGCCTACCCACCACCTAGTCCTCCCCCCCTCCCCTGCTCACTGATTGTGGCACTCTGCCTACCCACCACCTAGTCCTCTCCCCCTCCCCTGCTCACTGATTGTGGCACTCTGCCTACCCACCACCTAGTCCTCCCCCCCTCCCCTGCTCACTGATTGCGGCACTCTGCCTACCCACCACCTAGTCCTCCCCCCCACCCCTGCTCACTGATTCTGGCACTCTGCCTACCCACCACCTAGTCCTCCTCCCCACCCCTGCTCACTGATTGTGGCACTCTGCCTACCCAGCACCTAGTCCTCCCCCCCTCCCCTGCTCACTGATTGTGGCACTCTGCCATGCCTCCACCACCACATTCCCCCAACGCTGCACCTCCACACCCTCTACATCCTCTCCCAATGAAACTTTAATCGCCGTCCCCTACCCAGTAATGAAATCCGCCCTGATATATATCTGTCCTATGAGATCTCAGTGATTCCTACAACCCTCCACTTGTCATGGCTCCCTTCTTCTCCAATCATCCCCATCTATACCCTAAGTCTTCGTTCAGAACTGAATCCCTCTCCACTCTCTGCCCATCCCTCCTCAAAACATCCTCTCTCTCTCTCTCTCTCTCTATTCGTTTAGTCGGTTCCGACTCTTCGTGACCCCATGAACCAAATCACGCCACTTTTTCCTGTCTTGCACTTTCTCCTGTAGACCTTCCAGGTTGGAACACATTGTTTCTGTGATGCCATCGATCCATCTCATCCTCTGACGTCCTCTTCTTCTAGTTCCTTCAATCTTCCCCAGCATTAATGTTTTTCCAGCGAGGCATGCCTTCGCATTGTGTGTCCAAAGTAGGTCAGCTTTTGTTTTAAGATTAGACCTTCCAGGGAGAAATCTGGTTTAATTTGCTCCAATATTGATCTGTTGGTTCTCTTTGCAGTCCATGGAACTCTAAGAAGTTTCCTCCAACACCACAATTCGAAGGAGTCAATTCTTCGCCGAACCACAAATCCTCTCCTATATGCTCCCTTTAAATGTTATGTTCCCCTGATACCCTTTTCCCTGGCAGTCTACATCCACTCATCTCCTCACTGATCTGTGTTTATATTTTAATCAGTCATCACATCCGCCTTTCCATTTATTTTAGGCAACTGTCTTTTTAGCTTTATACATTCTTGTATGACACTCTTTTCCATTCATCTTTGATTATATTTTAATTAATCACCGAATCAGCCTGTTATGTTTTAACTTGTGCAACTGACTATCCGTTCGTTTCTTTTCTCAGCCAGCATGAAGAGCGGCAAATTGTATCAGCTGACAGCCCACTCCTTGCCCATATGTGGTGGGGGAATGAAATAACAAAAAAAAAAAAAAAAAAATAGATGACCACCTGTATCTATCTACACTACGTGATCAAAAGTATCCGGACACCCCCAAAACATACGTTTTTTGTATTAGGTGCATTGTGCTGCCACCTACTAACAGCTACTTCATATCAGCGACCTCAGTATTCACTAGACATCGTGCACACACGGACTTCGAACGTGGTCGGGTGAGTGGGTGTCACTTGTGTCATACGTCTGTAATGCTAGATTTACACACTCCTAAACATCCCTAGGTCCACTGTTTCCGATGTGATAGTGAAGTGGAAACGTGAAGGGACACGTACAGCACAAAAGCGTACAAACCTCGTCCGTTTACTGACAGAGACCGCCGACAGTAATGTGTAATAGGCAGACAATTATCCAGACCATCACACAGGAATTCCAAATTGCATCAGGATCCACTGCAAGTACTATGACAGATAGGTGGGAGTTGAGAAAACATGGATTTCATGGTCGAGCGGCTGCTCATAAGCCACACATCACGCCGGTGAATGCCAAACGACGCCTCGCTTAGTGTGAGGAGCGTAAACATTGGACGATTGAACAGTGGAGTAACGAATCACTGTATACAATGCGGTAATCCGAAGGCACGGAGTGGGTATAGCGAATGCCCGGTGAACGTAATCAGCCAGTCTGTGTAGTGCCAACAATAAAATTCGGAGGCGGTGGTGTTACGGTGTGGTCGTGTTTTTCATGGAGGGGGGATTACACCCCTTGTTGTTTTGTGTGACACTGTCACACCACAGGCCTACACTGATGTTTGAAGCAGGTTATTGCTTGCCACTGTTGAAGAGCGATTCGGGGATGGCGATTGCATCTTTCAACACGATCGACCACCTGCTCATAATGCACGGCCTGTGGCGAAGTGGTTACACGACAGTAACATTGCTGTAATAGACTGGCCTGCACAGAGTCCTGAGTGAATCCTATAGAACACCTTTGGGATGTTTTGGAATGCTGACTTCGTATGGTTCAAATGGCTCTGAGCACTATGGGACTTAACTTCTGACGTCATCAGTTCCCTAAAACTTAGAACTACTTAAACCTAACTAACCTAAGGACATCACACACATCCATGCCCGAGGCAGGATTCGAACCTGCGACTGTAGCGGTCGCGCGGCTCCAGACTGTAGCTCCTACAACCGCTCAGCCACCTCGGCCGGCCCGACTTCGTACCAGGCCTCACCGACCGACATTGATACCTCTTCTCAGTGCAGCACTCCATGAAGAATGGGCTGCCATTCTCCAAGAAACCTTCCAGCACCTGACTGAACATATGCCTGCGAGAGTGGAGGCTGTCATCAAGGCTAAGGGTGGGCCAACACCAAATCGAATTGCAGCATTACCGATGGAGTGTGCCACGAACTTCTAAGCCATATTCAGCTATGTGTCCGGATACTTTTGATCACATAGTGTATCTATAAAGTGTAACTGTCGTGAAGGTGGCGACACTGTGACTTCCACGTCATTGGCTAGATTACGTCAAGGAGACGGCGCATGCTCAGTTGGCGCTGTCTGCTATCAGTTACCGTGTTTGTACTGTCTGCTCTGTGCCTTCATGCTGCCCCAAGTCGCTTACAATCACCACTGCTCCTAACAGAGGGAAAATATTATGAAGTACTGCTCTGTAATCTTTATTTATTAACAGAGGCTAATATTCGCCGTTTAGTTTGAAACATCGATATCGAGATGAGTGCACCATCGTCACGGTCGCACCGCGGGCGGCGAGGACACCGTGTCAGTTAGCCAGACTCTCCGGCGGCGTGGGCGACGTCGAAAGCGCGCGCGCGTCCCCCGGCCAGTTGTGTTCGTGTGTCTGAAGTTTCACGGTCGCCGAAGCAACAGAATTATAGGATCGCTTTTTCGAAACACCGTAATTCCTACACGTTGTGACGCTTAAGTTTGTAATTTGACTCGGAGGTGTGTACAGCCTTCCTCTGTAATGGATTGGATTGTTTGGGGGAAGAGACCAAACTGCGAGGTCATCGGTCTCATCGGACTAGGGAAGGATGGGGAAAGAAGTCGGCCGTGCCCTTTCAAAGGAACCATCCCAGCATTTGCCTGGAGCGATTTAGGGAAATCACGGAAAACCTAAATCAGGATGGCCGGACGCGGGATTGAACCGTCGTCCTCCCGAATGCCTCTGTAATGGTGCAGAAGCGTTGCGTCCTTCGACTTCAGACAGCAGCGTGTTGACTTATGAGAGAAAAAAGGCCACAGCCCAGAAGTTCATGTGAGCTCTAAGATGGGTTAAATAAAGATGTCACATTTGGTCCCTATTTCATCACATTTATGCGCAAGATGGTTCAAATGGCTCTGACCACTATGGGACTTACATCTGAGATCATCAGTCCCCTAGAACTTAGAACTACTTAAACCTAAGGACATCATCCTAAAAGACTATTCTTTTAATTACAACATTGAAGGTTATTTGTTTAATTAACTTAAGTCTTTCCGTTATACAACCAATTAAAAGTAAAAACCAACCACAATTGTAAGTATCTAATATTGGTCTATGTATTCATATTTTAATAGTTTCATCACCTGTATTTAACCTTTTGTGTAAGAAGGACATTTTTTCTCAATGGTGTAATGTTATTTGGTGATTTTTTAATGATTTTAGGCACAAGATTTATACAAAAATATGCAACCGTTTTGAAAATCGTAATTTTTATTTTGCCTTCCTTTTTTTGACAAACATACCTGAATTATATAAATGAACTGATTACTTACTGTCACACAAAATAACAATAATGCTGAATTATACAATGGACTATAACGAAGCAGCCACTTCCGTCAGTCAGAAGCAGCCGCGCGCTGCTACATTGACTTGTTGATATATTTTATAGTGATGCCAAAAAGTTGGAAGCTCTTACACACGATCAAAAGATGGAACATGCACAAATGTATATATGAGGTTTCCACTGGGGAAAAATATTTCGTTTGCAGCTAAGCCACATTAAAAAATAATGTACACAATTGTAGCCAGAGGGTCTGAAAGTGTTAAACATCTCTTGTAGTGCATGAATTATCCGTCAGTTGTGTAGTTCTGAATAAACCGTATACGGCGCAAAATAGAGAAGTAAACTTATCGCAGTGACAAATGTCGCAACTGCACTGACTACGCGTCCCCTGACAGTAAGCATGTGACGCGTTCCTCACGTGCCAGCCGGCCGCACAGTTGGGTCACCGGCTCCTGGGTGCGTGTAGCGGGTAGCGGGCATTCAGGCGGTGACAGACGGCCTGGCACAGCTGTGGCCGCCGCGCGAAAGACGGGTCGCTATCTGGTGACTCCACAGGGGTCGGAATCAATGCGGAGAACCGCGGCGCGCTGCCGCAGCCGCCGACACGCAGGTGCCCTCACAGCTAGCTGGCTGCAGCTCCAGCCTAAGTCACCAGGCGCTCCGCTGTCGCTAGCCCACGCCCCATGTTCAGTAACATTAATGTCACCACCTGTCAGAAGCCTGAACAACCACCTTTTGCAGCTTTAACGTGCAGGAAAAGACCTAGTGAGGTTCTGAAAGGTACGTTCGATGATGTGGAGCCTTGACCAGCTGTGTTTCTCGGTTGAGGATCCGTGGTGCGAAATGTGAAATCGATATGGTTTCACCTGGGGAGTTTGGCACCAGAGGAGTAAGGCAAACGCATCTTGGTACTCCCAGAACTACGCATATACACTGATAGCTGTTTAACACCTTGCATTGTCGCCAGCCGGGGTGGCCGAGCGGTTCTAGGCGCTACAGTGTGGAACCGCGCGACCGCTACAGTCGCAGGTTCGAATCCTGCCTCGGGCATGGATGTGTGTGATGTGCTTAGGTTAGTTAGGTTTAAGTAGTTCTAAGTTCTAGGGGGCTGACGACCTCAGCAGTAATGCTTAGAGCCATTTGAACCATTTTGAATCTTGCATTGTCCTACTGGTATATGCAATCGTGCTGAGGAAAATCAAACTGTATGTAGAGGTGGTCGTGATCTCCAAGGGTGGATGCATATTTGTGTCGGTCCTGACAAGGAATCCCGCGAAACCATTTCCCGTGCCATACCGCTCTCTCCTCTGCCATGGACTCTTTCGATGATTGTTGCGGGATGTTTACTTTCAGACGTTTCACGCCGTACAAGCCAACGGCCATCTGTCCGATGGAGCGTAAGGCCACCTACCGCCACTTAGTGAACGCCCAGTTCCGGTATTGACGTGCAAATTCCAGCAGACGATGAACAGCAATCAGCATGGGTAATTGAATCATGTCCCTTTTGCGGAGGCCCATAGGTGGCAAAAGCCCCTTGCTCCATTCGGACAGTTAGTTGCTCAACAGTTGCACGTCAAATGGACCGTATACATCTTCACAGCCGTCATTCACCCCTGTCTGTACAAGTATCCTCACTGGTGTTAGCCGATGTGTCTGTTGCAGCTGACTGAGTTTGGTTGTGTCATCTGCTGCAACATACATATGGGCTAACATAAGTAGGACACTTGTTGTCCACTGTACAGAAGCTGTGCGTACCTTTTGGCACCTTATTGTATGAATAACTATGGTCAATAGCAAGGTGTGTGGTCTGAGAATGGGCGTGTCAGCCCGAAACTTGTTACCACTAAAGCTGAATATTATATCAGTGCAACTGAGACTGACGAATTAAAAAAAATCACCCAATCTCCTCAGTTTTGTTTTTGTTGTTTTGTGTTGTTATTGTTGTTGTTGTTGTTGTTGTTGTTGTTGGTGGTGGTGGTGGTGGTGGTGGTGGTGGTGGTGGTGGTGACGGCGCTGCCGCTGGCGGCGGTGGCGGCGGATTTCTTCCAGAAATCTGGTGCGATGTCGCTGCCAACGTCATCCAATAGAGCTCAATGTGTTCCGGGAAATATAAGGCGAACCACAACATCAACGACAAAAAATTCAGAGCTTCTTCAGCAATATCTGCCGAGTATCTTGATATAAGGGACACACGGTCTCTCGTGGCTTGTTACACAGAGTAATTTCTTATACCACTTACCTTCGCATCTGTATTGCACTGAATATACCTGCACAGACGGCATGCGCGGTATGACTTGTCTGCAAACAAACTTGTTCCATCCGTTCACGGTGCTTGGACCAATTTACCTTTCGTCCTCGAGCTTGCATTTAGTGCTGCTCGGTACCGTCTCTTATTCGATTTTGCAGCAGTGTTGGTCGCACCTTAACGCTATGCTGAGCTGTTCCCTCACGACAGCGGCGACATCACAGCACTGAGGATTTTTGGATTAGTCTGTGCTCTGTGTCGTACGTTTTGGTAGTTGAATATTACAAGTTTCTTCACTGTTTTGAAGGTATTTTCACAGCTACATACCTAATTAGGGTAACAAACCGAAAAAAATGATAACTATATTATTACTCTGTTACGAGCAACCCGAGAAACCGGGTCTCTTATACGAAAATGCTCAGAAATATCCCTCATCAAGCTCCGGAATTTTTTCGATGGAGTATTGCTTCTCCCTGATTAATTTTTCAAGTCCAGAGCAGTAAGTCATCCAAACTGTTGCTCCTGAAACTAGTGAAAACCCTGCTGCCCTTTTCTGGAACCATTTCTTAGTCTGGCCTGTCCACAGATATCCCTACTTTTTTGGTGTAGATGGTACTGTTGGCCGTATCACTGAGGTACGCAAGCCGCACCACCACGGTGTACTGGTATTTAAATACTGGCGCCGTAAGGAGGTGCGAATAATGTGGATTATTTCGTGGTGTGTGCCTGGCGGATGCTTTCACCAGCAGCAATTCACGCGTCTAAGTTCACACCTCCACAGCCTCTAGCTATGATTACCACTGACTGATTGATATATTTTAACACTCCTTTGACCAGAGTGATATCTATTATTTCTTCGTTCTCGAAGAAACGAATGCGCCGTCCAGCTTCGTGATAAAGAATACATTATAATAAAATGATAAATAATGTCGCCCTGTTTTCCGAAGTTTGCAAGCTACGGTGCATCCAGGTGTCATTTTCAGGATGGAGAAATTTAGAAATGTAAGAATTGCCTCACTTTCCAGAAGATATATTGTAAAAACTTTTACACAAATATATATTGTTGTCTGACATGCACGCAATACGTCCACCTAGAATGACGGACGGGAAGAGACAGATAGTTCAAGAGTGAAAAATTTGATGTCGGCCTAGGGAAACATTAGAATATAGATATAAGTTCATCTTTATTTTTGTACTTATCTCTCTTTGGCGCAGGAAATTTTATGTCGTGTCTTTGGCGTACACGGTGTTTTGATACTTATTACATGATATGCAGGGAGTTTCCGTAAGAGCGTAAAGAAACGTAAGAGTACAAAGAAAAGGCTCCAATGAACAATTTGAGGTAGGGAACCTGGTGTCGGAGAAGCCAGCTGAAGGTGATACGGAAGTAAACTTTGCTAGGAAGTGGCCGCCTGAATGGCCACCTGTACTTGCGGCTCGTGCAAAGAGTTCTGCCCGAGTTGCTGGAGAACGTACCCTTGGCTGTTCATGAGAGGATGTGGAATACAACATGACGGTGCAACGCCTCACTTCGGTGTGGATGGCCGCAACCATCTCAGTGCTGTATTTCCTGGTCGCTGGATTGGAAGGGGAGGTACTATCCCATGGCCTGCGAGGTCACCTGACCTGAATCACCTTCATTATTTCCTATGGGGATATCTAAAGTCACTTCTGTATCAGACCGCATTAAATACAGAGATGGAATTACTTGCCAGAATTGTAGCTGCCTGGAATGTGATTCGAAACACACCAAGCATATTTGTCAGGGTGCGTCAGAATCTTGTTCGCCGATGTCATGCTTGCATTGAGGTTGATGGCCGTCAGTGTCAGTACATTTTGTAAGATACAGTGCAAATGGTACGTTCATGTCAATTATGGTATTTTCAGTTAACTGTAACTAATGTAAATAAATAAATAAATAAATGCACAGTAATGTGATTTTATTCCTATTATCGCCGCCCGCGGTCTGAGGTGTTTTTGCCACGGTTCGCGCGGCTCCTCCCGTCGGAGGTTCGAGTCCTCCCTCGGGCATGGGTGTGTGTGTGTGTGTGTGTGTGTGTGTGTGTGTGTGTGTGTGTGTGTGTGTGTGTTGTCCTTAGCGTAAGCTAGTTTAAGTTAAATTAAGTAGTGTGTAAGCCTAGGGAGCGATAGCCTTAGCAGTTCAGCTAATGATTCAAGTCTTTATCTCTGACACAATTACAATGACTTCGGCAGACCTTAAAGTATCCATTAGTGCAATGTGTGTATTTGACATGCTTGCATGTTCGAAGGAACACCTTACAGACATTGCCAAATACAGACACTGTAGTACTGTATTTCATGCCAAAGCCAAAGCAATCTGACGAGAAAAAGTAAGTAAATCTCGCCCTGTGCCGGAACCACATCACTGCACGAGCACCGTGCGGGATTAGCCGAGCGGTCTCAGGCGCTGCAGTCTTGGACTGTGCGGCTGGTCCCGGTGGAGGTTCGAGTCCTCCCTCGGCCATGGGTGTATGTGTTTGTCCTTAGGATAATTTAGGTTAAGTAGTGTGTGAGCTTAGGGACTGATGACCTTAGCAGTTAAGTCCCATAGGATTTCACACACATTTGAACACACTGCACGAGCACTATGGAAGCAGGCAATGGGACATATAGAAGTCTGGGACTGTTCGCAAAGCGTAATCGGGTTCTTGAAGCCGTCAAGGCGACCGCTCACGTAAAGCGAGACATCCGGGTTCGAATCCTGGTCTGGTACAAATTTTAATTTGTTTCCAGTAAATTGTATTCTTGTGATGGTCCCGTATTCGCAAACAGCAAATACATTTAACGACTTAAAATATTCATTTCGTCCCTCTAAACAGTAACTCCTTCATGAAATTTCTCATTGGTCTCCCCCACTTCTTGCTCTATGCACAGACTGAATAGTTTTTATGTAAGTACACTAAACTGATTGCAATGCAGTGCACAAATTTGACACAGTTATCGTTAAATTCCTAAAATACTGCCGGAGTAAATTGTCCGCATAAACCTCACCGCAGCTTTTTTTTTTTTTAATAGAGAAAATATCTCGTCTGACTTCGGAACGAATTCAGTTTGCATAGCTGCTCGAATTTGTTCGCGTAACACGCGTGAAATGGGAATTACGGAACATGATTTGAAAATTATGCAAAATACGCCGGGAATTCGGCGGCACGTGTGGCGCTGTTTCAAATTACGATTCGCGGCGATAATCCGCTGCATTGCAAACGCTACGCGCTCCATCTCCAAACGCCTGCTGGCCAAAGTGAATCACAGTTAATTCGTTTATGTAGCGTAAAATTGCCGAACTGCTGCAAATAAACCGGGAATACATTTGAATTGCGCAAACATGTGGGCTCAGAGCTGCTAATTGTTGCCGTGAAACGGAAGCTGATGAAAACTGACGTGAAATGCAGTGGTTTAAATTCTCGTAAATCGTTTTCCAGCTTTCTATTTGTAACCTTATTGTTATATATGAACAGTTCGGAGACGCTTCTGAAATCAGAAACCACTCCTCTGCTTTACATATTTTATCGTTTATTGTGAGCTGGCCAGTTCATATTTCACTCCCTGTGATCGGTGCCGATTAACGTAGACTCATTAAGGGACGTTTGGAAGAGGCTTTACTTCTTGTTAATACTGTACTAGTCGTCTTTTCAAATTAATTGCACTGTAATTTGTTAAGAGCCAAAAATACATTGTTCAGCCAAAACATTATGACCACTGCCGACCGTGACGTTGGATGCTGCCTGGTGGTGTTGTGGACACGTGACGCGGTAACAAAGGTATGTAAGCACGGACGGGGGCTTACTCTAGCGCAGATTTGGTTGCAGATGGGGAAATCAGATGAGGTAAACTTTTTGAGGAAGACTAGGTTATTATGACGCAGAGCCTGTGAACGAGTATCTCCAAAACGGCGATGATCGTCGAATGTTAACGTGCTACTGTCGTGAGCGTCTACGGAAACTGGTAGAGCCGGCCGGAGTGGTCGTGCGGTTATAGGCGCTACAGTCTGGAACCGGGTGATCGCTATGGTCGCAGGTTCGAATACTGTGTGTGATGTCCATAGGTTAGTTAGGTTTAATTAGTTCTAAGTTCTAGGCGACTGATGACCTCAGAAGTTAAGTCGCATAGTGCTCAGAGCCATTTGAACCATTTGAAACTGGTAGAAGGACAGTGAAACTACTAAAAGGGCGCTAAATGGTTGGACGCCCACGACTCTTCACAGAATGTGGGGTTCAAAGGCATCTCTGTTCTGTAAAGTAGGATAACGGTTATTTGTGGCATCTCTGCCAAAACGCATAATGCTGGTACATGCACAAGTGTTTTGTAGCACACCGTTCAACGTACATTGTTGAACATGCAGCTCCGCAGCAGACCACCTCTACGTGTTCAAATGTGACCCTACGACATCGTCACTACGATTTCAGTGGGCACGGGACCATCGGGATCCGACCATCGACCAATGGAAAGTATCGGATCTTCTGGTGAATCACATTTTGATACACAAGGTCGCTGGTCATTTCCACAAACGGCTTCCTGCGGAATAATCTGCCTGGGATGCTTGAGAATCTTTGGCAATACGACAGGTTACGTGGTTTCCGCATGACGGAATACCACCCAACTTCCGCATACAGTTCGCCAGCACCTCGACAACGCCTTTCCACCATGTTAGATATCATGCGGAGACCCTATAGCTCGGTCTGTTGGATCACCGGACATAAGCCCCATGGATTTTTACCTCTGACGGCATCTGAAAATCGTTGTTTATGCCGAACCAGTTCCTGATTGCAGGCCCTTCAACAGAAAATGCAAATGTCTGCAGCAGTGCATGATGCTCCTTTAAACACATGCATTGCATCCCATGGAGGCCACAATGAACATCTGTTGTGACATGGACGCGATGCAGCTCTGTACTGTGTCCCGGGATGGTTTGTTGTCATCGCACACACACTGTACGTTTACAGACACATGTTTGTAGGACCTTTTTTCCTCCATTTCCAGTCAGGAATCCGTCCCTACAGTTTGTCGGTCTCATTAATGTTCACCCTGTATCAAATATTTATATAGATTCATATCAGTTTGATGATTACGCTGGTATGATTATGTTTGTGGTATGACAAACCACCGAATTATTACAGAATTAAGAATGTTTGAACGTCGCCGTATTCCAAAAAGTGGCTAACACCGCCATTGTACACTTTTCCTACATTGCTTCTTTAGCAAAAAATGGTTCAAATGGCTCTGAGCGCTATGGGGCTTAACATCTGAGGTCATTAGTCCCCTAGAACTTTGGA
The DNA here is from genome assembly GCF_021461395.2 of Schistocerca americana. Lineage (NCBI taxonomy): Eukaryota > Metazoa > Arthropoda > Insecta > Orthoptera > Acrididae > Schistocerca > Schistocerca americana. The sequence continues at coordinate 155,343,212 of NC_060124.1, read as the reverse complement.
CTACTTAAACCTAACTAACCTAAGGACATCACACACATCCATGCCCGAGGCAGGATTCGAACCTGCGACCGTAGAGATCGCGGGGTTCCAGGCTGAAACGCCTAGAACCACTCGGCCACGCCAGCTGGCGCTTCTTTAGCACCGCCATCCAGCAGCGCATCAAATGGTTCAAATGGCTCTGAGCACTATGGGACTTAACATCTATGGTCATCAGTCCCCTAGAACTTAGAACTACTTAAACCTAACTAACCTAAGGACAGCACACAACACCCAGCCATCACGAGGCAGAGAAAATCCCTGACCCCGCCGGGAATCGAACCCGGGAACCCGGGCGTGGGAAGCGAGAACGCTACCGCACGACCACGAGATGCGGGCAGCAGCGCATCCTGGCCGCCAGTTTCCTTGGGAGAAACCATCGGTTGTCTGCCGCTGTGGCTGTCCCTCTGTCGGCATGCTTGACGCCGTCCTACAAGGTCCCCCATGGAGGCAAAATCTCACCTTCAACATCTTAAACTTTAACGTGGCCGACTTTTCCGCAGCATTTCTCCCATCTTACAAACTAATATGTTGCCTGATTGTTCTTGGAACATACGCTGTCGCGGTTTCGTCGTGTACAGCGCCTATCTTGTGGTGTCTGCCACTTAAGTTCGTTAAGCATATCTGTAAAGCTCTGGCGCCGAGTAAACAATCACTTGACGAAACGTGTCGTTCATGGTGAGATCGTCTATCTCTTCTATTAAGGACACACAGTAGTTTCCATTTCCCTATTATGTGAAAAAGGGCACTTATTCCTTTCATGCACTATCTCTTTCATATTTGTTTTACAGTCTTTAGTTTATCACAGATAATGCAGAATATTTTCTAAACAATTTCCAAGTACTTTGCACAATTTATGGCGTATAGATGCTTATGAAAAACAGTTGATGCACAAGATTTTCTAAAATGCTTCTTCACACCCAACAAAAAATATGTGAAGGAGACCAGATTTTTGCCTTATGTGTATGACATGATATCTGAGATGCAAGACGTATTTAATTCCAAACATCAATTATGTTAACCTAATAAAAACATTGTGTGTTTTAATTTTTAGGTAGTTTTTCTGAATAAAAAGTTAATTTCTCTACACCCTAATTGAATCTGCATAAATTTTAGGTCTAATAGACAGATGCAGACAGTTGCAAGTTGCAGAAAAACAATTAGCGCACTGTTTATAAAGTTCAGAAGATATGTATACCTAAATTCTGAAGCATACAACTAGCAGGGAATTGCGAATAAAGATTTGATTCATATGAAATTGTATCTCTGAATGTTCCTGAAGCATGGTCTTCACCATGCTGTATTTCTTTGTCTTCAAGTTTGCTGTTGGTATTTCATTTAGCACTTCTCGTTTGTTTGGCGAATTTGTATTAATTATATGTATGGCCACGTAACTGACATTCCTTTTTGTGCCATGAGATTATTAGGGAAGGAAATACTTGTCGTGTAAGTAAATACATAATTTCTTAAAAGAGATTATATTTGCCTAACAGTAGAATTACACACTTGATTCTTCATCATGTGTAAAATAAAGGGGTCTTGCGATATAATTTCATAGTCGGTTATCGGTTATTGAAGCATCTTCTTTGGTAAAGGAAGTGGCCAAATGTGAACAATGTGATAGTGGAAACTGTCCAGAAGTAACGGAACAACAAAGTAGTAGGAAGGGTTAATCATCCACTATAAACAGCATCGCTGTTAACATTTGAATTTGAATCATCTGAAGGAGAGCCACGTGAGGGTTTCATCCTTGAAGCCTGATACACTTTCTCTCCATAGTATGGACTGCTTTGTAAACTGGATACTATCGAACTTACTTATATCGAATTTCTTGGTGTGTGGCATTGTTAGTATTCATTGCACACTAGTATCTACACCCACTAAAATCTGTAGCACTTCAGCAATAAACTTCCAATAGCACATGAACTAAACGAAAATAGACAGGAGCAAAGACGATCATTTACTCACGCTGAAAAGCAGCAGTCTTACCAATATACACAATACATCCCAAACAGAACCGCTGGAATCAAAATATTTCCAGTTGTTTTGCGAAATGCGAACGGCTTTCCACAATTGAATAAAAAGGGACGTGACGGTGTACAAGAAAGTAATTCTAAAATGTAGTCTATACTGGTCATTTCTAATTCTAAACCAAAAGACTATATATCAGTGGAATCAGAAATGTGAGTGCAGTTGGTCGGTTGTCTGCAGGAAGGCACCCAGACAGACGACTTCCTGGCATCCCACTATTCATCAGTGGTAATCATCAACTGAAGGAGAGGGGGTCCACGTCATCCGATACACAATGGATGGTGCAAGGCGACGGATACAAACCCCTCACTTTGAATAAGACGTCATGGAACATGTAACTGCTAATCTACGGACAAGCACATATACACTTGCCCAAGCAATACACTGTTGCAGCACAGAAGAGTAAAGGACAGGAATTAAAAAAAATTTAATATAACTAATTCACATTACCGCAAACAAACTCAAGTCTGGCCAGAGACACAGGAGGAAGCAGGAAGTGAGCCAGTATGTCACGTAAGGTCGTCGACACATTACGACATTGTCTATAGAGTGAGGATATGTATTCAGCAGAAAGGAGATCTCTTTCTCAAAGTTACATGGTGAGGAACTGACACTGCAGTTAACAGCCTATTAAGTGAATATAGCTGAATGAGGAGGACACGTGCGATCATTATGAACTGAGCCTTGTGTCACAGCCTCACGCCAGATGTCTTTAAATACTCCAGCTATCGTGATGAGTTGACCATTGGGATTGATGACATTCACAGTAATAGCACTCAATTCATGATTACGATAGTCCAGTGAATCTATATCCTCAATGCTCCAGCACAGTGAACTGGCCAAAGATGTGTACAAGATGATGGTCTTTACCTGATGAACTTCATGCTGCTCGCCGCCTGCCATCTACTGATGGAGGAACTGACTGTCTTTCGACAACGCCACATTTAATGACGATGGCAACACTGGATTTCACCACAGAAACCGTTAACGTGATCTCCTGGGGTCCACGTTCCTGTTGAACACTCATGCTCCTTCAGTTGGTGACACCTACCAGGGGTAGGGAGGAGATTAATTGACCATGCGACTATCGATGCCAGGTATGTCGTAGATGGGTCATCAAGGATCATTGTAGAATTTGGAGCCGGCCGCTGTGGCCGAGCGGTTCTAGGCGCTTCAGTCCGGAAGCGCGCTGCTACTACAGTCGCAGGTTCGAATCCTGCCTCGGGCATTAGTTAGGTTTAAGTAATTCTAAGTATAGGGGACTGATGACCTCAGATGTTAAGCCCCATAGTACTTAGAGCCATTTGAACCATTTTTTTTTTAGAATCTGGATTGGGACTGAGTACACTTCAGCAGCCACTGCGAGAAACACTTCATGCTGAGTAGTCACATCTCCTGCTCGCTAGCAGTCCACTGTAAAACGAAGGGAAGAAGATTTGGTTTTAAGTCCTGTCTACAACGGTGTCATTAGAGACAGAACACAACATCAGATTGCGTCAATGGTGGGGAAGGAAGTCGGCCATGCCCTTTCAAAGGAACCATACTGACATGTGCCTCGAGTGACAGAGGGAGATCACTGAAAACCTAAATCTGGATGGCCAGATACAGGTTTGAACCATCGTCGTCCAGAATGTGAGTCCATTGTGCTAACAGTGCTCCACCTCGCTCGGTTCAATCCTCCTTGACTCCAGGGTCGCTGACATCTTCTGTTGGATGTGCTACTACTAAGAAGACGTCAGTTAGAATCCAGCACGCAGCTGAATGAACAGCAGTCGAATCTCGTGCGGAGGAAAGACGACTTGTAACCGTTGAGAGTAAAAGGTTGAACTTTAATAATGCTTTACTAGCGCTGTTGACGCTTCACAAGTTCCCAACAGCTATCCTGACTTCAAGCTGAGATGTCTCCACTCAGTCATCTGTAGCACATAGATCACATGAGTGTGTGGTGGCTTTTGCACAGTATGCACCTACATCCATTCCGTGATCACCCAAATGAAGCAATGGGACAGCCTGATTTTGAACCACAGCAACAATTCTGACAGTGTAATTAAACTTGATTGTCTTAAGGAGCGTGACTAAATGTAAGTTTTTTTCAAATATATATGTCTTCTGTACAGTAATCAAGCCGTAGTCTCAGTAAATTACAGAAAGTTTACATGACTAGTTTCGGTGAAGCTCTGTCACCATTATCAAATGCAATAAGTATGAAATAAATCTGCTATTAATAATGAGACCCTGAAATATAGGTAGCATCTAACCACAACACCTTGTCGTAGGAGACAGTGCTGTGAATTTATCATGTTAAATTAAACCTCGTTATATGGTAACGACAAAGAAGCAACATCATTGCAATTAATCGTTGTGAAGCCTGGATCTAAACAGACCATTAAAATCTTAACGCCATATATGTTGGATTAAGATCGGCGTTGTCCAACTACTTGCATAAAGAATCTGACAAGTGAAAATCTTGTCTTATTAATCTTAGGAATTCTGCTGTTATTCTGAAACATATATTGCTCAAGTATGTGGAAGAAACATTAACTGAAGTATCAGAACGCACCTTGATGAAGTTAACGAAATAATAATATCCATGCATGAATACTGTATAGTATTACTGTTTGTATATATTGTCTGCAAACCAACTGGTCACCTCTGAGACCCACGTTGATTTCTACAGTTGTTTTATGCAGTATTGCTTGTCTGTTACCAGTGACAACTCTATACGCAAAAGCCGCTACTGTCCTCGGTCGTTAAGTAAAGGTCGCCAGCCACTTCGTTGTCCGTGGTGAGAGGTAATACCTAAAATTTGGTATTCTCGGCACACTCTTGACTGTGACTCTTGGAATATTTAATTCCCTAACGATTTCCGAAATGGAATCTCCCATGCATCTAGCTCCAACTAATATTCTGCTTTCAGGATCTGTTAATTACCGTCGTGTGATCATAATCAGGTCGTAAACTTTTTCACATGGATCGCTTGAGTACAAATGACATTCCCGCCGATGAACTTCCGTTTTGTACCTTGTGTATACGATACTACAGCTGTCTGTACGTGTGCATAACGGTTTTGTCACTTCAGTATGAAGAGTGACGTTCATACTACATTAATATACTGTGTTCCTGATATTACCTCTGTCTATCTTCTTCCGTTAAGAGCGACGTGTCGGAAGTCCAGAGTCCAGTCACAAACCTGGCCCGGCACATGGTAACCTCTTATTTCGTGTAGATTTGAACACTGCACCAACATCATGTCGTGTTAGGACAGCGCGGAAGCGGTGTTGTACGAACTCTTTTTCTAAACGTTGGACGAACGCGGCTACTGACAACTTTCTTTGCACATCGAGCAGAAATACAAGAGCCGACGAGTTTTTGTTCCAAGGCGCAGTGGTTTGGCGTTCCGTCCGCAGTTTTGGGCTGTACAAAGAGAAGAGTGCGGGGGCGAAGAACTGGGAACGAGTGGAACGGCCGCTGCTAGGGCCGGCAATTGACTCTGGCACAAACAGCGCTCCAAAAAGCATTTCGCGCATTCCTTGGCTCGGCTGGCGGCAGGCGGTGGGCGCTCCGCGACCGCAAATACGCGCGCCGCTGCGGCGCCGGACAGGTGTTGTCACTTTCACTAGCCAGCCACGCGCACTTGTCGTTCTCGCTGATGTCTTTACCATAGTCTGCAAGCTCTCTCCTGTATCATATACTACTTTATATTCACGGTGATGGGTTCGTTATTGACAACAAAGTACGACAGAGGATCGGAAAGTGACGCACAGTAATTTCTTTTTCCACTGTTATTGCAGCTGGAATGTTGAAATTTCACGACGACATACACCCAACCGCCAAAGGAACTGGTATAGACATGCGTATTCAAGTACAGAGATATGTAAACAGACCGAACACGTCGCTGCGGTTGGCAACGCCTATGTAATACAACAAGTGTCTGGCGCAGTTGTGAGATCGGTTACCGCTGCTACAATGGCTGGTTATCAATATTTAACTGAGTTTGAAATTGGTGTAGTAGTCGGCGCACGAACAATGGACACAACATCTCCAAGGTGGCGATGAAGTGTGGATTTTCCCGCACGACCATTTGACGAGTGTATTGTGAATATTAGGAATCCGGTATAACATCAAATTTCCAAGTACAGCCGCACCGCAAATTGCTGGGCCATCAATAAGTATCAGCGTGCGAACCATCGATATGGGCTTTGGGAGTTGAAGGCCTACTCGTGTACCCTTGCGGCTCGTCCCGGCGGAGGTTCGAGTCCCTCGGGCATGGGTGTGTGTGTTTGTCCTTAGGATAATTTAGATTAAGTCGTGTGTAAGCTTAGGGACACATACATTTGAACATTTTTTGAGTAATCTTGATGACTACGACAGAAAGCTTTACGCCCCGCATGGGTCCGTCAACACCGACATTGGTCTGTTGATGACTGGAAACATATTCCCTGGTCGGACGAGTCTCATTTCAAATTTTATCGGGCGGATGGACATGTACGGTTGTGGAGAGAAACTCGTGAATCCATGGACCCTGCATGTGAACAGGGGAATGTTCAATCTGGTGGAGGTTCTGTACTGGTGTGGGGCGTGTGCACATGGAGTGATATGGGACCCCTGATAAGTCTAGATACGACTCTGACAGGTGGCTCCTATCTGACCATCTGGCCACGCCGTTTCATTCATGTCCATTGTGCATTCCGACGGACTTAGGCAGTTCCATCAGGACAATTCGACACCCCACACGGGCAGAATTGCGACAGAGTGGCTCCAGGAACACTCTTCTGAGGTTAAACACATTCACTGCCCACCAGACTCCCCAGGCTTGGACATTATTGAATGTATCTGGATGCCTTGGAAGGTGCTGTTCAGAAGAGATCCCCACGCTCTCGTACGAATTTATGGACAGCCCTGCAGGATTCATGGTCTCTATTCCCTCCAGCATTAGTATAGTCCATGCAACGTCGTGTTGCGGCACTTCTGCGTGCTCGCGGGGGCTTTACACGATATTAGGCAGGTACCAGTTTCTTTGGCTCTTGAGTGTAGTTTGAAATTTGTGCTACAGAGGATGCTTTGTTTTCGAGTGCAACTGTAGCGTGAAAAGCCTAAACTACGAAACAAACATGGCGCGCATGTTAGTGTCGTCAACTTGTGAAGAGCAGCCAAGTTTAATCCGGTATTTGTGGGCCAGACAGCACAGACCGAGTCAAATTCACAGGGACATGCGTGGCATGTATGGCGACGACAGTATGGACCGTAGGAAAGCCGCCAGGTGGTGTTTATTCTTCCAAGTGGGCCGAGTGAACCTTAGTGATTCGCCACGCTCCGGGCGGCCGGTAACAGCTGCTACCCCGCAGATGTCAGAGTCATTGACGCAGAAAGTTTGAACAACTCGCGTCTGCAGCTGCAAACCTTATCGCAACAGTAGAACATTTCTTTGGTGCGGTGTACGACACGTTGAAATTTCGTTAAGAGAGTGCTCGCTGGAAGCCTAACAACCGACAGGCAACCCCAATGGCCAGCGAATGATGACAAGCTTGGGTCACTCAAAGCGTTACGGCGCAGAAGGGCACGACGTTCTGAAAAGAATCGTTACTGGTGATGTGTCGTGGGCGTACCACTACACGCGCGAAACCAAGCAGGCCTCTAGGGAGTGGAAACACGCTGGTTCCCACTACGAAAGAAATTCAGAGTGACTCAGTCTTCTAGGGAAATGCTTGTGACAGTGTTCTGGGATATGCACGGTGTGTTATTGGTGGACTTTGCTGAACACTGGACCACTGTGAATGCTGCAGCCTACACTAAAACTTTGGTTAAGTTCCGAGTGCCCTTTATTACAAACGCCACTACATTAATGCTGACGGCGTGAAACTTTTTTCATGACAAAGCTCGCCCCCATGTTGAGAAAATTGTGTGGGAGCTGCTCCAGCATCCGCCACACAATGCTGGCCTTGCACAGCCGGAATTTCATCTGTTTCGTTCCATGAAGAAATTCCTGGTCGGCCACCGCTTTGCGACAAATGCGGAAGTGAAATTAACAGTCCACAGATGGCTATACTCCAAGTAAACCGATTTCTAGAAACAGGGAATATGTAAACTGGTACCACAATGGGAGAAATGTGTTGAGAACGTTGGTGACTATGGAGAAAAGTAGGTATATGACGTAAGCAGATATGTGTTTTTTTGTTTTGTTACTTGTTAAACTTTTTGGTAGTAAAATTATTGTCCGTTACTTTCCGATCTTCCCTCGTAATAAACAAGAGCGGACTTCGAAAAGTAAGTTATACACAATATGACTCAGTTCCTTTAGGACAGTGGCTATGAAAAACAAAAGCATTCGATTATGTTCCAAAGTCACTGAATTTATTCAGAATAGTATCTCCGTGATTCAATACACAGTGAAATCATTTTAAAAATTTTGAACTTAACACTTTAGTCTCTTTCTTTTTTGGGGGGGGGGGGGGGAATTGCATGTAGTACTGCCGTACAGTTCTCTTGGATGTCCTCAGTTACATCGTAATTGTGTCATTTCACTGCCAACTTCCATCTGCTGAAGAAGATGTCAGCTGTGGCCAAATCCGGTGAATACGGCCGGTGATCCAGGACTGCGATCCATTTTCAGGCCAAAACGAGCACACAGTCTTCAATTTATAGGCTGGGTCATTGTCGTGGAGGAACGGCCAGGAACGTGCCTCTCGGTATTCGTGTCGAATTTGATTGAATTCTCGCCCACAAACGATGGAGGACTCAAAAAGTTTCATATTGCCTACTTGCTCCACCGCTATTTTCCGACAAGTGTCAGTACTGTTATTTTTGCCGAAAGAATGCTTGCAGCAGTGAAGCTGCCTTCTATACGGCTGTTTTTGAACCTTTAAGGATCGTAAAGCCAAACCTCGCCACGAGTTAGCATTGCTGTTTGGAATTTCACACGAGCAATACTAAAGGAAATGGGTACATGTCGTCCCACGCTAAAGCCATTGCGTGACAACAATAGCACACAAGGAGAAGAGGGTAAACGTTCTGGCAGATACAGGTTTGCGGTGGTTCGGATAACAGAAGCGTCGCAGTATGTGAATGAAACGGCGTGGTAACTGAAAACGCACTCCCAAGTTGAAGTGCTTGGGACAGTTCAATTCTTGGAACTCCATGGCAAATTAAAACTGTGTGCCGGACCAAGACTCGAACTCGCGACCTCTGTGTTTCGTGGGCAATCAGCCAGGAAGTTTCACATCTCGCACACTCCACTGCAGAGTAAAAATTTCATTCCAGTGCAAAAAAATGGTTCAAATGGCTCTGAGCACTATGGGACTTAACATCTGAGGTCATCAGTCCCCTAGAACTAAGAACTACTTAAATCTAACTAACCTAAGGACATCACACACATCCAAGCCCGAGACAGGATTCGAACCTGCGACCGTAGCGGTCGCGCGGTTCCAGACTGAAGCGCCTAGAACCACTCCGCCAGACCGGCAGGCATTCCAGTACGATTTTTGTCGGAAAAAATGTTTAAATTCCGCTGAATCTGAGGTAGCAGAGACAAAACGCGAGCGATATTTCTCAATGTGTTTTTAGTGGGCAAAAAACAAGAAACAAGAACAATGGTGATGTCGACAAAGTAGTAGAAGCAAAACACAATTTACGTAAGAAACGATGTACGGATCCCAATTCAAATCTTGTAATAGAAGAATAACAAAATAAAATGTGGTCCCTCGAGGAAGTCCATCAAAGAAAAGACGGAAACAAAATTACTGGAGAGTGGTCAGAAGAGCATTACCACAGAGGTTCAAGTGGTTCAAGTGGCTCTGAGCACTATGGGACTTAACTTCTGAGGTCATCAGTCCCCTAGAACTTAGAACTACTTAAACCTAACTAACCTAAGGACATCACACATATCCATGCCCGAGCCAGGATTCGAATCTGCGATCGTAGCGGTCGCACGGTTCCTGATTGTAGCGCCTAGAACTGCTCGGTCACCCCGGCCGGCATTACCACAGAGCTGTCCAGCGAATCCAAACCAGCGTTAGACGACCCTCTTGTATCACAGTCCAAAGCTACCACTGCTGACGATCCAGGACTACCAGCAGACGAAGTGCACCACTGTTACGACTGGTATTGCGGATCCCTACAAAGTCCGGGCGACGTGTCGAAATGCACTCTGCTCGGTGGTGCGCCGGCTTATAAGGCCGGTGGGTGGATGGATCTTTTGGGACTATTTTCGATCACGTGAGTGGCGTAGGAAAATAGTCCACTGGTTGATTGCGACCTCTGGCGCTGCTGTCGATCCGCGGTGCCCGGGTAGCGGGCTCTGGCGGCTGTTGGCTGAGACCCGAGGCTGTGTTTTCGTCTCCGGCATCGGCCTCAGTCGCACCGCTTTGGTTTTACTCGCTAGGATGAAGGCACAGCCCCATCTCTCTTGTGTCATGCGGGATGCCTATGTCGCAGGCGGACGAGACGGAGGCTGCAAAATGCACATGGATTCACCGCGAAATTCTGATGGTATACGAACCAAAAAGGCAATGTCGCATCGAGCCGTAGTCAACAATTTGACCAGACCATCTCAGATCAGGGAGGAAGGCCATCGAGACCGAACACAGACGAACGTGTCCAGACAACCGAGGCACTGTTTCGCAACTGTCATAGATTTTCCAACTTGACGACGCTCACTCGGCGCTTCTCGAATGACTCCTTGACCAATGAGCGGATTTCTATGGTAGAGGAACTGAACGATTGGTACAACGTTCCGAGTGCCACAGACACTTGGTGACTATGATGAAAAATAATGTCAAGTATCTGCGTCACTTTGAAGTATAGTGAATCATTCAATAAACCTTACGTGGTCCATCATAATAATATATAACGAACACTGCAGTAAACACTGCAACCAGCCACAACTTTTCTTGAAATGATTTTATTATACCGTTACTATCTTCGGGCTTGAACGCATTATCAGATTGTAGCGTTCACTTCTTTACAAGTTTTACATTTGTGTCCTGAAATATAGCAAAAGATTTTACATTTTCGTCCTAAAATTTAACAAAATGTTTGTAATTACAACATTTTACACTCACATTTGCTTTATACATTGTACTTATTTCCTGTATAGAGCGTCACAAATGTTTCCTTAATTTTAGAACGATATTGTAAAATCTTTGTAAACTATTCATCAGAAAAGTTTTGATAGATTTTAGGACACAAATGTAAAACTTGCAAAGAAGTTAACGCTACCATCTGACGGTGGGCCCAGGCCCGTAACTAAAAATGGCATAATAAAATTATTTCAAGAAAACTTTTGGCTGGTTGCAGTATTTACTACAGGGTGATTTTCAAAAACAGCTGCGGTATGAATAAAATAATGTCCAACTTACTTATTTACTTGTAAGTTCGCTTGTAACTTTGGCGATTTATGTAGGCACGTTAAGCAAGCAGTTGCTTTTTCATTTCTTGTGCCATTAGTTAGGATTCGAGACACTGCAGGGTCAGCATCAGATGAAGATGTTACAGGAACATTATTCTCTGGACCGTGGGCAGGACACAATTCCTTATTTCAGTCTACGCTTATACTTATATGGTTCTTTTTTTCTGTCCCTTAACAGTTTTGTCTTTTTATGGCTACGTAGCCTTTCTCTGGTTTGTGACGAGGAATATTAATAACAAATTTACGCAGTCGAGGATAGGAGTCCGGTAAGAAAATTTTGAATGTGGGATAATAATGTATAGAAGAGAATGAACAGATTTTAATTATTACCTCTTTGTTTACTATTTATCTTTCCTCATATGTAAGCCACAGCTTATTAATAGTTATTTCTTCCAAATGTTAGTAATTACACGCCCCGTCGTATCAGCAACCCTGGACGTAATGACAAATTAAATATTCCATTCATTAAATTACTGTTAATGGCGAACGAGGATGCGAATGTGCCATATCTGTTTGAGTGGTATGTTAGAATTGTCTTGTTCACTGTCTACATCTACCGAAAGAGGGGACAAAAGGAACATGCAGATTATTATTACTATTATTATTATTATTATTATTATTATCTGTGATCTACACAATCGTAGGTTGTATCTGCCATTATTAACAGCTTTATTTATTTCAAAATTACTGATTTGATTCTTAGCCACGCTGGAGGCGGGAAACAGATACTACAGCAGCTAGACATTACGGGTTTGGTGACTGCATTGAATCTTGGTATCCATCCAAATAATGTATATGATGTATACTTTAGTAGCCAGCTGACGCACACACACACACACACACACTCACAGACACACACACACACACACACACACACACATACACAGAAATATATATATGAGAAACTGGTTGCATATCATAACTTACATTACCCCATACACCGCCAATTTAAATCAGTCACACGGGGACAGATTTACAGCCACATACTTATATCCTCCGCAAGCCAGTGTATACCAATATTAACTATTTTCTGTCGTACTCCATTTCTACACTGAGGGGGGGGGGGGGGGGAAGTGTTTATATACCTTTGCATGCGCCCTAACCTCCCTTATTTTCATAGTACCTAAAAGACGCGTAAGATGCAGGAGGTAGAATTGTATAATCTTTCTCGAATACCGGTTTCGCGAGAGAAATGTCTGCCAGAAACTTCTATTTGAGTTGCTTAAGTGTCACTGTTACGCCTTCGATGTGCCGTACGGACCTGTTACGCGTCCTTCAATTTGTTCGATATGTGTTTTAACACCTGTTTGATAAGAACACTGAAAGCTGAAAAATTCAATTTGATGAAATTAGCGTCTTATACACTAGAATGTAACCTTTTGGTGATACCTGTTCATACTGTTTCTGTCTGTTTAAATCCTGACTTTGGCAGCCGAGTAAGTCTTATCTATTCTTTTGTTGATACTTTCTTTGAAATTTTAAGAGCAAATATTTCAGTTTTTTTGGCGCAACGAATTTTTACATTTATTGATATGATGTAATCTGACTGCTATAAATATTAGGGAGAATGTGTAACAAAGATCGCTGAAATTCCCGCATCTTTCTGTTGAAATCGCGTAATGTGGACTCTCTAATTTGGTGAAGTATTCTGCTACACGTGCTTATAATCTGGAGTGTGTTACCTTCAAGATGACTGTGTGCCCCGCTTGAGTGTGTCGATCTTTTCTTAATGTTCATTCGTAGGTTAACGAATTTTCATACAAATATTACAAATGCGAAAGTAACTGTGTCTGTTCCGCTTTCGCGACTAAACCCCTGAGCCAGTTTTGATAAAATTTGGTATGGAGAAAGGCCTAAAGCTGAGGAAGAACATAGGATAATTTACAAAGTGTGCAGTAGTACATATTTATTGATCTAAAAAATATAACGCGAAATATGGAACAAAAATATATACTCTTTATAAAAGCTATTTACTGTCTGACTTTTGAAATTTATCATTTTTGTGAAAATGCTTTTGTTTTTTGATATGTTCAGCATAACACGACTAAACGTAATGAATATAATGTTTATACAATCCTCTACGTGTTTAATCCATTTTATTGTATTGTATTGTATGGAACTAGGGACCTAGAAACGACGGAGAGGCTTCGTCCCCGCCGTAGCCCTCAGTGGTTCACAACCCCACAACAGGCTACAGCAGTCCACCCACCCCACCGCCGCACCACACCGAACCCAGGGTTATTGTGCGGTTCGGCCCCCAGTAGACCCCCCGGGAACGGCTCATACCAGACGAGTGTAACCCCAATAAATTAACTTTTTGTAAAAGACATCATATTTACGCAAGTGACTGTAACACTTTCTTTATTTGACGATTGCAATTTCGGCCGTAGGCCATTATTAAGTGCAGATTTTTGTGGCTTTAAGCCACGTCAACTTAAAATGAGCTGACGCATTTATATGTCATTGTCATTACTATCAAATACATTCGTGACGCTGTTACATATTGCGAGCACACACATCCATATGTCATAAAACAACGTAGTCTGTAGATACACATGTTCGTTATCCCATCACTAGTCACTTATGCACTAAACTGCTGCGGCAGATTACTGTTTACATGCTACTGGTAACCGTTTTGGTGCGTAAACGGATTGCGTTTGCGTGGTAGAGTAATTTTGGTGTACGAGTACGTGGAGAAAGTGTTTGCGCAGCAATCATCGACATAGTGTAACTGAGGGGGAATAAGGGGAACCAGCCCGCATTCGCCGAGGCAGATAGAAAACCGCTTTAAAAACCATCCAAAGACTGGCCGGCACACCGGACCCCGACAATAATCCGCCGGACAGATTCGTGCCGGGGACTCGTACTCCTTCCCGCCCAGATAGCTGTGCGTTAGACCGCACGGCTAACCGGGAGGCCTTGTTTAGTCCATACTTCCATACTAATAGCTGTATTATTAACTGCAAAAGTAATACACCCTGTACAGATGAGAATTAGTATGGAGGCCGCATGAACCCTCAGGAAGACAGTAAGATACTTTAGAAAGTTGTATATCTTCGAGCATTATCAACATATTTGAATATGGTATCACTAGCGCGATGGTTCAAAATGGTTCGAATGGCTCTGAGTACTATGGGACTTAACATCTGTGGTCATCAGTCCCCTAGAACTTAGAACTACTTAAACCTAACTAACCTAAGGACATCACACACATCCATGCCCGAGGCAGGATTCGAACCTGCGACCGTAGCAGTCCCGCGGTTCCGGATTGAGCGCCTAGAACCGCGAGACCACCGCGGCCGACTAGCGCGATGGTAGACGACTCTTAGTGTGCGTAGATTATTCCATAGCACTGCAAATCCAGTGTCATTGTGTGCATGGCTTATGTATTTTGCCGGCTGGAGTGGCCGAGCGGTTCTAGGCGCTACAGTCTGGAACCGCGCGTCCGCTACGGTCGCGGTTTGGAATCCTGCCCCGGGCATGGATGTGTGTGATGTCCTTAGGTTTAAATAGTTCTAAGTCTAGAGGACTGATGACCTCAGATGTTAAGTGCCATAGAGCTATTTTTGCACCATTGCGTTCCTTAAGTCAAATGTATAAACGCATAATGCCTAAATAATCATTTAAAAACAATTGTATACTTGTGACAGACATATTTTACTAAGTATTGAAGTATTATTTAGGTATATCCTGGTCTTATAACGTAGTGTGACCTTACTGTCAATAAATTATTATTCGAGGAAAAAAGCAATTATTCATTCAGATCGGAGCATTATAATGAGCAATGTGAATGTTGTGAAATGTCAGTAAGTAGTAAAGTACCGGCAATAGCGAGATGCAGAAACAGCGGACAGACAAGGAACGTTTACATTTTAGTGATGTAATTTTAACCAGACATATTTGACCGACAGGTGTTGTAGCGGTCACATAATTATTATCCGTCGTTATTTAAGCGAAGTTTATGGCCGCCACAAATGGAAAATAATGCAATAGGGTGTTAAATTTCCTGCGAGCAAACGGCAGAGACCTATCACTGAACTAAAGTATAAGCGTTCACAGAATTGCTATGCAGCTATCTAGAAAACTATTGACTGAACTAAAATGCCACTGACGATGAAATATTTAACTATAGTCTTTTAATGTCCCTATCAATGACAAACACAGTTTTGGAATGGACAACAAATGTAGCTTCAATAAAAGTCTAACACAATCTAGCTACGGTCGCAGGTTCGAATCCTGCCTCGGGCATGGGTGTGTGTGATGTCCTTAGGTTAGTTAGGTTTAAGTAGTTCTAAGTTCTAGGGGACTTATGACCTAAGATGTTGAGTCCCATAGTGCTCAGAGCCATTTGAACTAACACAATCTAGGCTTTTGTCTATGCAGCCAAGTTAAATAAAGACTGCGAATACATTTCCACTATAAATAAGACGAGATTGTGTTGTCTTGTTTAGCTCAATAGGCAATATCGGAATTAAGGGAGTAACGGTTTGGTGTAAGGTGAGGTAGGTTAGTGATTAGATCAGTAACAGTGGCAACAGTTACTATGATAACAAGTATTGGTAGTAATGTAGAGTACGCCATCTGGTCGATATCTAACCCTGAAGTGGCTCGGGTTTCTTAGAGGATATGGATGCAAGTTATCGTAGCATTTCCTTCTTTAGTCACTAAGAAAGTTGTTGCATTTTACTGTGAAAACGTCACTGCAACGCTGTAAACGTGTTTAGTGCGTTTCATACTCATGTGCCCTGTTAGTTTTGTATTAGCCAGTAGACTAAATACGCAATGAAATACAGGGGGCTGCAGGTGATGCTAATTACGCTCCGGCTGTGGCATTGGACCAACACACACGAGACAAAAGCAACATTCTTTTCACTTTTGTTTCATTGATAGCGTTAAGCATTTTAGCGCTTCATTGGAGAGAGAGTTAACTCGCATATGCGCTGAAGTTTGTTGTGGTTTCCAGTCCAAAGACTAGTTCGATGAAACTTTCCGTGGTAGTCTATCTCGTGCAAGTCTCTTCCTCTCTGCATAATTGTTGCAGCCTAAACCAATCGAACCTTCACGATATGTTGAAGAGTTTGTTTGTTTGGTCCCACACTTTTCTTCATTGCCAAATTAACTATTTCTTTCATATTTTGGATGGTGGAGCTCATTTCATTTGCCGTGCTGGCAAAAATAGAACGGAGATATTTCAGCCTTATATAAGACATGAGTTGTTTGGTTTGTTTTAACCATACGTTTCTGCACATTTGTGCTATCTTTAGCGTGTTTTTGTTTATTGCTCTGTCTAAAATATTATTAAGTCTTGGTAACACCTCGCGGAGCTTCTTATAAAAATCTGGCGTAAAGCTACTCCTGTATAGAAAGGAGTGACAATAAGACGTGAAATATACAAATATAGCTGAAAGGCTATGATACACAGAGTACACAACTAAGCCATGAAATGTTACAAGTTTACAATGTCATGGAAATTAGACTTATAATACTATTTTGGAAATTAAGGTTTAGTCACGGTGGTCAGAAACGGTCTGAAAATATTGTAAGGCTGTTGCAGGATAGGATGTGCTAAGAAGTCATTGTTAAGAGAAGAAATTCGATACTTTTCGCCTTTTAATTGTTAATTAACATCGAAGTTAGCCACTTAGGCCGTTGCGCGAACAAATTAAAGTGGCCCACCAGATACAATTTGTGCCAGTTGTTCTCATAGCGTAGATGATAGCACGCGAGACTGCTTAGCCTGTGTCTCGGGTTCGATCCTTACTACCGTCCCATGTCCAATTTTTGTATCGCTCTCTTGCTATATTTTAGGAAACGAAACGAAGAATACGTTTGGCAATACCATCTATGGCGGGCCGCTAGAATTTGCGCGCTGACTTCAATGCCAGTTCAGTCGGAAACGAGCGACCAGTTCAATTATTCCTTAGCACAACGTCCCGTCCAACACTCTTATTCGTATCCGTCATTAGACGACCCCTGATCTGATAGATCACGTCAGCTGGAAGTTAAAAAGTACTTCCTGCACACCTCGCAGACTGACCTAAAAATGAGCTATGTTGTTCGCAGTCGATGACTACGTACAGAATTGTATCTTCATAGCAGACCTGCGTTAACTGATAAGCAAAATAATGGAACAGTGAACGATGTAAATTAAGTAGTTGAGGTCTCGTATTGGAGTTTTGAGCTCAATTACTGTTCTTAAAGAAAGATGACAATGAATTAAGGATGGGTCCGCCTTTTTTGCAAGTACACAAATTATTGTTTTGTTTGATCACTCGAACATATTTCACCACAGTTGTGGCATTCTCAGTGGTGTTTTCATTATAATTTTCCTGGAATACATAAAGACAGGTTATTTTAAGGTTAAGGAATATGGTACATGAGATTCTGTTGTAGTTTAAATTGTATGTGCAGTTTATTTTGTATTTTACATTGTGTATGTCCTCTGGCTGCGAAATTAACAATAGAAGGAAATTACAACATCCAGAAAGCTACCACACAGGGCAAAAATGTTGTTAATGATCGAACACTACTATGTAACAAAACACTATTCGTCGCTCTAAACTAATTCCCCCCCCCCCCTCCCACCCTCCCACCCCCCATACACACACACAGAGACACACACAGAAGGGCAGATTCAAAGTTTCGGACGTCAAATCAAACCGAAACAGGAAACAAACGACAGTCGAAAGCGCATGAGAGACGTAAATTATTGCAGTGAAACGTGTGTCCAAGCCACAGCAACGTAACAGGAAGCGGTATTTACAAACGAACAGTCAAAATACAAAACACAGTCAATGAACACACGAACTACAAGAAATAGTTCGGCACATCTAAGCTTCACAAAACTTTATTCGATGCCCACAGGCTCAACTCAGCTACACAAAATCTCGTTCGATACATACAGCAAACTTGTCAAAGCTAAAGACTAGGAAGTACCACAATGATAAGGACAAAAAGGAGCATATGCTACGAATTTTTGCCAGAATTACATTTTAAAGACTGGATAATTGACAAAAAATCGATCTAGACAGTTTTCTAACATCCCTTGTGTTTGTAAATGACATGATGTCCTAATGTAGACGTGTGGCCGAGTTTCGTTGGCAGCCACAGGATACACACAATGCAAAATAAAAGATAAAGTGCACGTACAATTTAAATGACGACAAAATCTGATGCATCGTTTCCCTTAACCTACAAATAACTTGCATGAATGTGTTCCAGAAAAATAATCACAGGCCCATATCGTTAACGTCGATATGCAGCAGGATCTTAGAACATATATTGTGTTCGAACATAATGAATTACCTCGAAGAAAACTGTCTATTGACACACAGTCAACATGGGTTTAGAAAACATCGTTCTTGTGAAACACAACTAGCTCTTTATTGACATGAAGTGCTGAGTGCTATTGACAAGGGATTTTTGATCGATTCCGTATTTCTGGATTTCCGGAAGGCTTTTGACACTGTACCACACAAGCGGCTGCTTATGGAATATCTTCTCAGTTGTGTGACTGGATCTGTGATTTCCTGTCAGAGGTCACAGTTCGTCGTAATTGACGGAAAGTCATCGAGTAAAACAGAAGTGATTTCTGGCGTTCCCCAAGGTAGTGTTGTAGGCTCTTTGCTGTTCCTTATCTATATAACCGATTTGGGAGACAATCTGAGCAGCCGTGTTAAGTTGTTTGCAGATGACGCTGTCGTTTATCGACTAATAAAGTCATCAGAAGATCAAAACAAAACGATTTTAAGTCCCATAGTGATCAGAGCCATTTGCAAAACGATTTAGAAGAACAATCAGAATGGTGCGAAAAGTGGCAGTTGACCTTAAATAACGAAAAGTGTGAGGTCATCTACATGAGTGCTAAAAGGAACTCGTTAAACTTGGCTTACACGATAAATCAGTCTAATCTAAAAGCCGTAAATTCAACTCCATACCTAGGTATTACAATTACGAACAACTTAAATTGGAAGGAACACATAGAAAATGTTGTGAGGAAGGCTAACCAAAGACTGCGTTTTACTGGCAGGACACTTAGGAAATGTAACAGGCCTACTAAGGAGACTGCCTACACTACGTTGGTCCGTCCTCTTATAGAATACGGCTGCGCGGTGTGGGATCCTCACCAGATGGGACTGACGGAGTACATCGAAAAAGTTCAAAGAAAGGCAGCACGTTTTGTATTATCGCGAAATATGGGAGAGAGTGTCACAGAAATGACACAGGATTTGGGCTGGACATCATTAAAAGAAAGGCGTTTCTCGTTGCGACGGAATCTTCTCACGAAATTCCAATCACCAACTTTCTCCTCCGAATGCGAAAATATTTTGTTGACACCGACTTACATAGGGAGGAACGATCACCAATATAATATAAGGGAAATCAGAGCTCATACGGAAAGATATAGGTGTTCATTCTTTCCGCGCGTTATACGAGATTGGAATAATAGAGAATTGTGAAGGTGGTTCGATGAACCCTCTGCCAGGCACTTAAATGTGATTTGCAGAGTATCCATGTAGATGTAGATGTAGATGAAAAATACCACTGAGGGTGCCACAACTGTGGTGAAACATGTTTGGGCGAAAAAACAAAATAATAATTTGTCCATCTGCAACAAAGCGGGCTCATCCTTAATTCATTACCGTAAACAGTGTCCGCGGCTCGTGGTCTTGCGGTAGCGTTCTCTCTTCCCGCGCACGGGGTGCCGGGTTCGATTTCCGGCGGGGTCAGGGATTTTCTCTGCCTCGAGATGACTGGGTGTTATGTGTCTTTCATCATCATTTGATCCTCATTCACTCGCAAGTCGCCGTAGTGGCGTTAAAGAACTTGTGGAGCGGCGGCCGAACCGCCCCTCGAGTGGTCTCCCGGCCACCACTGCCATACGCTCATTAATTAATTAACCGTAAACAGTGTAAGATGTGAACGTAATAGTCAACATCCACGCCCTCCGTTTTGGACGGGGTCTCCCAGGAGCAGCTCGCTCGCCCCGGCACATTTCCATAAAATGTAATTGCTAATTCATCGATGCGTTGCTGAGTGGTAGGAACAAGGAAGGCGAGGCGCACGTTGTCCGGGTAGTTTCTTATGTGGTCCCAGTTGCCATAAAAAAATTCCAACGCAGACATTAGCTGTAAACAATAATCTTTATTTAGAACGTAACAGTACCTTTTCTTTTACAGAATGTCATGTACACTCTATTCCTTACAACAAACGTAACGTATTTCGCTTCACTTTGAACTACATCATTCTTTGCAGGTTCATTACCAGCAATTTCTAATCCCATATAAAACGGATTAATTCCTTGAAATAATTTGTTTTTTGCTCGACATTGTGTTTCCAAATCAGTCCACGACTTTACTTTGGATATGTCTGCACTAATCTCAGGCTTTGAATACGTTACAAACTTAAATCTATTTTTTCTACTATATTTACGCGATGGAACTCCAGACGATCGTTCTGGTCTAAGACTGAACGGACCAATTTTATTACTGCATGCTATACGAACTTTCTCCAAAGCACCTTGGTCTTCAAATATTTTCTTATTAGCTCTGTCATCCAGTGTCAAACGTTCAACTCTAACATTAATCCTATATACATACGTGACTACCTTATTAATTATTACTGATCCATATTTGTTGGCAAAGAACTTAAACTCATCTGTTATGTCATAATGTTTTAATGTAGTAAAGTTAATAGCATTTTCATCATATTTCTCAGTGGCGCCGATCTTTCCATACTCGAACCTATCACTATCGGATTGGGTATATTCTGTGCGCCACCTGCACATGCGTCCAAAATAAGGTTTAGTTAGAATCGTCCGTCGACGTATTAAACGCCTCGGGCGTGCAGCCGGCCGGACACGTGTAGCTGAGCGCGGCGGCGCGCGTGTCGTGTTGCAGAGAGCCGGCACCCGCGGCGCGCGCGCCCGGAGGACCTGGCGGACTCGTCGGCGTCCAGCGAGGAGGCGGACGACGACGGCCGCGTCTACAAGAACCCCCGCAACTCGCCGTCGCCCGTCTGCCCGCGCGACGAGGAGCGCGCCACGCTGCTGGTGAGTACACGCCGCTTCTCTTTATTTCTTACTTAAAATTTCATTTCCTCTCTTTCAGGCACAGGACGAGTCCGTATACGTTTGATCACATAGTGTACGAAACTTCCTGGCAGATTAAAAATGTTTGTTGGACGGATAGTCGAACCTGGAAGATTTGACTTTCGCAGCCAAGTACTCTACTCTCATATGAGTGCACACTCCGCTGCAAAGTGAAACTTCATCCTGGAATCAGTGCCCCAGGCTGTGGGTACGACAGGTCTCTACAGTATCCTTTCTTCTGGGACTGTTAGTCCTACAAATTACCCAGAAGAACTCGTGAGAAGTTTGCAGGATGGGAGATGGGGCGCTAGCTGAAGTAAGGCTGCGAGGACGGGTGATGCATCGTACTTGGGTGGTTCAGTCGACGGAGCACTTGCCCGCCAAATACAAAGGTCTCAGTTTCGACTCCTGGCCCGGCATACAGTTTTAATCTGCCAGGAAGCTTCATTATATACACAATTTTGTAATAAACTTCATTCATTATGAACCTGCATATGCTTAGAACATGAGGAAGGTCTTTAAACTAATATGGCCCACAACCCTCTTTGTAAAACACAATTCAGGTACAAATATGCATAGCTAATAAAATATACACAGTACTAGTCCGCCACCTTAGCCGGATGGTAACGTGCTCGCCTCCCATGCAGCGTGCCCGGGTTCGATTCCCTGCCGGTTTGGAGATTTTCTCCGCTCGTGGACTGGGTGTTGTGTTGTCCTCACCATCATTTCATCCTCATCACCGGCACACGAATCGCCCAGTGTGGCGTCGTCTGAAGTAAGACTCACTCTGGGCAGCCGAACTTACCCGGATGGAGCCTCCGAGCCAGCAATGCCAAGCGATCATACACAGTACTACTTCTTTAAGGAAAGCTAAGCAATGGTTTGCTATTAAATGAACTTAAACACCTTCTGGAGTGTTTAGAATTGGGATTAGGAATCGGATCCTAAGACAGGTGAGGTGATACAGGTCAAAGATATAAACCTCACTCACGTTATTTTAGTAGACATGTATGCTGCGAACACTTTACGAAAAACTGATTCAAGCGTAATATTACAATTCTAATGATTTACAGTACCTGGAGTTGGCTTTGATCAGGATTAAGCAACAGTGGCTTTTCATACAGCATACTCCGCAAAACCTCTTCTTGGCCGCCGAATTATAAATCACCACGTTCAATATTTTGACCATGGCTGCGCTACAGCAACGGTTACAGAACAGCAGGAATAAAAGACAGCCGATCAGTTGCAATAAATGGAAGTTTTCAAATGACGTTGACCACAGTTTCGATGGATGTAAACCTGACTCCTTCAGAAGGACAACCATGCATACAATGCAATAACTTATAATAAAAACGGCGCGTACCTGTGTTACGTGCTTAGCAGAAACTGCTCTCTACAACAAATGTAAGAATATCACAAACAACATGCCACATGGTACGCATCACCATTGGGCAAGTAGTACTTCACATTAGAAATCCATTCAGTAAATGACATGTTTCGGTAACGGCCTGTATGTCATTGTAAAAACCAAGGTCCTTAGAATCAAGGGCTTGTCCCATTAGCAAAACCAATCAGTTAGAATAACAGACCATGTTTTAGTAGCCGACTAAGGGAGGGTGAGAGCACCTATATCAGGAAAACAAGTCCTGAGGCGCATGCGCCGATAAACATGTACTCTAAACGGTCTAAACCGCCAACAAGCGTAAGCACATTGAAATTTCTAACAGAAATACACCACGCAAATTAACGAGAGTAGAATAAGATGTAAAAAAAAGACAAACTCATTCAGTATATTGGCATAAACCAAGATCCTTATAGGAGTCTCAGTAAATTGTCACGGGGAAGTTGTGATATCTGTGCACCAGTACGTTATTGCAAGTATAAGGACAGCAATGAAAATAATATCACCTACAGTACTCCATCGTACGGGAAGTAAAACTGCCAGTGCATATGCACCAATTAAACATAATGAGAATAAGGAGTAAAAATTCGTAGGTCTCTGAATAGTGTCAGACATAACAAAAATGGGTAGTATCAATAACCTAGTACAATATGAACTGACAACGGAAACTGTACGCACAAAATTTGTATAATAGAATTTTGAGGAAATGAACCACTCTCGAATGCTACCGGCAGTCGTATGAAGTTTTTTTGCGAACAGTATGGGTTTGAAACCATCGAAAACTTATCTACAGGCAAGCTGCAGCTGGTCTTCTAGTAAATTCCCATCATTGCCCTCAACATGATTAAATATCTATAATTCTTCCCAAAGATCCATCCTGCGCCCTTTGATTTCTCTGTGGAGAAGAACTGTGTGGTTAGCAATCAGTAGATGTTCATCAAACGTAGACTTATATACTGTATGTTCTGTCCTTTCTTTCCTAACAGATGCTCTTTGTATCTTGTCCTCATAGCTCTGCCTGTCTGGCCAATTTAATGGCATGGTTAGTTATTTCAGCTTAATTTATAAATATCTGAATTGGAAAAAGGGTCAGAAGTATTTCACACAGAATGCAGAAGTCTTCTCAACAAACTGTTATCTGAAGAGAAAGAGACATTAGCATTATATTTATTTATTAACAACACTCCGAAAAAATTGGAAGACACAATTATTCTTCACAGAGAAATTAAAGGGCGCAGGATGGATCTTTGGGAAGAGTTACAGATCTTTAAACATGTTGAGGGCAAAGATGGGAATTTACTAAATGATCAGCCCCAGCTTGCCTGTAGACAAGTTTTCGATGGTTTCAAACGCATACTGTTCGCAAAAAATCTTCATACGACTGCCGGTAGCCTCAAAATTCTATTATACAATTTTTGTGCAACAGTTTAGGTTGTCAGTTTATATTGTACTAGGATACTGATACCACCCACTTTTGTTACGTCTGACACTATTCCTACGAATTTTTGCTCTTTGTTGTCATTATGTTTAATTGCGTGCTTATGCACTGGCAGTACGATGGAACACTGTAGGCAATATTAGTTTCGTTGCTGTCCTTATGCTTGTAGTAACATACTTATGCACAGATATAACTATTTCCGTATTATCCTATAAGGATCTTGGTTTATGCCAGTATACTTTATGTGTCTGTCTTTTTGGCTCTGGCTCTGTGCACTGTGGGACTCAACTGCTAAGGGTCATAAGTCTCCTAGAACTTTGAACTTATTAAACCTAACTAACCTAAGGACATCACACACATCCATGCCCGAGGCAGGATTCGAACCTGCGACCGTAGCGGTCCGCGGTTCCAGACTGTAGCGCCTAGAACCGATCGGCCACTCTGGCCGGCGGTTTGTCTTTTTCTACATCTTATTCTATACTCGTTAATTTGCGTGGTGTATTTCTGTTAGTAATTTCAATGAGATTACGTTTATTGGCCGTTTAGACCACCTAGGGTAAGTCTCAGGACTTGTTTTCGAGGTATCGACGCTCTCCACTCTCCCTCAGTCGGCTTGTAGCTACTAAAACATGGTCTGTTATTCTAAGTGACTGGTTTTACTGATTGACAAGCGCTTGATTCTACATCTGGACATGCAGACCGTTGCCAATACCTGCCATGTGGAGACAATTTTTACTGAATGAATTGCTAATGTGAAGTCTGTAAGTACTACTTGCACTTCACTGATATATACAATGTTGTTTATGATATTCTTACTCTTGTTCTGGAGAGAAGCTTCTGCTAGACACGTAATATTGGTCCATGCCGTTTTTATTTTAAGTTATTGCATTTATGCAGGTTTCTCCTTCTGAAGAAGACAGGTTTAAATCCGTCAAAACCGTGGTCAAGGTCATTCGAAAACCACCATTTATTGCAACTGGTTGGCTGCCTTTTATTCCTGCCCAACACCGGGTTGCCATGAACAAATGAAAAACTCCATTCGAGCCTCATTCATCGTAATTTAGCTGTAATTTTTCCCTCGCTCTTCACTCCAGTTGCTTCTACGTCACTGACTGGCCACAGCAGAGTTTTCGTTCTAGAATTGGCGCAATATGTTCGCGCTCTGACGCCTTTTCAATTGTGGGTTTTCCCTGCCGGTAAGGGGTGACTACACTCCGCCTTTTTCTGTGATTTACAATTCTCAAAGCACTAACCATGAACCAGCTACATTACATACTCTGTTCGTATACTTAATGTGTAAAGGAACATTGTATTGTATTGTATTTATGTTAACCGGGGCCTAGAAACGACGGAGAGGCTCCGTCCCCGCCGCAGACGCAGTGGTCCACAACCCACGACGACTACCGCAGTCCACTTCACCCCTATGCCACCCCACACCGAACCCAGGGTTGCTGTGCGGTTCGGCCTCAGGTGGACTCCCCCCCCCCCCCCCGGAACGTCTCACACCAGACGAGTGTAACCCCTATGTTTGGGTGGTAGAGTAATGGTGGTGTACGCGTACGTGGAGTTCTTGTTTGCGCAGCAATCGCCGACATAGTGTAGCTGAGGCGGAATAATGGGAACCAGCCCACATTAGCCAGGGCAGATGGAAAAGCACCTAAAAACCATCCACAGACTGGTCGGCTCACCGGACCTCGACCCAGGTCCGCCGGGAGGATTTGTGCCGGGGACCGGGCACCCAATCCGGAAAGCCGTGCGTTAGACCGCACGGCTAACCAGGCGGGCATAAAGAAACGTTACTCCATAATAATATTAAGCAAAAACACACAAATGCGAAACTATACAAAATTAAGGAAAAAATAAAATATCTGTGTATGTGTGTGTATGACATTAAGTGTTGCAAATGTTACATCACAGATGTTACAAAGTCTTGGTTTCTTTCTATATTTTACACCCACACTCCATTTTGATACCAAACTGACGGATTCCTGATGCCAAGACGTGTGTCCTACCAACCGATCCTTTTTTTTTTTTTTTTTTTTTAGGTGTGCCATAAATTTCTTTTCTCCCAAATCCGATCCAGTACCTCCGCATTAGTTATTGGCTCTACTTGTGGGGCGGCGGTTAAGTTTTTGTAAAAATTAATTAAATCTGCTGATTGCTGTATAAACGCTTGCATGTTGGATCAGTTTCTTGCTTTTAGAATGTTGTTAATGCTGTCTTTCGCCGTTCTCAACACTGGCTCTCTATTTACTTTTTAGCACCCAGAAAGTGATTTAACAAAACGTGGAGCTAGTAATTAGAGATCCTAGTGCCCACTTCATTTGAGATATCATTATAGCTGCAGCTTATAGCTCTGAGGAATTAGGAGATTGTCCAGGATTTCTAATCAAAAACGGTTTTCCAAAACAGTCGAGTATATTCTGAAATTCACTGATAAAAAACACAAGTATCCCTACAACCTAACTAACAGAGCAGTTCAGAGTCTAATGCGCTGATGCAACTATAAATGTCCGAATTAAATGTTAAAAAGAATGCTCGCCACAATTTGATGAAAATACTTCATCAAACGCCACGCTAAATATTTGGTAGAATGTCTGTCCCGCGACGGCACGTGAAAATACGACAATACGCAAACTGAAACTAGATAATGGAAATCATCCCAGAATTAACACTTCACATGAAATGTTTTTATGGTTCCGCGTATCTCTAGTAACTTAATACGGCACCCGAGGCTGTTTGTAGCAGTGACACTGATGCGACGCGGCTCCCGACACAGATGGCGTGTCATTCAGCGTCTGGAGAGAACTGGGGCCTTCCTTCCTCGCGCAGCGTTCTTATATATAAATCCGCGGTGCGGACGGCTAAGGGAACGCCTGATCAAATCGGCTGTCCCGACTAGCCGCTGGGCTAGTAACGCATCACTTCAAGTTACATAATAATTTATAGCTTCTTTTGCTGATGGCCGAAGAAGCTCTTAATTTAAACGTGCATTCAGCACGCAGGTAAGTATTGATAATAAAATTTTGACGTGGCTAAGTTAAATATTTTGGGCGAGAGAATTAATTAAATTACACTGCACGCAGCAGATGAGCTCTGAACTGTCCCTTTTGAGATCCGCTATCGCTATAATTTCATAGGTATTCAAAAGAAACTTTTCACATTTTCATAGTCATAGCGGACCTCCAACCTATTTAAATCTAAACATCCTAGCCTTATTTATTAACCTACTTAATCTATCTTGCTTCCTTCAGTTTTGAGACGAAAACCAGAAAATCATGAATTTCCACTAAAGTCTTAATTTGTGAAATCCAAAGTACTGTTTTTATTAAATCATTATGAAAGATGAATCTAAATATAAATTTTGAAGTCTCTAGCTCTTTTCTGTTGCGCCAATGATTTTTTCAGAAAAACGTCCAAATTTCGAAAATGGCTGAAGTTATCGAACTGATATTTAACACACATTAATTTAGTATTATTCCTGACATGCTAGAAAAGTTTTAGGTCATTTGCTTGATTTTTAAGGTATTGCGCAACATTTATGACGTCAGAGCTAGTTACAGATTTACAGCAGACTGGCTGGCACACAATGCAAACTGATGTGAATTTACTACAGCGTGAGTAGGCTGCTTCCCTACATCACCCTCTACTTAAATTTTTTTGTTTATGAATGTTAATGAATGAAAAAAAAATTTAATTACAAAAAGGGAAGCAAGAGTACAATTTAACTCCCTATGAAAAATCAAAATTGAAATATAAACCTGTAGAAACATTAAAGAAAACTGATTACCTACATTAATTATTTAAATTGTAGGCGTGTTCACTGCCTTTTAAACAATGTCATTACTCAAAATTTTAAGCGAAGTCAACGAAATATTTTGGCATATATATATTGCCTTAGACAAACAAACACATACAAATTGAAAAATTATAAAAATCTTAGATCCATGAAATACATTAAATATATTTTTACATACACAAATTCAAAGAAAATAACATGATACATAAACAGATGATTATCTCTTAGCAGTCTTTTCTAAACCTGAAAGAAAATTTCACAAATAATTTTTACACACGTGGTTGTAGCCGCTTTGGCTGGCGTCCTACACTTCCATTCACAAGGGTAGAGAAGGGGAAGTTGCTATGGTGTGCGTCCTTCACTTCTCTCTAAATTACATGGGGGAAAGGGGAGGGGTCACTGTGAGTTGTGTCCAAGTCACTCCACGCTTTCACGCAGCTACCAGGCTGCCATTATCTGGTTTGTCCTGTAGAACAAACAAAAAGAGTGCCTCAGACTCTGTTCACTTAATATATATGGGTGGGTCACAATGAAATGGGGATATATACATTTTATCCTTCAATATTTTGCTGGAACAAAGTTAACAGAATCTTTTTCAGTATTACTCTCGCGGTTACTTAATTGTCATAAAATCGGTAAACAAATGGCTCAAAACGCCGTTAGTCACGTACTAGAGAAAATCTATGCTCAAGGCATACAATCATAAATCATATTTAATCTGAATTTATTATTTCTGGGCCGGAACACTGAACCAGTGCTCGGTACATTCCTGATACATTTGTATTTTAAGCACTTAACTGACTCATCTTTGATTACCTTATTCTTAGAGATAGTATGAGTATGATTAGTGGTTGTTTTCTCAGCTTCCATGTACATGTGAGTAACTTTTGGTAATAGTACAGTTGTGAGTGTTCAAACACACTACGTTTAGTTGACTACTAAATCCACTTATTGGTACTCTGCTGTTGTCAGTTCCACATCTGCAATTAGGTACTTACTTACTTTGAAGTGTATTTATGCTGAGCTAAAATAATGTTTCACGTCTGTCAGTATGTTATTTATTTATTTTGCTAGTGTATGTACTTATTTAACACTCACTCTATTAATATTTAAAGCATAGGATAGCACATTTCTTTCATATTCATAGTGTATTGCAGCTGATTAGTTTGCTCACGTGGCAATCCATTTCCACTCGATCGGACACTGAAACCTCAGGTAGTCTCTCTCAGACCTACCACTAAAGTGCATCAAGTAATTATGGACGAGCGTAATGCTAAATTCCTTAAACCTATAGGACACCATGAGCTGCTCTGTCTCATTTAACATAAGGGTACCTATGGTCGCATTCACGCCTCCAACTCATAACCTCAATACGTGTAGGTGTATCCTGTCACACACTACACTAAAATAATGGCCAGCTCCAACCTTATAAATACTTCAGGGACGTGTCCTTCACGTCTCAACCACAAACACTGCTCAATTCTATTACATTGCCTTTCCTTGCTACACCAGGTGAGTTTAATCTTACAACTTATCTGCATATTTTTCCTAACACTAAGCAATCTCTTTTACTATTTCTTAGTTAGCTCTAATGTATACACTAGGTTTCACTACCACTTCAGATCCTGCTTGTACATGAATTCATATATCTTTTTAAATTACTGTTTGTGGACCATTTCAATAAAACAACACTTTGTACTTACTATATTACCAGGGTTCTATACATAATTGTTACTCAAATACATTTGTATCTTAATTACATCATACTTCTCTATTGTTTGTCACTATTAGGTCTGTCACATTAGGTATTTTTCTTCACTAATCGGTAGATAGAATGGTTATATAACTCATGGCTTGATAGCCATGACAGAAAATTTTCATGTCTGGAAAGAAGAGGTCGAAATTTTTGAGGATAGGAAAGATGAAGAATGAGTGAGACCTCAAAAGGAAAGAAGATCTCACACAGCTGGGACTGCACAGCTGCCACACTGTGTAGAGGTTACAGAACAACCTTCTCCCTACAGCATTCATTGGTTTAACGCTGTACTGATAATCATACCGGAAAATTTAATGTTGGAAAGTAGATGTCGAAATTTTTGTAGATAGGAAAGATGAAGAGTGAGTGAGACCTGAAAGGGAAAGAAGATCTCACACAGCTGGGACTGCACAGCTGCCACACTGTGTAGAGGTTACAGAACAACCTTCTCCCTACAGCATTCATTGGTTTAACGCTGTACTGATAATCATACCGGAAAATTTAATGTTGGAAAGTAGATGTCGAAATTTTTGTAGATAGGAAAGATGAAGAGTGAGTGAGACCTGAAAGGGAAAGAAGATCTCACACAGCTGGGACTGCACAGCTGCCACACTGTGTAGAGGTTACAGAACAACCTCCTCCCTACAGCATTCATTGGTTTAATGCTGTATTGATAACCATATTTGAAAATATAATGTATGAAAGAAGAGGTCGAAATTTTTTTTTTTTGAGGACAGGAAAGAGGAAGAATGAGTGAGATCTGAAATGGGAAAGAAGATCTCACACAGCTGGGACTGCACAGCTGCCACACTGTGTAGAGGTTACAGAACAACCTCCTCCCTACAGCATTCATTCATAACCTTTTACCACGCCACGTCGATCTGAAAATACTTTATGATGTCTTTTTAGAACCTGTCTCAGTTCTTCCTTTTGATTGTCTGAAATCTTATCGATTTCCTGCAATTTAGCTTTTATTTTGTCTAAAATAATTGCTTCTTCTTCTTCTTCTTCTTCTTCTTCTGTGTTCAGCTTACTGTTACTAAGATTAACACCTTCGTCCCAATACCTCCTATTTTTCAGAACTCGTATAGGCAGCTCCCAAGTTCCATCATCAGTTACTACATGTTTACCACTAAAAGGGACTGTAATTACTCCGGTTATTGGCAAGACCACTTTTAACTGGCTTCTTTCAAAGTCAACAACACTCTGATATTTTGACAAGAAATCTATGCCAATTAAAACCTCAATACTGAGATTGTTTACAATTAAACATGGATGATCAATTAAATTACCATTAATGTTAAAGGGTAGTAAAGCTTCTTGCTTTACCGTTTTTGAAACCTTGCCAGTAGCACCAATTATTCTTAGTCCTGATACCCTCATTACTGTAAGCTTGTCTTTACCAGGTAATGCATCAAAGAAGGACTGAGATATTGCACTCACCTCACTTCCACTGTCTAAGAGACAACGTACATTGATACCCAACATATTCACTATTATTATAGGGTGGCTTATTCTAGGTTGTACAGGTGGTTCCTCAAATTCATCTAGTAGTTCCTTTTGGATTTGTCTCCAACTAAAGTGATCGACATCTGTCTTCATTACATTTAGGTCACAGTGTGTAGGGGTTTCCTGAATTACATTTTCAGCTGCCTTTTCCAGTCGGTCTATTAATTTTAAATCGAAACACCGCACGACTTCGTTACATTTAGTTTGCTGAACATGACCCAAATTACTGTAGTCTGAGCGATTCTGCGTCTCCAGACCGGGCATAACACTAGTTACAGCTAAACAACTTTCACCATTATCGTCGGTTTCCTTCTCAAGTGACAACTGGTCACAGCTATTGGGTTCATCGACCCTCAACAGCCTACCCTCTACATTCTCACTTATCTCCTGTCCTAAATCTGTTAGTACATTATCAACATCCTGCACAGGCACTTTAGATAAGAGCACATCATCTTCATCGTAAATATAAGCATGAATTTCTTCTGCTTCTTCACCTGACAATTCAATATTTTGTAGCTCTTCCCTATCGTTACACTGCTGCGCCTTCTCTTTCTCTTCCCACTTAGAAAGCGTCTCTAACACGGTATCTATCAAATACTGTGAGTGATCTAACATTTCTGTTGTATCCTTAGGTGCTACCGACTCTTCATCCACATGTTCAGTTTGAGTATTCTGATCTGTCTTACCAATTCCCTTAACTACTGGCATAGGAAAAGTAACCGCCTGGTGAGCGCCAGTGTCCTCATAGACGGGAACTAGTTTTCCTGCCTCGGCATACTACTGTTTCCTTTAGTTTCATTATAGTTAGCTGGCATAGCCTTACTTTCCGTACTGTTGTTTACATGCATATTTCTGTTTGGAACAAAATTATTATCCCTTGGATGCCATTGTTGGTTCTGATAATTATTTCCCCATTTCCTACCTCTCTTAGGATGGCGAACCCCTACTGTTCTGATGTTTACATTGCCGTTTTGCTCGTTCCTAAAATTACTATTATTGTTATTGGCATTTCGGTTATTACGTGCTTGCTCCTCATTGGCAGCAACACGTTCTACACGTTCCAAATACTCAATGAAACGATCCATATTGTCTCTAGGGGCTGATATAATTCTAGTTTGCCAATACCATGGCAGTTTGGCTTCAAGACCTAGTATAATCATTTCTGGTTTTAGCTTTTCCGCCAAATGTGACAAACGTGAAATCCATGACCTAGCAAACTCTTTAATTGATTCCTTGCCTGCATTGAAGCGTTTTCCACTCCAAAATTCTCTCAACACTTCATTTTGCTTATTGCTAGACCAATACTCATTAATGAAAGCTGTTTTAAATTCCGCTAATGTTTTACACTTTAACATAACATCAGCTGACCAACGCATGGCGTCAACTGCTAAATGGCTTCTAATAAACGAGATTTTCTCTCGTTCAGACCAAGTTGGTGGAATCACATCTTCAAAATCGTTCCAGAAATCTAGCGGGTGGATATTTTTATCTGGATCGAACCGCAAGATCTGCCGACACCCGATAAAAGCGGCGTTTGCAGCTACAACTTGTTGTTTATTACCATTACCAGAAGTTACTGAAGCTACTTTACTCTCAATGTTAGCAATGTTAGTACTGATATTTTCTACTTTCATTTCAACATTATCTACTCTTTGCACAATATGAGTAGTGTCAGTTTTGATTGCTTCTACTTCTGCTTGACATATGTTTACTTTTATATTAACATCTTCAAATATATCTGAGCACAGTTCAGATTCCGCCTCGATCTTTTCTGTTAACTTGTGCTCCAGCTTCGCATCTTCCATTTGGAAGTCTTTGCGGACCTCAGCAACTTCGGATTTAACTGTTTTATACATTTCAGAAAACTGTTGAGCAACCTTTTTCTTAATATCTTCATGATTGTAATCAATTTTATAATTCAAACTGTCTAGATCCTCTTTCAACTTATTGCAACCAGCCTTGAAGGTATCGTCCATTACCTCCAATCGTTTATTAAAATTTGTTTGGCTGGCCACAATTTCAGACTTTAATTCAGCATTGCTGGCAGCTATTGCTTGTAATATAACATTTAAATCAACAGCCCCAGCATCTTTGGGTTGCTCACGAGCTGGCTTTTTATCACACCCAGGTGACGAAAAACTAGCTCCAATACCAGAATCATCAAAACTACATGAAACTTCTGATTGATTAGTCATATACAACTGCTCCTTCTTAAACTCTACCATTTCTGATGACTGTTTCATTTTTAATTCATCAGAGAAACTATCATCCCATAAATTTACCATTTCTACTTTACGCTTTACTACAGGGGTCTCTGTTATTGAATCATTGCCCCTTCCCACACTACTGTCAGGAGACAATACTTCATTTTTCACTTTAACATTACTACTTTCATGCATATTCACACTTGAACCGTTGTCTGGATTTACAGTTCCCTCAACAGACATAGGTTCTGATTTAAGTTTAACCTCAGCTTCTTTTGACGGTTCCATCGCCGACAGTTTTTTAGTGCAGGTTAGTAAAACTTTTAACAGCTTTTCACTTAACTTAGTTCCTTCTGCACGACGTATGGCGTTGCCGGCGCGGCGTACCAGGATTCCTGATGCGACGTGGCACGTTAACTGCAGACGGCTCTCCGACGGCTGTTGTGTGTTTGCGTGGCCCGCAAATGCAGGCGCTGCGCCGGCTGCTCCAGCGGACAACTGCGGTGCGGCGAAACTGGCTTCTCGCGATGCCGGCAGCACCGCTAGACTCAGTGCCAGCTCCGTCAATCCGGATGCGTTGTTAATCCAATTGCGTCGTCCACATGCACACGTAACACTTTCACTGCTCTATTACTCAGCTGCGTGTCGCATTTCACTCGCGAATCCGAATAGTTAAAAATCACTTTCACTTTGTTGGTTTCCCGGCCGATGCACCATATGTGGGGCGGCGGTTAAGTTTTTGTAAAAATTAATTAAATCTGCTGATTGCTGTATAAACGCTTGCATGTTGGATCAGTTTCTGGCTTTTAGAATGTTGTTAATGCTGTCTTTCGCCGTTCTCAACACTGGCTCTCTATTTACTTTTTAGCACCCAGAAAGTGATTTAACAAAACGTGGAGCTAGTAATTAGAGATCCTAGTGCCCACTTCATTTGAGATATCATTATAGCTGCAGCTTATAGCTCTGAGGAATTAGGAGATTGTCCGGGATTTCTAATCAAAAACGGTTTTCCAAAACAGTCGAGTATATTCTGAAATTCACTGATAAAAAACACAAGTATCCCTACAACCTAACTAACAGAGCAGTTCAGAGTCTAATGCGCTGATGCAACTATAAATGTCCGAATTAAATGTTAAAAAGAATGCTCGCCACAATTTGATGAAAATACTTCATCAAACGCCACGCTAAATATTTGGTAGAATGTCTGTCCCGCGACGGCACGTGAAAATACGACAATACGCAAACTGAAACTAGATAATGAAAATCATCCCAGAATTAACACTTCACATGAAATGTTTTTATGGTTCCGCGTATCTCTAGTAACTTAATACGGCACCCGAGGCTGTTTGTAGCAGTGACACTGATGCGACGCGGCTCCCGACACAGATGGCGTGTCATTCAGCGTCTGGAGAGAACTGGGGCCTTCCTTCCTCGCGCAGCGTTCTTATATATAAATCCGCGGTGCGGACGGCTAAGGGAACGCCTGATCAAATCGGCTGTCCCGACTAGCCGCTGGGCTAGTAACGCATCACTTCAAGTTACATAATAATTTATAGCTTCTTTTGCTGATGGCCGAAGAAGCTCTTAATTTAAACGTGCATTCAGCACGCAGGTAAGTATTGATAATAAAATTTTGACGTGGCTAAGTTAAATATTTTGGGCGAGAGAATTAATTAAATTACACTGCACGCAGCAGATGAGCTCTGAACTGTCCCTTTTGAGATCCGCTATCGCTATAATTTCATAGGTATTCAAAAGAAACTTTTCACATTTTCATAGTCATAGCGGACCTCCAACCTATTTAAATCTAAACATCCTAGCCTTATTTATTAACCTACTTAATCTATCTTGCTTCCTTCAGTTTTGAGACGAAAACCAGAAAATCATGAATTTCCACTAAAGTCTTAATTTGTGAAATCCAAAGTACTGTTTTTATTAAATCATTATGAAAGATGAATCTAAATATAAATTTTGAAGTCTCTAGCTCTTTTCTGTTGCGCCAATGATTTTTTCAGAAAAACGTCCAAATTTCGAAAATGGCTGAAGTTATCGAACTGATATTTAACACACATTAATTTAGTATTATTCCTGACATGCTAGAAAAGTTTTAGGTCATTTGCTTGATTTTTAAGGTATTGCGCAACATTTATGACGTCAGAGCTAGTTACAGAGTTACAGCAGACTGGCTGGCACACAATGCAAACTGATGTGAATTTACTACAGCGTGAGTAGGCTGCTTCCCTACATACTCATCTAATCTTTCAGCATTCTTTTGCAGCACCACGTCTTTTTACCCTCAGTTTGTCGCCAACGTTTAGCTCTTAAATTTATATTTAGCGTTCAAGTAAATCAGTTTTTCACAATTTCTTTTCTTGTTATTGCCGTTTGCGTTTCACTCGTATATACTCTCTACTTCGGCCATCGTCACCGTTTTGGTGCCTACATAGCAAAACTCTTTAGCTGCCCGGTCATTTTACGATTTTTATTAAACGCTTGATCGCTCATTAATGCTTCTCATCTGCTTTCTTTACTGTCGTATTGGTTCGGCGTCGGGGTGTTTGTAGACTACATTTCCGGGAAATGTACTGCCGAGATACTCGTACCACAGTAATAACTTCCGTAACCGTGAGCGTATGCGATACGTTTCTTCTAACTCTGCTACATCCACTCTTCAATGTAATTAACTCAATAAGTACGCGATGGTGAGAAACGACTCTTGAAATTAAATACTTTATAATGTAAAGGATTGATAATTTACTGTGTTCATGAAGAAGGTCTCTTCGTCGATATAAAGCCCACTCAGCGTAGACGCACACTCACAATATCGACATTTTTACTTGAGTAAGCTACTTCACTGTTGCTCTTTTCGATTCCGTTCGGTCACCGAAAACTAAAATATTCTGTGCCAGACTGCGCTATAATAATCCTAAAATATGTTCTTTTTATTTTATTTGTGGTCTTCGGAAATGATCTACTCACCGAGCCTTTGATATCATATCCAATCATACACACATATATTCATGAGTCCCACAGAATATTTACGTTGCTCAAAAATATAGTAATTACATGGGGTAGGGCAAATAAAAGTGGCCCGGAGAACAGAATTCCAGGCTACGAAGGAATACAGCAGAGCAAAGGAAATACAGTACGAACCAGACTATAGCAGATGTTGAAAGTGACCACCATTCATCTCTTGGCACTTTTGGGTCCTGGTCAGCAAGTTGCTGAAGGCTGATCGAAGCTGGACTGCTGGAATTGCTGCATTCTCATCCCAAATGTTGTGCTGCAGTTTTTGAAGACGATAAGGGTTGTTGCGATACACCTTAGGCTTGGGGGCTCCCGTCACAAAGTTACGGCACACTGACAGATCAAGTGTGCTGGGTGGGCAGCTAGGGCCGCGATCGCACTGACCGCTGCTAACAGCTCTGTCAGGCGTGAAGACTGTGTAAATGCGCTTCAAGGAACCTGTGTGGATCACGTGGCGTGCGTGTCACAGGGACTGGTTATCTGCATACATTTGAGGCGTCGCAGCTAGGGCGCGATCGCCAATTTGTCTATTAAAGCTTTCTGGTTTGAATGTATGTGGGCTCCAGTGTAAGCAGTCAGAATCTTATACGATCTACAAGGGGCGAGCTGTGTCCCGCAGACGTGCGCCATGACCATATGGCGTGACTGCAGCGTGTCAAAGTAGCGGAGAGGCGCTTCTGGAACTATAAAAATTAATAACTGATCCAGAAATAGCCTGAGGAACTCCATATGAAGTACATAACCTTCTGATGTGTAAAGGAACATTCTGTCAAAATCTGAAGTCAATAACTGTCATAATTTGGAAGTTACAAAAAAAAAGAAAAGTCAGTAAAAAACGTAATTATCCTACACTTAAAAAACTAAATCAATATATATATATATATATATATATATATATATATATATATATATATATATATATATATATATATATATGTTTATAGTTCACCAACTGTGACTATTTGAAAAGCTATGATAACACCTTCAGTGTTTAGATTCAAATTTGGAAAGTTCTAATTTTAGAAAACCTTTCGTAATTTTGCTGCAGTAATAAGTTAAAGAATCTGAAGTAGATATTTATTTTTTGTGTTAGGGTGAGTGTGAAAGAGAGTACTTGTGTGAGTGTATGTGGGACATTCGCCAATAGTAAATTTTCAGTTTGTAATTCTGTATAGGAACTTGCAAGTGTTCCAGCTTCGTGTCGTGGGAACGAATCCACCAGTGTTTCCTCTACTAGTGGATGACGGATGTCCAAGCATGTTTGAATATGTAAGAGACAGCCAGAACGTTCGCGACTATATAGTTAAATTGCAGACGTAAAATACAGCTTAAAGTTTATTTCATTTATTTGTTTAACAAGAGAGTTTTGAGTTGCTTATTTTAATGACGTCAATGAGCTGAGAACAGTTGTTGGTTCTTGCTACATTTTGGCGCGAGCCGCGCCCTGAAAGTCAGTTCTGATTGGCCGTAATTCTGTACAGCCAATAAGAAGTGAGACGGTTAGCCACCTAACGATGAGATAAAGGTACTTGTAGAGGCAGAGAGAGAAGAAGGAGGTGGTGGACTAGCTTTCGAAGGAGCCGGTCATGCTGAAAGTGTCCGAACGCGTTATGTGTAAGTGAAGTGATATTGTGACTTCCGCGTTTCGGTACAGTGATAAAGGTAGCTGGTGTTCACCATTAACTATTTGTAAAATTTAAGAATAGAGAGATATTTTGTTCTGGAGAAAATCGCGTGTGTAAACTTTGAACTAAAAGCGTGGCGGTACTAAGTAATTTTTTTTTACTGAGTGTTTATGGCGAGCAAAAACTTTAATTAAAGACAACCAGTGAATGCAGAGTGCGAAAGTAAATAGCAGTATATTGACTGTGTTACTCTCGTCAATGATTTCCTAAAGTTCTTGCTGTTTGAGTGTGACGAGGACTGTGTACAGGAACTATAATGATTTGAACACAGAAACTTTGATGATTTGAACACGAAAAGTAAATAGCAGTTTATTGACTGTGTTACTCTCGTAAATGATTTCCTAAAGTTCTGGATGTTTGAGTGTGACGAGGACTGTGAACAGGAACTTTAATGATTTGAACACATGTGGGCTGATGATCTTGCTTAATAGCAATAAAAAAATCCTAATGCAAGTGTAAAAGAACCTTTGAACTTAGAAATTTGAACAGCAACCCGTTTCCGATTTATTCTTTAGAGCTCACAAGACTATTTTCAGTTTTATGTACTTATAGCGGCCTCCGACGTGTAGTTATGAAATCTCAGTTTCTTTAACACTGCTTTTCTGATATCTCTTACGTAGCTGCAGCCACGTGTTACGTGTGCAGATCTGCAACAGTATCGAGTTTTTTTTTTCCTTTATTGAATTTCGATTCCCCACGAAGGGGGCCGGCTGGCAGCAGCTTAGTATGCCGCTCTTCAGAATACAGACTTTGTTAGAAAGGTGAAGAGAATAAATAATAAAAACAGGCGATAAAATCGGAGACTTAAAGAGTAACATGGCGAAAAGAAATCGTGGAACTTAAAACAAAGAACAGAGGGATGATGACGCTAAGAAAATACATACAAAGCAGACAGGTAAAACAATAGACAGACAATAAAAAAAAAACACGGCGACAGTCTGGTTTCTGTTCGCAAAAGACATAAAATTCACACCCAGCGACAGCATGGTTTCTGTTCGCAACACGAGAAAGACGAACAACACTGAACAGTCACTGGAACACTGCACTAAAAAGTTGGCAAATGTGACATACCACAGCCGAGAGCAGGTGGAGGGAAACTGGACAGATGATGGGAAAATAGAAAAGGGGGGGGGGGAGCCGGGAAAGGAGCTGATGAAGGATGAGGACCCATAAGAGGGGTGGGGGGGGGCACTGGGCAGACGCGACAGGGAGTGGGGTAGGCAGAGGAGGGGAGAAAACAGGACGGAAGGGGGGAAGAGGGAGCCCAGGGAAAGGACAGAGGAAAGGAGGGGGAGTGAGGATCAGAGTTGATAGGAGGGATAAATGGAGGGAGAGAGGGCATCATCCGGGAGGGGGAGTTGATCAGTATCGAGGTAAGTGGACAATTTATGTTGCAGAACCGCCGTCGATGAGAGAAAGAGCACGTTACGTTGCACATTCACGTCCAATCGTATACATTCTTCCGTGCAACTTTTATTTGCCCAATAAGTATTATGATGTGTCCAAACGCTAAAAGTTATATTTGAGGATTGGAATTTTAATAGCGGCAACTATTTATTTACAACTTGTACAAATAAGAACATTACTCAGACTAATCACCAGCATTGTGTATAACACGTTGCCAGCGCCATCTGTGTTGACACTTCGAGTAATGGTGCGGTCTATTGTCCGATGAATCTCTGTAACAGCTCTGAAGTGAATACCATGAAATGCTTCCTTCAATTTGGGAATCACGTTAAAGTTACAAGGGCTTAAATCCGGG
This sequence comes from Schistocerca americana, assembly GCF_021461395.2. Taxonomy (NCBI): domain Eukaryota; kingdom Metazoa; phylum Arthropoda; class Insecta; order Orthoptera; family Acrididae; genus Schistocerca; species Schistocerca americana. The sequence continues at coordinate 155,303,070 of NC_060124.1, read as the reverse complement.
GAGTGTGGTGTGCGGTAGATCATTTCCCAGCTTCACCGATCGAACAAATCAGCCACAACTTACCCGAACATTGTCCTGTAATGACGAGAGGGTTCTGTGGAAAGTGTCGCCGCGTCTTTCTCCAAGCTGTTCGCTTTTGGAACACAGCCTTTAACCGGCATAGTGAAACAAGCGGCGACCCGCCCATTACATTGTAGGACAATGATCCAGTGTCTATGACGCAAGTCGTGACTGATTTGTTCGATCAATGGAGCTGAGAAGTGCTCTACCACACACCACACTCCCCGGATTTGAGTACTTGTGACTTCAACTTAATTCCTAAACTGAAGGGAGCCCTTCTTAGCATTCGCTTAAGAATTGATACAGAGACTGGTCGGGGAATAGCTCGCTCCTCTCGTCCTATCAACACAACTGGCGCTACGAAGGCTATCCCATGACTTTCACACCGCTAGCAACGTGCTATACACAATGCTGGCGACTAATCTGAAGGACAGCCAAACTCTGAAACATGTTTCTATTTTGTATAAGTTGTAAATAAATAAGTTGCCACTATTAAAGTTCAAATCTACGTACATGTTTATACCGTGACACATCTTGCATTGTGAGTAGCATCTTCATTTTCTTGAGCAGTTATTCCCAACAAAGCACTAAATACTGTAGGAAATTGGTCATTGCGTGGTGTCGCAGAGGACAGTCGAAAATGACGTGATGTAGAAAATAAGTACTTGGCGCCAGTATTCGCACCAACAGCGGCCGCGCCCTGATTCATACGGCTTCATTCCATGAGGCGATCCCGAAAACTGCCCATGCGCCTTTCCTGCAGGCTCCAAAAGCTTACGTTACTGTATAGCTGTCAGTGCACCCTTCGTTACCTGTGGTCCTGGGTCCAGCAGAATCCAGGCTGCTGCTCGTATAAGAGTCGAATGACATGAAAAGTAAGCAGTAGTTGTGTGGTGTGACGAATCGTGGTTTCACCTCTTTTCAAATGAGGCAAAGCGTCGAGTGCATCAAAGTCTCAATGAGACGTTTAAACTCCAGTGTGTGGAGGGTCACACGTGATTGCGTGATGGTTTGGAGGTGTTCTTTCGCACCATCACTCATTCTGGTTACCACGAAGTTAATTTCCGTATACCTGGTCGTTCTTTCTTCTACAGGGTGAATATTAATAAAACCGACAAACTGCAGGGACGGATCCCTTGCTGGAAATGGAGGAAAAAAGGTCTTATGAGCATGTGTACGGAAATGCATCGTTGCCACGGTATATGGCGCTGAAGAATAATAAATCCTCTGGGCACGTGCCGTGTGTTCCTTGTGTATTGCAGGATGTGAGATTGACGCAGCGTCTGTAAGCAGCAGAATGGACCGGTATTCATGTCGGGAGGAAACCGAGATGGTGTTTGTGTTCGACCAAGCAGCCCGAAATGGTGGAAAGGCAGCAAGGCTGTACCAAAACAAGTACCCTCTCACACACCAACCACTTCACACAACATTTCAACCCTTTTTGGCCATTTGTGTGATCATGGGTCCTTTCAGACAAACGAACATGCAATGAGGGGGCATACTGTGCGTCCACCAGATCTGGAGGACCAGGTTCTACAGGGTATTGTACACGAACCGTAGTACAAGCTCCAGGCAAGTGGCCCGCCAACATGGTGTAAGCCAAAGTACGATTATGCGTATCCTGCATGTCATCTGCAACTAGTGCAAGGATTATCAGCAGCGGATTTCCCTCTACGGGAAGGAATTTGTAGATGATTTTTGCACCAGACCATCACAATTATGAGATTTCTGTCATGACTCCTCGTCACTGATGAAGCAGTCTTTACCAGAACTAGCAACATGAATCTACATAATCGTCATCTGCGGGTTACAGACAATCCTCGGAGAATGATTAAGGTGTCCCGTCACCATCGGCTGAACATCAATGTGTCGGCAGCTATTCTTGGTGACCACATAGTTGGACCGGTTATTGTTCCACAACACCTTGACATAGAAACGTACCTAGACTCCCTGTGGAGTACTCTACCTGGGCTGCTTGAGAAGTGCCTTTGGCATTACGACTTTTTATGTGGATCCTGTAGGACGGAGCAGCACCCCACTTCCACTTTACAGTTCGCCGACACCTCAACAACATCTTCCCCAGACGTGGGATAGGACCTGGAGGCCCTGTAGCATGGCCTGCTGATCACTGGACTGAAACTCACTGGATTTTTACCGCTGGGGGCGTCTGAAAATCGTTGTCTATGCTGAACCAGTTCCTGATACGCAGACCCTGCAGCAGCGTCTTCATGACGCCTGTGACGCTATTGGGAGAGAGGGTGGAACATGCGAAAGAGTGCGGCAGTCCAAGATGTGACGTGTGAACGCGTGCGTCGCATCCCATGGAGGCCACTTTGAACACCTCTTGTGACGTGGGTGCGATGCAGCTCTGAACTGTGTTCCGCGACGACTTGTTTTCGTTGCATGCATACCGTCCATCTCTGGCAAACGCAGGAGTTTTTTTCGTCCTTTTCCATTATTAATGTTCGGCCTGTAAATCGTCATGATGAGTGTGAAGTGGATAGTCTCATCTTCCAAGATGACAGCAACCACATCTGCAGGACTGCATGCACAGTACCTGGTTTGACGAACACCCAGGCACTGAGGCGCACGGCAAGACAAAGACGTGACGGACAAAGCAAGGAGGATAAAAAAAAAGCAAAGACCAACACAGGCAAAGAGGGCACTACTAGCTGAAAGAAGACTGCTGGTATCAAACATAGGCCTTAATCAGAAGAAAAAATTTCTGAGAATGTACGTTCGAAGCACAGCATTGTATGGTAATGAAACATGGATTGTGGGAAAAATGGGAAAGAAGAAAAACGTTGCGTTTCAGATGAGCAGTGTTGAAAATTAGCTGGTCTGATAACAAACGAGGAGTTTTTCCTCATTGAGAACAATGGTTCCATATGCTACTCTGAGATGAAGAGATTGGTACAAGAGTGGAACACTTTTCTGAGTTTAAACACTTCCGCTGGCCACCAAACACCCCAGACACGGACATTATTGAGCATATCTGGGATGTCTTGCAACGTGCTATTCAGAAGAGATCTCTATCTCACCGTACTCTTACGGATTTATGGACAGCCCTGCAGGATTCATGGTGTCAGTTCCCTCCAGCACTGCTTCAGACAATAGTCGAGTCCATGCAACGTCGTGTTGCGGCACTTTTGCGTGCTGGCGGGGGCCCTACACGATATTAGGCAGGTGTACAATTTTCTTTGGCTCTTCAATGTACTTAATGTAGTTGCACTGATCTAATGAGTTAACTCAGAAACTTTCTTAATTATGAAATATTGTTAACTGAAAAGGTCAATACACTACGATGATTCATATTTAGTGAGCGGTAGGAAACATATTTCGGCATATTTACGCCTGTCATTTGAAAGTACGTATCCCCAATTTTTCCGTAAGGTAATCTAAAACTGACTGAAACTAATTATCTTCCGAATTAATTAACATTAAAGCTTTAGACCATTGCTAGCTCCAATTACATATTATGCCAAAATTACTGTTACATTCTGCACCTCCACATTATTATTGTGTTGTATATTTTTTATGTTCCATTTGACGTGCAGCATTTGTTAATTAACTAACTAATTAGAAAGTTAAATAAGAGGGTTGGGACTTTAATAATGGCAAATATTTATTTACAGCTCGTACAAAATAGATACGTGTTTCAAGGTTTTACTGGCCTTCAAAGTAGTCACCAGCATTGTGTATAACGCACTGCCAGCGATGTAGAAGTCGTAGGATACTCTTAGCAGTGCCAGTTGTGTTGACAGCTCGAGCGGCGCGGTCTATTGCCCAACGTATTTGCAGCATTTCTGAAGCGAATGCCGCGAGTGTTTCTTTCAGTTTAGAAATCGAGTTGATCTCACGATGGCTTAAGTCAGGGGAGTGCAGTAGGTGGTATAGCACTTAGCAGCCCCGTCAGTCAAGCAAATCAGTAACAGCTTGCACTGTACGTGCTTGAGCATTGTCCTGCAGAAAGTGTCATCACTTCTGTCTCTAAGCTGGACGTAGGGTGTGTTCCAAAAATGAACAGCTTAGAGACAGAAGTGATGACACTTTCTGCAGGATCTGACCATCATTTTGTAGGATATCTCAAGCACGTTCAGTGCAAGCTGTTACTGATTTGTTTGACTGACGGGGCTGCTAAGTGCTATACCACCTACTGCACTCCCCTGACTTAAACCCTCGTGAGTTCAACTCGATTTCTAAACTGAAAGAAATAGTCGAGGCATTCGCTTCAGAACTGCTACAAATCCGTCGGGCAATAGACCGCGCCGCTCGAACTGTTAACACAGCTGGCACTGCTAAGAGCATCCTACGACTTCCACCACATCGCTGGCAACGGGTTATACACAATGCTGGTGACTACTATTAAGGAGAGTAAAACTTTGAAACACGTATCTATTTTGTACGAGCTGTGAATAAATACTTGCCACTATTGAAGTTCAACCCTCATATTTTGAGGGTGACAAAATATTTAATATAGTTGGCGTCAATAACGAGGAGTGTAAAACATTAAGTTCATAGGCAACAGACCTGTCACATCTGAGGTCAGACAGTCTGCGGCTGAGAGAGGGACACCTGTATCTCTTGTCGTGAGCAGTTCCGTAGTCCGAAAACTAACATTCTGAAATATTCGCATATACTGCATACAGTTCGTTTTCTTCGTTTAATGAATGACTTCTGTGACAGTAACTACCAGTTAATCCCGAGCGTGTACTTATTAGAGGACCGTAGTGATTGTTGACTCCTATGAGCAACGACTGGTTAGCAGGGCAGTGTTGACGGCATTACCGATTATTTTTGTGCTGTATCTTAATTGTTTCGAGTTTCTTAAATGTATATAAGGACAGTGATATGCTGAACTCATACGTAAAATTTTTGCCACATGTGAATCGTTCTGAACCACTGGACTACGTTATGAGAGTACTGCGTGAATTAGTGTACTAGGTAACACCAGGCCCAGATCTATGGAGAGGAAGGGGGGAGGGGGGGAGGTGAGGGGAAAACAGGGGAATCTGCCCCGGACGGCAATTCCAAGGGGTGCCAAATTCATATTCTTGAAGAGAAAAAAACCTTGTTTGACAAAGCGTCTAGCATTCAGCGCACGTTGGAATATCGATTACTCACATGATTTTGAAAAGCATCTCAGTTTGTTTTCGAAAATTTTTGAACACATTCTAAGTTGACTTCTGAACAAATCAGTAGTTGATTTTTGAGTGTGTGCATAGTGTATGTGATGTCTCTGCCAGGGGAATCCCCGATGATGTAGAAATACAAAACATTCCAACAGACAAAAGGAGACGGGGCTATACCAGCTGAGCTGAATAAACCAGAACAGATGAATGCTAATCGCTGTTTGTTTACGTGGTTGATTGGGGCAGCGCGGTTGAAGGTGCCATGTCACGGAGTGCGCGGTCCCTCCCGCCGGAGGTTCGAGTCCTCCCTCGGGCTTGGGTGTGTGTGCTGTTCTTAGCATAAGTTAGTTTAAGTAGTGTAAGTCTAGGGACAAATGACTTAGCCGTTTGGTCCCTTAGGAAACCACACACAGCTGATTGGGTGTGCGAATGATCAACGTTGTTATAATTATTAGCGAAATCCATAGATTCAGACTGTCAGAGAGGAAATAAATGAGTAACAGGAATTACGGGTAAGAAAGATTACATATTAATTTTGGCAGAAAATTTTTACCAGACGGGTACACTACTAAGGGCCAGTTTTACAGTCCCCAGTTAGCAGTCACTTAAGTTCTATTCTCGGAATACCGAGGAAAACGAGTTGTACGAACACGTAATGACGCGTATCCAGAGAATAATTTGTTGTATGTTCCTATGGGACCAAACTGCTGAGATCGTTGATTCCTAGGCTTAAACACTACTTAATCTAACTTAAACTAACTTACCCTAAGGACAACACACACGCACCCATGCCCGAGGGACCGGAGAATAAACGCGGTGTAACTAAACCAGTGGTTCTGGCAGGGTTAGATAAGTTAACTGGAGAATAAGTTCTGACAATGTCAGAATAGTTACTGAATCAGTGATAACAAGATTGTCAGAACGACGAAGGAGAAGAAACGAGGACATCTCACAAATTATGTGGAAGAATATGGCGATTACAAATTTTTCTAAAAATTTCGTACTACTACTTTTCGATCTCATGCTTGAGAAACTGGAGCATATGAATGATATGTGAAACTATGTCCCAACATAAAACTTTTTGGTTGTAGTAGGCCTAACAGGAATTTGATGTTAGTACTCCGTGAATTATATTTTGTCGCGTTGTCTTTTTAAATGAGGTAGATAAAATGAGCATTTGTGTCGAAAAAGTCTCGCTTATTTGCTGTGTATTAGAACTGTTGCAATACTTGAAAGGCCTGTTTAGTTTTATCTGGCAGACAGTGACAAAATAGGCGTAATCAAATCGAGGAACCATACCAGTCTGGTACTATTCGCGTCAACAGCTTTTTCAGTATTAGACAATGACATTTTGATTTTTCACGTAGCAAAACGTTGGACGAAACTTTTTGAAGTAACAAATTCTTTCGCACAAAGGAAAGCACACTATGTAAAGCTGTAGCAAGAGTAGAGAGAAAAAATGCTGGGACTTGAGGATCGAAGAAATGTGGACTGTCTCTTGTCTTTACTGGTTTTATGTTTCCTGTATTTAGTTTTATGTCACGCAAAAGAGAAAGTTATTAGCTAATAGGAAATAAAAAGTGCAGATTTTCTGAGGAGTTCTTATTCTCCAAGTCACAAATAATCCCACCCAGTATTAATTGTGAGTTTTTTTTTAAGGAGGGATAGGCTGTCAAACCGGCTGACTTGGAGCAGGAGAGGCACCACAAGGACATTTTAATTTCCACTGTTCTAAATATAAGCTTGGTGTCTTCCATTACAAAATATACGCGCTTCAATTCCACAAAGCGAAATACAGTAACGTTCGATAGAAGAATGCTGTGTGAAGAGACTTGGCACCGCACTTTGGCACAATTAGGACCAAAGAGCATGTCTTATATTTCTCCCAAACATATATGCTTTATATATCAAACTCTTCAGAAAGATGTGCGCTAAAAAATTGAAAATATTTTTGAAAGTTCGTTTTTTATTTAATTCTTTGCGTCTTATCTCAAACGCTCAAGGGGGGGGGGGGGGGTGGGGTGGAGGTGGGGGAGAGTTACCACTACGAAGTTTTTGCCCCAGTTCGGAAAACCGTAAATCCGGGGCTGGGTAACACTCTGCTTTCCTTTAATTCGAACTATAAATGAGATTGGAAGCTGGCCATATCAGTGAATACTTTACACCAGGGTATAATTAGAGTGTTGTAAATCTACCTCTTGTGTCAACCACAGTATGGAGTAGATTATTAGTAGGACTAACATCGTTCAGCAGTTCTGGAGCCAGAGTAGAAAGTCTATACTGTTGTGGAGAATAGAGGCTGTTATCGTATTATTTCTATTCCGTACCGCGCGGGCTTAGCCGAGCGGTCTCAGCCGCTGCAGTCATGGACTGTGCGGCTGGTCTCGGCGGAGGTTCGAGTCCTCCCTCGGGCATGGGTGTGTGTGTTTGTCCTTAGGATAATTTAGCTTAAGTAGTGTGTAAGCTTCGGGACTCATGACCTTAGCAGTTAAGTCCCATCACATTTCACACACATTTGAACATTCCATTCCGTCAGCTGTGTTTATTGTTATAACTTATTTAGAATCGATTTCAAAGCCAACGCAGGGTCCTCTTCGGGCTCTTCAGCACTGTTATCGATGCGCCTGAAAATGTAACCGTAATTTCTTCAAAATCGTTTGCCCATAAATTAAAGTAATGAACACAGCTGATTAGAATGAAAGCTGTAAGAGATTAGTCTTTGTTCTGCATTAAAAAATATGTGACGTGATTGACGTCCCCAATTTCCAGCTCTATGGAAGCAAGGAGATGTAATTACTGCCGAAAACGTTTCTCGGCGGCGAGACACTTACCTTTTAGGCGAAGTGAAGCGCCGTGATGTCTTAAAAAGGCTTCGGCGACGCGGTAGAGAAAGCTGGGCCGACAGCTAGTCGTCAGCGACGGAACGGCGAGGACACGACGAGCGTGATTGAGCGAGCCGCTAAACCAATCAGGAATTACATCAATGGGCGGGGAGGGGCGGAGGAGGTGCGCGCACTCCTATTAATAAAGTGGGGGGGGGGGGGGGGAGGAGAGCGGCTGCTAATAGGTGGCTGGCAGAGCTGGTGGTTCGCCGATTAACGAGCAGCCGCGCACGTGAGCCGCGGTACGTGGCACGTGCACTTCGGGAGGCCTCTCCTGTTGCGCTCGCGACTAATTGTAATTGCTGTTCGACTGCGAGTAGTTCTACACGACCTACAGTAAATACCGGGATATTAGTTTTTAATGTAGTGCGACTAGCGGCGCAGTCGTAATGATCAGGTACCTCTCGACCTACCCCTACCTGGTCTTTGTCTCCTGATAGTTGTAACTTCAGTTGTACGCTGACATCAAACCCTGAGGTGCTGCCGGTATGTCATTGTGAATAGGGGCGCTATTTCCAATCAACAGAATCTTGCACGTATACATATAAAGAACAACTACTGAAATGACGACAAATTCTAACGGCATAACATTTATGATAATGATGGAAGCTGAAGAAATGAATTAAAATTTGTTGACATGGCCCAGGTCTCCCTGCTTAGTAGGTGGGAATGCTAGCCATTACACCACCGCAGAATTATAGTCAATATTCCTGCACGGACTGCTCAAGTCCAGTCCCCCTCCCAACAAAAACTTGAATTCATATCTTCAGCTTATTTTCCGCTTCTTAGTCGTTACTATTGCCAAGGCTATCCAAAACTGGAGTAGTACCCCAGCGTTGAACGTAATGGGGAAATCCTGTACCTCAGCTGTAGGCGAGGGCATTGGAGATGGGACTTGCAGGAATGTTACTTACAGTGCTGTGGTGATGTAATGGCTCCGAATGTGATTAAAAGCAAACACCCCACTACAAAGTGGCGTGCTGTGTGGCAGGCAGTGAATGCCACCACCCTTGTTACTGACGTGCAGTCTGCATGGTACGTAACTGTTAATGGGAATCAATTGTGCCAGTCCCGCCTACATCACAGCCACCTCGCCGATTCACCCTTGTGTGCCACATGCCAAGTGATTGACACGGATGAACATCGTTTAGAATGCGGGTCAGCAAAGGACGTTTGGTATTTGGTGCGCCAGATATTGGCTTTTCTTACACGCACGACTCCCGACAGAATAACTACCCGATCACTTCTTTTCCCCAGTGAGATGTATTTCCCGAGAGCAAAAACGAACACTGTGATGTGGATTAGCGGCCACCCTGTTCACTACTTATTCGGTAATGGCGAAAAGACAGTACTCCATTTTTGGTATTACCTCAACGAACGACATTGTGCGAGGGTCAAGAACCCTAAATATAGGCAATATTTTTCTAATTTTCTTTGGAGCGCATTCCATAATCCGCCTCGCAGCTGGATTATCGATGATATGAGAAGATAACCATAGCAACTCTTTCCAGTTCCTTTTTTATGAGATTGAACAAACAACGGAAACAACACAACAACGGCAGTCATCAAAAAATTCGCAGTGGGCTATAGTATGGAGCATCCTTATGTCTTAACGAGACGACTTCCTATTATTCTGTTTACGTAGCCGAAGAGGAGCGGCTTTCCTTTATCCATCTGTATAAAAATAAAATAAAATAAAAATAAAAAAACAGAAAAACAAACCTTCCAAAATCCTTTTCCCTTTTTTTTGTCGTTAAAAAATGGCTAGCATTCCTGCCTCGTAGGAAAAGAGACCCGGGTTCAAGTCCTGGAGATGGCACAAATTTTAATTCATTTCTTCAGCTTCCATCATTATCGTAGATAAAGACGAGACTCAAATGTCTCGAGGAAAATTTAATTATAAGAGCCGCAACATTTATTTCTTCAGTAATAGAAGTAACTTCAAGAGATGGTTGTACGAGGAGCCTTCAGTAAGTAATGCAACACTTTCTCTTTTCTTGTTGTTGTGGTCTTCAGTCCTGAGACTGGTTTGATGCAGCTCTCCATGCTACTCTATCCTGTGCAAGCTTCTTCATCTCCCAGTACCTACTGCAACTTACATCCTTCTGAATCTGCTTAGTGTATTCATCTCTTGGTCTCCCTCTACGATTTTTACCCTCCACTCTACCCTCCAATGCTAAATTTGTGATCCCTTGATGCCTCAAAACATGTCCTACCAACCGATCCCTTCTTCTAGTCAAGTTGTGTCACAAACTTCTCTTCTCCCCAATCCTATTCAATACCTCCTCATTAGTTACGTGATCTACCCACCTTATCTTCAGCATTCTTCTGTAGCACCACATTTCGAAAGCTTCTATTCTCTTCTTGTCCAAACTGGTTATCGTCCATGTTTCACTTCCATACATGGCTACACTCCATACAAATACTTTCAGAAACGACTTCCTGACACTTAAATCTATACTCGATGTTAACAAATTTCTCTTCTTCAGAAACGATTTCCTTGCCATTGCCAGTCTACATTTTATATCCTCTCTACTTCGACCATCATCAGTTATTTTACTCCCTAAATAGCAAAACTCCTTTACTACTTTAAGTGTCTCATTTCCTAATCTAATCCCCTCAGCATCACCCGATTTAATTTGACTACATTCCATTATCCTCGTTTTGCTTTTGTTGATGTTCATCTTATATCTTCCTTTCAAGACACTGTCCATTCCGTTCAACTGCTCTTCCAAGTCCTTTGCTGTCTCTGACAGAATTACAATGTCATCGGCGAACCTCAAAGTTTTTACTTCTTCTCCATGAATTTTAATACCTACTCTGAATTTTTCTTTTGTTTCCTTTACTGCTTGCTTAATATACAGATTGAATAACATCGGGGAGAGGCTACAACCCTGTCTCACTCCTTTCCCAACCACTGCTTCCCTTTCATGCCCCTCGACTCTTATAACTGCCATCTGGTTTCTGTACAAATTGTAAATAGCCTTTCGCTTCCTGTATTTTAACCCTGCCACCTTCAGAATTTGAAAGAGAGTATTCCAGTTAACGTTGTCAAAAGCTTTCTCTAAGTCTACAAATGCTAGAAACGTAGGTTTGTATTTTCTTAATCTTTCTTCTAAGATAAGTCGTAAGGTTAGTATTGCCTCACGTGTTCCAACATTTCTACGGAATCCAAACTTTTTTCTTAGTCAATTTGTTTTAGTTTACTCATTGTGAGCCACGAGGGGGCGATCTATGTTAATAGATTAGAGAAGCTCAACTTCTTTCCCCACTTCGCTAATAACCTTTCATCCTCCATAACCGTTCTCGGTAATCAAAGTTACGATCTTCAGATCTCGACAGACGTGTTATTGTATATTCCTCAAAACAGCAGTAAAAGTACTTTTTGCTCGCGAATTGGCAGATACGTAACAGACTAGAAGACTGATGCATGCGCATGTCAAAATTAAAACGACTGTGTACACAGTTAATCATCGAATACATTTGTCTTATGCCGCTCACAACAGAGCACATCATTGCAGCCAGATCGCCGCTGTTTGGTCCAATGAAGGATGCATTCTGCGGCAGGCAACACGTGGATGATGGGGAGGTTACTGATACAACGAGAAGTTGCTGGCGGCGCCTTGACTACAATGATGTGCTCTGTTGTGCACAGGTATTACCTCATTTAGGAAACGGCATTTGGAAAGTAAAACTCGGCCCAAGAATGTGCACGCGACCGACTACTACTAAGGCAGTCAGACAGGTGACGTCATCCACCCGAAACAAGACCAAAGAGATCTCCAGACATGCACTCATGAACTAAGCTCCGTGTGGCATAAATTATTGGCACTTTCTCTCATAGAACTGCCTTACAATGTTGGTAGAAACAGGCCCTAAACTACCTGTATTTCTATGCAGTAGCTGGTTGCTTTCGGGTTGTATGGTCGTGGTCGATGAAACTTGCTTTATCCTGACATTTCGGGCACAGTTACGTCGGACATCTTCAGAGGTGCTCCTGGTTCCGGTGGGTCTTGCCGTCTCGAAGATGTCCATCGAGGCTCTTCTCGGTACTTTGTCGGTTTCTCTCTTTTTGGAGAGAGCTGCCGTTCCGTAAGTGTGTACTGAATTGAAGACCAACAGTTCCAGTTGCTAAAAAGATTTTGTTTAAGTCCTATACCGGCTTCGTCTTTCATGTTGAAGCCATTATTAGTGAAATCTGAAACTGCTACATATTTCATAGTTATCATTTCATGAGTGGTAGCAACCGTGTGAATGAATACTAGGCCTTACACTGAAAACTATTAACGACCGAGATCGTAATGTAGCTTTCTGCATAGAAACTAGCGTGGATTCCAAAATACGGAAACCATGGACAATCCAGCACGCGTCCTTCGTTTAGTACGAGGGTTGCCCAGAAAGTAAGTTCCGATCGGTCGCGAAATGGAAACCACAGTGAGAACCAGAAACTTCTTTATTTGCAACAGCTAGGTACACCTTCCACCTACTTCTCTACATAGCCGCCGCTCCAACTTCGAGTTGTATCGTAGTGTCGTATCAACTTTCCAATATCCGCGTCATATAAAGCAGTCGCCTGCGCTTTAGGGCCAGTTATCTTCATAGCCAGTGGTTCTTGTGAGCAGAGATGATACTCAGGGGGAGCCAATTACGGACTGTATTGCGGGCGATCAAACACTTCTCATCGGGAACGCTGAAGGAGCGTCTTCATTGCCCTTCATTGCCCCTGCAGTGAGCGGCTGAGAATTGGCATGAAGAAGGTTCAAATGGTTCAAATGGCTCTGAGCACTATGGGACTTAACTTCTGAGGTCATCAGTCCCCTAGAACGTAGAACTACTTAAACCTAACTAACCTAAGGACATCACACACATCCATGCCCGAAGCAGGATTCGAACCTGCGACCGTAGCGGTCGCACGGTTCCAGACTTTAGCGCCTAGAACCGCTCGACCACCCCGGCCGGCCATGAAGAAGGAACTGCTCGACAGTGGTGTTATGTCGGCTGCATGACACAGGCCATCATACTTGGCGGGAGACGCTATTCCCTAGGCATCTTTACGTGCTCACTGTTCACTCAAAACTGAAAAGAGTGACGCGACACGATCGATGGGCATACTAGAGACACTGTCCAACACATCTGTGCAAAAATTTACCGGATTTTCCCAGTGGTTCCCATTTCGCTACCTATCGAAACTTACTTTCTAGACAACCCTCGTATTTGCCATAGGTGAGGCTATCCAGGTACAGTTGGTTTTTCTAGATTTTAGATTCTGAGAATGCTGTTTGTATGGGGTACATAAGACTTCTATCGACTGGGTTAAAAGCGTCTTGACTGATAGAACGCAGTACATTATACTACGAGAGCTATTTTATAAGTAAAGAATGTTTTGGTTTGACAAGCCATGCAATCCTCCGATGAAATCTCTCGCCGATTCACAGACGTTCCTTATCGTTGACGCCAGTATGATGCTGCCAGCGAATAGGGATGATCATTTACTGTTTATCTGTGATACTTTAAAATATGTGACAAAATAAAAGATCCAACCAAGAGTGAGGTTCGTAGTGTAATGTGGTTTCTGAATGCAGAAAAAGTCTGTGCTGTTGAAATTTACAGACAGACGACAAAAGTTTGTGAAGACTCGATAAATTAAGCTTCCGTTCGCGAACGGTGCATCGTGTTCGATCTTCAATTATCATTGACCAACTCAGATCGAGGATAGAGGAAATACTGTCACATGACAGACTTTTCATTATTTGTAGAGTTAGCTTGTGCTTTCCGTAATTCACGGTCAGTTTTTTTTCATCAAATTTTTGGACTATAGTCGAGTGTGCACCAAATGGATCTTCCGAATTTTGACCGATTAAAACAATAGAACAAAGACTGCGAGCTGCAGGGACTTTTCCTACTTGATACAGAAAGGATGCCGACCAGTTTTTGAACTATATCGTTAATTCTGTTGAGACCTGCGATTCACGAATGACTCCAGCAACAAAGCGACATTCAATGGAGTGCATCATGCACAGTTCCTAAGAAAACTGAAAGAAAGCCAATAAGTTCCGAACACCAAAAAGGCTATGGTACAGTTGAAATGCATTGTAAACATTGGCTGCAAGTGGGCATTGATTTAAATCAATGGCGGAAGTTTAAAATTTGTGACAGACCGGAATTCGAAACAGGATCTCCTGCTTGCTAGGCACATGCACCGACAACTGAACCATCTGGGCAGAGTTGTCATCACTGTTGCATGGACAACCCTAGCACACCTACCGCCAGACCCAGATTTTCAACTTATCCACACATTACCGACGTAGTGCCGCATGTGATGAGAGTTATGGACAAGGGATACTGTGTTGGCATAAGCTGTCGCCAGCACATCGGTCGGCAAAGATGTAGCAAGAAGATCGACAGTTGGTACTGGACCAAGTGCGCCTACTAGGAGAGAGCATAAAGACAGACTCGCAAGCAACGCACCGCCAACGCCCTCCCGACTGCAAGTATTTGATCGTCGCCACTGACCAGAGAGCTCAGTCATTAGCGCAGCCGCTCAGTCACTGGCGCAACAACTTGTATCCCACTTTGGCGACTGTCACTCATGGTGTAGTAGGACTCACACTTCACCAGCAGTGAGGCAAATGGGGATTATCATTTTAAGAGCTTATATCACAACACATGGACGCTATTAAAGTTAACTATCAGCTGTCTCTTTAAATAAAGAACTCTGTTAATACATGAGTGCAGTTGAGTTGTAGAAAGATGATACTGGCCACCAAACAACATCCTCTTCCTTGATTCATACCGTATAAGACTTTACAGTGGCCATGAGAATACAACAAGTACTACAAACGTACATTAGTAGCGTGTAGATAAGTTGAATAAGTTGAGAATTTGGGTGTGAGGAGAGGCGTGCTAGGGTGGTCCATGCAGTTGCCATGCCCACTGTGTCTGGGATGGCTTAGTGATCAACGCATCTGCCTAGTAAGCAAGATACACTCGTTAGAATCCTGGTCCAGCACAAATTTTCAACTGTACCCCAGGATTAAAATCAATTCCCACTTGCAGCCAATGACTGTAATTCATTTGTGTCTTAATTCACAGTGGCTGTTGGGATCAGAATGGTGTCTTCTCTTAGACGTATTATAACACTACCGGCCCTTACCAAATGGGCAATCGCCTATAATATTAACCTTATGCGTAGGGTTTTTGCCTGACAGTGACTGTACCTAATGACAGGGAACTGGACAATACTTTGGTAATCGCGAAGTAAGTGCAACAGTAACAACAAGTCAACGGTTTTTGAACTTAAATGCTACTAATACGAAAGTAAACTGTAATTATATATATACGTAAGATCGCAAGCCTAATAAGGCAATGCGGTATCAAGTTTTATGGCGAAGCAGAAATAAATTTCACCTAAGAAAATCAAACTTACTTGATACCCTAACTAATCTCTTCTAACACTGTTACTCTCAATACTGTACAGTAAGTTGCCCCAGCAGAGAACACAACAGCTAACCGTTATGCAGAACATAGAATGGCCAATAAATGCAGCGGTGGACACTGTCTCACATTAACACTTGCTATTGGCAAAAACAACTATGCAGAATGATGAACAAATGCAAAAAGACATATGAACCTACTAACGACGTCTGTCTGGAAATAGAATGAACTACTGTTATTTTAACTAACTATCAAAAACAAGATCATCATATGAAACATTACTGATTACATGGGCTTCGGAAATTTGCACATAAAGGTACTCTGTTCACATGGGCAGTACAGTTATTATTTAGAAAAAAGGAATTGGTGAAGAATAAATGATTGTACTGATTGCTACACTTACTCAGAAGGAGCCTTTACTTTCATATATAAGTTAAGTAGCCGTGGTCTAGGGGTAGCGTCTTCGATTCATAATCAAAACGTCTTCGGTCCCGGGTTAGATCCCCGCCACTGCCTAAATTTGGCGGCCGAAGACTTCCGGCATAAGAAGTCAGCCTCATTCTGCCAACGGCATTGTCAAAGAGGGCGGAGGAGCGGATAGAAGTTCAGGGCACTCTCTTGTCCTAGGGGTGGGAAATTGCCCCTACAGGCGGAAGAATCAGCAATGATCAACGACATGAGGATGCAGAAGGCAATGGAAACCACTGCATTAAAGACACGTAACGTGTATCCACAGGACATGTGGCCTGTAATTGAAGAAGTGTCATGATGATCTCTCCGCTGGCAAAAGATTCCGGAATAGTTCCCCATTCGGATCTCCGGGAGGGGACTGCCACGGGGGAGGTTACCATGAGAAAAAGAATGAATAATCAACGAAAGGATAACGTTCTACGAGTCGTGGCGTGGAATGTCAGACGCTTGAACGTGGTAGGGAAACTAGAAAATCTGAAAAGGGAAATGAAAGGCTCAATCTAGATATAGTAGGGGTCAGTGAAGTGAAGTGGAAGGAAGACAAGGATTTGTGGTCATATGAGTATCGGGTAATATCAACAGCAGCAGAAAATGGTATATTCGCTATGAATAGGAAGGTAGGGCAGAGGGTGTGTTACTGTGAACAGTTCAGTGGCCGGGTTGTTCTAATCAGAATCGACAGCAGACCAACACCGACAACAATAGTTCAGGTATACATGCCGACGTCGCAAGCTGAAGATGAACAGATAGAGAAAGTGTATGAGGATGAAAGGGTAATGCAGTATGTAAAGGGGGACGAAAATCTAATAGTCATGGGCGACTGGAATGCAGTTGTAGGGGAAGGAGTAGAAGAAAAGGTTACAGGAGAATATGGGTTTGGGACGAGGAATGAAAGAGGAGAAAGACTAATTGAGTTCTGTAACAAGTTTCAGCTAGTAATAGCGAATACCCTGTTCAAGAATCACAAGAGGAAGAGGTATACTTGGAAAAGGCCGGGAGATACGGGAAGATTTCAATTAGATTACATCGTGGTCAGACAGAGATTCAGAAATCAGGTATTGGATTGTAAGGCGTACCCAGGAGCAGATATAGACTCAGATCACAATATAGTAGTGATGAAGAGTAGGCTGAAGTACAAGACATTACTCAGGAAGAATCAATACGCAAAGAAGTGGGATACGGAAGTACTAAGGAATGACGAGATACGTTTGAAGTTCTCTAACGCTATAGATACAGCAATAAGGAATAGCGCAGTAGGCAGTACAGTTGAAGAGGAATGGACATCTCTAAAAAGGGCCATCACAGAAGTTGGGAAGGAAAACATAGGTACAAAGAAGGTAGCTGCGAAGAAACAATGGGTAACAGAAGAAGTACTTCAGTTGATTGATGAAAGGAGGAAGTACAAACATGTTCCGGGAAAATCAGGAATACAGAAATAAAAGTCGCTGTGGAATGAAATAAATAGGAAGCGCAGGGAAGCTAAGACGAAATGGCTGCATGAAAAATGTGAAGACATCGAAAAAGATATGATTGTCGGAAGGACAGACTCAGCATACAGGAAAGTCAAAACAACCTTTGGTGACATTAAAAGCATCGGTGGTAACATTAAGAGTGTAACGGGAATTCCACTGTTAAATGCAGAGGAGAGAGCAGATAGGTGGAAAGAATACATTGAAAGCCTCTATGAGGGTGAAGGTTTGTCTGATGTGATAGAAGAAGAAACAGGAGTCGATTTAGAAGAGATAGGGGATCCAGTATTAGAATCGGAATTTAAAAGAGCTTTGGAGGACTTACGGTCAAATAAGGCTGAAGGGATAGATAACATTCCATCAGAATTTCTAAAATCATTGGGGGAAGTGGCAACAAAACGACTATTCACGTTGGTGTGTAGAATATAACAGTCTGGCGACATACCATCTGACTTTCGGAAAAGCATCATCCGCACAATTCCGAAAACGGCAAGAGCTGACAAGTGCGAGAATTATCGCACAATCAGCTTAACAGCTCATGCATCGAAGCTGCTTACAAGAATAATATACAGAAGAATGGAAAAGAAAATTGAGAATGCGCTAGGTGACGATCACTTTGGCTTTAGGAAAAGTAAAGGGACGAGAGAGGCAATTCTGACGTTACGGCTAATAATGGAAGCAAGGCTAAAGAAAAATCAAGACACTTTCATAGGATTTGTCTACCTGGAAAAAGCGTTCGACAATATAAAATAGTGCAAGCTGTTCGAGATTCTGAAAAAAGTAGGGGTAAGCTATAGGGAGAGACGGGTCATATACAATATGTACAACAACCAAGAGGGAATAATAAGAGTGGACGATCAAGAACGAAGTGCCCGTATTAAGAAGGGTGTAAGACAAGGCTGTAGCCTTTCGCCCCTACTCTTCAATCTGTACATCGAGGAAGCAATGATGGAAATAAATGAAAGGTTCAAGAGTGGAATTAAAATACAAGGTGAAAGGATATCAATGATACGATTCGCTGATGACATTGCTATCCTGAGTGAAAGTGAAGAAGAATTAAATGATCTGCTAAACGGAATGAACAGTCTAATGAGTACACAGTATGGTTTGAGAGTAAATCGCAGAAAGACGAAGGTAATGAGAAGTAGTAGAAATGAGAACAGCAAGAAACTTAACATCAGGATTGATGGTCACGAAGTCAATGAAGTTAAGGAATTCTGCTACCTAGGCAGTAAAATAACCAATGACGGACGGAGCAAGGAGGACATCAAAAGCAGACTCGCTATGGCAAAAAAGGCATTTCTGGCCAAGAGAAGTCTACTAATATCAAATACCGGCCTTAATTTGAGGAAGAAATTTCTGAGGATGTACGTCTGGAGTGAAACATGGACTGTGGGAAAACCGGAACAGAAGAGAATCGAAGCATTTGAGATGTGGTGCTATAGACGAATGTTGAAAATTAGGTGGACTGATAAGGTAAGAAATGAGGAGGTTCCACGCAGAATCGGAGAGGAAAGGAATATGTGGAAAACACTGATAAGGAGAAAGGACAGGATGATAGGACATCTGCTAAGACATAAGGGAATGACTTCCATGGTCCTAGAGGGAGCTGTTGAGGGTAAATACTGTAGAGGAAGACAGAGATTGGAATACGTCAAGCAAATAATTGAGGACGTAGGTTGCAAGTGCTAGTCTGAGATGAAGAGGTTATCACAGGAAAGGAATTCGTGGCGGGCCGCATCAAACCAGTCAGTAGACTGATGACCAAAAAAACAGTTAAGTAGCTTATGGAGTCCTTTAAACAGATATGGTTTGAAGAAGCATAATCAGGTGTAAATAGTGACACAGAAAATTAAGAAAATGGTAAATACCTTTAGTAACAACTTTAAATATAATCAATGCTGCATAATTAGTTTACCAGTTAACAAGGGGACATAGCAACTAGTCTCTCGCTGGACTCAAGCTGGATTTATAAATAGCTGCACGTTTTGAATGAGTACTTTAAAACAACATATTCGAAGAAACAAATCATTACAATTTTACAAACCTGTTCAAAGTGAAATAATATTGCTGTTTTTTATAGCTTTTACTTACAGATAGCTGTAAGTACTTTATATTTTTGTCATTTGTTATTTTAATGGCAGCTTCTTATTTAATGAAAAGCTGTCTTTGTGAACACACTTTAGGAAACTTTAAGATGAAAAACTGTGTGGAGAAAATAATTTTCTACTGTACAGAAATCTGACCAAGCTTCATACACCAAAAAGTTAATGAAACTGCAAAGTTCTTCACTGCCAGAACTATCATTTTAATAAAAACAGGATATTCGGAATTAGTTCACTTGGAAAGGACCTATATAGAAATGTGACTGGGGATAATCACGAGTGTGAACAAGTAATTTAGAAGTTCCATTTGATATACATATTTAGATTACAGTAGATAACAATAGAATATACATAAATCTTTGAACTGTTGGTGTTACATTATCCGAAAGACCAAACACCACATACACTTACCGACTGCAAGTAATGATCGAAGGGATCACTGTATCAAGAAGAAATCCATGGATACCACTCACTAAACTTAGCCACTGTACTTAGCCATATCTGTAACTTTTCCTTTAAGAATTGTCAGTTTCCTGAACGATTAACTTACTCAGTAGTAAAGCTGATTTATAAAAATGGAGAAAGGGATAATGTAGACAATTTATACCTGTTTCTATGCCATTAGTGTTTGCTAAAGTTATTGAAAAGGCTGTTTATGTGAGTATAATTGATAATTTTATATCACATAATTTGCTATCAAATGTACAGTTCGGTTTTAGAAGTGGTTTAACAACTGAAAATGTTATATTCTCTTTTCTCAGTTAGCTACTGGAAGGATTAAACAAGGGTTTCGAACGTTAGGCATATTTTTTTATTTAACTAAGGCGTTTGATTGTGTTGATCACAAAATATTGCTCCAGAAATTGGACCGTTATGGAATACACGGAGTAGCTCGCAATTGGCTCACCTCTTACTTTAACAACAGACAGCAAAAGGCCATTATTCACAGCGTTGAGAATGGCTGTGATTTGGGATCTGAATGGGGCAGGTCAAATAGTGGTGCCCCAAGGATCGATGTTGGGGCCACTCCTAATCCTTATTTACAGTATATAAATTATATGCCGTCTATTATTATAGATAATTCTAAAATATTTCTGTTTGCTGATGACACTAGATTGGTAGTAAAAGATGTTGCATGCAACATTGGCTCCGCTTCCAATAGTGCAGTTCATGACATAAGTTCATGGCTTGTACAAAACAAACAAACGCAAAATCACAGTAAGACTCAGTTTTTACAGTTTCTAGCACACAATTCAACAAAATCGAAGATTTTAATTTCACAGAATGGGCGTGTATTAGTGAAACTGAACAGTTCAAATTTCTAGGTTTTCAGGTAGATAGTAAATTGTCGTGGAAAGCAAACGTTCAGGATCTTTTTCAAAGACTTAATGCTGCTATTTATACTGTTTAAATGTTATTTTAAGTAAGTGATAGTTCGACACGAAAATTAGTCTACTTCACTTATTTTCATTCACTTATGCCTAATGGTGTCATAGCTTGGGATAACTCTTCCCATTCTCAAAGGATATTCTTGTCGACCCCTGTGCAGTAGTCTGGTATTCTGACATTGGCCTTTCAGTATATATATTCTTTACCGTCGCTTCTTGTTAACGATATCAACTCATTCCCAAGAATTAGCAGCTTCCACTCAGGTAATACTGGGCAGAAATTCAGTCTGCATTTGGATCACACTTCCTTAGCTGTTGTGCAGAAAGGTGTGCAGTATACTGCTGCATCCATTTTCAATAAGCTACCACAAGAATTCAAAAGTCTTAGCAGTAATCCACGCGCTTTCAGATCGAAACTGAAGAGTTTCCTCATGGGTCACTTCTTCTATTATGTTGAGCAGTTCCTTGAAACCTTAAGCTGATTCGTATGTTACATTGTTGAATGCGTTTACTTAATCCTATGGCTTGACTTTTTTTGGGTTCCTAAACATTTTATTTTATCTGTTATTACTTTTATTTTGTAATTTCATGTGCTGACACGTTCTATGGCCTTGGAAATTTGCTCCTCAATTTGGTCTTACGGAACTAGACGTGTAAAATAAAAAAATAAAAAAATGAACTCTGGTACCTACCTTGACTGGATCGGAGGTGGGAATCTTGCTTCACGTCGGTCAGGGGGACCTCAAGATGGCGTAATGTAGCGACGAAACTGGTTGCTCAAATAAAATAATTACAGTAAATTTAGGTGGCTGAAGTTGTTTTGATTCGACATTTTGATATTTTGTTTAGACATTTTGACAATTGAATAGATCGCATCATTCTCAGCAGATCCCTGACGGGTTGGATTGACAGAGGAAATAGGGAAGATGCATAGAAGAGCAGCGCGGCGTGTGATGTCGCACGCTCGTTTAGTAAACGCGAAGCGTTGTGGAGACGCTCACAGTTCTCCACAGCCAGATACTAAGAGACAAGCACTATGCATCACCGTATGATTTACAGTAACAACTCCGTGAACATACGAGGGTTGCCCAGAATGTAATGCACCGCATTTTTTTTCTCAGCTGAAAACAATACTAAGAATGTGAAACGTTACGTACGTATTATTTGAAGTCTCCTGAGAGAGCGTGCCAAGTTTCTGTTAGTTACGAGCGATAGCGTAGCTGCAGGACAGTTTCAAAATGGCCTCTGTAGGCGATATTCGTTAGAAGCAACGTGCCGTCATTCAGTTTCTCACTGCAGAGGAAGATACTGTGCGGAATATTCACAAACTCCTGTGCCAAGTTTATGGAGCTGCTGCTGTCACAGAAGTACAGTTATTCGCTGCGCACTGAAGGTGAGGTCATCAGATGGCGATTCGGCGGAGCTCCACCTTTTGCAGCGATCAGGGAGACCATCCACGGCCGTCATTCGCGAGGACAGACGCATTAAGACTAGACAGTTGACACTGCATCTATCAATCAAGTGTGGACGCATGTATCCGTGCTTTTGGATGTTCAAAAGTGTGTGAAAGATGTGTCCCATGGTGACTAACAGTGTATCACAAATCGCACAGAAAAAAACATTTGTCTTGATTTGTTGCAACGTTTTGAAGCTGAGGGGGAGGCCTTCTTGTCCCGGACTGTAACAGGTGACTTTCTCATTGATGTGATGCCAAGAGGTGGTACAAAACTCAAGACACGCTTCTGGTGACTTCGGCGCCATAGCAAGCCAGGAGACGTTTTGCTGCAACACGGTAACGCTCGGCCCAACACACGTCTGAGAACTGCTGAACACACCGCAAAACAGAGTTGGACAGTGTTACACCATCCACCCTATAGCCTTGACCTTGCTCCTCGGACTTCCACTTGTTTGGGGCATTAAAGGATGCCATTCGTGGAAGACATTTTGAGGACGATGAGGAGGTGATTCACACAGTGAAGCACTGGCTCCGCCACCCGGACAGGGATTAGTCCTGGGCACATACGTCCTTGTTTCGCGCTGGAAGAAGGCCATAGAACGGGATGGAGATTACGTGGAAACGTAGAATGTCTAGATAAAACACCAATCTTTCGTGTGTCTAATTTTCATGATGTTCAATAACGAATTGTTGAAGAACAAAAAAATGCGATGCAATTCTTTCTAGGCAACCCTCGCACCTTCCAAGTTGAGTTCACCGCTATGTTACCTCCCTCTCCGTATACTAAAACTCCATCCGAACATGCCTTGAAGGCCCAACGATACCGACCGACCGGCGTGTCATCCTCAGGCGTTAGGCCTCACTGGATGCGGATCTGGAGGGGCACGTGGTCAGCACGCCGCTCTCCCGGCCGTTACCAGATTTCGTGACCGGAGCCACTATTTCCCCATCAAGTAGCTTCTCAGTTGCCTTCAGAATAGCTAAGTGCGTCCCACTTGCCGTACAGTTAAGCTCTGTCGGGGTAGGCATGCACTGGGATGGGTGACCATCCGGTCTGCCCTCTACGTATATAGGGGGAAGGAAAATGCTGACATTGAGGTCGGAAAGCGATTCCTCATCCAGATTCAAGACAAAATTTTATCTAGTAATCGCGTGCATTGTGAACGCACATGCATGAAAACGAGAAACTGCCAACACTGTACCATCGTGCACCATATGGGAATGTGCAGAGGACGGTGTATCACCCCCACTACCGTACCAGCCGTCGTAGCTTACTGCAGATTGTATTCCACCAGCAGTAAGTGCCAACCAAGAGCTAGACGGCTGGACCTTCATGGCTGATCTTAGCAAGATGGAGGTATGAGAATGGAAAAAAAAGCAGAGAACAAACGTATGTGAGTAGATTGTTGAAGAAGCCAAGGCAAATCAAGGGCTGCAATGCCAAATAATAATAATAAGAAGAAGAATTATACGTAAAAGAACTTGTAAGTCGACATCCCTAATATTTTATAAAATGACTTTTATGTCAAAACACGATTTTCGACAAGTGTTCGTATATACTGAGTAACTAGGGTCGAAAGAATGGATCTAAGTTTACTTTTATAGTACTTCTTAAAACATGATGAGAGTGCAGTGAAATAAAATTAGTCAAAGCTCATAATGAAACTATTAGCATAAGTAGCTTTAAAATACGCTAAATGTACAGTGAAGAACCAAAGAAACTGGTACACCTGCCTAATATCGTGTAGGGTCCCGGCGAGCACGCAGAGTGTAGCAACATGACGTGGCGTAGACTCGACTAATGCCTGAAGTAGTGCTGCATGGATTTGACACCATGAATCCTGCAGAGCTGACCGTAAATACCTAAGAGTAAGACGGAGTGGAACGTCACACTGCAAGGCATCCCAGATATGCACAATAATATTCCTGTCTGGTGAGTTTGGTGGCGATTTGAAGTATTTAAACTCAGAAGAGTGTTCCGGGAGCCAGTCTGTAGCAATTCTGGACGTGTGGGGTGTCGCATTGTCCTGCTCGAATTGCCCAGTCCGTCGATATGCACAATCGAAATGAGTGGATGCAGGTGACCAGAAAGAATGAATACGTACGTGTACCGTGTATCAGGGGTCCCATATCACTCCATCTGCACAGACCCATACCATTACAGAGCCTCCAGCAGCTTGAACAATCACCTACTGACATGCAGGATCCATGGATTCATAAGGCTGTCTCCATACCTGTACGCTTCCATGCGCTCTATACTATTTGAAACGAGACTCGTCCGACCTGGCAATGCATTTCGAGTCATCAACAGTCCAATTTAAGTGTTGACCAGCCCAGGCGAGGCGTAATTCTTTGTGTCCTGCAGTCATCAAGGGTACACGAGTGGGCCTTCGGCTCCGTAAGTCCATATCGATGATGTTTCGTTGAATGGTTCATACGCTGATACTTGTTGATGATGTAGCACTGAAATCTGCAGCAATTTGGGGAGGCGTTGCCCTTCTGTCACGTTGAACAGTTCTCTTCAGTCGTCATCGGCCCGTTCTTGCAGGATCTTTTTACGGCCCCACCGATGACGGAGATTTGATGTTTTACCCGATTCCTGATATTTACGGTACACTCGTACGGGAAAATCCCCACTTCATCGCTACCTCGGAGATGCTGTGTCCCATCGCTCGTGCGCCGACTACAACACCACTTTCAAACTCACTTCAGTCTTGATAACCTGCCATTGAAGCAGGAGACGCCGATCTAACAACTGTGCCAGGCACCTGTTGTCTTATTTAGGCATTGCCGACCGCAGAGCCGTATTCTGCCTGTTTACCTATGTCTGTATTTGAATACGCATGTCTATACCAGTTTCTTTGGCGCTTGAGTGTAAATCTGCAATATCAGCGTCAAAGCTCTTCCACCTCCTCGGTCTTGTAAATATAGAAATAATGGCCGAAACTTACACAGTTTCAGCGTATTTTCGCGCCGTATTCAGCACATTTCTGCTCTGTATTTTGTCATTGTGCGACCTCTGATAAACATAACAAACATACTGTTGTAGGACGCCTGTGCATTAAAGAACCTTGCAAACAAACTTCGTCGTAACAGCAGCGTGTGCATGAAACATTCTTCAAACTAAAACGAACAAAGGGGTCGACCTGGGACTGTTACCTGGAGTGCTCCGCCACAAAGAGTTGCATAGTTCTGGTTGTTTGTTTTGGAACAGAAGTGCAGTTCCCTTCCCTCACCGGCAGAACTTGTTTTGCCCGCGGTCCCCGCGCGTATTTGCGCAGCCTGAGCCTCCAGTTCTATTTTTACCTCCAGGCGAGGTGCATGGTGCTACTAGGTCGGACATTTGGGATCGTACTGACATAACGTCGTGGACTGCAAAAGGAAGGGAACACTTCGGCCACACCTCGCAGTTTAACAATAAATGTTTAAGCTGAAACAAATTTGCGTGGATTACGATCCACAAAAACAGAACATGCGTCGCATGAACGACATCTGCTGCATATAGGAGACATAACTACACTTCTCATAAGTTAATAATAAAACAAATTTACTGTCTTTTGAATAGCATATTCATCGGCAAAGTACATTTCGAAGTCACTGCTTTACCGTCAAAGAGCCAAAAATCCGTATCTATGAATTCTGCTGATTTCCTTTGAATTTGCTATCATAGTTAAGTAACTTTATACACTGATGCGCATGTATATTCATTTACAGAGATACGTAAACGGGCAGAATACGGCGCTGCGGTCCACCTGTATAGAACGACAAGTGTTTTGCGCAGTTTTTAGATCGGTTACTGCTGCTACAACGGCAGGTTATCAATATTTAAGTGAACTGGAACGTGGTGTTATAGCCACCGTACGAGCGATGGGACACAGCATCTCCGAGGTACAGATTAAATGAGGATTTTCCAGTACGGTCATTTCACGAGTATACCGTATATCAGGAATCCGGCAGAACATCAAATCTCCGAGATTGCTGCAGCCGGGAAAAGGTCCTGCAAGAACGGGACCACCAACGACGGAGGAGAATCGTTCAACGCGGCAGAAGTGCAACCCTTCCACAAATTGCTACAAATTTCAATGCTGGGCCATTCAACCAAACTTCATCGATATGGGCTTTTGGAGCCGAAGGCCCGCTCTTGTACTCTTAATGACTGCACGACAAAATCCTTTACGCGTAGCCTGGGCCCATCAACACGGGCATCGCATGGTTGATGACTGCAAACATGTTACTTGGTCGGACGAGTCTCGTTTCAAATTGTATTAGCGGATGGAAGTGAACGGGTATGGAGACAACCTCATGAATCCACGCACGGTGCATGGCAATAGGAACCTGTTCAAGCTGGTGGAGGCTCTGTAATGGTGTGGGGCGTGTGCAGTTGGAGTGATAGGGGACCCCTGATATGTCTAGATGCGACTCTGACAGGTGACACGTACGTATGCATCATGTCTGATCACCCGCATCCATTCAAATCCATTGTGCATTAAGACGGATTTGGTCAATTCCAGCAGGAAAATGCAACACCACACACGTCCAGAATTGCTGTAGTGTGATTCCAGGAACACTCTTGTGAGTTTGAACACTTCCGCTGGCCACCAAACTCCCCAGAGAGGAACATTATTGTGCGTATCTGGGATGCCTTGCTACATGATGTTCAGAAGAGATCTCCACTCGCTCGTAGTTTTACAGATTTATGGAATGCCCTGCATTATTCATGGTGTCATGTCCCTCTAGAACTACTTCAGACATTAGTCGAGTCCATGCCACTTCGTGTTGCGGCACTTCTGCTTTCTCGCGGGGCACTACACGACATTAGACAGGTGTACCAGTTTCTTTCGCTCTCCAGTGTATAATCTGTATTTGTGTGTTTGGCTAGCTATCGTTTAAACATTGCTCAGTGACTAACGAAAGTGGTCTACAATTGAATAAATGTTTACCGTTGCCGTCTGCTTATATCGTCCTTCAGTTCTAATGAGGACGTTGCCTCATTGACTTGAAGCACAAAAAAATCACTATGTAATTTATGAATATAAGTTCTACCTAAGATTACAATAATGTGCGATATCACTTCGCAACAAGTAGTCGTCGGCCTACCTTGTCTGCAACTGTAATCCGATAGCATGCACAACGAAACTACTTTTACTAAAGTTTGGAGACAGCAGTTCGGTATAACGTCTGATACAACAGCACATGCATGGGCCGCGAATATGACCCAAGATTTACAACAAGATGGCGACCATGCAACGTCGCATAGTATCAGACACGGGTGATAAATGAATAAACTGATTTGAGCGGAAATAATTCAAAAGGAAATTCACTAATAAACGCATGGATAGTTAGTTGCCAGACGAAAGGGCCTCATTTACAAGCAGACATGGGTACTGAAAAAACATATCTAAAATCAATTTCACATGAATGATCGTAATATTAATATCTCAATAGACGATTTTAAACAATGGAATAACTCTTGCAAAATACAGGAGAGGGTGATAGCTCTGAATCTACAACGAGATGGAGTTAAAAGAAAATATACGTCGCCTATGATCAGTTTCCATTTAATCATGTCCGAGCAACCTACGAGTTTCCATTTCACCATGCGGAAGGACACTGCAGCATCCCTAACTGCCGAGGATCGTGAGCAGCAGTGCCGAAATAATCTACCCACTGCACCTAAACTTCACCATTGAAAATAAATGAAACGATGCAATCCAATTCTCTTGTCAGTATAGAATCCCTATACCAGCACAAATCATCAGCCCTGTTCCAAGCAATCAGTACACAGCTCCACCGTAACAGAGCATGGGATAAAACGAGAAATGGCACTACTAATAGAGCGGTTGCATTGACTGACTGCTCAGTCGGCTCATGGTGGAATATTTTAAGCATTATAAATGAAATACACAGAACATTGGTGTAATATTCAACAATATTTGTTATTTGGTAGAATAATCAGTAGTCGAGGGGCATGAAAGGGAAGCAGTGGTTTGGAAGGGAGTGAGACAGGATTTTAGCCTCTCCCCGATGTTATTCAATCTGTATATCGAGCAAGCAGTAAAGGAAACAAAAGAAAAATTCGGAGTAGGAATTAAAATCCATGGAGAAGAAACAAAAACTTTGAGGTTCGCCGATGACATTGTAATTCTGTCAGAGACAGCAAAGGACTTGGAAGAGCAGTTGAACGGAATGGACAGTGTCTTGAAAGGAAGATATAAGATGAACATCAACAAAAGCAAAACGAGGATAATGCAATGTAGTCGAATTAAGTCGGGTGATGCTGAGGGAATTAGATTAGGAAATGAGACACTTAAAGTAGTAAAGGAGTTTTGCTATTTGGGGAGCAAAATAACTGATGATGTTCGAAGTAGAGAGGACATAAAATGTAGACTGGCAATGGCAAGGAAAGTGTTTCCGAAGAAGAGAAATTTGTTAACATCGAGTATAGATTTAACTGCCAGGAAGTCGTTTCTGAAAGTATTTGTATGGAGAGTAGCCATGTATGGAAGTGAAACATGGACGATAAATAGTTTGGACAAGAAGAGAATAGAAGCTTTCGAAATGTAGTGCTACAGAAGAATGTTGAAGATTAGATGGGTAGTTCACATAACTAATGAGGAGGTATTGAATAGAGTTGGGGAGAAGAGGAGTTTGTGGCACAACTTGACAAGAAGAAGGGACTGGTTGGTAGGACATGTTCTGAGGCATCAAGGGATCACAAATATAGCATTGGAGGGCAGCGTGGAAGGTAAAACTCATAGAGGGAGAGCAAGAGATGAATACAATAAGCAGATTCAGAAGAATGTAGGTTGCAGTAAGTACTGGGAGATGAAGAAGCTTGCACAGGATAGAGTAGCATGGAGAGCTGCATCAAACCAGTCTCAGGACTGAAGACCACCACAACAACAACAACAACCATCAGTATTCAGGTTTTACATCATCATGAGGTACAAGATACTTATCTTTGTAGCTGATGATGGCGTAACAGCCGAAAAACGGATCGCAATAATCAATATTGTAAAATATTACACCCGTGTGTGTGTGTGTGTGTGTGTCTCATTCATAAACAATGGTGAATGCTATTTCAAAGGAGGACGGCCTCGTGGCCTCCAACGCGTGAAGGTTTCCCATTGGTTGGAAAACAAACTGAATACCCAGATGAGGGGTTGGGTTATTTGGGGGAAGAGACCAAACTGCTAGGTCATCGGTCGCATCGGATTAGGGAAGGAAGTTGGCCGTGCCCTTTCAAAGGAACCATCCCGGCGTTTGCCTGGAGCGATTTAGGGAAATCACGGAAAACCTAAATCAGGATGGCCGGACGCGGCATTGAACCGTAGTCCTCCCGAATGCGAGTCCAGTATGCTAACCACTGCGCCACCTCGCTCGGTAATCCCCAGATGAGAAATAGCCATAGTGGCCATGCGAAGAGATTCGAAGAGCCTAATCGACCAATCGAAGCTGAGTATAACAGAAACGCGTAAGGTATCGCTAAGTTAATTGTCATGATCTACTAAAACCAAAATATAATGAGGAGAAATTAAACTGTCGAAGGAACATGCAATTTTCAAATGTAAGCAATACGTAAAAATCGCTTTATTATCACAAGTTGACACAATGAGAACCTTGATTTTAGTACAA
Source organism: Schistocerca americana (assembly GCF_021461395.2). NCBI lineage: Eukaryota > Metazoa > Arthropoda > Insecta > Orthoptera > Acrididae > Schistocerca > Schistocerca americana. The sequence goes on along the minus strand of NC_060124.1, from coordinate 155,273,038 downwards.
TTATAAGGTTAATAATTTACTTCATTGTGATGCCGCATACAAAAGAAATCAGCACATTAGTAGACGTGAGAGCCTCTACATGAAAGAAAGATTCCGTTAAGTCTCGTTTACACTGGAAATCACATGAATTAAGCGGTTGTCGCTTCACCTAAATACCTAGGCATTACATCTACGAACAACTTAAATTATCGCGGGAAATCTGTAATAACCCTACCAAAGAAGCTGCATTCACTACACTTACCGATTCTATTTTTTAGAGCACTGCTTAGCGATATGGGATCCTCATCATATAGGACTGGTGGAGTACATCGAAAATGCTCGCAGAACGGCAACTCGGTTTGTACAATCGCGAAATCACGAATATGATACACAAGTTGGATTTACAATAATTACAACTAAGTCATTTTTCATTGCGGCAACATCTTTTCATGAAGTTTCAGTCATAAACTCTCTCCTTCGTATGCGACAGTATTTTGTTGACTCCCACTCATGTTGGGAGAAATGGCAATCGTAATAAAATAAGAGAAATGGGAGTTCGTACGGGAAGATTTAGACGTTTATTTTTAGAGAGTGGAATGATCTAGAAAGGGTCGAACGTGGTCCTGTGAGTCATCTGCCAAGCATTTAAGTGTGAATTGCAGACTAGTGATGTAGATGTAAATGTAAACATCGTAATGAAGACCGTTACGTAACAATTAAAACCCTGGTTATGAATCTGTGACGTCTACATGTATATTAAACGTTGTTAAGAAGCCAATGTATGGAGTTTATAATTAAGTTTTCCATTTATTTTGCTGTTTCGGTTTTGCCAGTAACTGTCAATATGGCCACCGGAACATACATTTTTCATGTAACGTGACCAGCCACTCTGAACAGACGTGATTGCTTATTGGCCTGTCATTAAATTAATCTTACGCTGAAGCCCGCAGATAACATTATACGACTGACTTTTCTTTGCAGTTGTATGAGTGTTCCAGATGAACAGCAAAACATTCCATACGAGATTGCTGCCCCTATTGACTAATGGAATTTCTGCACCGTCGTCGTGTAGCAGTTATTGGATATAGAGGAATGTTCGATACGAGTCGTCGTCTTCGACCTGTGACATAGGAAACACGTGACACGTCATGAACAATATGTCGACTATAATGTGATGTTATTAGCGATTTTTTTTAAGCAGGCTGAAGCACAGATCAATCCGTCACCATATCCAGGTCGATTTGGTATCAAATTCGTTGACATTGCCAACTCAGAACCAAACTGTCACTTTCTAACCTAACTTATTCTTCGGGATAAACTACAGATCAGTGTGTCACCACAACAAGTATTATTTTTTATTTATTATTTTTATTTTTTGCTTTCAAATTCGCTAGCTTCGCTAGCAAATTGGCTTCGACGATATACGCACCAGACGGTGAGGTGAAAGCAGTCATTAATATTACGTCACTAGGCAAAGCCGACCACTCGTATCTCTCATTCCCATTGACGCTAGTTATCTACCACTAATCCACCGTACCTGAGTCAACTTCCCACGTACGAAGTAGTTTCAGACATTTGAATACTTTACGAAAGAGATAATGTGTTAAATGTTTAACGTTAAGCACTTAAGAACTTTATGGCTACAGACGCAAAACCCTCATTATGTTGGCTTTATCAGTTAGGGGTTGTTCACTCACAGACTAATGAAGAAGTTTAGAATAGGCTTCGAATTATGTTTTAAGTTTGTTGGAAGTCATCAAGTGCTCTCAGAATCAGACATTCTACCACTTCAGTCTGATTAATATCGCTCCATTTTAAGGAAAGCTAGTTTTTCACTCATCTCAATGTGCATGACGTCATATCTTCGGAACTATGTGTCGTCCAATGACACGAAACGGATAGACTGCGTTGTTGACGTATGTATCGGCATCTAAACATGGCGACATGACTTCCTTCCTGGTTTTCAGAACAGTCACTCGTACGTTTCTTTTCCCTCGTACCGGCAGCTGCCTTAATGTCGCTGCCTGAAGATTTCTCTAAGGAAACTATCCAATGCACTCTTACCTTTGCGGTATTACACCTATTTGGTATCAAAGATGACACAGATGATGTGCCGCATAAAATCAGTGTATCTATCAACGTTCCGCTTGAATATATTTACAAGTACTCTAGTACAGCATGTATTAAGTGTAACGTGATAACATGATTCTGTATTATACTGAGTTAAGGTAAATTTGGTACAACAACTATATGACTAACTTTAAACAGTATGCACTGTGTAACTCTTAACATGACTTCATTTGACTTCCAAACGCCCCAAAAACATCGCACAACACTAGCAGTAGTGGACATCAAAAGATCCCGAGGAAGATCCCAGCAGAGGAGTCGAAACGTCGAACATTTTAGAAGAAATATGACGCGGCCTAACAACCCATCGCACAAAAATATTCACAAAATCTGTTTTATTAACTACGACAAAAAGTGGTAACTTACAAAACGTATCAAGGGAAAGAGAAGCTGTGTTACATCAAAATGTGGCTATGATCGGCGTCTATGCTCTTCGTCAATGGAATCTAAATTGCGAGGTCCGACTTCAGCAGAACAAAATTTAGGCCCGGGGCCATCCTGCCGTCAGACGTCAGGGGTAACGTGTGGGTTAAAATGCTTTACAAAATTTTAATGTCTGAAGATGCAGGTGATAGACGTGTGGGTGTGAATAACAACCTGGTGGACACGATGCGGTTGAAGGTGTCATCTCTCTTATCCGGGCAGGCATCCGAAAAACCAACCCCTGATGCTCCACGTATAAAGAATGTTTATGTGTACCCTTGTGCCGATGGCGTGTAGTAGCATGCATTACGTCCATACTGACTTGGTAAAAACACAAGAAGCTCAATACTAAGACATGGCAAAACCTACTGTGACACCGAGGGAAAAAATGGCAACACCAAAAAACTGTTAATGTAGACCAACGAAATTTTGCGAATACATTTGTCTAGGTAACATGGTTAAGTGTTTAACATTGCAAGATCACAGGTTAATGTAAGCACGAGATAAGCCATTGTGCATGTGAAATTCCGGTACATAAGTAACCGGTGCAACCGCTAGAATGTTGACTAGTAGCATGCAGACCTTCATGCATTGTGTTATACAGGTAACGGATGTCAGTTAGTGGGATGGAGTTCCCTGCCTGCTGCACTTGGTCGGTCAATATAGGGGCGGTTAATGCTGTTTGTGGATGACGCTGGAGTTGTCGTCCAATGATGTCCCATATGCGCTCGACTGGAGACAGATGTGGTTATACAGCAGACCAGGGCAACATGTCGACACTCTGTAGAGCATGCCTGGTTACAACAGCGGCGTGTGCGGGGGCGCTTTCCTGTTGGAAAACACCCCGTGGAATGCTGTTCAAAAATGGTTCAAATGGCTCTGAGCACTATGGGACTTAACATCTGTGGTCATCAGTCCCCTAGAACTTAGAACTAATTCTGATGACAGACTAAAGGCCGAAACACTAAATGTCTTTTTCCAAAGCTGTTTCACAGAGGAAGACTGCACTGTAGTTCCTTCTCTATATTGTCGCACAGATGACAAAATGGTAGATATAGAAATAGACGACAGAGGGATAGAGAAACAATTAAAATCGCTCAAAAGAGGAAAGGCCGCTGGACCTGATGGGATACCAGTTCGGTTTTACACAGAGTACGCGAAGGAACTTGCTGCCCTTCTTGCAGCGGTGTACCGTAGGTCTCTAGAAGAGCGTAGCGTTTCAAAGAATTGGAAAAGGGCACAGGTCATCACCGTTTTCAAGAAGGGACGTCGAATAGATGTGCAGAACTATAGACCTATATCTCTAACGTCGATCAGTTGTAGAATATTGGAACACGTATTATGTTCGAGTATAATGACCTTTCTGGAGACTTGAAATCTACTTTGTAGGAATTAGCACGGGTTTCGAAAAAGACGCTCGTGTGAAACCCAGCTCGCGCTATTCGTCCACGAGACTCAGAGGGCCGTAGGCACGGGTTCCCAGGTAGATGCCGTGTTTCTTGACTTCCGCAAGGCGCTCGATACAGTTTCCCACAGTCGTTTAATGAACAAAGTAAGAGCATATGGACTATCAGACCAATTGTGTGATTGGATTGAAGAGTTCCTAGATAACAGAACGCAGCATGTCATTCTCAATGGAGAGAAGTCTTCCGAAGTAAGAGTGATTTCAGGTGTGCTGCAGGGGAGTGTCGTAGGACTGCTGCTATTCACAATGTACATAAATGACCTTGTGGATGACATCGGAAGTTCACTGAGGCTTTTTGCGGATGATGCTGTGGTATATCGAGAGGTTGTAATAATGCAAAATTGTACTGAAATGCAGGAGGATCTGCAGCGAATTGACGCATGGTGCAGGGAATGGCAATTGAATCTCAATGTAGAGAAGTTTAATGTTCTGCGAATACATAGAAAGAAAGATCCCTTATCATTTAGCTACAAAATAGCAGGTCAGCAACTGGAAGCAGTTAGTTCCATAAATTACCTGGGAGTACGCATTAGGAGTGATTTAAAATGGAATGATCATATAAAGCTGATCGTCGGTAAAGCTGATGCCAGACAGATTCATTGGAAGAGTCCTAAGGAAATGCAGTCCGAAAACAAAGGAAGTAGGTTACAGAACGCTTGTTCGCCCACTGCTTGAATACTGCTCAGCAGTGTGGATCCGTACCGGATGGGGTTGATAGAAGAGATAGAGAAGATCCAACGGAGAGCAGCGCGCTTCGTTACAGGATAATTTAATAATCGCGAAAGAGCTATGGAGATGATAGATAAACTCCAGTGGAAGACTCTGCAGGAGAGACGCTCAGTAGCTCGGTATGGGATTTTGTTGACGTTTCACCGCTTCACCGAGGTGTCAAGCAGTAAATTGCTCCCTCCTACGTATATCTCGCGAAGAGACCATGCGGATAAAATCAGAGAGATTAGAACCCACACAGAGGCATACCGACAATGCTTCTTTCCACGAACAATACGAGACTGGAATAGAAGGGTGAAACGGTAGAGGTACTCAAGGTACCCTCCGCCACACACCGTCAGGTGGCCTTCGGAGTACTGATGTAGATGTAGAAACCTAACTAACCTAAGGACATCACACAATCCACGTCCGAGGCAGGATTCGAACCTGCGACCGTAGCGGTCGCGCAGTTCCAGACTTAAGCGCCTAGAACCGCTCGGCCACACCGGCCGGCGGTATGCTGTTCATGAATGGTAGTTCAACAGGTCGAACCTCCAGACTGACGTACAAATTTGCAGTCAGGGTGCGTGGGATAACCACGAGGGTGTTGCTGCTGCCATACGAAAGTGCAAACCAGACCATAACTCAAGGTATAGGTCCACTGCGTCTAGCACATCGACAGGGCAGTTGCAGGCCCTCAATAGGTCTCCTTATAACCTATACGTGGTCATCATTGCCACCGAGGCACAACCAGATTTCATCAGAAAACACAGTAGATCTCCATCCTGCCTCCATTGAGCTCTTGCTTGACACAACTGAAGTCGCAAATGGCGGTGGTTTGGGGTGAGTGGAAACAGGGCTTCAGACTGGGAAGTGTCCTTGAAGTAACCGATTTTTAACAGTTCCTTGTGTCGCTGTGATGCAACTGCTGCACAAACTGTTGCTGCAGATGTAGTACGATGCACCAGAGCCATACGCCAGCTATGGTGCTCTTGGCTACCGGAGCTCGGACTCCTTGCGACCTTGTGACCTTCACTGCCAGGGACCATCTACAGAGGCTACTTTCTTGCCAAGACTTTCCGAAATCTTACAGAAGCAACATCCAGCTTCTAGTAGACCTGTTACACAACCTCGTTCAAACTCAGTGAGGCATTGACAACGACATCTTTGTCGCCTTGAAGGCATTCTTGGCTAACATCAACTCACAACATCCAAAATCAAAGGCGAACCGTGATTTATTTTCAAAGAATATTCTTAAGAATTTATTTTATTTACTAGTGATTCATCAAGAACATTAACACATTTAATCACACTATGTAAGCATGGAAGTAGTTGCCAGGGAGTAACTGATGAAATCATAACGAAATGCCTTTTAACAAATGGGAATTTTATTCACTTTAATAGTGCCTAAAAGCATTTAAAAAAAAAACAGATTTAAAATTATAATCAGAAAGCACTCTCTAAATATCAAAGTTACAATTTATTCAGAGGCAGAAAGAAACAAGTTTTGACTGCATGAGCTTTCGGGCAGAGAACCTTGTCGCTCCCTTTTGACACGGCCGTAGTTACGACCGCTCACAACAGCCTCTGAAAGACTACACTGGTGCAAATCTGCAACACACCAGATAGCTTTAAAGTAAGAGTTTTAACAATTTACACAAGCACTCAGACTATGCACCCCTTGTAGGAGGGATGGAAATGGTACAAAACACTAACCATTAAAATATTAACGTTGCCACCGATGGTGCAACTTGATTTTAACTTCTAAGAAAAGTCTTACTGTGAAAGGGTGGCAACTTTATATACTAAAATGATCATTTAAATAAAGGCCCATGAAATGCAATCTTATGTAAAATTCTACAAAGCTGGCCAAACAATGGTTAAGATGCTCTACAGTACACAGATACCGCCTCTCAAGATCATAGGCAATAATATCAAAGTTTCCAAAGATCAAAACATGTTTCAGGTAGTAGGCCGTTACACTCCAAGCAATAACTTCGTTAATACACCAAATCCGACAAACATGACAGAGGCAGCTACTAACGTAAGGTAGATTGATAGGGAGATTACCAAACAACCCTAACGGCAGGTTGCTCTAACCCGCCCCTACTCCACAAGGGAAAAACGGACCACCCAATTTATATACAACCACCTTCCCGCGGGTGGGCAAACGGAGAAGAATGATTGGACGACCCCAAAGCAAAACGGTTAGTGACCTCACCAAGGAAACAAGTATAATTTAACAAGAGTAAATCAAACAACATATCACCAATCACTTAACTTCTAATAAACTGCTATTTCTCGAGACGACCTGGCGCAGCACCCCCAAATCGCTCTCCCGAACCGTCCGCTGCCAGCCGCTTCAACGGACGCAGGAAGGCGCGCCGATCTCCCGTCTCACGGCGTCGCTGCTCGCACCGGCCAGACTGATGTCGTGGGTTGACTCTTGTTGCTCTCGTGTCGACGGCGAAGCCACTACTCCTCGCTATACGCTGCGGCCCACTGGACTCACGCGGCGACCTCACATGCGCCGACGCTCAAGACGGACAAGTCATCTTCTGTCTCAGTGCGCCACCGACCAACCGATCGATCCAACCGCCAATGACCATTGCCTGAGCAAACACGAGCAGACTGGCGGCCTAACGCGCGGACTCAGATGCAGGAACTAAGCCCCGACCGGGCGACCACTCGTGAGTTCTTTTACTGGCGTAGTGGAAAGACTCTCATTTTGCCGGCTTTAAAGGTTGATCCAAACGTCAGACATACTAGCACTTCGAACGACAGACAGACACTAACTGTCTAACAAATGCGGACGAGAGACAAACTAGCAGGCTGGGGACGAGAGACTGACCCAGACTGACCCATTCGCTAGCTCATAGCGCCCCTTAAATGCACGTGAACAGGCAACATTTCCCCTTTCCCACCAGAGGGAGTCACCAAAGCTGCGCCGGCCAGAGTGTCCGAGCGGTTCTAGGCGCTTCAGTCTGGGACCGCGCGACCGTTACGGTCGCAGGTTCGAATCCTGCCTCGGGCATGGATGTGTGAGGGCGACTGCTTCGCACTACGCGCTGCGGCGCGCTCTTCAAAACAGCAATTTTTACCACGGCTCAAATGGTAACTAATGCTCATGACCATTACAATTTAAAGCACACCTGATTTGCATCCTGATAGTGGCTTTACTAGCCCCACTCTTATGTTGGAACAGGCATCATCTTTCAGATGTAGAGCTTTCGTTTATGTCGGACAACACTTTATTGGTGAAACGATTTCTTTCCCATTAGCGTATGTGCCAAAAAGGAACATAATTCTTGAGCACTGATCACTAGTGACACTTTGTGAGTGTGTGAGGCTAAAACAATATGCAAATTTTGAAAAAGTTCGAAAGGATTTTATTTGACTGTTGGGCCACTGAATCATGAATTAAGTAGGTGGTAAGTTCCTATTGGACCAAACTGCTGAGGTCATCGGTCCCTAGGCTTACACACTACTTAACCTAACTTAAAGTAACTTACGCTAAGGACAACACACACATGCATGCCCGAGGGAGGACTCGAACATCCGACGGGGACAGCCGCACGAGCCGTGGCAAAGCGCCCGAGGCCGCCCAACTACTACGCGCAGCAATCATGAAGTGCAGCAGAAGACAAATCAGTAACAAGAAATGTTGCCGGATAAATTCTCCGAAGTGTTCCTGATGACGTGAGATAGTCCTCTTAAACCACAAGAGTTGTCAGCTGAATTATAATAAAAGTCAGCCTCATTCACGACACTTGATCGACACATTTTCCCATTCTACAGTTTTCGCAGGCTCCCAACTTCTCTTTAATGGAAATTCCAAAGCTGAAGCTGAGAAGAAAAGATAGTTCTGTGAGAGACAAGAGAAGATAAAAAAAACTGCTGCCGCACTGTTGCACGCCGCCGTAGAGAAACGTTTTCCAGTGTTCCTTTTACTAACGGAAGGACTGTCGGTCTGCAAGTGTAGAACCACAGAGGCTCTACACTGAAATATATTGAATACTGTAGCATATCTTTGGCGTTGACCCCTGAAGATGCTTTCAAGTATTTGGTTCAGACACTCATCAGGAGCGTATGACAGACTACTCATATCCAACCATTACTCATCGTCATATTTGTTGAGAAACAGGAATTCTGTGATCTGTGTTAGCTAGTTCTTGGGGACGAAGGTTTCGCGATGACATCCTTGTAGTTCTTCTTCATTTTACCTCAGAATAGAATAAAAAACTGAGCTTTCGTCTTCCACGTTGAGAAATTTCCGAATCAGTTCCTCCTAGCAAAGACGATTGAGAATCATCGAAAGCTCGATATTTTTACTCTAATGTAACGCGTTAACCCGTAGTGTATGTAGTTCTTTCCGTGCTTTTTAAACTGATGGACTACATCTCAGGCGATCTCTTAGAATAAGTGAGTTGTGTTCTAGCTGGGCACTCGCTATGATTGATCTTTTAAGGCGGTCTCTTCCTTTCGTAAATAGAGTAACAACGCAGTAAAAGAAATACAGTCACGATACTGCCTGGTACGAAAGTTGCTATCGTTTGACAGCTGAATAGACACTAATACTTCAAGCGGTGGGAAAGCTGACAGTCACGTGTGTCTTAAGGGTAGCGTTTGTTTTAATTTAATTTTTGCTTAATTAACGAGATAGTTATTGTATTTTTGCGCTCCATGCATTACTAAATTACCGGAGACATGAATGATCGTGAAATACATGCAAAAATAGCCGAAACACACAGATTCAATGATATAAACTACAACTTATTCACGAAGAAATACTTTCTGACATGTCTATATTTGCAGCTTATTCCGCTGAAAGCAAGAGAATATAAACGCGTGTTTCATGCCTGAGAAGTATATATTTTTGTTCTTGTCTGTTGTTATTATCATGGGCGTTTCCTTGACACTGGAAAATTTTTTGTGGAGTCTAATTGTTCGCCCTTTCTTACACTTCACGTGACTTTCTATTACAACAATATTTTTGTAAATGTAATTACTTTTGCTTCAGAAGCGGAGATGTTGACGATCCTTGCTGTTTGTGGCTGGGATTTAACAACAATTGTGGACTTGGTCACTTCTGTGTTGTGTCACAGTTTTATTGCTTTTGACGGTTTAGTATCCCGCCTCTGTGGTTTTCCCTTCAGCTACAGTTTTGGTGGCTTATTTGGTACGTTAAATAATGTACGTATTACATTCCATGTAGGATTCCTACGCTCCACATTCACTGATTTTGCTGAAAGCGTAACGAACAAAATTCTACTTTGTTGGGAAGACATATGACGTCTTTCTGCAAAATTTCAGGTCTTCTGGTGTTTAATAGCAACTTTTTGTTATTAAAGGAAAACGACATTATTCATTAAATGTCTGTACGTTACAATAAACTGTCATCGTTTCGTATCTCCCAGGATCCTTAGGAAACTAAATAGCGACAAAACAAATTTGGTCTCATTATTTAGTTCCTGCTGTCATTATTTAGTTAATGTTGATTTTTACGGCACTACGTACACTCATTATTGTAAAAACTATGTTACAAAAAATGTTTCAAATGGCTCTGAGCACTATGGAACTTAACATCTGAGGTCATCAGTCCCCTAGAACTAAGAACTACTTAGACCTAACCAACCTAAGGACATCACACACATCCGTGCCCGAGGAACTATGTTACAAATCAATATAAATATCAATAATATGATGAGAAGGATGGAGTTTGTAAGGCGACAAGAGAAACACAGAAAAGAAGAGAGAGAAAGACGAATATTGAATATAGTGATGCATTAGAAAATAGTAACAAAGGAAAACAGCACTGGGTTAGGATCAAACAAAAGCCATCAGTCAAAAATCAAACAATGGAAAATACAGGATGGAATGTAAACATATTATGAGAAGTTTCTATCCTGAATTTCCATTGTTTAAACATTAGTAATCGCACTCACCCGATATCGTATTCAGAAGTGCCGCTTGCTGGTCGCTTGGGGCGCTGCTATCGCTGTAACAAAAACGAGGCGTTATGTTAAACTGCGATAATAGGGCTACTTTAATAATAAGCATCTCCTTCGCACAAACTTGTTTTTAAGTTTAAAGGCCAGTAAGCGTTACAAGGATTTCTGTAGCGTGTGTTTCGCGCACAGGGGAGCAATGGGGACTGGCTACAAATATAACGGAGACACCTAAGAGCTGTAAACACCGGGGTTTACGGCCAATTCCGCCGGCGCGGCGTGAAGGTAGACAACGCAGGACCTGATGAGATATACCGGCAACTCTGTCCGCGCTCTGGTACGAGTCTGTTTGTAACGTACCGTAGTGAAAGAGAAATTTATATCTCGCGTCGTCTCTTATTGCTTCGGTTTTTCAATAAGACATACCCGTAAATAACAGTAATCCATACTCGTAAAAAAGTCAATGACGTGACAGCAAGAAATGTATTTGCTGTTGCACAGTTCTGAGGGAAGTACAGAGTGCGTAAACAAAGACTACAGACTAATTTTTGGACCTTGTTGAGGAATGTTGTCTGATTTGGTGTAAGCAACTGATGGCCTACGACAGCTTATTAATTCACAGTTATTTCTTGTGTTGCATAAACATTACGTTTGCCCTTACGAATATTGTACTTAAAGAATAATAAATGGTTAAACTGGTCATTTAAGTTATCAACTGAAATAAAGGAAACTTGTTATATTTTTCGTCGTCGATTTTGTGGGAAATACAAAAAATGCGTTTTAACATCTTTCCGTGAATCATCTTCTGATAGAATTTCGCTGCAGACTTGTAATGTTATAGTGTTAGACGAAGGCACCGACACGAAACAAAGACAAATTCACACTTACACACCTTCGAGCCTCCGACACAAAGTTATCATTACTCACATAAATGGAGATATCAAACAAAAGGATAGAAAGAATAGAATAAAATAAAGAATAAAATATTAACAGCTTATTTAACCCTAGAACACTAAAAGGGGGTAAAATGGTACATTGCTAGTTAACCATCGAAAACTGTACTACTCCAAATTTAATTCAAAGGATGTCGTAATTTATAGGTTATGCATTAGTTAATTACAATTATTAGATCTTCAATAAACTACAACAGCTAGTATCGATATGCTGGTATCGACTGACGATGACTGCCGCCGCCGACTTTTCTGCAACAGCTCTGTGAGGTGAAAACTGACAGCTGCTATTATAATCAGTACGCACTGGTTTTTCGGCGTAACCACATCGAGTAATTCCTGAAAACTAGTACCGTCTCTTGGAGACGCCAGGTATCGCAATGCTAGGTTTGGGACCGCTAGACGTGACCCACTTGTGCGAACCCTGCTTTTATTGCCTGTGGCAGAGAGTCGGAACAAATGTTCCGCTTCACGTGACGTTCGAGTATCCATTTCTGAGATTAAAGACGCTGACTGGTCCGCTTAGGAGAGCAGACCAATCGATCTTTGGAAATCATTCTGTCGGGAATGCTACGCAAGTTGGTAACACTGCCACGCCAGAACACACTTAGAAAACGATATTCATTTATGATGCGCGCACGCATACTCTCAGTAACAGAACTTTACATGGGACTTAACACCTGAGGTCATCAGTCCCCTAGACTTAGAACTACTTAAACCTAACAAACCTAAGGACATCACACACATCCATGCCCGAGACAGGATTCGAATCTGCGACCATAGCAGCAGCGCGGTTCCGGACTGAAGCGCCTAGAACCGCTCGTCCACAACGGCCGGCTGTATGCCACGAATTCCTCTCCTACGCCAACCTCTTCATCTCGGAGTAGCACTTGCTGGATGTATTCCAGTCTCTGTCTTCCTCTACAGTTTCTGCCCTCTACAGCTGCCTCTAGTACCATGGAAGTCATTCCCTCACGTCTTAACAGATGCCATAACATCCTGTCCCTTCTCCTTATCAGTGTTTCCCACATATTCCTTTCTTCTCTGATTCTCCGCAGAATCTCCTCATTCCTTACCTCATCACTCCACCTAATTTTCAACATTCGTCCGTAGTACCACATCTCAAATGCTTCGATTATCTTCTGTTCCAGTTTTCCAACAGTCTGTGTTTCACTACCGTACGATTCTCTACTCCAGACGTACACTCAGAAATTTCTTCTCAAGATAAGGCCTATGTTTGATGCTAATAGACTTCTCTTGGCCAGGAATGCTCTTTTTGTCAGTGCTAGTCTCATTTTGACGTCCTTCTTGCTCCGTCCGTCATTGGTTATTTTGCTGCTTAGATAGCAGAATTCCTTAACTTCACCTACTTCGTGACCATCAACTCTGATGTTACATTTTTCGCTGTTCTCATTTCTGCTACTTCTCATTACTTTCGGTTTTCTTCGATTTACTCTCAGTTCATACTCTGTACCCATTAGGCTCTTCATTCCATTCAGCAGATCATGTAATTCTTCGTCACTTTCACTCAGGATAGCAATGTCATTAGCGAATCGTGTCATTGATATCCTTTCACCTTGAATTTTAATTCCACTTCTGAACCTTTCTTTCATTTCCATCATTGCTTCTTCGACGTACAGATTGATCAGTAGGGGCGAAAGACTACATCCCTGTCTTACACTCTTTTTAATCCGAGCACTTCGTTCTTGGTCGTCCACTCTTACTATTCCCTCTTGGCTCTTTTACATATTGTATATTACCCGTCTCTTCCTATAGCTTACCGTTATTTTTCTCAGAATATCGAACATCTTGCGCCATTTTACGTTGTCGAACGCTTTCTCCAGGTCGATAAATCTTATGAATGTGTCTTCATTTTCCTTTAGTCTTGCTTCCATTGTCAACCGCAACGTCAGAATTAACTCTCTCGTGCCTTTACCTTTTCTAAAGCCAAACTGATCGTCTTCAAGCACATCCTCAATTTTCTTTTCCATTTCTTTGTATGTTATTCTTGTCAGCTACTTGGATGCATGAGCTGCTAAGCTGATTGTGCGATAATTCCCACACTTGTCAATTCTTACAGTCTTCGGAATTGTCTGTATGATTTTTTTCCTAAAGTCAGATGGTATGACGCCAGACTCATACAATCTACACATCAATGCGAATAGTCGTTTTTTTGCCACTTCCTCCAGTGATTTTAGAAATTCTGATGGCATGATATTGATCCCTGCTGCCTTATTTGATCTTAATTCCTCCAAATTTCTTTTAAATTCTGATTCTAATACTGGATCCCCTATCTCTTATAAATCGAGTCCTGTTTCTTCTTTTATCACATCAGACAAATCTTCCCCCTCACAGAGGCTTTCAGTGCATTCTTTCCACCTATCCGCTCTCTCCTCCTCATGTGGCAGTGGAATTGCCGGTGAACTCTTTAATGTTACCATCCTTGTTTTGACTTCTGTCTATGCTGAGTCTGTCCTTCCGACAATCATTTCTTTTTTGATTTCTTCATATTTTTCATGCAGCCACTTTGTCTTATCTACTTTGCACTTCCTGTTTATTGTTTATTTCATTCCTCAGCGACTTGTATTTCTGTATTCCTGAGTTTCCCGGAATGTTTTTGTTCTTCCTCCTTTCACCGATCAACTGTTCTGTTACCCATGGTTTCTTCGCAGTTACGTTCTTTGTACCTATGATTTTCTTTCCATGTTATGTAACCCAAAGGAGCCTATAATCAATAGACAATACAGGCATTAAACGGACAGTTCTTGTTCCTAGTTGGTTCAAAACTGGATAAGTGGCAGAGTGAAACTGATCAAAACAACTCACTTAATAAACCACATTCAATTAAAACATTTAATCACAAGGAATTCTATAATTGTAAAGTTTTCGAATGGAGTTACGTGTCTGCTGTTACTATTCATTGTTTAATTTATTTCCACAATACGGTCCAAAGGCTTAAACTTACATCACCTGGTAGATTTATTTTTATTAATATGACATGTGTATTGTGTTACGAGTTTCGGATAACCTGTGGCACCGTGCCTAGATGTCACAGGCTCCTTTCTCTGTCGTAATACATCACCTATACACTGTCACACACTGAACAAAGTTGGATCTTTGACTACGAAGCTGGATATCATCGAAAGATTGGAAGTTTATCAGAATTGAATTTGAAGTGATCCGAGAAATTTTTAGGCAAAGATGGACTTTTGTTTACAATGTTCGACACTGTATAAGTGATGTATTATGGCAGAGAAAGGAGCCTGTGGTCACTGAATATAAAGCCACTGGTTAGCCCAAAGTCGTAACACGTGACACATAAGTCGTATGAATACAAATAAATTCACCTGATGACAGAGGTTTAAACCTTGGAAACACATTGTGGAAATAAACCATGCTGTGACGGACAACAGTAAACTTGTTTTTTCATTCGATATCAGACACAATTATGGTCAAGTCTGACCTAAAACGTTTGCATATATAATTACATAGGTTTTCATTTTCCTGTTTTTGAACCACGAACACCAGAGGCGATTCCTAATCTCAAGAGCCGTTTCAAGAGTCTCTTTTATATTTTTTTCTAAATGTCGTTGTTAATTTTGGGCTTTGTTGTGGGCTCCAGACGGCTCGTTTGATACGTTGCCTAGTTCGTTTCTATGTTCAGTCGGCACGCTACATAAACAATAATGTACAGTACCTGGAGTATAAAAATCCAGTTTCAGTCGTCCTCAAGAGCATCAACATCTGTACTCGGACGTGAAAATAGATTTGAAAATTTTCTGCGAGAGAAATAATCGTGAGTATATGAAGGGAAAAAAGCTTCTCAACTACTTTCTTGTCAGCAGTAATGCTAGCTCACAGAACTAAAAGTGCAACAACTGTTTTCTTTCTATTTAGAGCGAGCGTTTGGATCTGAGTTTGGACTGCATTGTTTCATCTGTTATTACCAAATGTATATTAGCCAATGGACCCCTGACCTCTATTCAAATGTGTGTGCTTGATTGTACGTTAACAGCTGGTTCTAATTTAACATCCATGGTGTTACACTGTGGCTGCACTGGACAGTTCTGATTCCACGAAAATGAGCTACTTTGTACATATTTAAAAGTTAACATCTTCTGCTGCATATTCCAAATTTTCTGGCTTTTGACACAGAAAAAAAGACTAAAGGAATTTTTTCCCACGCTATTCAAAAAATTAAATTTAATTCTGAAGAGTGAACTTGTCGTATCATTCGAAAACCTGTGTAAATTATGCAGTTCCACTGCATATGTCGGTAAAACATTCTTACTACGGACCTTCAGTTCCTTCTGCTTTTGTAGCTTCCCAATTATGACATCAAATCTTTTTCAAATTATGTATTGGATAGAACCTTCGCAAGGAACTTCAACGACGAAAAATGTGTGGAACCTGATCAGATACTAACAAAGATAACAGCGCAGGTCTCATTAATTCGGCAGCTGTAAATATAAAAAATTATTTGAGTGCATCATAAAATTTTCCACATCGTCTATTGTGAATTAGCGAAAACCGCAGCTACATATATTTACTTGTTATATACATGTTTTGAGTGATCCTGTACATCCAGTGTTGTATTACGGGCTGCTCAAGGATTTTAAAAATTTACTTTCAGCGATAAGAATCCTTTTCACGAACACATGTACCGGGTGATTCAAAAGAACCTACCGATTCGTTTTATGCAATCCACGCTATGTGTCACGAACGGTATCCAAACAGGCGACAGCCACGTAGTCGATATAAGTTCCCTCTCAGGGCTTTGAGCTACTGTTATCAAACGGAATTGTAAAAAAATGCAAATGCGGATTGGCAGTGAATGAGTTACTTGGTAGCTTTGGACCAAGATACACCTTACTTCTGCCATACTTATCCAAGTGTCACCAGTCATCGTTTGTGTAACTGGCGGTTTAGTCATACAGGTTTTGGATGTGTCTGTAAGTTTATTCCGTTTATAGTAGTTAACCTTTCGCAATGGTTCAGAAGCGTTGTGTTAAACAGAGTGTTTCACCATCGGAAACTACGAAATTAAAGGTAGATATCAAAATGGGAATTGTGGAAGTAACAACTTTCCGGTATGTAACCTCTAAAGTATTTACAAAAGATTACATACTATAAATCGAATAAACTTACAGAGACATCCAAAACCTGTACGACTACACCAATAATTACGCAAAGAAAGATTAGAGACACTTGAATAAGTATGGCAGAAATAAAGTATATTTTGATCCAAAATTACCATGTAACGCATGGCCAATCCTAACTTATGTTTTTTACAGTATGATACCGTTTGATAACAGCCACGTAAGATCTCTGAGAGGAAATTTTTACCTATCACGTGGCTGTCGTCTGTCTGGTTACCGTTTCTGATACAGGCGTAGTGTGGGTTGCTAAAACGATTCGGTAGCAGCAGCTGAGTCGCATTGTATAGGGCCGAGATGAGACAAGCGGCAGAAGGTGATTAATATCCTAAAACGGAATCCTCAGAAGAGACAAAGAGATCGCAACAGATTCACAGTGAAAGAGAAACCTTCTAAATAATTGGAATTGAGACGCAGAGGTATCACAGAGTTAGGACGAATTAATTTTAATTTCAAAGATTCCTCAGAGAGACTGTTTACCAACAGCACAGCTAAATGCGCCCTGTTAGCCAAATATTTTGAAGGGTTACTAAATCGCGAGGAACCAGGAGAGCAGTTTCACTCAACACAACCGTAAGAGACAGATCCATCTTCAACATTACCATCAGTAAGGCAAATAGGTCAACAGCTTTAGAGAGATTAAAACAACAAGTCACAAGGGCAATCAGTCATATTAGCTACCAAATGGAAACTAGACAAAAAACTGATTGCTGGAGGTCTGCATCAAAGTATCAAGAAATTATTAATAATAGTAGGAAAACAGGACGACTAGGAAGCAAGTCTCCATTCATTCATTACACAAGAAAAGAGACAAGGCAGAGGAATCTCCTTAACGTTTGTCACCTACAATATTTCCTTAAGAAGGCTATACAAGCATAATACGTAATTGGCGATACCAAGCTGGGTACAGAGAAAGCAGATCGTGTCTGGTGCAATATTTTAACATCCAAATTACCCTCATAACAGGAGACACCTTAACTGGCTGGAAAAAAGCCTATGACCACATATGTATTATATACCAAAGGAATTATGAATAAACAAGATCAGGAATTGAATTTTAAAACGGTTCTTCAGAACTCTTAAGCTGAAACTATGAGTTTGATGAGGCGACAGCCTGTCATCAGGTTGCTTGAATTCAGTGTTGGGTAAGATAATGAGGGAATAGTAAAAAGGTTGCGAGAGAAAGACATCGAAGTACTTTATTTGCAGCAAAGATTAGAAAAATTTGAAGTTAAAGGCCCTTTTTTGCCTTTTGTATTACATTAATTTCTAAAAACAAAGCAGGTGCAAGGGTGACAACAGCAATTACTCAAAATTTTTTTAATCTAAAACCGGACTTCGGATTAAGCACTGAATCCAAACACAGAGTAAAGAATTGAACAGCAACACAACATGGAAAGATCGCAAATGTGGACTCGTTTACAGTCAGTTCCAGAAGAATGTGTACACCGTTATCTGTATGAAATAAAAGACGCTGTTATAAATATCTGTTTACATGAAAATACATATTATTAATAAGAGCACAATTACATAATAGTTAATCCAATTTCCACCATTATCGATTACAGCTTGGCACCTTTTTGGCCTGTTTCTCACGAAATTTTCTGCATATTCTCTCGATAACGACCTCCATATCGTCCTGATTTTATATGACAGCTGCTTCAAAGTACATATTGGCTTCCCTTTAAGCTTCATCTTAATATATGACCAAACATTTGCGATGGGATTTGCATCCGGAGACATTCCAGGCCGGTCAGTCGTGGACGCCCCATTGTCTTGTTTCAACGCTGTACATAGATCATTATCCTCTTGAAGCACCCAGTTTGCCTCGTTCGAACCAAATAGCTTCTTAACGGACCTCAGAAGGCATTTTTGATGAATATTCCACGTTCTTTCAGCGTTTAAATATTTTGCATCGTGTTAAAGCGCAACAAACAAAACAAAACATTCAGCTCTCAAACTGTTTCTGTATGCAGTGTGCAAAAGCGCATTGATTATAGATTCGAGACCACTATCAGATGCGTCGCTGCGGACTTTACATTTAAAATTATGGCGTACACTTTCTTGTGGAACTGATTGTAAATACTTTTTTTAATTATTCGTATGGCTCACATGCAGTTTAAAATTACAGGTATATAACATTAGTAATAGTAAATATAACAGAAATATGAAAATACAAAACTACTTGTGAAACTAACTAAATGTCAATATTTAGGTTCCTGTCCCATATAAGAGCCGTTTCATCAGCTTTCATTCGAACTCCCCTGGAAGGAACGAAAGGGGCATTCATCTCTAATGTGCTTGGTTGTCTGTTTCAGAGCCCCACAGTCACTGAAGCTCCACACAACTTTTGAATAATATTGTCGCAGAAGAATCTGAGTAGTGCAGTCGCCGTAGTGTAGTGGTTACGATCCTAGATCAGTCGGCTCGCAGCCGTGCTAGCGTGCGGAGCTGCTCCGCGCGCCGTGTGACGCTCCGCTCTTGGCGGTGTTTACTTCCGCGTCGCGGTGTATGTATCTATCGAGTCCAGTACTAACGTACACCATGGCGCACTCGTACCGCCGTGCAACGATCAAAGTAACGTTTCAGGCCGAACATCCACGACCCAGAGCTTTCGAAGTCGAACAGTTCATACGTGAGGATCTACGTTTGAACCCCCAGGACGTAATCGGCATACATTTTTCCATCACTGGAAGTGTTGTCTACATCAAGATGTCGACGGAGGAAATTTGCAATGACATAATTCACCGTCATGCCACCGGACTGAAATTTAAACACTCTGATGGACATATGGGTGCTGTGACAGTCGCCCATGCTGGATTCGGTCTCCGGACATTGCGGGTGTTTGAACTCCCGTTCGAGGTGCCTCAGGATGTGGTCATTGCCGCTTTCCAACCATATGGCACCGTCTTGGGTCACGTCGCGGAGAAGTGGCAAACATTTACGACCTACCCCGTATTAAATGGCGTCAGGCAAATAAAGATTGAGCTGACGAAACATGTCCCATCGTACCTGCTGATTGGCGGTGTGAGGGCCATCGTCATGTATGATGGACAGCCACGAACGTGCGCAGGATGTGGCCAGGAGGGACATGTACGTTCCGAATGCTTACACCGCCGTTTAATACAGACGCCGTTACGTGAAGAGACCCAGGCTTCGACGGTCACATCCTTACCCATCACCTACGCCAAGGTTGCACAGGACCCCGTCGTACCAATCTCGATTGCGCCAGCAGCATCGTCAACGCCACCCGCCGCAGCACAACGCGCCGAGGACACAAGCACGGCGTCACCTCCAGTGCTCGCTTCAGGACCGTCCGGTTTGCAGACCGAAAACGATGTTCCTGTTGGAACCATGGACGTCGACCTCGGTGTCGTGCCGACGTCTGCCTTTGTTCAGACGGGTTCGGCGTCAGACGACGGGCGACCACATTCTGATTCAGAAGGCCACATCAGAAAACAGCGGTCGCCTCGCAAACACAGGAAACGACGACGAACGCCTTCCGATGACGCCCTTTCTCAGACGGCCCCACGAGATGTCGACCTGATGTCTGACGGTGATCTCCCACATTGCGTCCAGTCACGCGATGTGGCAGCAACAAGAGCCCCTCCTGTGACGCCTACTCTCCCAGCCAGGGACGTGTCCTCGCCGTTGTCAACGAATGATGACGGCGGTCCCCCTGCCACTCATGTTGCGGAATCCACAACACCCGTTCCGGAAGTACGTGACCGTCACATGTCCACGTCGTCAGCTTCCTGGGCCGATGACGTTGAAGAAGAAGCGGCACAGACTGCCAGCGTGTCTGCACAGGAGTCCACCTCGGCGACACTGGGGCTGGCGCCCCGCCAGTAATTATCACCACTGCGGGACCACCGGCGGGTCTCCACCTGCCGGCTACTTCTACCGCACGTTCTGCAAATACTGAGGATGGCCGCACACAGCAATATCGTATCGCCACGATGAATCTTGCCACCATTCGTGCCCCCCATAAACTGGCCATGTTCAGAGACACTATTTACTCTGCGGATGTGGATATAGCACTCTTACAAGAGGTGTTTGTGGCTGACTTCCTAGTTCCCACCGGATACAACGCCCATGTTTCCCCCGCATCCGATACCGGTAGCGGCGTCGCCATCCTGCTACGCGAGGGACGTCATCTACCTCCCCACTGCGCGAGGTATGGCCCTCACACTGTTCGGCGTGCGTATTATTAATATCTACTCTCCGTCCGGCACTGGCCGCCGTCATGACCGACAAACGTTTTTTGCCGAAAGCGTCACACCCCTCTTCACCGGTCCGCAGGACGATTTGGTACTCGGTGGGGATTTTAACTCGACACAAGAGCCCGCGGACCAACTCCCGCGACATTCCCCTTGTGCATCTCTCTCAGTGGTCATCGACCGTCTCCGACTTGTTGACACATGGAAGAAGCTCCACGGAATTCAACCGGGCTATACATTCTACACCTCTCACTCGTCTAGCCGCATAGATCGCATCTACGTTACCCGCTCCCTTGCTGATGGCACACGTCATGCGGAAGTCTGGCCCTTGGCCTTTTCAGACCATTATGCATACCTCTGTGACGTCACTCTCGCCCGACAGCATGTGTGGCATAGTCGTGGTCTGTGGAAACTCAATGTCGCTCACCTGACCTCCTCAGACTGTCGCCGTATGGTCGAAGAAGCGTGGGCACGCTGCCACCATCGTCGAGAAGCCTATGACTCCACCTTATCATGGTGGCTCTCCTGTGCAAAGCCGACCCTCAGGAAGACTCTGATGAGTTTTGGGAAGGAATTAAAGGCGTGGCAAACTAATACCCTGCACTTCTACTACACCATTCTACGTGACTGTGCGACGATGCCTTTCTCGCCAGCCCGGCAGTCGATGGTCCATCGCACGAAGGCGCAGATCTCCATGATCATGCGGCGTAACTTGGAAGGCACTGTAGTCCGTTCTCGAGCTTCTAATCGAATCCCTCAAGAACGTCCGTCGATGTACCACCTCCTTCAGGAAAGACAACGACGACGACGAGCTCTGATCCAAGTCCTCACTGATGTGGAAGGGCGCCGGTACGACACCCAACAAAGCATCGGTCGTGCTCTCCATGCTCATTTTGCCGGGCTATACGCAGCCGTACCGCATTCTGCAGCACTGATCACAGAAGTCGCTCAGCTCACTACGAACACTCTTCCGGAGGATGCTGTGCATGACCTCCAAGACGACGTAACCACAGATGAAGTGGTAGATGCTATCAAGGCTGGTTCCGATAACAGGTCTCCTGGACCTGACGGTATACCCATCGAATTTTATAAAAGTTTTCAGTATTTGTTGGCTTCCACGTGGACGGCACTCGCACAAGATTGTTGCATGGAGAGTCGTGAGTAACATTTTAATTTCTATCTTCGGTTCGAGTACATTCTAGAATTATCCACAAATGGCAAGAATCATTGTACGGGAATGTTCTGTAGCTGTACATATATACCGTATCTGTCCTGGCCGGAGGCAGTTCGCTCCGCGCTCTTGTATGTGCAAGTGCTGAATAAATCTTCCTTAAGTGAAGTTAGTGTTCGTCATTCATCTACTTACACCTTCCTCTACGTGACAGTATTGTTATGAGTTTTTATCTTGACAGCAGTGTTTTCGAGATGTTTTCTACATGAAAGAGTGCGGTCAAGGTTGACTCCAACGCACTTAGGATACTTGTTATAGCAAACAGTGTTTCCATTTGAGTTTCACTGTGATTTCCGCGCTAGCCCCCCCTTTTTTTTGTCAGATAGAATGTGCATACTTCAGTTTTGCAAAAACTTAGGAAAATTGATTCAAAATGGCTCTGAGCACTATGGGACTTAACTTCTAAGGTCATCAGTCCCCTAGAAGTTAGAACTACTTAAACCTAACTAACCTAAGGACGTCACACATATCCATGCCCGAGGCAGGATTGGAACCTGCGACCGTAGCGGTCGCGCGGTTCCAGACTGAAGCGCCTAGAACCGCTCGGCCACCCCGGCCGGCAAAATGGATTCAACCAGGTGGACTGGATAATGTAGTCAGCTAAGAGAAATTACGGAAAAAGAAATTTTCTTACGAACTTACATAAAGGCGCTGCAAACAAAAACAGTTCCACTCAACATTCAAATATAATGTAAAATTAATTAAATTAGAGGTACTGTATGAATCCAATTGGCTTACACCGAACGAACAAACGGACACAGGGAGAACTGGAACAGAATTTGAAAGCTAGCACCAACTCTGCTGGCCGTTGTCAACAGCTCACTTATCGCTGTTCTCCAATAACGAGCATTTTCACAAATAGCGCAACTCGCCGATCGGCAACCGAGATACGCCCGGACGCGTACACTGACACGCGAAATCCAACCATCGACGCCGCGCATTCATTGTAATCGCGCGTTTGATGTACGGCCACTAGCGAGCCAGAAAGATTAGCGGAAACAGCGGACGGAGCAAAAAGGGACAAAGCTGGCCGCTATCAGGGGGAGCGAATGTGGAACGTGCACAAGTGCGGTGCAGGAACTTTTGGAAAGCCAAAGTAAGCGCCAAATAAACTACGAGCTGACGGCAGCCGGCTCCGGGGGACACGTAATTTAGAACAAATGGAGGCTGCTGCAGCGCCGTGTTAACTGTGTGTGAGGGGCGCTGGCTCCAGCAGGGAGGAAAGAAAAACCTGGATCATCTGTTAGCCGTTGCGTCAGGAAGCGAAATATTTGTCGGGCATCGAGAATAACCGAAACTGGAACAGAAAACCTCAGGTGTAAGACTGTACGGCAACAGCAGTGCGGAGTGCTCTTTCCGCGATACATGATACAGCAATTACAATATATCAGTTGATTTTGTTTCCTTCTTTCTTTTTTTTGTGCGGCCAGTCATGACGTTATTCCGACTGATGCAGTCTGATTTCGATTCGGTGGTGTCAGCAAAATAACTCATTTCGTATTCTACTTCAGGTTTCTTCTAAATCATTAGGATGCACATGTCTTCAGATCGCTTCTAACAATTTATCATCAAACGATCTTCGCGCCTTAGAAGCCTCGTTAGGCAAAATAACTCTAATGAGAAAAAAAAGGTGTCGACTGGAAATGCTAAACTGCAAACATAGGCAACTGATGGATGGTTGTATCTGAATTTGCAGCGCAATTGCGCCGCTGGTACTGCGCGATAACAACGGTGAAGTCACTGATGGCAGCGTCACTAAAGCAGAGTTATTGAACACGGTTTTCCGAAACTCCTTCACCAAAGAAGACGAAATAAATATTCCTGAATTCCAATCGAGAACAACTGCCAAGATGAGAAACATAGAAGTAGATATCCTCGGAGTAAAGAAGAAGCTTAAATCACTTAATAAAGGCAAGGCCTCCGGTCGAGATTGTATACCAGTCAGGTTCCTCTCAGAGTATGCTGATAAAATAGCTCCACATTTAGCAATTATATACAACCACTCGCTCACGCAAAGATCCGTACCTAAATACTGGAAATTTGCTCAAGTCACGCCAATACCCGAAAAGGGAAGTAGGAGTAAGCCGCTGAATTACAGGCCTTTATCACTAGCGTCGTTTTGCAGTAGGGCTTTGGAACGTATACGGTATTCGAACATTATGAAGTAACTCGAAGAAAACGATTTATTGACACATAGTCAGCACAGCTTCAGAAAATATCGTTCTTGTGAAGTACAACTAGCTCTTTATACGCATGAAATAATAAGTGCTATCGACAGGGGATGTCAAATTGATTCCATATTTTTAGATTTCCAGAAGGCTTTTGACACTGTTCCTCACAACAGCCTTCTAACCAAACAGCGTGCCTACGGAGTATCGCCTCAGTTGTGCTACTGCATTCGTGATTTCCTGTCAGAAGGGTCACAGTTCGTAGTAATAGACGGAAAGTCATTGAGTAAAACAGAAGTAATATCCGGCGTTCCCCAAGGAAGAGTCCGGCGTTCCCCAAGGACGTATTATAGGCCCTCTATTGTTCCTGGTCTATATTATAGACATAGGAGACAATCTGAGTAGCCGTCTTAGATTGTTTGCAGATGATGCTGTGATTTACCGTCTTGTAAAGTCATCAGATGATCAAAACGTCTCGCAAAATGATTTAGATAAGATATCTATATGGTGCGAAAAGTGGCAATTGACCCTGAATAAAGAAAAGTGTGAAGTTATTCACATGAGTACTAAAAGAAATCAGCTAATTTTCGATTACGCGATAAGTCACACAAATCTGAAGGCTGTAAATTCAACTAAATACATAGGGATTACAATTACAAATAACCTAAATTGGAACGATCACATAGATAATATTGTGGGTAGAGCAAACCAAAGACTGCGATCGCTGCGCGGGATTAGCCGAGCGGTCTGGGGCGCTGCAGTTATGGACTGTGCGGCTGATCCCGGCGGAGGTTCGAGTCCTCCCTCGGGCATGGGTGTGTGTGTTTGTCCTTAGGATAATTTAGGTTAAGTAGTGTGTAAGCTTAGGGACTGATGAACTTAGTAGTTAAGTCCCATAAGATTTCACACACATTTGAACATTTTTGAAAGACTGTGATCCATTGGCAGAACACTTAGAAGGTGCAACAGGTCTACTTAAGAGACTGCTTACAGCACACTTGTCCGCCCTGTTCTAGAGTACTGCTGTGCGCTGTGGGATCCGTATCAGGTGGGAGTGACGGATGACATCGAAAAAATACAAAGAAGTGCAGCTCGTTTTGTATTATCGCGAAATAGGGGACATAGTGTCACAGACATGATACGTGAATTGGAGTGGCAATCATTAAAACAAAGGCGTTTTTCGTTTCGACGGGATCTTCTCTTAAAATTTCAACCACCAGTTTTCTCAAATGGTTCAAATGGCTCTGAGCACTATGGGACTTAACTACTGTGGTCATCAGTCCCCTAGAACTTAGAACTACTTAAACCTAACTAACCTAAGGACATCACACACATCCATGCCCGAGGCAGGATTCGAACCTGCGACCGTAGCCCAGTTTTCTCCTCCGATTGCGAAAACATTCTGTTGACACCCACCTACACAAGGAGAAATGATCATCACGATAAAATAAGAGAAATCAGGGCTCACACAGAAAAATTTAAGTGCTCGTTCTTCCCGCGTGCCGTTCGAGAGTGGAACGGTAGAGAGACAGCGTGAACGTGGTTTCATTGAACCCTCTGCCAGGCTCTTTATTGTGAATAGCAGAGTAATCAAGTAGATGTAGATGTAGATTAGTAAACAGGGGACATGCCGATACCAGGCCGTAAAGCGTTTTCGACGCAGATACTGTTTCGTGTACTCAGTTGGATAGTGTGGGGTCCTTCCCACTCGTCGCACATAGGGTGCCTAAGGGATTTTGCGTTCTCGGAGTGCTATACAACAATTCAAGCAAATAGCATTAGTAGTTTTATTATAGTCGGCCGGAGTGGCCGTGCGGTTCTAGGAGCTACAGTCTGGACCCGAGCGACCGCTACGGTCGCACGTTCGAATCCTGCCTCGGGCATGGATGTGTGTGGCGTCCTTAGGTTAGTTAGGTTTAATTAGTTCTAAGTTCTAGGCGACTAATGACCTCAGAAGTTAAGTCGAATAGTGCTCAGAGCCATTTTTGAAGTTTCATTACAAATAATAAGATTGACAATACCTAACTTGTATTTACAATGGTGTCGCAAACGATGGGCGACAAGCAATGTAGATCAGAGTCATTTGCTATGTTCACGTAAGTTTGTCACACAGTTTGTGGATGACTAATAACTGCTATCGTAGCGTTATCTGCTAGGCCTGTCCGTATACTGTCTTCCGATACTGAGCGGCCGAGTTTGGCAGGAGCAGCGCTTACATTCTCCTCTTGTAGTAGTCGCTCCTGTCGTGGTGCGGTCCTAATCAGCACACCATTGGCCGTCGTCGTTCCACCACCTCCTCTTCTCTTGCGTTCATCATCTTGGTTCCGGCACCTGTGGTTACGCCAGAACAGATAGTAACTATGCCTCGCACACACCTGTGTGAGCAATACATGCAGATGCCAGTATTTGACAGACAGCGCGTAGATGGGCCCAAAGAAGCGGACTGGGGAAATGGACGAATGACTAAACATTCGAATAGCAGCGATACCACTATTCGACGACGTTGTCAGGAATGTGTAGACAGTGGCCGAACAGAGTGTCAGGAAGGAAGTGGTCGACCTAGTGAGGTGACAGAACGCGAGGGCCAAGCAACAGTGAGAGAGGCACGCAGACCCCAGGGTTCACCATTATCACCGATCCGACGTGGAGCTAGTGTTTCAGTGGCGACAAGGACCAGAAAGGGGTTGAGCTCACAGTATTCCTTGCACCGGCTACCATTGACCTCTGTAGTATAACAAATTCGTTTTCAGTGATGTTGGGCACATTTAATTTTTATTTATTTACACGTCACGTTCCATAGGACCAAATTAAGGAGCAGCTCTCCAAGGTCAGACAACGTGTCAGTACACTAAATTACAAAATAAAAGTAATAACAGACAAAATAAAATGTTTATGAACCAAAAAAGTCAAACCATAAGTTTAAGCAATCTTGGATACAGTTCTCTAGGTAGGAACAGGGATGAACTCATTACTCAAGGTACTCGTGTAGGTTACAATTAAGGTCACATCAGGTATGAATATATCAAAAGCATTCACATATTACCCTATACTATTAACATATTTACAAACAAAATCACACAAAATTAAGCATCTCTGAACGGTAAAGATTTAGCTGTATACAGATTAAAGTCAATGAACCAAAATTGAATTATATATGTATCCTTTCTTTTTGATTAATATTTCAGTATATTCTACTATACAGTATATTTGACCCCCAGATCTCATTTAACTCTTTATCATATCAAACAAGCTCACAGACTGCTCATCATCACACCATCTTATAACAACAAACTTTTCACAAAATATCTTTTGTCGCAGTGCAATTTGTCCGTTTAGTAACACATGTACATCTTTACCATTGTCCATTTGTTCATCACATTAGGAAATTCATAAAATCATGACCATGCCCGTAATTCTCAGAGAAGCATCCACAAATCAAATACATGCTTTACAGAGTATAACTACAATAATTGGTCAAACACTATTGTAGGAAAGTCAAATTTAGTACTCAGTTCACATTTTAAAATTATTCCTCAAATAATGTCAGTCAATAGTCATATTACATACAGAAAACTTATACTACAGAGAATTGGATAGTATTTTCTGTAAGACATAACTTCATTACAGGTTTATAGATGAGTAAAAGATGTAGCATCCGAAACCGAAAAGAAGAAAATAGAATGCTACGTAGCTCGGAGACCTAGTGCCCGCCACATACACTTGACACAACGATGTGTCCTCCTGAGGGCTATTACATCATCTTAATTTTTCTTGGTGTTTGACAGTTACTCCATACGGTTTGATAACAAAATGGTTCGTGAGGTTTTAGATTAAGTCTACATTCATAGTTTTTCACTTTGTCAGGTTTCTCACTAAACACATCTTTGTATTTCCACAACAAACTACCTAACTGATCTGTCTGTTCTTCATCTAGACTTCCAGTTTCTTTTAGTTTGGTAGCCACTGATTCAGCATACTTGTCTTCACTGCATTCTTCTTCATTGTCTTCCTCATTAACGTCAATTTTTTTCATTTACACCATTCTTGCACGCACAATTCTCTTGTTTGTCTGAATTTTACTTAGAGCTACTCAGTGATTGCTTGATGTCATACCCTACATAATTTAATCAATGACAACAGGCCACCGATAATTATGACAACGCACGTCCTTCCAGAACATTCTACACGCCTTCGCAATGAATATCAAGTTTTTTATCAAATAGGACAGAATGATATTTGTACAGACACACATACAAGGCCTTAGGAAGCACTGAATTGTCTGATAACTCTCCGGATGCATATAAAAAAAGGTGGTATCGGACACTTCATATGAGTCCTGGGGGAAGCAGTACCGTTATAATGTTTTCCGGACAAATAATTTGTCTCTTTCAGAAAACATCACGCTGATACCGTGTTAACGCGGTCTATGGCCTCAGTTTGGTGAGTTTCTTCACGTATGCCACCTCCAGCTGCAGTCACTGACTAAGCTCGTAGACCTACCACAACTGCACGGTTTATGTAGGTCTACAGGCTTTAGTGGTCGTTGTCACTAAAGTTAAATTCTTCTGGGTTATTAAGTCGCTTCATATTTCCTCTAAAATAATCGACGTTTCGACCCCTCTGCTGGGATCTTCTTCAGGATGTTTCGTTGTCCACTACTGCTAGAAGACTGTCAGAGACCAGTGTCGCGTTCTCTTATAAAGGGGAGTTTTCCCGCGTTTGTGGTGGAGAAGTGGGAGTATTGGTCAACATTCTTGTGGCTACCATTTGTGGGCCATCGTCATAGGCTAACATTCCTGGGCTGATGCAGAAGAAGGGGCATCATTTTTCCTCATTTAGAGCTTGCTGCCATTCAGCACATCAACTAGAAATTTTGTCTAAGTAATCTTATATCTTCCTACAGCCATTCAACTCCGACACTTTACCGTATACCACAGCATCATCAGCAAACGACTGCTGATTGCTGCCCATCTAGTCCGCCAAATCATTTGTGTATATATAGGACAACAGCGGTCCTAACATGCTACCCAGGGGCACCCCTGACGATACCCTTGTCTTTGATGAACACTCGCCGTCGAGGACAACATACTCGGTTCTATTACTTAAGAAGTCTTCGAGCCACTCACATATCTGTGAACTTATTACATATGCTCGTACCTTCGTTAATAGCCCGCAACGGGGCACCGTGTCAAATGCCTTCAGGAAATATACAAATGTGGAATCTGCCTGTAGCCCTTCATCCACAGTTCGCAGAATATCATGTGAGAAAAAGGCAATCTGAGTTTCACACGAGCGGTGCTTTCTGATATTATGCTGATTCATGGTCAGAAGTAAGCTTTTCAGTCACAAGAAAGTTTATTATGTCCGATATGAGAATACGTTCAAGGGTTCTTCAGCAAACGTAAGTTAGGGATATTGGTCTATAATTTTGCGGGTGCGTCCTTTTACCCTTCCTATATACAGGAGTCACTTGAGCTCTTTTCCAGTTGCTTGGGATTTTGTGCTGGGTCAGAGATCCACGGTAAGTGCGGGCTAAATAAGGTACTTGCTTTCAAATCTTTCAGTTATTTCTGTACGTCAGAGATGCTTACTAGTATGTCGTCCATACTGAAGTCTATAAGATGGTCAAATGACAGAATGTTATTCGATTCTCCTGTGTGAACGATTTCTTGAACGTGAAATTTAAAACTTCAGATTTGGTTTTGCTATCTTCAGCTGCCACACCAGGGACTGAATGGAAACCTTAGACCCGCTTAGCGATTTTACGTAAGACCAGCGTCAGCACTAATGCACAAGAAAATCGGGCAGTTTCATTCACAGTGTGACTGTGAACATTTCCAGGCAGTATAGGTTTCCCCTGCCTTTTTCTCACATCATCTGATTTGCATACAACCGACTGACACAAGCGCACTACTTCATAACCGTGACTTTCGTCAGCTGTCACGTCAGCGGCTGGTAGCAGTTCTACGCTATCAAAAACGCTCCCGGTCGACGATTGTGCTATTTTGAGAGGGTGACGAGTATTTTGTCCGGTCAACTTGCAACGCCGCAGTTATTTGTGTTTCGTTCTACAGAAAACTGTTCGACTCACTTTCAAGTGATTTCTTGCTCTGTACTCCGGTCCACGCGCCTTCCCTGTTAAAAACGAATAATGTTCGTCTGCTGCGAAAGATGTAGTAGAACCAGTACCACTATACGAATCCGAAGTATGAAACAAATGTTGTGAATATCAGGTTAACTGAGCTATTGATTGAAAGGTAGTATGTCAGTGAAAACGTCGGTATATTGCTACTTGTCTGATACAAGAAACACTTCCAAGCGCGTGATAATCGTAAGTCGTAGTTCTAACACATACACAATCATTGTCACTCGTAATATCCCGCTTAAAGAGACTACCCAAACCCGTTACCAAAAGGATTAACAGATGGATTGTCTGTGACGGAAGCTCGCTCAGACGTTACGCAATTTGACGACTACGAATGTTCAGTTTGCTGTCGCACCTTGTCCAGCGTGGGGCAAACGAAAGCGTCCCGGAGAACAGAGACCCAGGATACAGAGAAACACAGCAAAGGAAAGGAAGTACAGTACTAACCTGAGTATAGCAGATGTCTAAAGTGACGACCATTCATCTTTTGGTCCTTTTGGGCTCTGATCAGCAAGTTGCTGATGGCGGATCCAAGGTGGACTGCTGGAGTTGCTGCAATCTCATCCGAAATCTTCTGCTGCAGTTCTTGAAGACTACAAGGGATGTTGCGATACGCCTTGGACTTGGGGGTTCCTTGCACAAAGTAATCGCACAGGGACAGGTCAGGTGACCTGGGTAGCCAGGTAGAGCCACGACCAGACAACTGCTAACAACTCTGTCAGGCGTGAAAACTGCGTAAACGTGCTCCAAGGCTCGGCCTGCTGTATGGGCAACTGCTTCATCCCTTTGGAGGTAACTGTACGTCTTTTCCTCCTCCTTTGATGCTGCCAAAAATTCACGTTCAATGGAACCCACTCCTCCGAGCCACTTTAATTTGCCCCACCCTGTATAACACGCCTCGCGGATTTTGGTTATTCAATAGTGACAGTTAACATGTGAAAAACAGAATTTCGTGTTTCAGTCTTTTACTCACACGATCGCGTCCATTTTGCGGCACTCCACGGTCAAGTTTTAACCATTGTTCCGTAAAATTTTCACATATATTCAGAGCTCCTAATACACATTTTCGAACATGATCATCTCTGAGACTCGAACTCAACCTACGCTACACAAAGCAACTCTCTTAGCCCACAACATACTTGCGAACGTACTGTCCTCTGATTGGCTGATATATATCGTAATCAATCTAATATATGAATTAAATCGCTGAATCCCGCGTCTTTTGCTTTTGACCATTTCATAACTTAACAGCTTTTTGAACAATTTATCAAAAGAACAAATTCATAAAATCCACAATTATAAAAGTAACTCTCCGCTTATATTACGAAATTGTCGAAAAATGTATCTTTTTCTCTGTACAATAAACTGGCTAGTAACATTACGGTATAGTCATAATTTTTGCTTTTGAACCGTCTAACTACAACTGAATGAAACACAATTTGCGTGCCATACGCGTTTCGCCTTTATTCTCTGCAAGGCACCTTCAGTCGCCTGGAATATGTACACATTTTTACTATTCAGTTTAATTTTGGGGCAACATACCTATAGATTATAAATAGTTCTAGTGGTTGGTTTTTTCTATGACGTAGTAATATTTTACATTCTACTTACAGGTTGCGTGGACGGTCGAAAAGTAAAAATTATCAACGTAACATAATATTACACGCAACTGATGAAGAGAGGACTACAAAAGGTCAAGATGCTTAGTAGCACTTTACAGATTCCCCTGAGTATGATTCGCTCTCTCAGTACACAGTTCTCAAGTTAACGTATACTCAGTTAATCGACTTAACGAAACTTTGCTTTCACATCATCATTCACACTAACAATTAAAAAAAGTCGCAATACTCGCAATAAATACAGCTTTTTTTCCCAAACATGCAGTTTTAGCTACTTGATAATTTCGTCGTCTGTAAGATGCTGACAACCGGTCGATCACTGTCGAAACTACTTGCACCTAGGTCTTGGATCCGAGCGCATCTGTCATGCGAGACATGACTCGTGTATGGAGCTGCAGAAATGAGAACAGTGAGAACCTTAACATTAGCACTGATGGTCACGAAGTAGATGAAGTTAAAGAATTCTGCTACCTAGGCAGAAAAATAACCAATGACGGACGGAGCAGGAATAACATCAAAAACAGACTAGCACTAGCAAAAAGGGCATTCCTGGCCAAGAGAAGTCTACTAGCATCAAACATACGCCTTCATTTGTGGAAGAAATTTCTGAGAATGTACGTGTGAGGCACAGCATTGTATGGCAGTGAAACATGGACTGCGGGAAAACCGGAAAAGAAGAGAATCGACGCATTTGAGATGTGTGTTACAGACGAATGCTGAAAATTAGATAGACTAATAAGGTAAGGAATGAGGAGGTTCTGCGCAGAATCGGAGAGGAAAGGAATGTGTGGAAAACACTGACATGATAGGACATCTGTTAATTCATGAGGGACTGACTTCCATCGTACTAGAGGTAGCTGTAGAGGGCCAAAGCTGTAGAGAAAAAAGAAATTGGAATGCACCCAGCAAATAACTGAAGACGTACGTTGCAAGCGCTACTCTGAGATGAAGAGATTGGCACAGGAGAGAAATTCGCGGCTGGCTGCATCAAAAACAGACTTACAACAAAAAAAAAAAAAAAAAAAAAAAAAAAGGATAATAACTCTCCTCCACGGCTGTCACGGCTAACATATTGCTGCGAGCTGATATCATTCGTGAGAACAGACGCATTACGACTCGTGGTTGGTGCTGCATCTGTGAATAAGCAAAGAAAGTGTGGATGCAATTATTCGCAGTCTTGGGTACCCAAATGTGTGCGCAAGGTGGGTCCCTCAGCGTCCAACGATGGATCACGAATCACACAGAAAAAACATTTGTCTTGATTTGTTGCAGTTTTTTGAAGCTGAGTGGGGAGGCCTTTTTGTCCCGGATTGCGACAGGTGATGAAACCTGGGTTCACCATTTTGAACACGAACAAAACGGCAGTCGATGGAATGGTGCCATTCCCACTCACCACAGAAGAAAAAAATTCAAAGCAACTGCTTCTGCCGGTGAAGCCATGATCACCGTGTTCTCCGACTGTGTAGGTGTGATTCTCATTGATGTGATGCCAAGAGGCGGTACCATTAATTCACAAGCACATGTCAACACGTTAACAAAACTGAGGACGCGCTTCCGGTGACTTCGGCCCCACAGGAACCCACGAGATGTTTTGCTGCAACACGATAACGCTCGGCCCAACAGAAGTCTGAGTACTGTTGAACACATCGCAAAACAGGGTTGGACAGTGTTACCCCATCCATCCTACAGCCCTGACCTAGCCTCCTCGGAGTTCCACTTGTTTGGGCCATTAAACGATGCCATTTGCGGAAGATATTTTGAGGACGATAAGGAGGTGATTCACACAGTGAAGCACTGGCTCCGCCATCAGGACAAGGATTGGTACCGACAGGACATACACGCCATTGTTTCGCGCTGAGGAAGGACGTAGAACGGTATGGAAATTATGTGAAAAAATACGGTGTGTAGATAAAACACCATGTTTTCGTGCGCGTAAGTCTCATTATGTTCAATAAAGAATTGTTTAAGAAAAAAATGCGGTGCATTACTTTCTGGGCAACCGTCGTAGTTTGTTAATGTCAATAGACATTGTTTAGTTTAAGAAAGTATATATTTACACAAAAAGTACATTTTATAAATCTGTCGGTTGGCTAACAATATGAGCCCCCGACTACCAATCCATTCTATGAAAACCGAATATCCATTGCACTTTCAATTTCCGCAATATTTGCTGTTCAAGTTTTAGGTGATTCACCCGGCAACACTCTGCCACAGCCACGAGTCACTTCACAGATTCTCTCAGATTCGAGGTAACCCTGTGCGTCTGTTGTGCATCGGGAAAAAGTATTTTGTTTCTATCTGACTGAAGATAGTGGTCTGTATACCACTTTTCTTTTTTACGCTGGTGATGTGATCAGTAACTGAGGAAATGAACGGTAACGTAACAGAATGAAAAGGCGATTCCCCATCCTTCTCATCAACAGAGATGAATTTTTGTCCAGTACCCCATTTCTTCAGCATAACCACGGGGAAATTCGCTTTAATAAGTAAACGGGATACTTGCCTTAACAATGATCAACTAACCGTAAACACCACATCGTGTGGAACGTCTTAGTAGAAGGGTCGAAAAAATCGATAGTGTTGAAGAAATTGAACACTAGGGGGCATAATATGCGAGAAGACTTTATATTGAACGGCCTTATAGTTCCATGCGTAAATTAAATTTACCACAAGCGTCTACGTCATTCGTATTTAAGACGTAGCCTTCTGAAATGAGATGAATCTTTTTGCAGTACCTTTGTAACGTGCGCGTGGGGCACACAATACTCTTTAAAGCCTGTACTACGATAAGTGAATGGGGTTCACTTTACAAGACAGGATTTTTGTATAGATATTGACCGCGTGTACCTGAATGGTTTCTAATCAAACTTACACCCACTCGGTAATAACAATGATACGTCAAGTAAGTTCGAAATGCAACTACACGTCAGGACGGACAAAAGAAAGCTCAGTAGATGCTACCAATTTGTTAATAATACGGTCGCCAGCATAATTAGGCATTAACTGAGTTTCTTCCCTGTACTAGTTGGCAGATATTCGTGCAAAGCAACAAGTAGTAACACTGCATAATATAGTAGAATTTTAGAACCAGAAAATCTACTGAACCGATAGTTTCACTTTCTGTACTGATATGGAAAAAGCATGAATACATAACACTACACTATAATGTATACTACCAAACTTCGTACTGTCTATTGATCTGATTAAAATCGGGCATAGGTTACCCTAGAAATAGCACTTTGGGGCCACACACAAAATGTCAGTTTTGATAAAGATAAAATACTGATAACATTTGACATATATATTGACTTTAACTTTTGCTAGTCAAACCAATTTAGAATACTTCAGAATTCAAATGAATAAAAAAAAAGGGGGGGACCCTGAAACAGTTATGATCACTGTATATAAAAAAAACTGGATTACTGAAATCATTATGCACTCAAGATTTCCAATATATGAGTTACTACTCTTTTTATCTTATTTCCTACTCATTTAAATACCATTATATCTGTCTCGAAATAATTGAACTTCATTACTAAATCAATATCAAAGTTATCTTCCAACTTTGTCAAACCTTCGTTATTCATTTACTGGTTCATTAACAAAACTGTTCTTTAAACACCGTTCTAACATACAGGGTGTTACAAAAATGACCGGTATACTTGAAACGGCAATAAAAACTAAACGAGCAGCGATAGAAATACACCGTTTGTTGCAATATGCTTAGGACAACAGTACATTTTCAGGCAGACAAACTTTC
The DNA here is from genome assembly GCF_021461395.2 of Schistocerca americana. Taxonomy (NCBI): domain Eukaryota; kingdom Metazoa; phylum Arthropoda; class Insecta; order Orthoptera; family Acrididae; genus Schistocerca; species Schistocerca americana. Next base: position 155,237,139 of record NC_060124.1, on the reverse strand, counting down.
GAAATTACAGTAGTTACAATTTTCAACAACAGATGGCGCTGCGGTCTGGGAAACTCTATAGTACGAAATTTTCCACATATCCACCGTGCGTAGCAATAATATGGCGTAGTCTCTGAATGAAATTACCCGAAACCTTTGACAACGTGTCTGGCGGAATGGCTTCACATGCAGATGAGATGTACTGCTTCAGCTGTTCAATTGTTTCTGGATTCTGGCGGTACACCTGGTCTTTCAAGTGTCCCCACAGAAAGAAGTCACAGGGGTTCATGTCTGGCGAATAGGGAGGCCAATCCACGCCCCCTCCTGTAAGTTTCGGATAGCCCAAAGCAATCACACGATCATCGAAATATTCATTCAGGTAATTAAAGACGTCGGCCGTGCGATGTGGCCGGGCACCATCTTTCATAAACCACGAGGTGTTCGCAGTGTCGTCTAAGGCAGTTTGTACCGCCACAAATTCACGAAGAATGTCCAGATAGCGTGATGCAGTAATCGTTTCGGATCTGAAAAATGGGCCAATGATTCCTTTGGAAGAAATGGCGGCCCAGACCAGTACATTTGAGGATGCAGGGACGATGGGACTGCAACATGGGGCTTTTCGGTTCCCCATATGCGCTAGTTCTCTTTATTGACGAAGCCGTCCAGGTAAAAATAAGCTTCGTCAGTAAACCAAATGCTGCCCACATGCATATCGCCGTCATCAATCCTGTGCACTATATCGTTAGCGAATGTCTCTCGTGCAGCAATGGTAGCGGCGCTGAGGGGTTGCCGCGTTTGAATTTTGTATGGATAGAGGTGTAAACTCTGGCGCATGAGACGATACGTGGACGTTGGCGTAATTTGGCCCGCAGCTGCAACACGGCGAACGGAAACCCGAGGCCGCTGTTGGATCACCTGCTGCACTAGCTGCGCGTTGCCCTCTGTGGTTGCCGTACGCAGTCGCCCTACCTTTCCAGCACGTTCATCCGTCACGTTCCCAGTCCGTTGAAATTTTTCAAACAGATCCTTTATTGTATCGTTTTTCGGTCCTTTGGTTACATTAGACCTCCGTTGAAAACTTCGTCTTGTTGCTACAACACTGTGTTCTAGGCGGTGGAATTCCAACACCAGAAAAATCCTCTGTTCTAAGGAATTAACCATGCTGTCTACAGCACACTTGCACGTTGTGAACAGCACACGCTTACCGCAGAAAGACGACGTACAGAATGGCGCACCCACAGACTGCGTTGTCATCTATATCTTTCACATCACTTGCAGCGCCATCTGTTGTTGAAAATTGTAACTACTGTAATTTCGAAAGTTTGTCCGCCTGAAAATGTACTGTTGTCCCAAGCATATTGCAACAAACGGTGTATTTCTATCGCTGCTCGTTTAGTTTTTATTGCCGTTTCAAATATACCGGTCATTTTTGAAACACCCTGTAGTTAGGTCTGCAAGTAATTATTATTAACACAAACTTTAATTTTTCATCTCGAGACACTCGGATTGCACAACATTTGGAAAGGACCCTATCTAGGTTAGTTGTGAGGATAATTAAATGATAGGAAAGTTCTGGTAAAATTTAAGTTGTTATCGAACAGTATGGAACAAAAGTAACACTGGTCCATACGAATACAGTACTAAAAGTTTCAAGCTGTTTGTATCGATGCGGCGGTTGGCAGGCGGCGAGATGGCGAGGCACAGAGCACACATACAATTACAGCTATGGCTCTTGACGTACCGGCACTTTATTTCTTCATAGCGTCGCAATACTTTTCCGTTTAGTGCCTATGGAATTTTGCCATGCTGTATGGGCGTTAGAACGGCATACCCGAGGCTCAATGAAACTACGTCTTCCAGGAGAGCCTCCTCGCTCCAGAACGTGTTGCTCAGACCAATGCCAAACTCCAACTACTACTGCTGAGCCCGTTGTTGTCATGCAGTGCCCGCGTGCATTTTCCCGCGCTCGCCTGCCATCCACCTTTTACCGCTCCCTTACAGACAGGGTATTCACCCGAGGTTTTACATTCTACATATTCTAACACATTGTCTACGTATGGACCAGACGCACAGTTACAATTTTAAACATGTTACAACAGTTTCAACATTTGTTACCTTTCAATTCTATTACAATATTGCTTGACATTTGACATAAACATTAATATTCACATTGAAAATTTGTTTACAGTTTTCTTAACACAATGACATGAAACAAAAAAGAACTGAAATCAGAACATCAATTACACTAGTTTATCGAAAAATCAGAAGAACAAAAATTACTTATATGTACAATAGTACAGCGTCGTTGTTGTTACACCTTGTACTTCATTAGTTTCAGGCTTCCTGGATTGTAAGCAAGTTGATATGAGTAACGAACTTGACGGCCGAGTTCGCTACGTGATAGCTCCGTTACACACAGATCAGCGTCTTTGGACTCACACCAGGCAGGAAGGTTTCACCATACCGAAGGAATCACAAGTTGATTATGTCGTTTCCAGATCATATGGCCGATGTTGCGGTGAAAACTGTGCTTACTGTAAGTAGTGGCATGCAGTCGTAATAATGCGTCTCAGCAGCGAAAACGTCAAATGGTAAATCTCTGAAGGCGGATTTGACGTCCATACCGAATGAGGACTTGAAGATGCGAGTGGTTAAATCCACGGAATCGCTGGAGATGAGAAATGTGAAGTCTCACGAAACTTCGTAGGTATGCTTTACACGTAAGATCATTCGCACACAATCGGGCGAGGAGTATCAGTAAACCTCTCTCATTTCATCCTCTTCTGTGACAAATTCTGCTAATGAAATTCATTCCATCAGGGAACTGTAACTGTCTGCAATTAACGAATAGTGCCTCCCTCATGTCAGAATAGAGTAAGGACATCGTGAGTACCGCGATGGTACAGGTTTTTACTGCAGTAAGGAGAGGGAAATTGCTGTAATGTTTTCAAGATAATCTCACTGATGAAACTTGGAACACGGTGGATTAGGGGGAAGCAGGCTATCATACAGCAATGAGTTACGGCGCTGTAGGTCGCGGCACGTGCCACAGGAATGTTTCATTAGAGCGGCGAACACAGACTGCCTCCCGCTGCCAGTGCAGCAGTGTTTCTCTGCTCTCACTGCGTTAGTTAATAGAGGGGACTTCCCACTTACTGTCGTCAGACACCATAAAGTTACAGAGCAAGTTGGTGACGCGTTCTTCCCTGGGTCGCATATATATTTTAATGAGAAAAACAAGGCTTTAGTACAACCGTAACAACGGACATGAACCTGGAATATTTGTGAAACATTATAGTTTCACGAAGCTTATTACCATTATGTAACTATGCCGACAACTCAATCAGCACAACACGTTATACGTGCCGCCATTATCAGAGTACGTAATCGCATTATCAATCGTTATAAATAGTTTTAAGTGGAGATTAAAGGTCCCTCGGAGAGTTTTACAATTAATTGACGGTGCTCTCCGGAGCTTAATTTGAACAAACGTGTCCTTAACGACACTCAGAAGCTCTCACTGTATTGTGCTCTACCTGTCTCCTGGGCATTAACCTCCCTACTTGGACTCTCAGAAGATACCGCCCATTGGCCATATCTTTGTAAATGTGGCTTTAACATGACGCAAACAATGTTAAAAGAATGTCTCATTTAAAAAAAAAAAATAGATATTGTCAACATATTTGTCATTCCCCCCCCCCCCCCCCCCCAAAATATCCCTCTCTATCCCCATTCCTCTCCCCTTTAACCCTCTTCTCCTCTCTCCCCCATTGATCCCCGCCCTGGTTCCTTTTGCTATTGTTTCTATTTGCACTATTCACTGTTTTAAGTAATTTGTTTGTACTATCTGGTTTTTAAATCATAATTTTGATTTTAGCCTTTGAACCAAATTTGGCTTTGTAAAGTTTCATTCACTGTCGCGCACTTCCCTTTGCGCAACCACTGTACATTAGCTGTACATTGGTGAAGATGTAGCATATGACAACAACCATCTCGTGCATGTTTTAATTTATTTCAGAGATGAATTTTTATATTTGACTGACGCCTTTCGGGTATATTTTAACATACCTCAGTCCCAACATGTAATCCAGTAAGTCTAAATAGGTATTTTTACTCATAAGAAGATAAGGTTGTTCTCACTGTTAACTTCCTTAGGTCGTCTGTGTTTCCTTTTGAAGAAACATAAGCGTGGAAACTATGGTTAAGGGGTTTTAAAAAACTTTCTAACTTGCAACTGACTGGTTGTTTACTGTTTGTACAAGAAGATAACTCACCATTATGATAGAAAATAATCGTGTATCACACTATACACATAAAATGAGCGAAATTTCTGCATGTAATATACACGACAAAGACAATATACAACAAAATTCAGCAGGATTCAAATTGTGTCAGGTGATCTTGTAAACATCCTGATTTGTATCAGGCATATTTCAGTACATTAGTACCAGGTATAGAAGTATGAAACCGGAGTTTTCCTATAGATGATGCTAGCCGTCAGTGTTATGTGACACAGAAAGCCGTTTCTCTTCGGTTGAAAGCTGTGGGAAAGGTGCAGGAAGTGGAAAAAATGGGTTCCGTATGAACTGAATGAAAGACAGCAAGCACATCGAAAGACCAGCTATGAAATGCTGCTCGGCAGTTACAAAAGAAAGTCGTTTCGCCATCGAATAGTGACAGGCGATGAAAAATGGATGTATTCTGAGAATCCTAAGCCTCGTAAATCTTGGTTAAATCCATGCAAACCATCGTATTCCACTGCAAGACCCAATCGCTTTGGAAAGAGGAGAATGTTGTGTGTTTGGTGGGATCAGAAGGGTGTCATCTATTATGAGCTGCTAAAACTTGGTGAAACCGATTACACTGATCGCTACCAACAGCAAATGATCGATTTAAATTGAACATTGAAAAACGATCGGAATATGGAAAAAGGCAATACAAAGTCATATTCTTCCATGATAACGCCCCATCACATACAGAAAAACGGGTCAGGGGAATTATCGAGGCTTTCAGTTGGATGCGGCTTATTCTCCAGACTTGACTCCGTCCAATTGTCATCTATTTGTATCACTGGGACACGCTCTCACTGAACAACGCTTCCACTCGTATGAAAATGTACAAGAATGGCTCACTGACTGCTTCACTTCAAAAGAAGAACTATTTTTTTGGCGTGGCATTCATAGCCTACCAGAGAGGTGGGAGAAATGTATAAACAGCAATGGAGATTATTTTGAATAAAATATTGTTCATCAGTTTCAAACAACAGACGTGTAATTGCAACCAAATTCCGTTTTCATACTTCTACACCTGGTAAGCCTTGGCGAAGAGAATTGCTTATGTAGTAATTACTACTGCTTCGTTATATTGTTTCTCGAACAGAGATTGACATCATAATCGGTAAATAGAACTAGATTTGAAAGTCTTCTCACAAGGTTCTTCCAGCGTACGTCTCACGGCTGTAGCTGTGGAGTGATCCCCTTGAGATCACCAGATAACCTTGTGCCACCTAGTCAACTTCTGTTCAATTACCACGTTGGTTAGCCTATTCAAGGTATGAAATTGTAAATGGCAATGTGAGAAGTGGCCTTTTGCGAGGTAAGTTACTCCACTCCAAATATCAACAGAATGCATATCATAATGTTGGCATGGATACTGGATAAAATGGACCCAGATTCAGTGAAAGCAGCAATTTCTGTCGTATTTGAAACGGACTGTCATTGACAACCATAGACACACATCTTCGGCTTCTGTCAGTCAGGATATTTTACGGCCACTGTCCTTAAGCCATTCCTTACACCATTCCTTGTAGACATAGTAGATCCCCCGCGTTGGTATACCAACAAGACGGGAAGTTTCTTTCACGTTATGGTCATAAGCTCGCACAATCACGATAGTTTCTACAATGAGATTTTCACTCTGCAGCGGAGTGTGCGCTGATATGAAACTTCCTGGCAGATTAAAACTGTGTGCCCGACCGAGACTCGAACTCGGAACCTTTGCCTTTCGCGGGCAAGTGCTCTACCAACTGAGCTACCGAAGCACGACTCACGCCCGGTACTCACAGCTTTACTTCTGCCAGTACCTCATCTCCTACCTTCCAAACTTTACAGAAGCTCTCCTGCGAACCTTGCAGAACTAGCACTCCTGAAAGAAAGGATATTGCGGAGACATGGCTTAGCCACAGCCTGGGGGATGTTTCCAGAATGAGATTTTCACTCTGCAGCGGAGTGTGGCTAAGCCATGTCTCCGCAATATCCTTTCTTTCAGGAGTGCTAGTTCTGCAAGGTTCGCAGGAGAGCTTCTGTAAAGTTTGGAAGGTAGGAGACGAGGTACTGGCAGAAGTAAAGCTGTGAGTACCGGGCGTGAGTCGTGCTTCGGTAGCTCAGTTGGTAGAGCACTTGCCCGCGAAAGGCAAAGGTCCCGAGTTCGAGTCTCGGTCGGGCACACAGTTTTAATCTGCCAGGAAGTTTCACGATAGTTTCTTTCTGCTGTTATGGCACGTCCCCGCAACTACCCATCTTAATATGCTGATTGTACACAGCTGACCAGCACATACACAGACAAATAATTACGCTGTCATGACTCAGAGGAAGGAGGGTCACGTGGCTTTCTCGTGCCAGTTGTACACCTTCTACTGTTCTCGAAACCTACTAGTCCTCTCCTTTAAGGGGATGACAAATATTTTTTTCTATGAGCTTAGTTCAGTACGAGTCCACTTTCGGGATTGCGCTTAGCAACCTTGAGATCGTCCCTGCAAATGCATTCAACACTGACAAAAGAAAGAAGAATTTTCGCTAGTCAGTCAGCCGGAAGAAGGTAGTACTTGGTGTAGATGAGAAAGACAGGAGCGCTCTTGAAGCAGAATCTTGGGGAACTCTTTGCACGTAGCAGGCACGTCACAGTTTTCCAAATCCAGCTGCCTCTCCCAACTGCAGTAAAGTGAGATTTCGGTAAGCCCCCTGATACTGCCAAGAGATATTTAATATCTTTTAATATTTATATTTGTTATGCTGCATGAGATAGCAAGTGCCTCCCTCCACCGTACCTAATCCTACTTTCACATCTTGCCTATTCAATTGCCGAACTCCCAGAGTCCCCTTTCAACAACACCAACAGATATCACAGGTGCTGCACAGCTCTTCATTACAGGAATTTCTCCCTCTAAAAGCACATCTTTGAAAAGCTCTTCTTTGAACTATGACAGAAGCCGAAGAATTTTTTTTTATTTATTTTTTACATATTGTTCCTCTGCCAAGATCCGCGAGATAAATTCCATTACTCTTGCTAAATGTTATACTTCAAGATTCTTCCTGACTGAGCAATTTCAGAACCTTTTTACAAGCAGTTTTGTTTGCCTATTATCAAATAATTTTACCCAGTTTTTCTCTTTTGCATGGGTGACATCTGCCTCCTTCATACAATTTTCTTGCGTGCATCACGGGCATCTTTCGCCGTGTGTTTCTTGTAGGTAGTTGTTGTGCCAGTGGTGATAGATTTTTTTTTTTAGGAGGGTTGTGGGAAACTGCAGTGCATCTGTAAAATAAATGGCATCCAAGACGCTAGTGCGACAAATTCTAGAGAACTATTCCATTGTTTGGAGTCATCATCAAGGAAGTATGGCAACAAACATAGAACGAATTCAGATATGCGCTGATAGGATTGTAACAGGTCGGTATGGCCTATACGACGAAAGCTGGTAGACGTTTTTCTGCATCTGGACAATTATATATATTCAGATTTCACGCCAGCCGCGCAAGAGTGTTGCAAGTAGCGCCACTATGATGATGCAAATCAGGTTTACTTGGAAATGTGTGGTAAGTTCCTATGGGAACAAACTTCTGAGGTCATCGATCCCTAGGCTTACACACTACTTAATCTAACTTACACCAAGGACATCGCACGCACCCATGCGATAGGGAGGACTCGAACCTCCGACGGGGGGGGGGGGGGGGGGGGGAGCGGAAGCCGTGCGAACCGGGACAAGGCGCCCAAGACAAAGCGGCTACCCCTTGCGGCTCTAAGTTTACTTTAAATATACACTGTAAAGATCGTGAGCGTTAGTTACCTTTGATACTGACATGACAGTAGTCGAGAATGCCTTTAAGGCAACAAAGGCGCCATTATCAACACCTCACTGAGTTAGAAAGAGGTCGTATAACAGGGCTACGAGAAGCTGGATGTTCCTTTTGCGGTCAGTGGTTAGCACACTGGACTCGCATTCGGGAGGACGACTGTTCAATCCCGTCTCCAGCCAACCTGATTTAGGTTTTCCGTGATTTCCCTAAATCGTTTCAGGCAAATGCCGGGATGGTTCCTTTGAAAGGGCACGGCCGATTTCCTTCCCCATCCTTCCCGAACCCGAGCTTGCGTTCCGTCTCTAATGACCTCGTTGTCGACGGGACGTTAAAACAACACTAACCTAACCTAACATTTGCGGTAATGCAGTAAAACTTGACAGGAATGTAGCCACTGAACATGATTGCTAGCTGCGGTGGTCACGAAAATGTACGGTCGCAAGAAGACCGGGCTCCAGAAAGCCACGTGGCACTACTGAGAGGGAAGAGCGTCGTGTTTGGAATATGGCTCTGGTGCATTGTACTGCATGCGCAGCAGCAATCTCAGCAGCAGTTGGCACCACTGTGACACAATGAATTGTTACAAATCGGTTATTTCAAGTCGAGCTAAGAGGCAGCGTGCATTTCACTTACACCAGACTACCGCCATTTGTGACTTCAGATGTTTTATGATGAAAGCTGATTCTGCCTCGGTGCCAGTGATGACCGTGTTGGTTATGAGGAGGCCAGTTGACAACTTGCACCCAGCCTGTCAGCGTGCTAGACACACTAAACCTACTTCAGGAGTTATGGTCTGGGGTTCGACTCCGTATGACAGCATGAGCACTCCATGGTTATCCGACGCACCATGACTGCAAATCAGTACGTCAGTCTGGTGATCAGATCTGTTGTGCTGCCATTCGTGAACAGCATTCCATGCTGTGGTTTCCAAAAGGATAGCGCTCGCCCATATACCGCTGTTGTAACGCAACATGCTCTACAGAGAGACGACATGTTGCCTTCGCCGGATCGATCACCATATGTGTCTCCACTCGAGCACACATGGGACATATCGCACGACAACTCCAGGGTCACCCACAAACAGCATTAACCGTCCCTGTATTGGCCGACCAAGTGCAACAGGTATGGAGCACCTTCCCACGAACTGAGATCCGGCACCTGTACAACACAATGCATCCTCGTTCCTATGCTTGCTTTCAACATTCTGACGGTTACTTTGGTTACGAGTGTACAAGCATTTCACATTTGCAATGGCTTATCTCGCGCTTGGATTAGCCTGTGATCTTGCAATGTTGATCAAATGGTTCAAATGGCTCTGAGCACTATGGGACTCAACTGCTGAGGTCATTAGTTCCCTAGAACTTAGAACTAGTTAAACCTAACTAACCTAAGGACATCACAAACATCCATGCCCGAGGCAGGATTCGAACCTGCGACCGTAGCGGTCTTGCGGTTCCAGACTGCAGCGCCTTTAACCGCACGGCCACTTCGGCCGGCCAATGTTGATCACTTACGTACGTTACCTACACAAATGCATTCTCGAAAATCCATTACCTTACATTATATATGAAGATAGTATCGGTTCTCGAAAGATGACCGTGCAGCTTCTCTAGAATAATTGATAATTAATTGAAACCCTCAGCTGCCGACAGGTGTTGTTGATATACCTCGATGGGGACAGCTGAAAATGTGCCCCCCCCCACCCCCCACCCCCCCCCCCCCACCCCCCGACCTGGACTCGAACCCGGGATCTCCTGCTTACATGGGCAGACGTTCTATCCATCTGAGCCACAGAGGACACAGATGAATAGCATAGACTGCACGGACTTATCCCTTGCACGCTCACCGTGAGACCCACATTCCCAAATGTCCACAATCTACATACATAATGTACGTAATAGATATTTGTTCATCCACTCATTACTCGCGCCCACTAAGGTGACGATTCCCGTAAGAGTTCGGGCAACCTGAGCGCATTCACGCAGATGACGGTCAATCGCTGGGTAGCCTTTAACTATATATATGAAGATAATAACTGTTCTCGAAAGAACGGATACCATTGATGGCCGTGCAGCTTCTCTAGAATAAATGATAATTAATTGAAACACTCAGCTGACGACAGGTGTTACCTCGAGTCCCGGTCGGGGCACACATTTTCAGCTGTTCCCATCGAGGTATATCAACAACACCTGTCGCCAGCTGAGGGTTTCAATTAATAATCCATTACCTTACATTAGTTATTTATTGGTGTGGCGAGTTTTTTACCATCAGGTATTCCTCACTGAGAGATCATGGGAATAAAAGTTTAGAGCGCGTAAACAGGTTGTGAACGATAACTGTTTTCAACGTAGCACAGTGGTGTAGGGGAAGTCGACAGGAGCAGTTTCATTCAAACAGTTTCTGTCTATCAAGGCTAGAAGCAGCTTCAAAAAGGCCTATAAAAGCCACGTGAGCACAGCGCACGCGCGCCGTGCGAGATTTTCAATATGCTCTCGCTCTGCTACTCCACCGGCTTTGTCTTCTCTTTCATTAACATAATTAATTTAAACTTTCTTGTGGGAATAATGATTGTATAGTACTCCGCCAGCGCGGTATCGAGATGGGTGCAGATCAGCTGGTACAGGTACCGCAGCAGAACAATACGGGAGCCTGACACGGAGGGCGTGCATGAAGCACTGCACAGGCGTTGGCACCGACCCAGATGTTTACCTGCTGGTAGTAATACGCGTGGCCCGGCTGCTCTTTCCCGCCCATCAGCCGCCTCGGACCTGAGATCCGCCTCGTGCAGTTCTCTGTCTTCCGCGTGCTTAAATTATTCAGGTGCTCGCGCTGGCCGTGTTGTTAGCTGCGTGCTCGTTTCTAGGCTGTATTCGGACCATCTGACGGCATTCTCACGCCTGTAGATTCAAGAGATAAAAAACCGACTTTTATAAATATTATTCTAAAACAAATTACGTTTATAATCCGACCTGACCTTATTCGTAGTAAGGCAGACAGACAAACTGTTATGACTTCCTTTGCACGCTGTCTGGGTCTTTAGTCGTTACAGGAGCGAGGAACAGATGCCGTTCATGAACAGAGAATTAAAATGTTAATTTATTCTACATGTAATATCAAACAGTGAAAATATATGTGACTTTGCTGCTAAAGTTGCAGCGCCAATTGCTAACAGTAGATTTCAATATGAAAACACACTGAAGGGCCAAAGGTACTGTTTTAGGCATGCGTCAAGTACAGGTGAACAGACAGATTACGGCGCTGCGGTCGGCAATGCCTATATAAGACAACAAGTGTCTGGCGCAGTTGTCAGATCGGTTACTGCTGCTATAATGGCAGCTTATCAAGATTTAAGTGAGGCTGAACATGGCGCACAATCGATGGGACACATCATCTCCGAGGTAGTGATGAACTGGAGATTTTCACGAGTGTACCGTGAATATCAGGAACCCGGTAAAACATCAAATCTCCGACATCGCTGAGGCTGGAAAAAAATCTTGCAAGAACGGGACCAACAACGACTGAAGACGATCGTTCAACGTGACAGAAGTGCAACCCTTCAGTAAACTGCTGCAGATTTCAGTGCTGGGCCATCAACAAGTGACAGCGTGCGATCCATTCAACGAAACCTCATCGATATGGGCTTTTGGAACCGAAGGCCCACTCGTGTACCCTTGATGACTGCACGACAAAAAGCTTTATGCCTCGCCTGGGACTGTCAACACCAACAATGGACTGTTGATAACCGGAAACATGTTGCCTGGTCGGAGGAGTCTCGTCTGAAATTGTATCGAGCTCATGGACGTGTTTGGATGTGGAGACAACATCATGAATCCATGGACCCTACATGTCAGCAGGGGACTGTTCACACTGATGGAGACTCTGTAACAGTGTGGGGCTTGTGCAGTTGGAGTGATATGCGGCCACTGATACGTCTAGGTATGACTCTGACAAGTGACACATACTTAGGCATCCTCTCTGATAACTTTCAGGGTGATGAAAAAGTCGGTATAAATTTGAAAACTTAATAAACCACGGGATAATGTAGATAGAGAGGTAAAAATTGACACACTTGCTTGGAATGACATGGGGTTTTATTAGGATGGCGCTCCATCTCATATTGTTAGACACGTGAAAGATCTCTTGCGCGCGTCGTTTGGTGATGATCGTGTGCTCAGCCCCCACTTTCGTCATGCTTGGCCTCCCAGGGCCCCAGACCTCAGTCCGTGCGGTTATTGGCTTTGAGGTTACCTGAAGTCGCAGGTGTATCGTGATCGACCACATCTCTAGGGATGCTGAAAGACAACATCCGACGCCAATGCCTCACCATAACTCCGGACATGCTTTACATTGCTGTTCACAACATTATTCCTTGACTACAGCTATTGTTGAGGAATGAGGGTGGACATATTGAGCATCTCCTGTAAAGAACATCATCTTTGCTTTGTCTTACTTTGTTATGCTAATTATTGTTATTCCGATCAGATGAAACGCCATCTGTCGGACATTTTTTGAACTTTTGTATTTCTTTGGTTCTAATAAAACCCCATGTCATTCTGAGCATGTGTGTCAATTTGTACCTTTCTATCTACATTATTCAGTGATTTATTCAGTTTTCAAATTTATACTGACTTTTTGATCGCCCAGTATTTCCATTGTGCATTCCGCCGAACTTGCGCAATTCCAGCAGAACAATGCGACACCCCAAACGTCCAGGAATACTAAATGTTTCTGAGCACTATGGGACTTAACACCTGAGGTCATCAGTCCCCTAGAACTTAGAACTAATTAAATCTAACTAACCTAAGGACATCACACACATCCATGCCCGAGGCAGGATTCGAACCTGCGACCGTAGCAATCGCGCGGTTCCGGACTGAGGCCCAGGAATACTATTCTGAGTTTAAATACTACTGCTGGCCACCAAACTCCTCAGACATGAACTTTATTGAGCACATCTGTGATGCCTTGCAGGTGCTGTTCGGAACAGATCTCCATCCCCCCCTGCTCTTACGGATTTATGGGCAGCCCTGCAGGATTCATGGTGTCAGTTCCCTCCAGCATTACTTTAGAGATTAGTCGAATCCATGCCACGTCGTGTTGCGGCTCTTCTGCGTGCTCGCGGAGGCCCTACACGATATTGCGCACGTGTACCAGTTTCTTTGGCTCTTCAATGTATATACAGATACAAAAGATCGATAAATCTTTCACTCTTCAATAGGTTGTCCATTCAGAAGATGTCGAGCCCTGGCCACTGTGAAAGTCTGTAAATGTTATTCAAATGGTATGCTCACAAAATGGGGTCAGTTCACAAATGTTCGAAATGAAGTACACCCGCCGTTGCCCCTCCGGAGAGGAGGCGGGCTGTAGGAAACGCGGCGGCGTAACTGGCGGCGTGTGTATTTGAAAGTGCGAACGACCTGATAATGGCCAGTACCGGTACAAACAACAAACAACACGATTTAACTGTTAATTCTACGCTGTTATAATTCACAGGTATATCTGACACAAACGTCAACTTTGTATTTTTTTAAGTGCAAAAACAAAGTGTTTTTAATACTCAAGGACGTTTTTAACAATAATCTCACGCGCATTTGTAGGCCAATTTGAGGTTCATGAAATACATGAAATGTATTCGCAGTTGCGAGTACGAACAACCATCAGGCTTAAAAGGGAATGACGACAATGAAAATTTGTGCCCGACCCTTCAAGAAGTCATGTAAAAACATCGCCAGTGAATGTAAACATTAACAGACTTCCCGCGTAAACACGACACTACTTTGTGAAAAGCCATATGACACAGATACACCAAGTGGAACTAATGTGACTAAGTGTAACACTCCGCAGAATCGGTGTTTTAAGCACGCCAGCAGAGTCAGACCCGCCGGCCGTTCTGACCGAGCGGTTCTAGGCGCTACAGTATGGTACCGCGCGACCGCTAAGGTCGCAAGTCCGAATCCTGCCTCGGGCATGGATGTGTGTGATGTCCTTAGGTTAGTTAGGTTTAAGTAGCTCTAAAGTCTAGGGGACCGATGACCTCAGATGGTAAGTGCTAGTCCTCAGAGCCATTTGAAGCATTTTAGTCAGACCAGCAGTGTGTACATACAGCTAGGACAGCGCCAGGCAATGCCTACCCCGGCTCTAGCCCAGTAGACATTCGGCGTAGTCTTCTGTAGAAATTTGTCTCTTGTTGGGCGTAACGCCACTTTGGAACTGTGTAGCGTAGTATTTTGGCTGTTATTATTTCTTTTCATTGTCTTCTAATCTTATCTGGCTTTTTCCACCACAAGAATTATTGTGTTTCTTGTTGTTCTTGAGTTTGGAAATTAGTGCACGCCAAGAAGGCGTTTTAGATAAATAAAGTGTGTTCAAACTAGATCTTTAGTTCTTTCCTGCCGACCGCAGAAAACTACAAAATCTGGACATAATAAAGAGGTTGCTATCGACATCAGACCCGTTACTAATAGGTATGAGACCGATGCCAAAGAAAACCGGAAAACCTTTCCTAAATGAGACACTACATGTATTGCTTTCAAGCGGAGGATGGATTACGCAGATTACTCAAGCTGAACATGATGGTGGAGACCCCTATAGAAACAGACTGTTCAAGTGAACTAAGACTGTTCAGATGAACTAGACTGGGAGGCATCATCGGAATGTAGTTACAGGCGAAAATCCCCGTCGCACTCCACCCCACCCCCCCGCCCCCCACGCCCTCAGATTTAGTGGTAAGCTGGTCCAGCGGGTAGCCTGTCAAAAACTGAACACAGATGAAGCATGAAAACAGGAGGAAGGGGTACTGAACTGTTTGGATGTGCCTGCACAGAGATCTGGCTTCTTGTACTCTTCTAAGCACCTCTTCGTTTGATACTTTGTCTCTGCAGCTGATCTCCATCATCCTTCTATAACACCACATCTCCAGGGCCTCTAGCCGTCTTCTCTCTTCTCTTCCCATTGTCCAAGTTTCACACGCGTGTGGGGCCACACTCGAAACGAAAGCTTTTGTGATACGTTTCCTTATTTTCAGACTGATGTTCTTGCTGGTGTGTAAGTTCCTCCTCAGATTCAATGCAATTTTGGCCTGTTGTTTTCTGCTCGCAATTTCTTTCCGGCTTCTACCATCGCTTGTTATTTTGCTGCCCAGATAGGTAAATTCCTCTATCACTTCCAGTTCCTGTCTTGTAATTCTCATTCTCAGAGGTTCATATTCGGCTTCTGTACTGCACACATGGCTGCTTGGTTCAGTAACCGTTTATAAATTGAAAATGAAAGAAATGAGGCCTCGGTCACCCTTTTTTTTTTTTTTTTTGACCAGGTTTCAACACTTCTAAGAGTGCCTTCATCAGAAATTTTGTTATAAACCACTTTGTATGTCCAAATTCTGATGAAAGCACTCTTAGAAGTGTTGAAACCTGATCAATAAGACTAAAAAAAAGTGTGACCGAGGCCTCATTTCTTTCATTTTAAATTTTCCTTGTTTATTCTCATTCCATACTGATTCCATAGAATTCTTTCCATTACTCTGAGGGAGTCCTCTAGATCTTCTTTTGTCTCTGTGACTATAGCAATATCATCTGCATAACGTACCATGCCTATCTTCTGCCCATTAATTTTGATCCCCACCTCAGTGGTTGCTCGAACTAGGTGTATAGCTTCCTGGGTGTAAGCGTTGAATATAAGAGCAGAGAGAGCACATCCTTTTCTAATATTTGCTTCTTGTTCCTGGTGACAGTTCCTAATCACTGCTATCTCATTCTTATAGAAACTGAGTATCACACGGATATCTTTGTACTTCATTCCAATTTTCCTCAGCACTCTGAACATCTCTTGCCAGATAATGTTATCAAATGCCTTTTCCAGGTCTACAAAGGCAATATAAGTTGGTTTATTTTTCTGCAGTTGCTTTTCGATAAGGAGGCTCACTGCCAGACTCGCTTCTCTTGTTTCCAGTCCCCTTCTGAAACCAAACTGATCTTGTCTCAGCATATCCGCCTTCTCTTCAGTTGTCTTCAGAATTGCATATAATATTAGGCATAATGTTCGGTTGTTGTTGTTGTGGTCTTCAGTCCAGAGACTGGTTTGATGCAGCTCTCCAGGCTACTCTGTCCTGTGCAAGCTTCTTCATCTCCCAGTACCTACTGCAACCTGCATCCTTCTGAATCTGCTTAGTGTATTAATCTCTTGCTCTCCCTCCACGCTGCCCTCCAATAGTAAATTGGCGATCCCTTGATGCCTCAGAACATGTCCTACCAACAGATCCCTTCTTCTAGTCAAGTTGTGCCACAAGCTCCTTTCTCCCCAATTCTATTCAATACCTCCTCATTAGTTATGTGATCTACCCATCTAATCTTCAGCATTCTTCTGTAGCACCACATTTCGAAAGCTTCTATTCTCTTCTTGTCCACACTATTTATCGCCCATGTTTCACTTCCATACATGGCTACACTCCATACAAATACTTTCAGAAACGACTTACTGACACTTAAATCTATACTCGATGTTAACAAATTTCTCTTCTTCAGAAACGGTTTCCTTGCTATTGCCAGTCTACATTTTATATCCTTAATGTTCGGTAGTGTTCACATTTTTTAGATGCTGCCTTCTTTGCTATAGGAGCAACGATGCATTTCTGGAAATCTGTCACTATCTCTCCTGTGTTATAGATGGATCTAATAAGTTTAAGCAGCTTCATTTTCGTTATGTGACCAGCATTGTATTGTAACTAAGATGTAAATAATCTAATAAAAATACTATAATTTTGTTTTGTTTCATGTTACAAAGCATGTACTTACATTATTATCCTACAACTATACTCTCTAGCGTTTCATCGTATAGAAAATACGGAACACCGATTTTGGCCGACTTTTTTTTGCATGAGATACCCCTGCGTGTGGCGGCAGTCGTAATGGCGTGCCGGCTTGGTCAAAGCCCCGGTGATGACGTCACATGATCCGCTCACTTGGGAGGTTTCCGGTAGACTTGCGCGCCTGGGGGGGACCGCTGCCGCTGCCTCTGGCTTTTGTACGTCTCGCCTCATCTTCTGATACGGCGGCCCGCGTCCTGGGCCAAAGGATGCTGCCCTAGAGGCCGCGGCGCGGCATTCATCGCCGCCCTTTGTGCGTGCACGCCGTGTTGTGCGTTACTCCGGCATCGAGATTATTGTACTTGTAGAAACAACCGCAAAAAGCGTGTGATAAAGAGGCGGCTAAACACGCAGCGCAATTGTTGTTCCGTACTACATTATTACCATTGAGCATCCTAACAGTTAAATGAATACTAGGAGGCATTTTCCTCAATTTTACTGGAACAGATAGAGATATCTATAAGGTATTTTCCAGTATTTCGGTATGGAATGCACCAACAAAATTTTTATCTCTGTTGAAGAATACCCTGAGGTGGCAGATGTCCTGAACAGCGATATGCACGTATACAGATGGCGGTGGTATCGTACACGCAATGCATAAAAGGGCAGTGCATTGGAGGAGCTGTCACGTGTACTCGGGTGATTCATGTAAATAAGTTTCCGACGTGATTACTGCAGCACGAGGGGAATTAATAGACTTTCATAGCGGAATGGTAGTTGGAGCTAGACACAAGGGACAATCCATTTCGGAAATCGTTAGTAAATTCAATATTCTCCGATCCACAGTGTCAATAGTGTGCTGAGAATATGGAATTGCAGGCGTTACCTCTCACTACGGACAACGCAGTAGCCGACATCCTTCGCTTAACAACCGAGAGAAGCGGCGAAGTTGTCACTGCTAACAGACAAGAAAAATTGTTTGAAATAACCGCAGAAGTCAATGTGGGAAGTACGTCGAACGTATCCGGTATAGCTGCGGCGAAATTTGGCATAAATAATCTATGGCAGCAGACGACCGTCGCTAGAGCCTTTGTTAAGGGGAGGCTTACTATCTTTTGATTGAAAAATTCGATTTTTTAAAAAAAATGGCATTTTTAGATCCATAAAAGTGTTTAGAATCCACCCCTGAAACGGTTTTTCCGAATACGGAACGGAAATGTTTGTTATTTACGGTTGACCAGAAAAATGCTCCTGCGTGAAATCGGCCTTTTTCACGCAACAATTTTTTGGCAGAGTTCATCGAACCACCTTCACAATAAGTCTATATTATTCCATTCGCGTACAGCGTGCGTAAAAAAACAAACACCTATATCTTTCCGTGCGAGCTCTGATTTCCCTTACTTTATTATGATGATCGTTTCTCCCTATGTAGGTCGGCGTCAATAAAATATTTTCGCATTAGGAGGAGAAAGCTGGTGATCGAAATTTCGTGACAAGATTCCGCCGCAACGAAAAACGTCTTTGTTTTAATGATGTCCATCTCAAGTCCTGTCTTATTTAAGTGATATTCTCGCCCGTATTTAGCGATAATACAAAACGTGCTGTCCTTCTTTGAACTTTCTCCATGTACGCCGTCAGTCCTGTCTGGTAAGGGTCTCACACCGCGTAGCAATAGTCTAAAAGAGGACGGACAAGCGTAGTGTAGGCAGTCTCCTTAGTACATCTGTTACATTTTCTCAGCGTGCTGCGAGTAAAACGCAGTCTTTTGTTAGACTTCCCCACAACATTTTCTTTGTGTTCCTTCCAATTTAATTTGCTCGTAATTGTAATTCCTAGGTATTTAGTTGAATTTACGGCCTTTAGATTTCACTGATTTATCGTGTAATCGAAGTTTAACGGATTCTTATTATGTAGATGACTTCACACTTTTCGTTATTTAGGGTCAATCGCCAGTTTTCACACCACACAGATATTTTTTCTAAATCGTTTTGAAATTTGTTTTCATCTTCTGATGACTTTACTAGTCGATAAACGACACCATCATCTGCAAACGCCCGCATCTCGTGGTCGTGCGGTAGCGTTCTCGCTTCCCACGCCCGGGTTCCCGGGTTCGATTCCCGGCGGGGTCAGGGATTTTCTCTGCCTCGTGATGGCTGGGTGTTGAGTGCTGTCCTTAGGTTAGTTAGGTTTAAGTAGTTCTAAGTTCTAGGGGACTGATGACCATAGATGTTAAGTCCCATAGTGCTCAGAGCCTTTTGAACCATCTGCAAACTACCTAAAACGGCTGCTAAGGTTGCATCCCAGAGTGCCCCAGTGGGCTAAAACACTAAGAAAAATCGCTTCTCGGCTTTTCGCAAGATCAATGTGTAGGTAAGCAACAGCAAAGGGCCTATAACATTACCTTGGGGAACGCCAGAAATCACTTCTGTTTTACTCGATGACTTTCCGGCAGTTATTACGAACTGTGACCTTTCTGACAGGAAATCACGAATTCAGTGTCATAACTGTGACAGTACTCCATAAGCACACAATTTCACTACAAGCCGCTTGTGTGGTACAGTGTCAAAAGCCTTCTGGAAATCTAGAAATACGGAATAAATTCGAAATCCCTCGTCAGTAGTACTCAACACTTCGTGCGAGTAAGGAGCTAGTTGTTTTTCACAAGAACGATGTTTTATAAATGCGTGTGAGAAGACAGTTCTCTTCGAGGTAATGTATAATGGTCGAATACTATATATGCTCCAAAATCCTGCTGCATATCGACGTTAATGACATGGGGCTTGTAATTTAGTGGATTACTCCTACTAGCTTTCTTGAATATTGGTGTGACCTGAGCAACTTTCCAGCTTTCCAGTCTTTGAGTACAGATCTTTCGTCGAGCGAAGGGTTGTACGTGATTGTTAAGTATGGAGCCATTGCATCAGTGTACTCATTAAGGAACCTAACTGGTATTTATTCTGGACTGGAAGACTTGCTTTTATTAAGTGGTTTAATTTTCTTCACTTCTCCGGGGATATTTATTTCTACGTTACCCTCGTTTGCAGCTTTTCTTGATTCGAATACCGGAATATTTACATCGTCATCTTTGGTAAAGGAATTTAGGAAGGCTGTGCTTAGTAACGCTGCTTTGGGATTGTCATGCTGAAGCAGAGATTGCTTCAAGTATGCACATTCTCTGCGGTTAGCAACTCGATTACAGCACGCTTTTTCTCACGCTACGAGACAGGTACATTACACACCAGCGTGTTACACGCTACAATTCGGGGCCCTCTAGCAGCAGAGGGTGGCAACTTCATTCAGCGAAGCGGAAAAATCGATCGAGTAATAAGCATCACATGTAATACCTCAACCAACACTGAAGACAGATTAAAAAATTCGGAGGCATTGCTTTTCAGTGCGCCTTCGTAATTAGAGCAATCAAGGTCGTCTCCAGATGATAAAACTGTAATATGTGAAGTACGAATATTAGTCTGAAGTGGAAGTCGGTGGAGGCTCAGTACTACCTAGAGCCGCTACGTAGCATTTGCTCCCATACTAACAAATGAGGTGACAAAGGCGTAAACAGTTGGGGAAGGGAAAAGCAGATCCTTTCCTCCTCCTGACTCCGTAGGAAAAGAGTCTTCGCAGACACAGACGCATGTATCAATTAGTATCTCAATCATAGTTACAGCGTCTGTGCCTATACAGTATATTTATGTTTACATTATAATGTGTTTCAGACGTGCATGCATGTCCGAAGGAACAGACGCTGTTCTGACGATTGCAGGTGCGGTAATTATTACGAAGTAGATACGCATTTTGCTATTCCGGACTGACATCAGCTGTTTGTGAGAAATGGAAATTTGTCCAGGACCGGCTCTCTACCCAGGATTTCCGCTTGTCGCGACCGGTCAGCTTAACAACTTTGCCTAACAGAGCCTCCGGGACCGAGCCGGCTCGAGTGGCCGAGCGGTTCTAGGCGCTACAGTCTGGAACCGCGCGATCGCTACGGTCGCAGGTTCGAATCGTTCCTCGGGCATGGATGTGTGGGATGTCCTTAGGTTAGTTAGGTTTAAGTAGTTCTAAGTTCTATGGGACTGATGACCTCAGAAGCTAAGTCCCATAGTGCTCAGAACCATTTTTGAACCGGGACCGAGCAGAACTTCCATACGTCACATAGTCCACAACCACAACACTCTATTTCGTAACAGTTACCACAGGTATAATAGCCAGAAAAGTGTCTGTTACTTCAGACATGCATGCCTGTCTAAAGGACAATGTAATGCGAAGATCCGGAGACTGTGTAAACACAGACGTAACAATTACTGATGAATCCATTTGATGTATGGAAGTTCAGGTCAGTCCTGGAGGCGTGCTCATGTAGCCGAAATAGCTTCGGCGAAGGAGAGAAAGTGAAACTTGATTACTTGTAGTAACAAACGCTCACAACACTCTAGAACACACAACGAGGTATAGTGAGACATTTGCGTACTATTTACGCATTGTTTTCGTACAATCAAAAAAATCAAATGACTCTGAGCACTATGGGACTTAACTTCTGAGGTCATCAGTCCCCTACATCTTAGAACTACTTAAACCTAACTAACCTAAGGACATCACACACTTTCATGCCCGAGGCAGGATTCGAACATGCGACCGTTGCGGTCGCTCGGTTCCAGACTGTAGCGCCTAGAACCACTCGGCCACTCCGGTCGGCTTTCGTACACTCTCCTGCCCTCTCCCTTCCCTCCCCCCCCCCCCCCCCCCCCCCAGTTGGGAAGTACCAAGTACCAGCTTTAGTGTGACGTTTCGTGCATCACATCGAAGACTGACTGATCCGAATTGCAAGCAGCGAGAAAGGAAAGAGATTGGCTGATTCATGGAACGCTGCTTTATTGAGGTATTAAAAATCCAGCATGAGTCTGTCATACATATTTTAGACGGCATAATTGGAAATTGGAAAAGCCAGCGGCAGTGGACAAGAAAACTCCAGTTGCATAATTTCTTGAAGAAAGATTCTCCTAGATCCAGCAGAACAAGCAGAATACTCATTCTAGTTTGTGCTTTGAACCACATTTTTTCTGGCATTCTATTTTACAGAATTTTCATTTTGACGCATTTACTAATTAAAAATAAATAAATTATAGACCCGTTGAGCCTATCGCCTTGGGTGAATTTTTGGGAATTTCGGAATAGTTAGAGACAACGCCTGAAGAGGGATAGTTCATTTTATTTTTTATGGCAGGGTAAAAGTGTAAAAGTGGCGGTAATTGGGGTAATTGGGTTTTCGTCTTCTTTGGTTCTCTCTCTCTTTTTTTTTTTGCAGATCAAACTTAATTAGATAAGGAGATAAGCCCAAACAAAAGAGTGAAAACAGTGGATTGATAAAATACGGTAAAAAAACGGTGGTTAGGGCGACCAGACATCTCGCGATAAGCTGGAAATCCTGATTCAAGTCCTCGTCCGGCACAGTTTTTCTTTTGCCACAAGAAGCTGACGTCAAACTGGACTGGCAAAATGCGAAGCTATGTCGTAATAATTATCTGTTAGGTGAAAGACAGTATGTAATAGATATATACTGTTGGAAAGTGTACCTAGTCCTATTTATTGCGGAAAACCGAAACATGAGTTGTTCCTCCCCCCCTCCCCCCCCCCCACCCTGCTTGCCGCCCCCCCCCCCTGCCCCGCCGCCTCTCTCTCTCTCTTTCTCTCTGTCTCTAGCTCAGACCCTGGACAAACTCTTATGAAGCAAGCTTCTGTCTTCGAACGCTGGTCCAGTATACAATTTTAATGTGTCATAAATTGTGGAGTGAAAATCAATAACGGACTATGTGCCAAAAATCTGATTCCGAGTTATTCAGCTTTTCTTTTGTTTTTACAAAAATGTTTTAATAAAAAGCCTGAACTATATTTTCTGTTTGTTGCCTATAGTAATAGTCACACAAGCACTGCAATTTTTTAAGTTCAATTCCTTTTATCAATGAAAAAACGCAGAACGTGCAAAAGCTGTACAGTTTTCCGCAAAAAAAGAGATAAGTGCCAGTGGAAGAAATCTCAAGCATAATCAG
The DNA here is from genome assembly GCF_021461395.2 of Schistocerca americana. NCBI lineage: Eukaryota > Metazoa > Arthropoda > Insecta > Orthoptera > Acrididae > Schistocerca > Schistocerca americana. The sequence continues at coordinate 155,214,238 of NC_060124.1, read as the reverse complement.
TTTCCTTAATAACATTTTTCAGATAACCTATCCTGTGATTAAATTATTTATAATCCTTTTTTATTTTTATAGACAACAAAACAATTTTAATTGATTAACGGTTCGAAAAATGTTCTACTAGCTACTTTAAAATTCGATAGTATCTACTACAGATCCCTGATGAATTGTTTCTACGTTGTTGTGAAGGTATAACGAAGTTCTTTATTATGTCAGTGGTAAACCCTTTCTTGCGAATCTTGCATGAGCTCCAGTTTTGAAATATGTTAAACATTGTTCTAGGTTTTTTTTTCAGTTCAGTCCGATTACATTCGGAAATATTTTCTATGATCGTGTTATCGTGTTAATATGTGTATCATCTGCTTTGTTAAAACAAAAAAAGCCTTCGGGCTGGAGCACAGTAGCCACAAATGGATTGTTAGATATCGCATTCTCCATAAGTTTTACAAGGTGCCTTAGCTACTTAACATTCCTCCAGCGTCTTACGTTTTTCATTCTGTGCAAAATCTCTGTCACACAAGATAAATGAATGACCAGAGACCAAAAATATTTGCCTAAAATTGTCAGATAAGCCCAAAGAAAAATCATCTTCTTATTCTTATTTTGGCCAATGCCTTTATCAGACCAAACGGTAAGCTTTCGTTTGCAACACTCAGGTGTAGTGAGTGATTTAAGGTGCATGAAGCAACTTGCCGCCTGTTCACGTACGGTTTCTCTTCACTTGTATGAAGCATTCTTTCATCGCGAACCGACACTCCCTTCTTTAGTTTTCTGGTCGTGTCACTGTGTAAATCCATCGTCTTTAGAATGTACTTCGGTGAAGTTAACAAACAATCTAAAAAAAAGAGTATGGCTTCACAGTATTGTCGCAGACAATGCTCGCGAACAATTACGAAGCTTTGTGGCAATTAGCCCGCTTCAGCATCACCAGAGGGCCGTCACACACAGCTCACGTCATCTTTCAGGACCTATATGCAGTACTTCATCTACATCTACATCTACATACATACTCCGCAATCCACCATACGGTGCGTGGCGGAGGGTACCTCGTACCACAACTAGCATCTTCTCTCCCTGTTCCACTCCCAAACAGAACGAGGGAAAAATTACTGCCTATATGCCTCTGTACGAGCCCTAATCTCTCTTATCTTATCTTTGTGGTCTTTCCGCGAAATGTAATTTGGCGGCAGTAAAATTGTACTGCAGTCAGCCTCAAATGCTGATTCTCTAAATTTCCTCAGTAGCGATTCACGAAAAGAACGCCTCTTTTCCTCCAGAGACTCCCACCCGAGTTCCTGAAGCATTTCCGTAACAAAATGGTTCAAATGGCTCTGAGCACTATGGGACTCAACTGCTGTGGTCATCAGTCCCCTAGAACTTAGAACTACTTAAACCTAACTAACCTAAGGACATCACACACACCCATGCCCGAGGCAGGATTCGAACCTACGACCGTAGCAGCAGCGCGGCTCCGGACTGGAGCGCCTAGAACCGCACGGCCACCGCGGCCGGCTTCCGTAACACTCGCGTGATGATCAAACCTACCAGTAACAAATCTAGCAGCCCGCCTCTGAATTGCTTCTATGTCCTCCCTCAATCCTACCAGATAGGGATCCCAAAAGCTCGAGCAGTACTCAAGAATAGGTCGTATTCGTGTTTCATAAGCGGTCCCCTTTAGAGATGAACCACATCTTCCCAAAATTCTACCAATGAACCGAAGACGACCATCCACCTTCCCCACAACTGTCATTACATGCTTGTCCACTTCATATCGCTCTGCAATATTACGCCCAAATATTTAATCGACGTGACTGTGTCAAGCGCTACACTACTAATGGAGTATTCAAACATTACGGGATTCTTTTTCCTATTCATTCGCATTAATTTATATTTATCTATATTTAGAGATAGCTGCCATTCTTTACACCAATCACAAATCCTGTCCAAGTCATCTTGTATCCTCCTACAGTCATTCAACGACGACACCTTCCCGTACACCACAGCATCATCAGCAAACAGCCGCACATTGCTATCCACCCTATCCAAAAGATCATTTATGTAGATAGAAAACGACAACGGACCTACGACACTTCCCTGGGGCACTCCAGATGATACCCTCACCTCCGATGAACACTCACCATCGAGGACAACGTACTGGGTTCTATTATTTAAAAAGTCTTCGAGCCACCCACGTATTTTGGAGCCAATCACATATGCTCGTACCTTAGTTAGGAGTCTGCAGTGGTGCACCGAGTCAAACGCTTTCCGGAAGTCGAGGAATATGGCATTCGTCTGACACCCTTCATCCATGGTTCGCAAGATATCATGTGTAAAAAGGGCGAGTTGCGTTTCGCAGGAGCGATGCTTCCTAAGGCGTGCTGATGCATGGACAACAACTTCTCTGTCTCAAGGAAATTCATTATATTCGAACTGAGAATATGTTCGAGAATCCTGCAACAAACCGATGCTAAGGATATTGGTCTGTAATTTTGAGGATCCGTCCTTCTACCCTTCTTATATACAGGCGTCACCTGCGCTTTTTTCCAGTCGCTCGGGACTTTACGTTGGGCAAGAGATTCGCGATAAATGCAAGCTAAATAAGGAGCTAATGCAATAGAGTACTTTCTGTAAAACCGAATTGGAATCCCATCAGGACCTTGCGATTTATTTATTTTCAACCCATTCAGCTGCTTCACAACCCCAGGGATGTCTATTACTATGTCCTCCATACCGGAATCTGTACGAGACTCAAACCGCTGTACGTTTGCACGATCCTCCTGTGTGAAAGATTTCTCAAATGCTAAATTTAAAATCTCAGCTTTCGTTTTGCTGTCTTCCGTTGCCAGGCCAGACTGATCAGTGAGTGACTGGATGGAAGCCTTCGACCCGATAACCGATTTTATGTAAGACCAGAATTTCCTTGGGTTTTCAGCAAGATCTTTTGCTAAGGTATGACGATGGTAGTGGTTGGATGCTTCGCACATCGCTCTTTTTACAGCAGCACGAATCTCTACTAGCTTTTGCCTGTCCTCATTCTCCCGATCTATCTTGTACCGCGAGTGCAACTGTCTTTGCTATACTAGAAATGAGCGTAGAGCTTCCATCCAAATTGCAGATGTCAGGCCCTCAGATCGGTAGTAAACGTTGTACGTCGATAGAGTATCAACCAAAACTCCGATTTAGTTAGTGATATGTGATATCGTCCAGTAGAACATGCGTAAAACGTAATTCAAAGTAACACCAGAACGACGGACGACAGTAACAGCGTATGTGTGAATAATTGCTTTGTAGATCTCGCGTGGATGAGTTAGTAGAAGGTGAGGTCCTGCGTTCAAACCAAACTGACGACAATTTTTTTTGTAACTGTTTACGCGTGACACTGTTGTATGGGAGAGCATTTTCCTGACGTTTAAAAGGACTTTTCGGAGTTTGTAGCAATGTTCTTTTGGCAGTCTGCTTTCACTTCGTTAATTGAAAGTAGTAAACCTGTAGAGTACGTCTGTATGGACAGGAGTGGTGTTTTTTTGGGCCTGTGCGACTGAAAAGACGTCACACTTGATGAAGCAGGAAGTTCATTTGTAGTTCCACAGAGTAAACATAAAAACTAGGAACGGTAGAATAAAGAAACAGTTGCATCACACTTGCGGAGCGTTATTAGTCCCACATAACTCTTTGACGTATAAAACAGGAAAAGATCGCCACGCATTAGGTTTTGAAGCGAGGACCCCTGGTTTGACGATTTAAGACTCTACCAACTTCCCCACGGAAACTACACAAATTACCTACTCAAAGTCATGCTTTTCCTGTGTTACGTAGTTCTGGTGTTACTTTTAATTAACGTTTACGTCCGTTCTGATGGACGACAGAATACAGCACGAACTACATCGGTGTTTTGGTTGATGTTCTATCGACGTACAGCGTTTGGTACCGATCTGGGTGTCTGCACCTGGAGATTTGGGTGTTAGCCCGCTTTTCGGGTTGTCAACGGCACTTGGTTTGGTTTTTCAGGTCTAACTATCCCGTTACTGATTTTCCACCTTACAACGTGTTTTGAAGCGGGGGAAACGTTATGGGTTGCAAGACTATTGCAGCTAAACTGATTGTGGCGTTCGAACAATATTTATTGGATGTGGCGATCAGCTGAAGCGAGTGCAAAGGGGCATGGCGGGGCAGTATAACGAGCCAGGGGCAGGCAGCAGCAGCAGCAGCAGCAGCAGCAGGGAGAGCCTTCGCAGGCATCAATCAGTCCGCCGCGGGCGAGTGGCCGCGGCTAAAGCCGCACCGGCGCTAAGCTGATTGGCGTCCACAGAAGCCGCGACAAGTGTAGGGCGCTCCGACGTTAATTCCGCAGGGCTGCAGCAGCTTACATTAGTCCTGCCCTGCGCTGTCCCGATGCACTTCTGCCGTGGCGCGGTGCTCACCGCTGTCAGCTCGTCCTCACTACGTACCACTCGATGAGAAACAGCGATCTGTTTATTCCGCCTATATTTAAGTACTCACGAGAAAGAAACTGAAATACGTATCATTACATTATCGACAGTCCATGAATGTTACATTAAAATAGTAATTACAGACTGAAAGCAAACCACGACAACCACTTTATGCAGGGTAAGCATGAATAAAAAGGACAAACTGCAGGGAAATGGAGGAAAAATGATCCTATGAACAAGTGTCGCATCCACATCACAGAAGATATTCAAAGTAGCCTCCATGGGATTCAGTGGACGAGTTCACACGTCGCATCATGGACTGCCGCACTCTTTCGCACGTACCGGTGTCTCTCCGAATAGCGTCACAGGCGTCATGAACAGGCTATTGAAGGTTCTACACATCGGGAACTGGTTCAGCACACACGACGCTTTTCAGATGCTCCATGAGGTAAAAATTCAGGAGGTTTAAGTCTGGTGATACATCGGGCCATGCTACAAGGCCCTCGCGTTCTAGCCAACGTCTGGGGAAAATGTTGTTGAAATGCCGGGGAACTTGTAATGTCTCTTGCAGCGGTCTCTCCGCGATATTTTCAGAAATTTTTATAAATTATATAACTCAGTACATATCTCGAAATATCTCTTCTTATCTTACCGATTCCTAAACTTTAATATACGACGATTATCAATGCAAAGTAGTTTCAAGCCCTATTATTCCATGGAGCGTGCATTTACTCCATGGAATAGCTTCTCTGCTATCTATGTTTTCTCTTATGAAAAGAAGGATTCAGATCTTGCCGATTAGCCGTGAAAGAACGAAGATGTATATGTATGTATTGTTGAGCTAGTCGCCATCTTGATGAGATTCTGTATGAGAAGGAATTTAATACATGAACTAAACTAAAGTAAGTGTGTTCGCGTATTATTTAACTGATTATTATTGACAGTGTCTGCTTACTACGCTGTGTTGCGCGGGATCAGTGGGGAACGTCTGATTTACACTGGACGAACCTGCCGTTTTGTATGCTCAAGATATCCAGTTTATTGCTTTTAATAAATAGGCTAAGACGGTCTCACCATCAGATCTCCGGTCTTCCCCATGTGATCACCGAAAGTTAATAATTATTACAAATGTTTTCAGGAGATCGACTGATAATTTTCGTCGCACCGAGACTTCGAAATTGCTTCACTGCCGTATGGAATTTAAGTTAAGCTCAATTTAATGAGGGTAGAACAGTATTGAACTGCGTGAATGTGTTAAGCCTGCTTTGTGAATGAAAATTCCCTTAATATACGCATGTTTTTTACCATCCTGATCAGTGAAGCTAATTCAGGCCGGTGTGGGAGAGGTTTTTAAATTTCAGATCCCACAAAAAAAATATTAAAAACTGTAATGGAGAAAGGGGATGGTGCTCCGTCATGCAGAAACCAGATGACCTGTAGTATTGGCAAAGGCACATTTTCAGGCAGTGCAGGCAGAGTATTACGCAGGAAGCGCAGATTTGTTCCCACGTCAAGGTGTTGTGGAATGATAAACGATCCAAGAATCACCAAGAATCCCTGCCCACACACTGATGCTGAACCGATGTTGATGCGGTGCCTCAACCACGCACCTAGGACAGTCTGTAGCTCACAAATGATGATTATGCAGATAGATGATGCGAGTTCTGGTAAAGGTTGCTTCATCGGTAAAGAGGACTGATGATAGAAATCCCGTAATTGTGATGGTCTGGTGCACAAACCATCGACAAAATCCTTTCCGTAGAGGGAAATACGCTGCTGATAATCCTTGCACTCGGTGCAGGTGATAGTTATAGTGGCAGTGTTTTAGCTTGAACCATATTGGCGGACCACTTGCCTGGCGCTTGTATTCAGGTTCATCTGAGTACCCTGTAGAAACCGGTCATCCAAATCTGGTGCACGCACAGTCCGCCGCCTCCCAGCACATTCGTCTGTCTCAAAGGATCCATGATCACACAAACGCCCAAAACAGGCTTGATGTGGTAGGTGTCTGTGAGGGTACTCGTTTTGGTATAGCCGTGCTGCCTCTAGACTGTTTCCATCTACTTGGCCATACACAAACACCATCTCGGCTTGTTCCCGACATGGATACCGGATCATTCTGCTGCTAACAGTACGCTACGTCAATCACACAGCCTGAAACACACAAGGAACGCACGGCACGTCATCAGAGGCATTTCCATTTGTCAGCGCCATGTACAGTGGCAACGATGACATTTCTGGACACATGTTCATATGTCCTTTTTCTCTCCACTTCCAGTCAGCAATCCGTCCCTGCAGCTTGTCGTACAAGCAGAACAGAGAATGATAGAGGCCGCAAATAGGAAAATCACACACGACAGCGAAAATCGCGCTGTCAGATCTAAGACAGCAAAATGACTAAAAACAGTCTACAGATAGCTGTGGCAGCCTGACCTCTCCAATACGAACCAGCCAGTCTGTGACACATTAAGATCTCCACCCTAAAAGCTTAGGCCAGAGTCGAGACACTTCATACAGTTTTAAAACTTTTACCACACTCGTCTCGTCAACAGCTAAAATAGAGGGCAGATCCCCAACTAAATTTGCTTCCGCCCTCTTATCACAGTATAAAACGCCCGGAATTAAAATGTGGCATACAATGATTTGCATCCCACAGGCAACACAGACTGGCGGATCCTCTCACCAGAGCACGATGCTAAAATTTGATTTCCAAATTATTTATTTAGCGACGTGCTTCGAGGGATTACCTCATCATCAGGCTATATAAGCATTACAAAAATGTTTAGCATAAGTGTATACAGATATTCCAATTTCTTTACATGACTGTTGTGATCCTCCTATGGGGAGAGAGATTATGAGGCGATGTCATTTTGTATATTGGTCTGTTGTTCATATGTGGCATAGAGTTCTTCTTGTGGTTTGCTGAGGTATCGCTATTTCCATGGCTCTTTTGGATTCCTTCGCCATTGTTTACGAACTTCGCAAGGGTGACTTTACAACACGATAACACAAAACAAATCTGCAGTGCGGGAAACAAAATGGCGGTCAAAACAAGGCTAGTTTCGATTCGACTGTAGATATGTCGATCCTAGTGTTGTCAGTAGCATTGCCTTCTGCATTTCTTGCTATCGTATTATTGATGTTGGTTGGCGTAATATATTTCAAATTGAGCGACTGTAGCAGTTCTATAACACAAATGACTGTATAAATACTCATTCGTATCATAAAATTGTCGCAGTCGGTCATTTTGTAATGTATTAGCTCAACCAACATCAGTGATGCGACTGGAAGAAATGCAGAATACAATCTACATCTACATCTACATGATTACTCTGCAATCCACATTTAAGTGCTTGGCAGAGGGTTCATCGAACCACAATCATACTATCTCTCTACCATTCCACTCCCGAACAGCGCGCGGGATAAACTAACACCTAAACCTTTCTGTTCGAGCTCTGATTTCTCTTATTTTATTTTGATGATCATTCCTACCTATGTAGGTTGGGCTCAACAAAATATTTTCGCATTCGGAGGAGAAAGGTAGTGACTGAAATTTCGTAAATAGATCTCGCCGCGACGAAAAACGTCTTTGCTTTAATAGCTTCCAGCCCAACTCGCGTATCATATCTGCCACATTGTCTCCCCTATTACGTGATAATACAAAACGAGCTGCCCTTTTTTTGCACCCTATCGATGTCCTCCGTCAATACCACCTGGTAAGGATCCCACACCGCGCAGCAATATTCTAACAGAGGACGAACGAGTGTAGAGTAAGCTGTCTCTTTAGTGGACTTGTTGCATCTTCTAAGTGTCCTGCCAATGAAACGCAACCTTTGGCTCGCCTTCCCCACAATATTATCTATGTGGTCTTTCCAACTGAAGTTGTTTGTAATTTTAACACCCAGGTACTTAGTTGAATTGACGGCCTTGAGAATTGTACTATTTATCGATTAATCGAATTCCAACGGATTTCTTTTGGAACTCATGTGGATCACCTCACACTTTTCGTTATTTAGCGTCAACTGTCACTCGCCACACCATACAGCAATATTTTCTAAATCGCTTTGCAACTGATACTGGTCTTCGGATGACCCTACTAGATGGTAAATTACAGCATCATCTGCGAACAACCTAAGATAACTGCTCAGATTGTCACCCAGTTCATTTATATAGAACAGGAACAGCAGAGGTCCCAGGACGCTTCCCTGGGGAACACCTTATATCACTTCTGTTTTACTCGATGATTTGCCGTCTATTACTACGAACTGCGACCCTCCTGACAGGAAATCACGAATCCAGTCGCACAACTGAGACGATACCCCATAGGCCCGCAGCCTGATTAGAAGTCGCTTGTGAGGAACGGTGTCAAAAGCTTTCCGGAAATCTAGAAATACGGAATCAACTTGAGATCCCCTGCCGATAGCGGCCATTACTTCGTGCGAATAAAGAGCTAGCTGCGTTGCACAAGAACGATGTTTTCTGAAACCATGCTGGTTACGTACCAATAGATCGTTCCCTTCGAGGTGATTCATAATGTTTGAATACAGTATATGCTCCAAAACCCTACTGCAAACCGACGTCAATGATATAGGTCTGTAGTTCGATGGATTACTCCTACTACCCTTCTTAAACACTGGTGCGACCTGCGCAATTTTCCAATCTGTAGGTACAGATCTATCGGTGAGCGAGCGGTTGTATATGATTGCTAAGTAGGGAGCTATTGTATCTGCGTAATCTGAAAGGAACCTAATCGGTATACAATCTGGACCTGAAGACTTGCCCGTATCAAGCGATTTGAGTTGCTTCGCAACCCCTAAGGTATCTACTTCTAAGAAACTCATGCTAGCAGCTGTTCGTGTTTCGAATTCTGGAATATTCCATTCGTCTTCCCTGGTGAAGGAATTTCGGAAAACTGCGTTCAATAACTCCGCTTTAGCGGCACAGTCGTCGGTAACAGTACCATCGGCACTGCGCAGCGAAGGTATTGACTGCGTCTTGCCGCTTGTGTACTTTACATACGACCAGAATTTCTTCGGATTTTCTACCAAATTTCGAGACAATGTTTCGTTGTGGAACCCATTACAGGCATCTCGGATTGAAGTCCGTGCCAAATTTCGCGCGTCTGTAAATTTTAGCCAATCTTCGGGATTTCGCGTTCTTCTGAACTTCGCATGCTTTTTCCGTTGCCTCTGAAACAGCGTTCGGACCGGTTTTGTGTACCATGGGGGATCAGTTCCATCTCTTACCAATTTATGAGGTATGAATCTCTCAATTGCTGTTGCTACTATATCTTTGAATTTGAGCCACATCTCGTCTACATTTGCATAGTGAGTTCGGAAGGAATGGAGATTGTCTCTTAGGAAGGCTTCAAGTGACACTTTATCCGCTTTTTTAAATAAAATGCTACTGACAAGATCAGGATCAACGTATCGATAGTCAAATTGAAACTAGCCTTGTTTTGACCGCCATCTTGTTTCCTGTACTGCTGACTTATTTCGTGTTATTGTGTTTTAAAGTCACCCTTTGAAGTTCGTGAACAACGGTGAAGAAATGTTAGACAGCCACGGAAGTAAAAACGCAGCACATTACAAGAAGAATGGCACGCCGTAAGAACAATGTGAGTGACTGCTTTACAAAAATATTCATATGAACAACAGACCAACATGCAAAGCGACATCTCCTCGTACTAGGTTATTTTCTCTCTCTATCCGCAGGATGATCGCGACAGTCCTGTAACGAAACTTTGATGTCTGTATACACTTATGTTAAATATTTTTGTAATCCCAATACAGCCTGATGACACAAGAAACATGTCGCTAAGTAAATAATTTAGTAGTCAACAAATTTTATGACTGGTAGCGGTATCTGAAAAAACATTCCATGTCTCACATCATGTTCTGTGCAGGTCTCCTTGGAAGCTTGGTCTTCCTGTTCATGTCCCCAGATTCCCGTGTGCTCGGCAAAGATACCTACTTCCCCCAGGGCCGAAGGAAGTACAGTTGGTCATTAATTAGCTGGACCTTTTTGTCTGTTTTGCACACGTGCCAAAATGATTGCACAGAAATAGAGGAATCGGAGTAGGTGAGAAACTATTTGCTCTGAAGACGCCTCATCTGATCGAGTGCCCTTAGGATCGCATGGAACTCTGGCGGCAGTCGCGCTACGTGGAGGATCAGCAGAATGTTTGTGATCAGTGCTTATGGATTTCGTCTTTAACATAACCTACGACAATCACGCCATTTATCATGACTCTAACAGAACCTGCCAACCTGAAGATGTTCAACAAACGAAACCCGTCGTAACACAATAAAAGTGTAATAATACAGCAGATGAGGTTTTTGTTATCATTAACATTATAGCGATGGAAATGTTACTGATGATGGTGCCACTAAAGCGGAGTTACTAAATACAGTTTTCCTTAATTCCTTCACGAAAGAAGACAAAGTAAATATTCCAGAATTCGAAACCAGAACAGCTGTTAACATGAGTGACTTAAAAGTAGATATCTTAGGTGTTGCGAAAGAACTCAACTCACTTAAGAAAGGCAAGTCTTCCGGTCCAGATGGTATACCAGTCAGGTTCATTTCAGAGTATGCAGACGCAACAGCGCCTTTCTTAGCAATCATATACAACCGCTCACTTGACAAAAGGTCTGTTCCTAAACACTGGAAAGTAGCACAGGTCACACCAATTTCAAGAAAGAAAATAGGAGTAACCCATTGAATTACAGACCCATATCACTGACCTCAATTTGCAGTAGGAGTTTGGGGCATATACTGTACTCGAACATTATGAATCACCTTGAAGAAAATGACTTATTGATACATAAACAACACGCATTAAGAAAATATCGTTCTTGCGCAACACAGCTAGCTCTTTATTCTCATGAAGTAATGAGTGCTGTCGACAAGGGACCTCAGATCGATTCCATATTCCTAGATTTCCAGAAGGCTTTTGATACCGTTCCTCACAAGCGACTATTAGTCAGATTGCGTGGCTATGGATTATCGTCTCAGTTGTGTGACTGGATTCGTGATTTCCTCTCAGAGAGGTCACAGTTCGTAGTGATCGACGATAAGTAATGGAGTAGAACAGAAGTGAAATCTGGCGTTCGGCAAGATAGTGTCATAGGCCCTCTGCAGTTCCTGCTTTATACAAATGATCTAGGTGATAATGTGAGCAGCCCCCTCAGATTGTTTGCAGATGACGCTGTAATTTACCGTCTAGTAAAATCATCAGATGATCAATTCCAATTAGAAAATGATCTAGAGAGAATTTCTGTATGGTGTGAAAAGCGGCAATTGGCAGTAAACAAAGAAAAGTGCTAGGTCATCTACTTGGGTACTAAAAGAAATCCGATAAATGTTGGTTATACGATAAATCGCACAAATCTAAGGGCTGTCAATTCGACCAAATACCTAGGAATTATAATTACGAGTAACTTAAACTGGAACGACCACATATATAATATTGAGAGGAAGGCGAAACAAAGACATCGCTTTGTTGGCAGGACACTTAGAAGATACGACAAACCCACCGAAGAGACAGCCTACATTACACTTGTCCGTCCTCTGCTGGAATATTGCTGTGCAGTATGGGATCCTTACCAGGTAGGATAGACGGAGGACATCGAAAAAGTGCAAAGAAGGGCAGCTCGTTTCGTGTTATCGCGCAATATGGGTGAGATTGTCACTGATATGATACGTGAGTTGGGGTGGCAGTCACTGAAACAGATGCGGTTTTCTTTGTGACGAGATCTGTTTACGAAATTTCGATCACCAACTTTCTCTTCCGAATGGGAAAATATTTTGTTAACACCCACCTCCGTAGGAAGAAATAACAAAAATCATAATAAAATAAGAGAAATCAGAGCTCGAACGGAAAGATTTAGGTGTTCCTTTTTCCCACGCGTCATTCGAGTATGGAATGGTAGAGAAGTAGTATGTAAATGGTTCGATGAGCCTTCTGCCACGCACTTAAGTGTGAATTGCAGAGTAACCATGTAGATGTAGATGTAGATGTAGATAAGCGAAAATCGTTCTGATACTTCCGACAGTGGAATATATGTACCAGTACTGTCGTTTCTAAGATTGTAGGGTGGGCAACTTTCATAGGTAGTAGTAGTATGGATCAAAACAAGGAAAAAAGGCCTTGTAAACATGGGCTCTTAAATGCATACCTTAAGAGCTACAATCAATTTTTCATATTTGATACTACGCAACATATGTCTTCTACTGTAAGCTCTTGTCTTTGATAGATGTAAAGTTCAATAATAAATGCAATAACTTAACAGAGCAATTGTGATACTGTGTCTTAAAATCAGTTGCGTTACCACTGAAATCATGAACATCCAAAATACTGGTAAGGAGAAAGTACAGAGTGACAACGAATCCATAGAACTAGTTGATGACGTTGTGTATTTAGGCCGGCAGAAGTCAACGTCTGGTCGAAAAGCGAAAACAGTAGACTAAGTAGAGAAAGTGGTCGGGCTGCGCAAAATGAAGTTCCCAAACTAAATTTGTGAGGTGTCTGGAAAAAAAAATCTTAGTACCAGTGTATATGACCAGTTTTTGTTTATGGCGTGGGATTTATAAACTTGAACTGGCTGGCACTTGAAGACAGACGTCAAGCATCCCTAGTAAGTCTACTTACAAAGTATCAAGAAACAGTATTACGTGAAGAAAGTATCTGCTAGCAGACATCTTGCTGTGCATCAGGAGATGCATGCAAAACATTTTAATTGCCCGACCGGTATTCGGACGCAGAGTCTATCGTCAATGGCGTCTGACACAGAGGACAGACAAATAAATGTATGAATTGTAGGTTACAACTGTGTACTGGACTGGCTCTCGAACCCAGGACCTCTGCCTTTCCTGGGCAAGTGTTCTACCAAATGAGCTACCAGACCACGACACACGACCACTCATTACAGCCCTGCTTCCGTAATACCTCATCTCCTACTTTGCAGACTTCCGAGTCCTAATCCGGTACACTGTTTGAATCCGCTAGGAAGTTCCATACAGTCGCTTGCTGAGTGAAAATTCACTTTGGAAACAAATGTATGCATTTCTATATCTCCAACATAATAGCATCTGTATATGTATCAGTAGAAATTAAGGTTATTTTATTATTCAAACCCATATCGAATGATATCCATGTCAATAATAAATTCGGTATCTCAAAACTGGTTTGGTTCTAGGAAACATAGAATCTCGTGGATATTTAAATATAATTATAGCCGTATCTATGTGATCACGGTAAGTCCCTTTTGTTAACCCTCGTGGCCAGTTTTATAAAACCTCGTCGCTACTTCTGTGGAGGCCGAGTTGCCAATGTTGTTACGGTAGGAGAAGTTTGAGAGTTCGTTAAACGGCTTCTGATGTATTACACCGCTAAGACGATTTCTCCCTGCCAGTCTCACACGGATATTCCCTAGAGTCAGGTAACAGGGTAGGAGAACGAAGGTTCTACAACACTATAACAAATTAATAACAAAGTCACACGAACGAGTTAAAAGGGTTTTCTTATCTTTGTGGATTGTCGAATAATGAAGTCTGCAACACTGCATCTAATGTAACACAAAAAAGGCCCTCAATGTACCACAAGGTGTCTGGGGGTAGCGTTTCTGACTAGCGACCAAAATGTCCTCGTTCCTGGGTTTAACTTAGCCACTGTGTAAATTTTGAATAAAAATCATCATCAACGGCGGCTGATGACTTCCGGCATTCGAAGTGGACATGTGACCTGAAGCTGAGAAAGTATCATGATGATCTCTCCATTGGCAAAAGATTCCGGAGTAGTTCCCCATTCGTATCTCCAGGAGGGGACTGCCAAGGGGGACGTGAACACGAAAAAAAGATTGAGTAACCAACGAAAGGAAAACGTTCTACAAGTCGGGACGTGGACTTTCAGAAGTTTGAACTTGGGAGGGAAGCTAGACTATCTGAAAAGGCAAATAATAACGCTCAATCTAGATAAAGTGGTGGTCAAGAAGTGAAGTGGAAAGAAGAAAAGGGTTTCTGGTCAGACGAGTATAAGGTAATACCAACAGCAACAGAAAGTGGCATGATGCGAGTAGGACACGTTATAAATAGGAAGATGGGGCAGAGAGTAAGTTACTGTGAACAGTCCAATGATAGGGTTGTTTTTGTCAGAATCGGCAGCAAGTCATCCCCGACAACGATGGTTCAGGTATACATGCCGATGTCGCAAGCAGAGAGTGATGAGGTAGACAAAGTGTATGAGGATAATGAATTTATTTATTTATTTATTTAAATGTCAAGTATCGTAGGACCAAATTGAGGAGTAAATCTCCAAGGTCATGGAACGTGTCAGCACATGAACTTACAACATAAAAAGTAATAACAGATAAAAATAAATGTTCATGAACCTGAAAGAAAATCAGTCCACAAGTTTAAGCTAACGCTATCAGCAATACAATGAGAATCATCTTAATTTTTCAAGGAACTCCTCGACAGAGTAGAAGGAGTGACCCATGAGGAAACTCTTCAGTTTCGATTTGAAAGCGCGTGGATTACTGCTAAGATTTTTGAATTCGAGTGGCAGTTTATTGAAAATGGATGCAGCAGTATACTGCACACATTTTTGCACAAGAGTTAAGGAAGTCCGATCCAAATGGAGGTTTGATTTCTGCCGAGTATTAACCGAGTGAAAGCTGCTTATTCTTGGAAATAAACTAATATTGGTAACAAGAAACGACAATAAGGAATATACATATTGAGAGGCCAATGTCGAGATACCCAGACTCGTGAAAATAGGTCGACAAGAGGTTCGTGAACTCACGCCACTTATTGCCCGAACCGCCCGTTTCTGAGCCAAAAATATCCTTCTAGAATGGGAAGAGTTACCCCAAAACATAATACCATACGACATAAGTGAATGAAAATATGCAAAGTAGACTAATTTACGTGTCGAAATATCACTCACTTTCGATACCGTTCGAATAGTGAAAATGGCAGTATTAAGTCTTTGAACAAGATCTATCTGAACACCTAGGAATTTGAACTGTTCAGTTTCACTAATCATATGCCCGTTCTGTGAGATTAAAACGTCAGGTTTTGTTGAATTGTGTGTTAGGAACTGTAAAAACTGAGTCTTACTGTGATTTAACGTTAGTTTATTTTCTACAAGCCATGAACTGAGGTCATGTACTGCTCTACTTGAAACCGATTCAATGTTGCACACAACATCCTTTACTACCAAGCTAGTGTCATCAGCAAACAGAAATATTTTAGAGTTACCCATAATACTAGAGGGCATATCACTTATATAAATAAGGAACAGGAGCGGCCCCAACACCGATCCCTGGGGCACCCCCCACTTGACAGTACCCCACTCAGATCCCACATCACAGCCGTTATCAACATTGTGAATAATGACCTTTTGCTGCCTGTTGCTAAAGTAAGAGGTGAACCAACTGTGAGCTACTCCCCTTATTCCGTAATGGTCCAACTTCTGGAGCAATATTGTGTGATCAACACAGTCAAATGCCTTTGTTAAATCAAAAAATACGCCAAGCGTTCAAAACTTTTTGTTTACCCCGTCCAGTACCTCACAGAGAAAAGAGAATATAGCATTTTCAGTTGTCAAACGACTTCTAAAGCCGAGCTGTACATTTGATAGCAAATCGTGTGATATAAAATGATCAATTAACCTTACATACACAGCCTTTTCGATAACTTTTGCAAACACTGACGGCATAGAAATAGGTCTAAAATTATCTACATTATCCCTTTCTCCCTTTTTATAAAGCGGCTTTACTACTGAGTACTTTAATCACTCTGGAAACTGACCATTCCTAAAGGTAAAATTACAAATATGGCTAAATACAGGGCTAACATGTGCAGCACAGTACTTTAATATTCTACTAGACACTCCATCATAACCATGAGAGTCCTTAGTCTTCAGTGATTTGATAATTGTCTCAATCTCCCTCTTGTCTGTATCACAGAGGAGTATTTCAGACGTCAATCTCGGAAAGGCATTTGCTAAGAAATTTATATGATTTCCTGTAGATACTAAATTTTTATTCAATTCACCAGCAATGCTCAGAAAATGGTTGTTAAATACTGTACATATATCTGATTTATCGGTAACAGAAATATTATTACTGCAAACTGACTTTATATCGTCAACCTTCTGCTGCTGACCAGACACTTCCTTCACAACTGACCATATGGCTTTAATTTTATCCTGTGAATTAGCTATTCTATTTGCATACCACATACTTTTTGCCTTGCTAATAACATTTTTAAGCACCTTACAATACTGTTTGTAATGGGATACTGTAGCTTGATTGTGACTACTTCTAACATTTTGATATAATTCCAGCTTTGTTCTACATGATATCCTTATCCCACTAGTCAGCCAACCTGGCTGTCCATTACTGCTAGTACCCTGTTTAGAATGTTCTAATGGAAAGCAACTCTCAAAGAGCATTTGAAATGTGTTATGGAAAGCATTGTATTTATCATCTATATTATCGGCACTATAAACATCTTGCCACTCTTGTTCCTTGACAAGTTTTGAAAAACTTTATACAGTACTTAAAGGGAGTTGAAAAACTAATACACATGGGGGATTGGAATGCGGTTGAAGGGGAAGGAGTATAAGAAAGGTTTACAGAAGAATATGGGCTTGTTAGGAAGAACTAGAGAGAAGAAAGGCTAACTGAATTCTGCAGTAAATACCAGTTAGTAATAGTGAGTACTCTGTTCCAGATTCACGAGAGCAGGTCGTCTGCTTGCAAAAGGCCAGGAGGTACAGGAAGATTTCAGCTAAATTATGTCATGGGCAGGTAGAGATTCCGAAATCAGATATTGGATTGTATGACGTACGTGGGAGCAGATATAGACTCAGATCACAATTAAAATGATAGAAAGTGGGCTGACGTTTAAGAGACTAGTCAACAAGAATCAATGTGCAAAGAAGTGTGATAGAGAAGTACTAAGAAATGAAGAGATACGCTTGAAGTTCTCTTAGGCTATAGATACTGCGGAAATGAATAGCTCAGTAGGCATTTCAGTTGAAGAGGAATGGACATCTCTAAAAAGGGTAGTCACAAAAGTTGGAAAGAAAACTGTAGGTAGAAAGAAGGTAACTGCGAAGAAACCATGGATCATACATATACTTCAGCTGATCCACGAAAGATAAAAGTGCAAAAATGTTCAAGGAATTTTAGGAATACAAAAATATAAATCACTTAGCAGCGAAATAAATAGAAAGTTCAGGGAAGCTAAAACGCAATGGCTCCATGACAAATGCGAAGAAATCTAAAAAGAAATGATCGTCGGAAGGAAGGACTCAGCACATACAAAAGTCAAAACAACCATGGTGAAATTATAAGTAAAGGCGGTATCATTAAGAGTGCAGTGGGAATTCCACAGTTAAATGCAGAGAAGAGAGCAAGGGGGAAGACTTGATTGATGTCGTGATAGAAGAAGAAACACGCATCAAAAGACATGGGTGATCCAATATAAGAATCAGAACTTAAAGGAACTTTGGACCATTTACGATTAAATAAGGCAGAAGAGATAGATAACATTCCATCATAATTTCTGAAATCATTGGAAGGGGGGGGGGGGGGGGGGAAGCAGCAAAAAAACGTTAATTCCATTGGTCTACTGAATATATGAGTCTGGCGATATACCATCACAATCTAGGAAACAATATCATCTACAGAATTACGAAAATTGGAAGATCCGACAAGTGCGAAAATTATGTCACAATGAGCTTTACATCTAATGAATCTAAGTTGCCTACAAGAACAAAATACAAAAGAATGTTGAGGATCTGTTAGATGACAATCAGTTTGGTTTTAGGAAATGTAAAGAGAGGCATTTCTGACATTTCGGTTTATAATGGAAGCAAGATTAAAGAAAAATCAAGACACTTTCATAGGATTTATCAATCTGGAGAGAGAGTTCGGCAATGTAAAATTTGCAAGATGTTTGAAATTCTGAGAAAAATAGGACTAAGCTTTAGGGGAAGGTAGGTAAAATACAATATGTACAAGAACCTAGAGGGAACAATAAGAGTGGAAGATAAAGAACGAAATGTTCAGTTCAAAAAGGATGTAAGGCAGCGATTCAGTTTTTCGCCCCTTCTGTTCAATCTGTACATGGAAGAAGTAATGACAACAATAAGAACAGATTCAGGAGTGGGATTAATATTCAGGGTGAAAAGACATCAGTGATAAGATTCGCTGATAACATTGCTATTCTCAGTGTAAGTGAAGAAGAATTACAGGATCTGCTGAATGGAATGAACAATCTAATGAGCACAGAACATGGATTGAGAGTAAATCGGAGAAAGAGGAAAGTAATGAGAAGTAGCAGAAATGACGACACCAAGAAATTCATCAGGATTGGTGATCACGAAGTAGACGAAATTAAGGAATTTTGCTTCCTAGGCAGCAAAATAGCCCGTGACGAATAAAGCAAGGACATAAAAAAAAGGAGACTAGCACTGGCAAAAAGAACATTCCTGGCCAAGAGAAGTCTGCTAGTATCAAACATTTGTATTAATTTGAGGAAGAAATTTCTGAGAATGTACGTTTGGAGCACAGTATTGTATGGTAGTGAGATACGGATTGTGGGAAAACAGGTACAGAAGGGAATCGAAGCCTTTGAATTGTGGAGTTACAAAAGAATGTTAAAAATGAGGTGGATTGATAAGGTAAGGAATGAGGAGATTCTCCGCAGAATCTGCAAGGATAGAAGCAATGGAAAACACTTACAGAAAGAAGGGACAGGATAACACTGGTCAACACTCATTTTCTTGCCAAGGATATTTGAGTGGCTTTAGGATGGGTTAGTTGTGCTGAGGACGAATATAGCAACCATTTATGCAGTTTGGCTCTAGTTTTTGAGATAATGCATGATTTATTCAAAAAATTAGGGAAAATTGCTAATACTGAACTCGAGCGCTACAAACTACAATGAAAAAAGAAAATAATCTTTATAAATAGCTTCTATGAAAACCTGATAGGCATTTGTCCACGTATAAAACATAATTGAAAAGTTTCTCTATAAGTATATCATTTTCCGTCCATGACGAACCGCTTCCTGCACGCTTTCCTTTTATAGGTCTCTTCAGAACAGTCACGTTGCAGATTCCAGCAATAATCTGCCATCATATGCCTGTCCCATCTTCCTTTATATCTTTCCTCTATTCCGTTAATATCTTGATGGAACCGCTCTCCTTGTTCCTCACTGAAATCACCTAGATTACGAGGAAATCGATCCAAGTGGCTGTGAAGGAAGTGCAATTTTATGCTCATGTTAGCTCCTAAGTTTTGAAAGTTAGTGAGCATGTTTTTGACCAGTTCCTCGTAATTGGGAGCTTTATGATTGCCCAAAAAACATTTTACAACAGCGACAAAACTGTTCCAGGCCGATGCTTCAGTGACGGTCATGACACTTGTAAAATTGGTATCGTTGATGACCCTGCGAATTTGAGGACCATCAAATATTCCTGTCTTAAGTTTTTCACTACTGAGTCCAGGGAACGTATTGCAGATGTATGTGAAGCAATTACCATTTCTGTCTAAAGCTTTGGTGAATTGCTTCATTAGTCCTAATTTAATATGTAATGGTGGAAGAACAATCTTGTCCCTACTAACCAGAGGTTCATTAATGATGTTTGCTTCACCAACAGCCATATGTTCCCTTGGAGGCCATGTTTTCTGCTTCCAATGTTCGTGCTTTGCCCTACTACCCCACATGCAGATAAAACATGGGTGCTTTGTGTATCCACTTTGTTGTCCAAGCAAGAAGTTCACCATTTTCAAATCAACACAAATCAACAACTGGTGCTGCATATACCGAATTTTCCGCAGAACCATCTTGATGTTAGCATATGCTTCACAAAGTTTTGTTGAGTGGGCGATTGGAATAGATGCGTAACGATTGCCATTGTGTAGGAGAACACATTTTATACTTCTAGTGGAACTGTCTATGAAGAGACGCCAGTCCTCTGGTCTATATTCCGGCAGCCCCAATTCAAGTAAAAGTCCAGGTATATTGCTGCAATACACTATAACCTCTTCTTGGTTGAAGTATGGAAGAAGGTTTTCTTCTCTCGTCCGGTAAGCTGTTATTTTAACGCTTGGATGAAGACAGTTCTTTTCCTTAAGCCTGAATGCTAAGAGTTCTGATGCTTGCTTTGAAAGATTGAGTTCTCATATCAAGTCACTGTGCTCCTTCTGGTCGAACTGCTGGGGTTGTGTCTCACATCCTTCGTATTCCGAACCACTACTTGTACATTCCTCGCCGTGCACATCGTCATCTGATGATGTTAGCGTGGGTAATGTTGTGAAGGTTGGTACAGGAACATCGTTGCTGTGCACCACCGGTCTTCTTGTTGACTCCAGATCGGGATATTCCCACTTTCGTTTTTTGCACCTATTAAAACCTTTCACAATAACAATGCAAAAATAGCAATCATCTGTATGGTTCTTCTGCTCTCGCCATACCATAGGCACTCCGAAGTTTAAGCTTTTCCTTTTTCGTTTTGTCCACTGCCGTAAGCACTCCACACAGCATTTACAAACTTTATGGGGTGCCCACGCCTTGTCTTGATCTCCAAGTTTAATTCCGAAATATGCCAGATACGCTTCCTTCACAAAAGGAGTGATATTCTTCCTGTTCTTTTGAAGAACGTATTCACCACAAATGTAGCAGAACTCATCTGGATGGTTCACGCAAAGACGTTGTGAAGAACTCATGTTTTCCTAAAACAAAACTGCACAAATACTACATATTATGCAGAACTTTCTTGTATTTGCATGTCAATCACATCCAACAAACATCATTAATTTGCTACGTCATGATGAAAAGGTTCTATCTCCTTAAAGCTGCACTGCACATGTGTGTGACTTTCGACCATCGCCATTTTTCTTGTTTACACAGAACGCTACCTATCGGCTGTTGCGGGGATTACCTCGGCCAACAAATGAATGTCGAGTACCGCCGAATTCAAATCTGCACAACCCTCAATATCTTCAACACACGCACCGCACAACAGGACTGAACACATGCTGACAGTGTGATGTTTGCATGATGTAATCCTCAACCACACAGATGCACTCCCTGAGCACAATTGTTTAATAAAGATATTACAATATCACTAATTAAAAAACAGGTAGCAAATACATTACACCATATATGGACCCTGCAGTCGATATTATCCACATGAAACTCTCATTTCCACAAATAATCTATATCTGAAAAACCAGAGCCAATTTGGAAAAAGTACAAGTATACTCGGAATGAGTATCATAACAATATCCCATTTTCGTTCAAACTTCCCTGGCAACGAAAAAAAAATTTTATTTTGTAGAGCTGTGTAATAGGACACCTGCTGAGACCTCAGGGAACAACTTCTACGGTATTAGAGGGAGATGTAGAGAGTAAACGCTTTGGAGGAAGATAGAGATTGGAATACATCCAGCAAATAATTGAGGACGTAGTTTGCGAGTGATACTCAGAGATGAAAAGGTTGGCACGGGAGAGAAATTCATGGCGTGCCGCAACCAAGCAGTCAGAAGACTTATAAAAAGATATCAATCGTGCTATCTCAAATTGTCATCAACACCAAGACGTTTTTTCAGGAAGTTATTACGTAAGCAATTGTGATGTCTCGAACGTTTTTCGTCGTCCATCGTGGTTTAAAATCCAATCGTAGGTTTTTAATAAAATGTTAAGTGTTAATTTAATGAGGAATTTTCATCCCAGATGACACAAAGTTACAAATAAGAATCAAATGTACGCCCGTGCCCAACTTATGATTTCCCTTTCGTAGAGGCATACAATGAGTAATTCATTGTTTATAGAGTCCGAAACCATCAGTTGAGAGAAGTACACGCAAATTATTAAGAGTCGCCATTGCATCGAACTGCACGATTACGCTGATCTATTTGAAATTCTTTAAGACTGGTTAAATTAATGATGAGAATTTCTGGAGTTAAAAAGGGTTATAGATATTATTTAATAATTAGAATTCGCAAAATCAAACGCTATTTTGCGAGCCTTGAAGAATAATGAAAAGATTATATAAAAGTGTACCGTTATTACTTTAAAACAATGGAACTAATCCAGTTCCCAGATCTTGTCTCTTCTCAGTGATCAAAATTATTTTTATGAAATCTGCTTGTTTATTGCATCTTAATGCACGATTCGTAAATTATAATATTTTGTTCTAGCAAAGATAGATCTCGCATAAATCACAGGGAACAATGCATTTCATTAGTCTTGATCTGAGGCCCGAAATACATCGCCTTGATGTACCACCACAGACGTTGCAGCCTTGTGATACAAAGCCACGTGGACTACCGTAACAAGCAGAATCGCAATGACGCCGCTAACTTTGTGTTTGTGAATTTGGGATGCAGCTGCGTGTTTCCAAGTCGTATATCGCTTAATGTGGTGATTATATTCGCGCCGACGCAATCCGGATATTCAGATGCGGCAGCCGTGGCTGTATATCGGCTTAAGGCGAGAAATATCGCCCAGCTTACAGCGAGCCGTCGTGGGATTACCTCGGCGCACACCGGCCGTCTAATGTTCCATTATTCTCCGGTCGCCTGGGAGTTTGAAAAACGGATCTGATGCTACCGACAAAGCATACAATTTCAAAACAGTGTTTGTTCTTAATCATTCACGGAAGCATGGTCCATTAGGCGAAGTTTTCGCGGCTGGGTTGGTATAACGTCTGCGTTCGTTGTCGCAGCATAATTATGAACTTGTTCCAGAGGTTCTAACTTACATGACTGACAGTCATGTAAAAGCAGTAAACTTGAGATGAAAATAGGCGCTAGAGCCATGGGAAGGGAGCTGATGTCTGCCAGGTGTGGTCTTGTCAAATAACAACCGTCACATCGTAATTATGACAGTAACCCTACGGTGAGTGATAATCACACTCGCTGTAAGTGTTTTTATAATGATTATAGCAACTTTAGTTACTTAAAATATGTAAAAACTATCTCCTCTACAGAATAATTTCCATTAAAAACATAAAATTATATTTTTTGCAAAGACATTTCGTCTATGGAGACGGTTGTAATATGGCTATTTTTTATTATGTTATTGGATATGTTAATATTTGTAATGGGAAATGATATATTTGAAGAACTTTGGTCAGAGAAACAGTTGTCAGGCAACAGTATCTTTATCCAAGATGCCAGCACTGTGGAGTCGTAGAATCTTTGTCAGTCAGCAGTGGATAGCTGCGGTTTCCAGGTTTCCAGCAGGTTAGGCTTCGTGGAGTGTACAGTGTAAAGCGTGGACGCACTTTAGGAACTATGTGAGTTGCAGATTTATTACGAGAAGGAATGATAACTCAGAACAATGGTTGGATAGCATACGGACATAAAAAAGGTTTCGAAATTAAGAACAAGGTATTATCTGATGAGTTAAAATTTTATTTTTGTTTTTGTAGAATTTTATTGCCGGTCCACTTCACTATCGTAACAGTCGAGTTTCTGATAATTATTCTATTGATTGCTCTTATGAGTTAATTTACTGTACCATGGAAGTTATTGTATTAAATGAATTTTGATATTAGAGTCTAAATTGCTTCCTAACTGAAATTTCAGTACTTACAGGTCGACTCGTGTTTCATTCGCATTCCGCGTCAAGAATATGAACAAAATTTCCTCTAAAAGTTACTCAAATTATACAGGAGTCTATAATAAAACCATGGATTACACAAGGAATAACGATTTCCTGTAAGACAAACAGGAAAATCTATCTGTCGACCAAGAATAGCTCCAATGCTGATGATTTAGCTAAATACAAGGAATACTGTAAAATATTAAAAAAAGTAATTCAGACATCTAAACAAATGCACTTCGAGAAGAAGATAGCAATGTCAGGGAAAAAAATAAAAACAAAATGGGATATAGTGAAAGAGGAGACTGGTAGAACCAGAAAGAAACAGGAGCAAATAGCATTAAGGGTAGATGAACATAAGTAACCCATTGGCATAGTGTGGCAAATCTATTTAACAAGTACTTTATATTCGTTACTGATAGAATGGGATTGTCAGGATCAGTAAAAAATGCCCTTGAATATCTGAAACGAGTCTTTACAGATAGCTTCAGGTACATGAATATGTTACTCACTTCACCAAAAGAAATAACTTTCATAATAAAATCTTTAAAAACAAAGCATTCTAGTGGTTATGATGAAATATCATCAAAGTTAATTAAGGCATGTTCTTGTGAAGTTAGTACAATTCTAAGTTACTTGTGTAACCAGTCAATTATAACTGGGATATTTCCTGACTGGCTAAAATATGCAGATGTTAAGCCTCTATTCAAGAAAGGGGATAAAGAGATACCATCAAACTACAGACCGATTTCACTTTTGCCAGTATTCTCAAAAATTTTAGAAAAAGTAATGTACAGGCAGCTTCTCAACCATATGACCACAAATAACGTATTATCAAGAACACAGTTTGGATTTCTGAAGAGTTCTGATATCGAGAAGGCTATTTACACCTACAGTGAAAATGTATTTAATTCATTAAATAACAAATTACAAGTAGCAGGTATTTTCCGTGATTTGTCAAAGGCATTTGATTGTGTGAACCACAACATCCTTTTAAATAAATTAGAATTCTATGGTGTCACGGGCAGAGCTGCAAAATGGTTCAAGTCATAGCTCGCTAACAGGAAACAAAGGGCATCAGTGCAAGGGACTAGTGAATTAAGTCATCAGTCATCATCAGAATGGGAAGAAATGTGGTCTCGCACAAGGATCCATCTTAGGGCCATTGCTTTTTCTTGTGTACATTAATGATCTCTCATCAGTTACACTGCCAGAAGCAGAGTTGGTTTTGTTTGCAGATGACACAAGTATTTCAATAAATAGTATGTCGAGTGTAGTTCTAGAAAGATCTGCTAATGATATTTTCATGGATTTTAATAAATGGTTTAAAGCCAACTCACTGACATTAAACTTCGAATAGACTCACTGTACGCAATTCAGAACCTGTAAGAGGTTTACACCCAGCATATACATAAAGTATGAAGAAGAGCAGATAGAAGAGGTTGACAGTCTTAAATTCCTGGGATTACAACTTGATAATAAATTCAGTTGGGAGGAGCACACCACAGAACTGCAGAAATGCCTTAACAAATCTGTATTTGTAATTCGAGTGTTAGCAGACATAGGCGACATAAAAATGAAAAAGCTTGCATACTTTGCCTACTTTCATTCCATAATGTCATATGGTATAATATTTTGGGGTAACTCTTCAAGTCAAACAAAAGTTTTCACAGTCCAAAAGCGTGTCATACGTATTATTTGTGGAGTAAATTCACGGACGTCCTGTAGAAATCTCTTCAAAGAACTGGTTATACTAACTACTGCCTCTCAGTACATTTACTCCTTAATGAAATTTGTCCTAAATAATATATCTCTTTTTCCAACTAACAGCTCAGTTCATACATACAATACCAGCAACAAAAATGATCTGCATAAGGACTTGAAAGCACTTACTTTAGTTCAAAAAGGGGTCCACTACTTAGGAACACTCATCTTCAATAATTTTTGCTACAAATAAAGACCAGTTTAAAAGGAACCTGAAAGACTTACTAGTGGTCATCTCCTTCTACTCCATTGACGAATTTTTTTAATACAACCAAATGACGTATTGTGTATACTCATTCTATTAGTATTGTTATTCCACCTTTAAAAATGATGTATTGTATGTACTCATACTATTAGTATTTTTATTTGAGCTAAAAAATAAAGAAATTGGCATGTTCCACATTCCCGAGGATCTCCTCAGCACGGATCTATGGAACGAAAAACTAATCTAATTAACAGAGTGAAAGCTGCTTATTCTTGGAAATAAACTAATATTGGTAACAAGAAACGACAATAAGGAATATACATATTGAGAGGCCAATATCGAGATACCCAGACTCGTGAAAATAGGTCGACAAGAGGTTCGTGAACTCACACCACTTATTGCCCGAACCGCCCGTTTCTGAGCCAAAAATATCCATCTAGAATGGGAAGAGTTACCCCAAAACATAATACCATACGACATAAGTGAATGAAAATAAGCAAAGTAGACTAATTTACGTGTCGAAATATCACTCACTTTCGATACCGTTCGAATAGTGAAAATGGCAGTATTAAGTCTTTGAACAAGATCTATCTGAACACCTAGGAATTTGAACTGTTCAGTTTCACTAATCATATGCCCGTTCTGTGAGATTAAAACGTCAGGTTTTGTTGAATTGTGTGTTAGGAACTGTAAAAACTGAGTCTTACTGTGATTTAACGTTAGTTTATTTTCTACAAGCCATGAACTGAGGTCATGTACTGCTCTACTTGAAACCGATTCAATGTTGCACACAACATCCTTTACTACCAAGCTAGTGTCATCAGCAAACAGAAATATTTTAGAGTTACCCATAATACTAGAGGGCATATCACTTATATAAATAAGGAACAGGAGCGGCCCCAACACCGATCCCTGGGGCACCCCCCACTTGACAGTACCCCACTCAGATCCCACATCACAGCCGTTATCAACATTGTGAATAATGACCTTTTGCTGCCTGTTGCTAAAGTAAGAGGTGAACCAACTGTGAGCTACTCCCCTTATTCCGTAATGGTCCAACTTCTGGAGCAATATTGTGTGATCAACACAGTCAAATGCCTTTGTTAAATCAAAAAATACGCCAAGCGTTCGAAACTTTTTGTTTACCCCGTCCAGTACCTCACAGAGAAAAGAGAATATAGCATTTTCAGTTGTCAAACGACTTCTAAAGCCGAGCTGTACATTTGATAGCAAATCGTGTGATATAAAATGATCAATTAACCTTACATACACAGCCTTTTCGATAACTTTTGCAAACACTGACGGCATAGAAATAGGTCTAAAATTATCTACATTATCCCTTTCTCCCTTTTTATAAAGCGGCTTTACTTCTGAGTACTTTAATCGCTCTGGAAACTGACCATTCCTAAAGGTAAAATTACAAATATGGCTAAATACAGGGCTAACATGTGCAGCACAGTACTTTAATATTCTACTAGACACTCCATCATAACCATGAGAGTCCTTAGTCTTCAGTGATTTGATAATTGTCTCAATCTCCCTCTTGTCTGTATCACAGAGGAGTATTTCAGACGTCAATCTCGGAAAGGCATTTGCTAAGAAATTTATATGATTTCCTGTAGATACTAAATTTTTATTCAATTCACCAGCAATGCTCAGAAAATGGTTGTTAAATACTGATGTGTTGGCAAATGTGCCAACACCTTGTAGATAGAGGCGGCCGAAATGCACGCTATCTAACGCAGACGGGCGTGAATTCTGGAACAGGATAAGTAGTGAATTCTCATAAGAAAAGTATGCAGCTCCTCGAATACTTATCTTTTATTCTTTGATGTGAATACAGCATTCTTGATGAGACATTTCATATGATAACTATCAAACTATGTAAGGCTAATGGCGCCTTGCTAGGTCGTAGCCATGGACTTAGCTGAAGGCTATTCTAACTGTCTCTCGGCAAATGAGAGAAGGCTTCGTCAGTGTAGTCGCTAGCAAAGTTGTCGTACAACTGGGGCGAGTGCTATTCCGTATCTCGAGACCTGCCTTGTGTTGGCGCTCGGTCTGCGATCACACAGTGGCGACACGCGAGTCCGACATGTACTAAATGGACCGCGGCCGATTTAAGCTACCACCTAGCAAGTGTGGTGTCTGGCGGTGACACCACAAATACTGTACATATATCTGATTTATCAGTAACAGAAATATTATTACTGCAAACTGACTTTATATCGTCAACCTTCTGCTGCTGACCAGACACTTCCTTCACAACTGACCATATGGCTTTAATTTTATCCTGTGAATTAGCTATTCTATTTGCATACCACATACTTTTTGCCTTGCTAATAACATTTTTAAGCACCTTACAATACTGTTTGTAATGGGCTACTGTAGCTTGATTGTGACTACTTCTAACATTTTGATATAATTCCAGCTTTGTTCTACATGATATCCTTATCCCACTTGTCAGCCAACCTGGCTGTCCATTACTGCTAGTACCCTGTTTCGAATGTTCTAATGGAAAGCAACTCTCAAAGAGCATGAGAAATGTGTTATGGAAAGCATTGTATTTATCATCTATATTATCAGCACTATAAACATCTTGCCACTCTTGTTCCTTGACAAGTTTTGAAAAACTTTATACAGTACTTAAAGGGAGTTGAAAAACTAATACACATGGGGGATTGGAATGCGGTTGAAGGGGAAGGAGTATAAGGAAGGTTTACAGAAGAATATGGGCTCGTTAGGAAGAACTAGAGAGAAGAAAGGCTAACTGAATTCTGCAGTAAATACCAGTTAGTAATAGTGAGTACTCTGTTCCAGATTCACGAGAGCAGGTCGTCTGCTTGCAAAAGGCCAGGAGGTACAGGAAGATTTCAGCTAAATTATGTCATGGGCAGGTAGAGATTCCGAAATCAGATATTGGATTGTATGACGTACGTGGGAGCAGATATAGACTCAGATCACAATTAAAATGATAGAAAGTGGGCTGACGTTTAAGAGACTAGTCAACAAGAATCAATGTGCAAAGAAGTGTGATAGAGAAGTACTAAGAAATGAAGAGATACGCTTGAAGTTCTCTTAGGCTATAGATACTGCGGAAATGAATAGCTCAGTAGGCATTTCAGTTGAAGAGGAATGGACATCTCTAAAAAGGGCAGTCACAAAAGTTGGAAAGAAAACTGTAGGTAGAAAGAAGGTAACTGCGAAGAAACCATGGATAATACATATACTTCAGCTGATCCACGAAAGATAAAAGTGCAAAAATGTTCAAGGAATTTTAGGAATACAAAAATATAAGTCACTTAGGAGCGAAATAAATAGAAAGTTCAGGGAAGCTAAAACGAAATGGCTCCATGACAAATGTGAAGAAATCTAAAAAGAAATGATCGTCGGAAGGAAGGACTCATCACATACAAAAGTCAAAACAACCATGGTGAAATTATAAGTAAGGGCGGTATCATTAAGAGTGCAGTGGGAATTCCACAGTTAAATGCAGAGAAGAGAGCAAGGGGGAAGACTTGATTGATGTCGTGATAGAAGAAGAAACACGCATCAAAAGACATGGGTGATCCAATATAAGAATCAGAACTTAAAGGAACTTTGGACCATTTACGATTAAATAAAATCTATGGAACGAAAAACTAATCTAATCTAATCTAATCCCTGGACCAACTGTAGTTAGTTTTAAGCAGTATTTTTTTAGCTGTTGCGGATTCTTGCTATGTTGCTGTTTGCATTTAATCTAATTGCATTTAACTGTGACGAGGATAAAATGGATCAAAAATACAAGTCTACAAAAATTAAAGTAAACATTTTATCTCATCAAATAATAATTTGTCCTTCACTTCCAAAATTATTTTATGTCCGTATGCTATCCAGCCATTGTTCTGACTCATCATTCCTCCTCTTAATAAATCTGCTACTCACATAGTCCAAAAAGTGCGTCCATGCATTACACTGTACACTCAACGAATCACCGCCTGCTGCACACCGCAGATATCCACTATTGACTGTCAAAGATTCTACGACTCTACAGCGCTGCGATTGCAGACACAGATACTGTTGCTTAACAACTGTTTCTTTGACCACAGTTCTTCATATATATCATTTTCCTTTACAAATATTAAGACATGCAATAACATCTACAAAAAACATCCATCTTACGCAGTGACTGACTGTTTATAATTTTTGTCAAGCAACGCATGGTTATCAACGCCGCTCTTAACAAATGAAAATGGCCAAAGTGGCTGAAACCATTTATGACCGTTTCATAAAAAGTACACACTATTTTAAAGTTAGGACACCACAGCTTAGGTTACACATTGTTACTGTAATTTTCAAAAATTATTCATAAAATCTCGAAAGTTCCTTCCAGTTCGTATTTGTAGCTCTCAGAGTCCTTTTCTACTGGGCGACTGTCACAAAAGCGCACTCGAGATGACTGTCAATAGCAGGTTGCAACAACCTATCTCCGGATGACCAACTTAAACTTTCATAGCTCCTACATCACTGTCGTAGCACAGTTTTGTTAATAATCTGCACAAACTATGGTTTCAACCACTTGATGGAGACTCCGCATGAGATAAGTGCACTCCTCTTTTAATTTGGACTGCGTTTGATCCTCAGTCTATTATAACAGAGCTTTGATTTTTTATTGGAGCATGAGTTTTTGACGCTTCCGACACCCAGCCTACGGTGCAGAATTTCCAGTTTCCCTATTCGAAGATCAACCTTTTAATAGGTTGCGCAACTAATTGGTTTACAACAGTGTTGGGACGTCGTACATTTTCTCTAGTCTTACGACGTGAAACGTTACACTACCGGCCATTAAAATTGCTACACCAAGAAAAAATGCAGATGATAAACGGGTATTCATTGGACAAATATGTTATACTAGAACTGACATGTGATTACATTTTCACGCAATTTAGGTTCATAGATCCTGAGAAATCAGTACCCAGAACAACCACCTCTTGCCGTAATAACAGCCTTGATATGCCTGCGCATTGAGTCAAACAGAGCTTGGATGGCGTGTACAGGTACAGCTGCCCATGCAGCGTCAACAAGATACCACAGTTCATCAAGAGTAGTGACTGGCGTATTGTGACGAGCCAGTTGCTCGGCCACCAGACTTTTTCAATTGGTGAGAGATTTGGAAAATGTGCTGTCCAGGGCAGCAGTCGAACATTTTCTGTATCCAGAAAGGCCCGTACAGGACCTGCGGTCGTGCATTATCCTGCTGAAATGTAGAGTTTCGCAGGGATCGAAGGAAGGGTAGAGCCACGGGTCGTACCACATCTGAAATGCAACGTCCACCGTTCAGAGTGCTGTCAGTGCGAACAAGAGGTGACCGAGACGTGTAACCAATGGCACCCCATACCATCACGCCGGGTGATACGCCAGTATGGCGAGGACGAATACACGCTTCCAATGTGAGTTCACCGCGATGTCGCCAAATACGGATGAGACTATCGTGATGCTGTAAACAGAACCAGGACCCAACCGAAAAAATGACGTTTTGCCATTCGTGCACCCAGGTTCGTCGTTGAGTACACCAAGGCAGGCGCTCGTTCTGTGATGCAGCGTCAAGGGTAACCGCAGCTATGGTCTCCGAGCTGATGGTCCATGCTGCTGTAAACGCCGTCGAACTGTTCGTGCAGATGGTTGTTGTCTTGCAAACGTCCCCATCTGTTGACTCAGGGATCGAGACGTGGCTGCACGATCCGTTACAGCCACGCGGATAAGATGCCTCTCATCTCGACTGCTAGGGACACGAAGCCGTTGGGATCCAGCACGGCGTTCCGTATTACCCTCCTGAACTCACCGATTCCATATTCTGCTAACAGTCATTGGATCTCGACCAACGAGAGCAGCAAGTAGCGATACGATAAACCGAAATCGCGATAGACTACAATTCGACCTTTATCAAAGTCGGAAACTTGATGGTACGTATTTCTCCTCCTTACACGAGGCAACACAATAACGTTTCACCAGGCAACGCCAGTCAACTGCTGTTTGTGTATGAGATATCGGTTGGAAACTTTCCTCATGACAGCACGTTGTAGGTGTCGCCACCGGCGCCAATGTTGTGTGAATATTGTGAAAAGCTAATCATTTGCATATCACAGCATCTTCTTCCTGTCGGTTAAATATCGCGTCTGTAGCATGTGGTGTAGCAATTTTTAATGGCCAGTAGTGTACTTCCACTTGAAGATGCACCTTCAACGGTGTGCAACCGCTTTTTCTTCTTTTGCGTAAAAAAGGAACCTCTGAAAAGCTAACACGGCGTTGAAGAATTTTTTTCTATCCAGAAAAAAGGTTTTGTAAGATTTTTTGGTAATTTATTTACATTAACAATCATAAAAAAGTGATTGTGTCAACAAATGAAAAAAAATTATAAAGTGTTTTGTGGCAGTTTTCCATGGGTTTTGCACAGCTTATAAGTAATATTAAAGGAACTCGGATGATACTCTAACTATTCAAATTATGTCACCAGCGACGAAAAAAGCGCTGTTTAGCGCGACTAGAACGATAAAGTAATTGGAATTGGGTAATATTGTGCAAACGACAAAGTAAGCAGATTACGCGAAGCAAGATGCTGTAATACATTACACACGCAGAAGACAGTTTGTGAGATCGTCAGGTAATCAACGTAGTTTCTGAGCACTGCTTGTATACAAAATACTCTATAAATTAGAGCTGTTTCAATGGAAGACTGTATCGATGGCTTCGTGGGCGTCTGATTAGAAATCTAAAGCTCCATTCTCCGGTTGATCGTGGAATTTTGTACCCCCTCTCTCACCTCTGGCAATCCTTTGTGCATGCG
This sequence comes from Schistocerca americana, assembly GCF_021461395.2. Lineage (NCBI taxonomy): Eukaryota > Metazoa > Arthropoda > Insecta > Orthoptera > Acrididae > Schistocerca > Schistocerca americana. Next base: position 155,181,388 of record NC_060124.1, on the reverse strand, counting down.
AAAATGCCACACTGCTTCGTGATTCGCAGTCCACTTTAAACTGTACACTCCTTCCCATTGGTTGTGTAAATCAGTTCATAAGTTGGAAGACAGCAAGAGCATATTACTACTAGGATATATAGTACTACCGCTTTCAAATCAGTCTTCATGTTGAGGATATTTCTGCTATATTTCGGTCTGTAACGCCAGACTGTGGCTTCCATGTCTGTCCCAGCGAATTTCTTGTGATATGAGAAACAAGAATAGTACCGGTAAATCTTCCCCAAAACCATTCTGGTGGAAGTAGAAAACTCACTATCCACACCAGAAGGAAATTGTAAAACAGGAGACAGCAACAACTGCGTTGACGACGCTTCCTTAGGTAGTACTACCGAATCCAAATTCCCCCCCCCCCTCCCCCCCCCCAGCCTCCCGTCCCACACAGACCGACACAAAACCCTCAGAAGTCGAATTCATGGAACTCATTAGTTGAGGTGTTTTCATTTGAATCTATGGGTATTACAGTGAAGTGCCGGCCGCTGTGGCCGAGCGTTTCTAGGCCCTTCAGTCTGGAACCGCGCGACCGCTACGCTCGCAGGTTCGAATCCTGCCTCGGACATGGATGTGCGTGATGTCCTTAGGTTAGTTAGGTTTAAGTAGTTCTAAGTTTTAGGGGACTGATGGCCTCAGATGTTACGTCCCATAGTCATCAGAGCCATTTGAACCATTTCTTATTACAGTGAAGCGCCAAGCAAACTGGTATATGCATGCGTTCTCAAATGCAGAGACATGTAAACAGGCAGAATACGGCATTGCGGTCGGCAACACCTGTGTAACACAACAAGTGTCTGGCGCAGTTCTTAGATCTGTTACTAGTGATACAATGGCAAGTCTTTAAGATTTTAGTGCGTCTGACCGTGTCGTTGTAGTCGGAGCACGAGCGATGGGACACAGCACCTCCGAGGTAGCCATGAAGTGGGGATTCTCCCGTACGACAATTTCACGAGTGTACTGTGAATATCAGGAATCCGGTGAAATACCAACTCTCCGACATCGCTGAGGCCGGAATAAGATCCTACAAGAATGGGACCAACGACGACTTAACAGAATCGTTTAACGTGACAAAAGTGCAACCCTTCCGCAAATTGCTACAGATTTCAGTGCTGGTCCATCGACAAGCGTCAACGTGCGAACGATTCAACGAAACATCATCGATATGGGCTTTCGGTGCTAAAGGCTCACTCGTGTATCATTGATGACTGCACGACACAAAGTTTTACGCCTCGCCTGTGCCCGTCAACAGCGATATTGGACTGTTGATGACTGGAAACATGTTGCCCGGTCGGACGAGTCTCGTTTCAAATTGTATCGAGTGGATGGACCTGTACGGGTATGGAGACAACCTCATGAATCCATGGGCCCAGCATGTCAGTAGGGGATTGTTCAAGCTGGTTATGGCCATGTAATGGTGAGGGGCGTGTGCATTTGGAGTGATATGGAACCCCTGATACGTCTAGATGCAACTCTGAGAGGAGACACGTACGTAAGCATCTTGTCTGATTACCTGCATTCATTCATGTCCACTGTGCTATCCGGTGGGCTTGGGCAATTCCAGCAGGACTATGCGACTCCCCCACGTCCAGAATTGCTATAGACTGGCTCCAGGAATACTCTTCTGAGTTTAAACGCTTCTGCTGGCCACCAGACTCCCCAGACATGAGCAATAATGAGCATATCTGGAATGCATTGCTACGTGCTGTTCGGAAGAGATCTCTACCCCCTTGTACTCTTACGGATTTATGGACAGCCGTGCAGCGTTCAAGGTGTCAATTTCCTCCAGCACTACTTCAGACATTAGTCCCGAGTCCATGCCACGTCGTGATGCGGCAGTTCTGCATGCTCGTGGCGGCTCTACACGATATTAGGCTGGTGTACCAGTTTCTTTGGCTCTTCAGTGTATATGCCCTGTATAGCTTAAGATCTTTCTTACGACAAGTTGCGATGAAATGAAGAACATTTAGTAATGTGTAACGAGATTGGAGGCTGTTACAGGATGTAAGGCGTAAAAGTGGAGATATTTCTACTGGTGACTGAGGAAAGTGTACTGATCAACATCACATCAGTATTTGCGTCATTTGCAGAATAATAATTATAGCTATCACAAGTCATATGTTACAAGGCTGGTTAGTAAATGTGTCAAGAGCAAGCTATTAATGCATACTTTCCCCTAGGCAGCAGACCAGGTATAGAAGTGTGGAAACGTGGATGCAAAATGATTAGTCCATACTGACAGGTGTAGGCCACTTAGTATTGCAGTTAAGACTGTGCAGAAAACATCAGGTCGTAGCGTCTGTGAAGTGTTTGTGGATAGACTGCTTGACACAGAGAAAAGGTAAGCAACACACCGTGTGCATATATTAAGTTACCACATATAAAAATATCTGCACTGTTACAACTGTTACACCCTGTATGACACCCCGTACCAATCATAATAGAACTAAACATTTGCTCCTTCTGGTGGGATGAAACGACTGTATTGGACTGCTCTGGCTGCTATGCGAGCTGCATGTTCAAATGTTTCTTCGCCTCATGCTCGCAGAGTTCCTGTCATCCCACGAAGTCTTATTCGTGACCACGGCCGGAATCCTGATACTCTAAGCTCCAAAGATGAACTAGGGAACGTTGATCCATGGATCAAAATATAATTAACACGCTGCGGTATTCACAGAGTAGTTGGTTTGGCTTTGACTTGAGTGACGTTAACTTTTCGTCTTCCAAAATCAACGATTTAATACTCAACTGCCTAGAACACTATCTTGTGAAACGCTGGAAATCACTTCTGTTCTATTCGATGACTTTTCGAAGTCTGAACTGTAGACTGTAAAACGTCCACTGCTTACTCACAATCAACGGTCTCCATTTGGTTGCCAGCCTCTTTCGCCCATCTACATTTACATCTACATCTGCAAAACACGCTTAACTGTTTAGCAGAGGATTCATTGAACCACCTTGACAGTAATTCTCTATTATTCTAATTTCATACAGCGTACGACCACATATATTTTTTAGTGTGAGCTCTGATTTCCCTTATCTTATTATGATGATAGTTTCTTCCAGTGTAGGTCGGTGTCATCATTTTCGGATTCGGAGGAGAAAGTTGGTGATCGAAATTTCGTGAGAAGATTCCGCCGCAACGAAAAACGCCTTTGTGTTAGTGACTGATGTCCACCCCAAATCCTGTACCATGTCCGTGACACTCTCTCACCTATTTCATGACAATACAAAACGCGCTGCCCTTCTTTGAAATTTCTCGATGTACTCCATTAATCCTATCTGGTAAGGATCCCACAATGCGCAGCAGTACTCCAAAAGAGAACGGAAAAGCGTAGTGTAAGCAGCCTCTTTAGTATTTCTTTCACTTTTTGCAAGTGTTCTGCCGATAAAATGCAGTCTTTGGTTTGCCTTCCCCACACCATTTTCTACGTGTTCTTTCGATTTTAAGTTGTTCGCAATTGTAATTCGTTGGTATTTAGTTTGAATTTACGCCCTTTACATTTGCGTGATTTATCGTGTAACCGAAGTTTAACGGATTCCTTTTAGCACTCATACGGATGACCTCATACTTTTCATTATTTAGGGTTAACTGCCAATTTCCGCACAATACAGGTATCTTTTCTAAATCGTTTTGCAATTTTTTTTGAACGTCTGATGACTTTACTAGACGATAAACAATAGCATCATCTCAAACAACCGAAGACGGCTGCTCAGATTATATGCTATATCGTTATATAGATAGGGCCTAGAACACTATCTTGTGAAACGCTGGAAATCACTTCTGTTCTACTCGATGACTTCCCGTCAATTATTACGAACACTAACCTCTCTTATAGGGAATCACGCATCCAATCACATAATTGACACGATACTCACGCAATTTCACTACAAGCCGCTTGTGTGATACAGTGACAGAAGCATTCTGGAGATCTAGAAATACGGAATCAATTGGAAATTCGTTGTCGTGCGAGTAAAGAGCTAATTACGTTTCACAAGAACGACGTTTTCTAAGTCCGTGTTGTGTTGTTGTTGTTGTGATTTTCAGTCCAGAGACTGGTTTAATGCAGCTCTCCATGCTACCCTATGCTGTGCAAGCTTCTTCATCTTCCAGTACCTACTGGAACCTACATCCTTCTGAATCTGCTTAGTGTCTTCATCTCTTGGTCTTCCTCTACGATTTTTCCCTGCACGCTGCACTCCAATACTAAATTGGAGATCCCTTGATGCCTCACAACATGTCCTACCAACCGATCCCTTCTTCAGTACCTCCTCATTAGTTACGTGATCTATCCATTATAATCTTCAGCATTCTTCTGTAGTACCACATTTCGAAAGCTTCTATTCTCTTCTTGCCCAAACTACTTATCGTCCATGTTTCACTTCCATACACGGCTACATTCCATACAAATACTTTCAGAAAAGACTTCCTGACACTAAAATCTATCCTCGATGTCAAAAAATTTCTCTTCTTCAGAAACGCTTTCCTTAACATTGCCAGTTTACATTTTATGTGCTCTCTACTTCGACCATCATTAGTTATTTTGCTCCCCAAATAGCAAAACTCATCTACTACTTTAAGTGTTCCATTTCCTATCGAGCACAAAATATGTTCCAAAATCCACATGCAGATCGAGGCTAATGTTATGGGCCTGTAGTTCAGCCTATTACTCCTACTATCTTTCTTGAATATTGGTGTGTCCTGTGCAACTTTCCAGTCTTTGGGTACGGATCTTTCGTAAATGATTTAAGTTGCTTCAGTACCAGGAGGATATCTACTTCTAAGTTTCTAGTGGTGGTAGCTGTTCTTGATTCGGATTCTGTAATATTTACTTCGTCTTCTTTGGTGAAGGCATTTCGGAAGGCTGTGTTTAGTAATTCTGCTTTAGCAACACTGTCATCGACAGTATTTCTGTTTCTGTCGCCCAGAGAAAGCATTGATTGTGTCTTTCCGCTAGCATATTTTATATACGCCAGTAATCTACACAAGGACGAAGTAGGATAACACTGAAATTCATTCGGTGATATGCCACACAATAACAAGACACTTCGAGTTTCCACAGAAATGTACTGGCTTTAGTCAGGCCTCTAAAAGTCTCATTTCTTAAACAGGACAACTACATAGCTAATGGCTACGCGATTTGGTACGACACTTCTTCCTAAAGAGCAGGCCATGCGCAATAATATTTTGGGGTAACTCAACATTTTGACAAAAAGCATTCACTGCTCAAAAGAAAGTGGTTAGAATAATGTGTGGGGTTCATAGTCGCGCATCTTGTAGGCATCTTTTTAAAAGATTGGGAAATCTTACAACAGCCTCACAGTACACTTACTCACTAATGAAATTTGGTATCAACAACATGGACCAGTTCAAAAGTAACAGTGACATTCATGATTATAATACCACAAAAAAGAAAGGGGTAAAATACGCTGTCATAAAAATTTTCGACAAATTACCAGATGAAATAAAATGTCTGACAGACAGCAGTAGTAGCTTCAAAAATAAATTGTAATCGTATCTCCGTGACAACTCCTTCTATACCATAGATAAATTCTTGAATAGGAATAAATAAATCTATAAATATAGTATATACATTTTGCGCCATGTAAGGGAATGGGGTAAATAATAGAAATATTAGTCTTTAAATCTCTATTGTAATATATATATATATATAAGCGTCATACGAAAAAACTACATAGAACGGAACTTGTCTAGCCTGAAGGGAGAAACCAGATGACGCTATGGTTGGCCCGCTAGGTGGCGCTGCCATGGGCCAAACGGATATCAATTGCGTTATTTTTTAAATAGGAACCCCCATTTTTTATTACATATTAGTGTAGTACGTAAAGAAATACGAATCTTTTGGTTGGAGCACTTTTTTCGCTTTGTGATAGACGGCGCTGTAGTAGTCACAAACATACGGCTCACAATTTTAGACGAATAGTTGGTAACAGGTAGGTATTTTTATAAATTAAAATACAGAACGTATATAGGTTTGAACATGTTATTTCGGTTGTTCCAATGTGGTACATGTATCTTTGTGAACTTATCATTTTCTGAGAACGCATGCTGTTACAGCATGGTTACCTGTAGATACCACATTAATGCAATATCCACGCGGGATTACCCGAGCGGTCTCAGGCGTTGCAGTCATGGGCTGTGCGGCTGATCCCGGTGGAGGTTCGAGTCCCCCCTCGGGCTTGGGTGTGTGTGCTTGTCCTTAGGATAACTTAGGTTAAGTAGTGTGTAAGCTTAGGGACTGATGACCTTAGCAGTTAAGTCCCATAAGATTTCACACACATCATCTGCAATTAAATGCTCAAAATGATGTCCGTCAACCTCAATGCATTTGGCAATACGTGTAACGACATTCCTTTCAATAGCGAGTAATTCGCCTTCCGTAATTTTCGCACATGCATTGACAATGCGCTGACGCATGTTGTCAGGCGTTGTCGGTGGATCTCGATAGCAAATATCCTTCAACTTTCCCCACGAAAGAAATCCAGGGACGTGAGATCCGGTGAACATGCGGGCCATGATATGGTTCTTACCAATCCACCTGTCATGAAATATGCTATTCAATACTTCTTCAACCGCACGCGAGCTATGTGCCGGACATCCATCATGTTGGAAGTACATCGCCATTCTATCATGCAATGAAACATCTTGTAGTAACATCGGTAGGACATTACGTAGGAAATCAGCATACATTGCACCATTTAGATTACCATCGATAAAATGGGGGCCAATTATCCTTCCTCCCATAATGCCGCACCATACACTAATCAGCCAAGGTCGCTGATGTTCCACTTGTCGCAATCATCGTGGATTTTCCGTTGCCCAATAGTGCATATTATGTCGGTTTACGTTACCGATGTTGGTGGATGACGCTTCGTCGCTAAATAGAACGCGTGCAAAAAATCTGTCATCGCCCCGTAATTTCTCTTGTGCCCAGTGGCAGAACTGTACACGACGTTCAAAGTCGTCTGGATTCAATTCCTGGTACATAGAAATATGGTACGGGTGCAATCGATGTTGATGTAGCATTCTCAACACCGTCGTTTTTGAGATTCCCAATTCTCGCGCAATTTGTCTGCTACTGATGTGCGGAATAGCCGCTGCAGCAGGTAAGACACCTACTTGGGCATCATCATTTGTTGTAGGTCGTGGTTGATGTTTCACATGTGGCTGAACACTTCCTGTTTCCTTAAATAACGTAATTATCCGGCGAACGGTCCGGACACTTGGATGATGTCGTCCAGGATACCGAGCAGTATACAGAGCACACGCCCGTTGGGCACTTTGATCACAATAGCCGTACATCAACACGATATCGACCTTTTGCGCAATTGGTAAACGGTCCATCTTAAAACGGGTAATGTATCACGAAGCAAATGCCGTCCGCACTTGCGGAATGTTACGTGGTACGATGTACTTACACGTTTGTGACTATTACAGCGCCATCTCTCACAAAGCGAAAAAAAGTGCTCCAACTAAAACATCCATATTTCCTTACGTACTACACGAATATGTAATAAAAACGGGGGTTCCTATTTTAAAAAGCGCAGCTGATATCTGTTTAACCTATGGCAGCGCCATCTAGCGGTCCAATCATAGCGCCATCTGGTGTCCCCCTTCAAGCTAGACGAGTTTCGTTCTTTGTAGTTTTTTCATTTGATGCTTATTTCGGGAGATATTTGGCCCGGTCACTATCAATGGACCGATTCATATGTGCATTGCTTGTGCACTTGACACGTTCGACATAACGGCTACCGTATCGTGCGACTGATCAATGGACCACGCAACCAACTAACTAACTAACTATAAACTATAACACTCATCTATAAACGCGAAAAACTTCTGTGCAAAATCTCTCACTCACGAAGGGGAAGGCATTATCGAATTCTTATAGACTTTCCGTCTTGGAAAGGTAACTACGTCTACCATGAACGATCTCTGAGTCCCAACTTCAGAAATTTTGAACACTTGAAAACATTAGCTCCACCACCGAGATGTCAAGACTTGCCTCCTACTCCCCTCAAGGCTGCCGGCTGGATTCCAATTCTGCGAGCACCTAGCAACTCAATAAATTGTTTGTACATTCAGGCCTTTCAGCTGTCACCTACAAAAATAGAATGCAAGCATTTTCGTTGGTCATTTTCTGCTCCCTGCTGCTAGCACTCCTCTGCAAAATGCTGCAAACACCAATAGCCCTCAGACGCCAGCCTAGTAGTTTGTGACCACAAAGATTACATTAAGTCCAGCCCACCAGCCGCAGGCTGGGCAAAATTCCCTGGCACCAGATGCTGTGCTCTGCTCTACAGATGCTGGCTCTGACATTCCTAACAGGTAGGGCATAGCCAGGAATGAGATCTTACCGTACATCTGACTGGTTCGTTATCGGTAGTCTAGCCAACAAATGCTGCACTCAGACAGAGCATTTACGGTGTGATACTGATAAATATCCTTTGGAAAACCAATGTAACACTGTAACAGAGACTTAGGAATTTATTTATTTATTTCCTTTATGTACTATAAATAACCTATTTCAATTTTCTTGCAAACCTTCAAAGATATTTGTAAGTACAAAGAATGTTTATTGATATGTGTAATTAGTAACGTAAGTAACTGTAATTTATGCTGGGTCAGTGCTGATTAGGGAAATATTACGGGTGCGTGTCAAAGCGCACTATGTAGCGACGTCTCTGGACGCGTACGATGTGACGTCAGATCGCGCGCGCTGCGCAAGCGCTTTGACTGTAGACTCTGATATGATCGGACGCACGTGTTGCGTGCTGAGTCAGTGTGATACTGAGATGTTTTAATTAGCGGCACGATAGCAAGTGACGAGCGCGCACAGATGAAAAGGCAGCTCCATTCACATCGAGATCCTGCTCGGCCGATGGCCAGTGCTAAGTAAACCTGTGTTCGTAAATTTTGTCTGGAGCTGCTGCAGCCTTGTTGACGATGGCTGCGGTTTCATCTCTTCACAACAAACGATTGTTAAGACTATTCCACATACTTCATGTTTTTTAGAACTATAACGGCATTACCCAGTGATATTGGTGAACTTTCAGCTTTAATAATATTTACTGCACAAACCTAGAAAGTTTAACCTAATAGTTATCCCAAGTCGTTATTACCAAGAAGGTTCCACGTCCATTCCTGTTAGTGAAACAATCCGAGTGTCATTTATTTGAAAAGAAAAAATGTATTAAAACTAATTTCACAGCCATTTGGTTTCCATATTTTTTAATAATTTTGAAAACAGAATTAAAAGTATTTTTAATGCGCCTCAGTAACTTCACTGTTGAGATAAATATTGCTTAGAGGCAATGTTATCCCTGCAGATCAGAAGTAAGTTCCATTACCTGAAACTAAATTAATTCTTGGCAGTTCAAACTAAAGATTTTATTTAAAAGAAAACAATCATTCATACTTGCTAATTTTACGGAAGCTTGTGATGCTGTCTCGTGTGTTGGCCTGATTCGTATTTCGGCGCTGCAGTTGTGTTGGTATTCAGTGGTAGTTTTTTTATTTAAACCATCTTAAAGTCAACTGAAGTTTTATTTCACGTTTCATTGCCAATTCCCAAGTTAGCAAGAGTGAGTAAACGCTACTGTGAGATTTCATAACTATTTAAAACGACAGTAGGCGGCCTCGAGTTAGTTAGTGTGAGATTTATATATTCCATATTCACTTCGTTGTGTTTAATGACGAGTGTAGCAATAACTGAAATTCTTTCTCATTGTTATTTCGTGATCTAAAGTTAACAGTAACTAGGGTAGACGGAATAGCTTGTGCTCAGATATAACTTGTTGTAAACCTCTCCCTTACTAATCGGTGTTACATTTTCCTCCGGAAACGATAGTATTGCCAAATTTTACTTTCTATTAGGCGCACGCGAACACGGTGAAACACATTTCCGCAAACGCTGGTTATGTAAAGGAGGGGCGTTACACCACCCGCTGACCGCCAATTGCTGGATCATTACGACTACGTGATCAGGTGGCAGATCAGCAGTTCCCGTACAAGCCCCTCTCTTTGTCCGGGATTGCCGCAGTGGAACGCTAGCTGAATTACATCAGTTTTAATCCATTTTCAAGCAGAAAATGTAATTTCCTTGCGCTCCTGACTCCACAATTTACAAGCAGTCACTTCTTGAAAGACATATCACACTATGCTATATCCTTAGTTTTGCATACCGGACCTCTTAACTGGAACTGGTTACGTTTCATTTGATATAAAATGACAATCTGGAGGCTTTCGCAAAATGATATTGAACATTCTTAAACGAATTAGCGTCCATCTGTCTCGTAAAATTAGCATCCAACCACCAAACTAATGTCTCCTAACTGTAGGTTCTAACTAATCAAAGAAACAGTCACTACGTTAGGAAGCTTGAATTTGGACTACGAAATAAATAAAACGCTGCAGGGTGATCTCACAGTGCCAGTAAAATGAAAAATGTTACAAATTAATGAAATGCACAGGAAGATACTAGTTTTTATTTTAATTGTGAGAGAAATTTATTGACAACATACGTATTTCCGTCACAGCAAGTTCTGCGAGATTCGCAGAAGTGTCATGCGTCATATCGCACAAAATTTTATGGCTGTTACAAATGGAATATAGCTGATTGTTAAACATACCATGGACAGACGAGACATACTTATACTAGCTACTACACAAACCATTATGCAGACCGCTCACTCAAATTGAGTAGAACCTAGATGTAGGAAATGCACGTAAGTATTCTGACAATAGTTTTAATTATTAAAAGAACTTCAGTTTCTGTGCAAACCTCCATCGTGTTACTGCTAACACATTATCTGATTTTTAATTTATTTGTTTCTTTTGCATCACGTTGTAGACGCTTATGAAACACACACACACAAAAATCGTGAATGGCGAACATTGTCATTACGCTAATTGTCTGGTATTATGCTTAAAAGCAATGCTTTACATTACGGTAACAGCCGATGCTCGTATGTACAGCGAAGTTTGGAAAATGTTGCAGAAAACGTTAAAGATATATGAGACTGCTTGTTACAATACCTTTACCAGTGATTCAAATTGTGCCCTCTACAGGAATCTGGAGCAATACCACTGACTTCCGCGGGCGGTGTTCTTACCAGCTGAACTACACTCCTGGAAATTGAAATAAGAACACCGTGAATTCATTGTCCCAGGAAGGGGAAACTTTATTGACACATTCCTGGGGTCAGATACATCACATGATCACACTGACAGAACCACAGGCACATAGACACAGGCAACAGAGCATGCACAATGTCGGCACTAGTACAGTGTATATCCACCTTTCGCAGCAATGCAGGCTGCTATTCTCCCATGGAGACGATCGTAGAGATGCTAGATGTAGTCCTGTGGAACGGCTTGCCATGCCATTTCCACCTGGCGCCTCAGTTGGACCAGCGTTCGTGCTGGACGTGCAGACCACGTGAGGTGACGCTTCATCCAGTCCCAAACATGCTCAATGGGGGACAGATCCGGAGATCTTGCTGGCCAGGGTAGTTGACTTACACCTTCTAGAGCACGTTGGGTGGCACGGGATACATGCGGACGTGCATTGTCCTGTTGGAACAGCAAGCTCCCTTGCCGGTCTAGGAATGGTAGGACGATGGGTTCGATGACGGTTTGGATGTACCGTGCACTATTCTGTGTCCCCTCGACGATCACCAGTGGTGTACGGCCAGTGTAGGAGATCGCTCCCCACACCATGATGCCGGGTGTTGGCCCTGTGTGCCTCGGTCGTATGCAGTCCTGATTGTGGCGCTCACCTGCACGGCGCCAAACACGCATACGACCATCATTGGCACCAAGGCAGAAGCGACTCTCATCGCTGAAGACGACACGTCTCCATTCGTCCCTCCATTCACGCCGGTCGCGACACCACTGGAGGCGGGCTGCACGATGTTGGGGCGTGAGCGGAAGACGGCCTAACGGTGTGCGGGACCGTAGCCCAGCTTCATGGAGACGGTTGCGAATGGTCCTCGCCGATACCCCAGGAGCAACAGTGTCCCTAATTTGCTGGGAAGTGGCGGTGCGGTCCCCTACGGCACTGCGTAGGATCCTACGGTCTTGGCGTGCATCCGTGCGTCGCTGCGGTCCGGTCCCAGGTCGACGGGCACGTGCACCTTCCGCCGACCACTGGCGACAACATCGATGTACTGTGGAGACCTCACGCCCCACGTGTTGAGCAATTCGGCGGTACGTCCACCCGGCCTCCCGCATGCCCACTATACGCCCTCGCTCAAAGTCCGTCAACTGCACATACGGTTCACGTCCACGCTGTCGCGGCATGCTACCAGTGTTAAAGACTGCGATGGAGCTCCGTATGCCACGGCAAACTGGCTGACACTGACGGCGGCGGTGCACAAATGCTGCGCAGCTAGCGCCATTCGACGGCCAACACCGCGGTTCCTGGTGTGTCCGCTGTGCCGTGCGTGTGATCATTGCTTGTACAGCCCTCTCGCAGTGTCCGGAGCAAGTATGGTGGGTCTGACACACCGGTGTCAATGTGTTCTTTTTTCCATTTCCAGGAGTGTATATTGGCTGATCGCATCGCTAGTGTGCAGAGAATGAAAGGTTAATTTCCGCACCTGTTCCTAATAGCGTGGCCGGCCGATGTGACCGAGCGGTTCTAGGCCCTTCAGTCCGGAACCGCGCTGCTGCTACGGTCGCAGGGTCGAATCCTGCCTCGGCATGGATGTGTGTGATGTCCTTACGTTGGTTAGGTTCATGTAGTTCTAAGTCTAGGGGACTGATGACCTCACATTTTAAGTCCCATAGTGCCTAGAGCCATTTGAACCTAATAGCCTGGTAATAAATGTCAGAATACTCAAAACCACGTCAATTGAGACATTTTTAAATAATCAGCCGTCGCCTACTCCGGCGTTGCCTTGTTTGACACTGCACACGGTTTGAGAGTGGATGTAACATAGTTATGCGTCCGCAGAGTGGAAGCCATTTGCGTAAGCGATCTATTAGTGAGAACTGGAAAAATGCCAGTGAGTTACTACATTAATATCCCGAGTGAAACGCTACTTACAAAAGTGTCACAACAGGTGTTGGTGATAAATCAGCCAGATAATCAACACAAAAATTTAATGGCTTTAATGTCGGGTCTCGTTGAGAGCCAGAGAGCAGACACTGTAAATGATTTGTAATACACTACTAATGTTCAAGCTGAAATTTCTCAGATAACAAGACGTTATGGTTTTTAAAGAGACGGTGGTCAAAATAAATGTTGCATATTGCAGAAACTGTAATATTGAACGTCGTGATCCAGATATATGCTATGATATCAGTCCATTGATTTATTTGTAATGTAATTCTAGCGTCACTGTCTATGTTTCTACGGTGAGGGGAGTAAAAGAGGGAGCATGTGCAGTCCATGGCAACCGTGTCGTCTGTATAATGGAACAGGAAATGAGACAGGTGAATGAAACTTCCTGGCAGATTAAAACTGTGTGCTGGACCGAGACTCGAACTCGGGACCTTTGCCTCATTCTGAGACAGGTGAATGTTGCAACGTATGTCGCTGTGGGTCAAAGTGATGTCTCTAGAATCTGGAACAAGTTATTAGCGACAGGATCAGTTGAGGATCGTCACGTAAGCGACTGCGGAAGTAGGAATGAAGGAAGATTGGGTTTAATGTCCCGTCGACATGAACGCCATTAGAGGCGGAGCACAAGGTCGGATTGTGTCAAGGATGGGGAAGGAAATCTGCCGTGACCTCTCAAAGGAACCATCCCAGCATTTGCCTGAACCGATTTAGGGAAATCATGGGAAACAATATGGATGGCCGGACGCGGGTTTGAACCGGCGTCATCCCGAATGCGAGTCCAGTGTGCTAACCACTGAGCTACCTCGCTCGGTGATCGCGGAAGAAAAACAACCTGTGTGCAGGATCAATATCTGCGTATAACAACAAGCAGAAACCTCAACACAATGGCACACGTCTACGGCGGCAATTCCAAACAGCCACAGCTATGCAGGTATCTACACAAATGATATGAAACTGGTTTCACGAGCAAGGATTACGTGCCAGAAAGCCTCTCAAGACTTCTCCTCTTAATCGGGTTTGGAGACAGGGTAGTGTAGCATGGGCACTAAACCACGCTTTGTGGACTAGGCAGCAGTGAGACACAACGCTCGTTTCTGATACCCATGTCATTCTTCACGCTGCCAATACATTGATATTACTGTGTGGAGGAAGCGAGGAGAATATTTAAACCCTAACTTTATCGTAGACATCAACTTCAGCAAGGTTCTTCAATCATGTTTTGAGGTAATGTATGGCGCAGGACTCCCCATGTGCCAATAGTGGAAGCACACTCGCACGCATTGTAGCACCGTTTGGTGAACATGTTGGACCATTATGCATGCTGATGATCGAAATGTGCGTCCCACTCATCACCACCTTGTAAAGACCTTCCTAGAGGAGGATACAATCAGTCGGAATGGCCTCCATATTGTACAGAACTCAGCTACACCGTGAGTGCATGGTCCACGCTAAAACGAGAGATTTACAGTCGTTCTGTCCCACCAGAGACCTCACAGGGCATCACAGCGGACGCTGTGGAGAAATGGGACAATATCCCACAGGCTTATCCGGACAATTTGATAACGAGTATACCTAACCGCATTCAAAAGTGTCCCCAATTACGAGAAGGGCCAGTTGGTTCATAAACCATGTGTTATGCAAGATGACAGTGAGAAGATACTGTAGTGTTTGAAGCGGAATCTTGAGTAAGGTTTATTTTTTATATTTGTTTATCAAGTGGAAATGTGTTTATCTTCTTTAATTTTCTTTTATTATGGCTGTACCTGACAGACAAAAATCAGTTTTGTTTCTTATTATAACCAGTATTGACAGCAAAACAATATGCAACTTTATTTTGACCACTGTAGCTTAGGCTGCCTTGTGACTGATTTAAGGAACGCAAGCAGTAGAATGGACACATAGAGATGGCCGGCCGATGTGGCCGAGCGGTTCTAGGCGCTTCGGTCTGGAACCGCGATACCGCTACGGTCGCAGGTTCGAATCCTGCATCTGGCATGGATGTGTGTGACGTCCTTAGGTGAGTTAGGTTTAAGTAGTTCTAAGTTCTAGTGGACTGAAGACCTCAGATGTTAAGTCCCATAGCGTCAGAGCCATTTCAACCATTTGAACATAGAGATGTAATTGCAGTAATAAATATTGTATGTGTGTAACAGGTTAGGTGGAAACTCTCTCTCTCTTTGTTCCTTTGAATGCCGAAGTTAATCAAAGCCAGTACAGAATGTTGTAGAGAAGTGGTACAACTGGAGAAATCTTAGATCATTATATACAAACGATGTAATTTCCCGGCTCGATCATGTTATTTCTTATATTTTCTGTTTATAATGAGTCACTTTGTCATCTGTTGTACAGTTAAAGCTAGTGGTTTTCATGTAGTAGGTGAGAGTGTTGTAACTCGCTATACGTTTCACACTTTCCCCTCTAGCCACCCCTGTAATAGAAATTTCATATACGCAGCCGGAAAAAAAATTATTACACCTGGAAATACTATTCCGATTTTGATCCGATGACGGCATATGCCAGCTGGGGAATAGTAGATGTATTGATAATCGCTTCAACGTTGTCCATCAACATATAGCGTAGTGTCGTAGCTACCAAAGCGCTAACCTTTAATATGGAAATGCTCACATCCAGAAGATTGTGTGGCGCAAAAATGTGAAACAAGCAGTCAGCAACACTTCAGCGTACTGAACGAGTTTGAAAGTTTTGAAATTTTGGCCTTCCGTGTGGCGGGATGGTCCTTTCGGAATATAGCCACACAATTTGGACGTGCAGCGTCAGTTGTTCAACGACGCTGGTATCTGTGGTCACGTGAACATTTTCACACCCATAAATTAGATTCTGGTCGCCCGCGCAGGATCATCGTATTGTATGGGCAGCGTGGCAGATCTTACAGCTTTCACAGCAAAGGTAAGAGGGCTCGTGAGCCCAGACGCGTCAACACCAACTGTTGTGAACCGGTTATCAAGAGTGGGACAACGGGCACGCACGCCTCCAGCCCGTCTTCCGCTCACGCCACAGCACTGACGAGCACAGCTCGACTGGTGACGTCAGAGGATCACTTGGATGATGGAATGGCGCGCCATGCTCTTCAGCGATGAAATCTGATTCTGCCTGCATGCCAGGTCATTTGCGCCTACGATGTAGGACTGGTGAGCGCTGTCTCGTATATTCGCCCAAGACACACTGGCTCCATTCTAGGCCTTACGGTCTGGGATTCGATAAGCTGCAACTGTCGTTCACCTTTGCAGTACTTGCAGGATGTTGTTAGACCCATAATTTTGCCGTTTCTGCAATAGGAAGGTGACGTATCATTCCAGCAGGGCAATGCTCGCTCGCAAACTGCCAGTGAAACTCAATGTGCTCTGCAACACGTGCAATAACTTCACTGGTCAGCACGATACCTGGACTTGTCTCCAGTCGAGCACGTGTGTAATATGATGGGACGAAAAGTGACTCTTGCGACTCATCAGTCATCAACTCTACAGAAATACGTGAACTGGTCGAACGGGCGTGGCATAACGTATCCCAGGAGAGTGTCCGCGATCTGCATGGTCGACTGGAGCCCAGAGGCAGCGCACCACGTATTAAAATCAGTGTTTCACAATGGATCGATACCTGGTACTTCAGAACCGCTTGTGCTACTGATCCGTAAACGTAATCATTTCATGTACTCCATATGCACTGCTGCAACAATAACTCTGAAGTGAACTGGAAGCATTTAAAATAGTATACTAATTTTTTTCGAGTAGTCCATTTCCTTATTACATTTTTAAATTATGGCATTCACTTTTTACGTGCTGCAATATTCTTCCGAAAATGCTGCAACAATAACTCTGAAGTGAACTGGAAGCATTTAAAATAGTATACTAATTTTTTTCGAGTAGTCCATTTCCTTATTACATTTTTAAATTATGGCATTCACTTTTTACGTGCTGCAATATTCTTCCGAAAATTAAGGTTTCCTCCAAATGAGACTGTAGGGAAGCAGCCTACTCACGCTGTAGTAAATTCACATTAGTTTCCATTGTGTGCCAGCCAGTCTGCTGTAACTAGCTCTGACGTCATAAATGTTGCGCAATACCTTAAAAATCAAGCAACTGAACTAAAACTTTTCTAGCATGTCAGGAATAATATTAAATTAATGTGTGTTAAGTATCAGTTCGATAACTTCAGCCATTTCCGAGATTTGGACGTTTTTCTGGAAAAATCATTGGCGCAACAGAAAAGAGCTAGAGACTTCAAAATTTATATTTAGATTCATCTTTCATAATGATTTAATAAAAACAGTACTTTGGATTTCACATATTAAGACTTTAGTGGAAATTCATGATTTTCTGATTTTCATCTCAAAACTGAAGGAAGCAAGATAGATTAAGTAGGCTAGTAAATAAGGCTAGGATGTTTAGATTTAAATAGGTTGGAGGTCCGCTATGATTATGAAGATGTGTAAAGTTTCTTTTTAATACCTATAAAATTATAGCGATAGCGGATCTCAAAAGGGGCAGTTCAGAGCTCATCTACTGCGGGCAGTGTAATTAGATTAATTCTCTCGCCCAGAATATTTAACTTAGCCACGTCAAAATTTTATTATCAATACTTACCTGCGTGCTGAATGCACGTTTAAATTAAGAGCTTCTTCGGCCATCAGCCAAAGAAGCTATAAATTATTATGTAACTTGAAGTGGTGCGTTACTAGCCCAGCGGCTAGTCGAGAGAGCCGGAAAGATCAGGCGTTCCCTTCGCCGTCCGCACCGCGGCTTCATATATAAGAACACTGCGCGAGGAAGCAAGGCCCCAGTTCTCTCCAGACGCTGAATGACACGCCAACTGTGTCGGTAGTCGCGTCGCATCAGTGTATCTGCTACAAACAGCCTCGGGTGCCGTATTAAGTTACTAGAGATACGCGGAACTATGAAAACATTTCATGTGAAGTGTTAATTCTGGAATGATTTTCATTAACTAGCTTCAGTTTGCGTATTGTCGTATTTTCACGTGCCGTCGCGGGACAGACATTCTACCAAATATTTAGCGTGGCGTTTGATGAAATATTTTCATCAAATTATGGCGAGCATTCTTTTTAACATTTGATTCGGACATTTATAGTTGCATCAGCGCATTAGACTCTGAACTGTTCTGTTAGTTAGATTGTAGGGATACTTGTGGTTTTTATTAGTGAATTTCAGAATATACTCAACTATTTTGGAAAACCGTTTTTGATTAGAAATCCCGGACAATCTCCTAATTCCTCAGAGCTATAAGCTGCAGCTATAAGAACATTCTCAGGTAAAGTGGGCACTAGGATATCTATTTACTGGCTCCAAGTTTTATTAAATCACTTTCTGGGGGTCACGGAGTAAATAGAGAGCCAGTGTTGAGAACGGCAAAAGACAGCAATAACAACATTCTAAAAGCTAGAAACTGATTCAACACGCAAGCGTTTATACAGCAATCAGATTTTTACAATTTTTACAAACTTACACATCCGCCGCTCCACATATGGTGCATCGGCCGGGAAATCAACTAAGTGAAAGTGATTTTTAACTTTTCGGATTCGCGAGTGAAATGCGACACGCAACTGAGTATAGAACAGTGAAAGTGTTACGTGTGCATGTGGACGACGTAATTGGATTAACAACGCATCTGGATTGACGGAGCTGGCACTGAGTCTAGCGGTGCTTCCGGCATCGCGAGAAGCCAGTCTCGCCGCACCGCAGTCGTCCGCTGGAGCAGCCGACGCAGAGCCTGCAATTGCGGGCCACGCTAACACAAAACAGCCGTCGGAGAGCCGTGTGCAGTTCACCGTGCCACGTCGCATCAGGAATCCTGGTACGCCGCGCCGGCAACGCCATACGTCGTGCAGAAGGAACTAAGTTAAGTGAAAAGCTGTTAAAAATTTTACTAACCTGCACTAAAAGACTGTCGGCGATGGAACCGCCAAAAGAAACTGAGTTTAAACTTAAATTAGAACCTATGTCTGTTGAGGGAACTGTAAATCCAGACAACGGTTCAAGTGTAAATATACATGAAAGTAGTAATCTTAAAGTGAAAAATGAAGTATTGTCTCCTGACAGTAGTGTGCGAAGGGGCAATGATTCAATAAGAGAGACCCCTGTAGTAAAGCGGAAAGTAGAAATGATAAATTTATTGGATGATAGTTTCTCTGATGAATTAAAAGTGAAACAGTCATCAGAGATGGTAGAGTTTAAGAAGGAGAAGTTAGAGATGACTAATCAATCAGAAGTTTCATTTAATTTTGATGGTTCTGGTATTGGAGCTAGTTTTTCGTCACCTGAGTGTGATAAAAAGTCAGCTCGTGAGCAACCCAAAGATGCTGGGGCTGTTGATCTAAATGTTATATTACAAGCAATAGCTGTCAGTAATGCACAAATGACAGCTGAATTAAAGTCTGAAATGGTGGCCAGTCAAACAAATTTTAATATGCGGTTTGAGGCAATGAACAATAAATTAGAATCCAATAATGCTGAAATGTCAGCCAGTAATGCTAGAATGAACGCTGAATTAAAGTCTGAAATTTTGGCCAGCCAAACAAATTTTAATAAACGATTGGAAGTAATGGACGATACCTTCAAGGCTGGTTGCAATAAGTTGAAAGAGGATCTAGACAGTTTGAATTGTAAAATTGATTGCAATCATGAGGATATTAAGAAAAAGGTTGCTCAACAATTTTCTGAAATGTATAAGACAATAAAATCCGAAGTTGCTGAGGTTCGCAAAGACTTCCAAATGGAAGACGCGAAGCTGGAGCACAAGTTAACAGAAAAGATCGAGGCGGAATCTGAACTGTGCTCAGATAGATTTAAAGATGTTAATATAAAAGTAAACATATGTCAAGCAGAAGTAGAAGCAATCAAAACTGACACTACTCATATTGTGCAAAGAGTAGATAATGTTGAAACGAAAGTAGAAAATATCAGTACTAACATTGCTAACATTGAAAGTAAAGTAGCTTCAGTAACTTCTGGTAATGGTAATGTACAACAAGTTGTAGCTGCAAACGCCGCTTTTATCGGGTGTCGGCAGTTTTTGCGGTTCGATCCAGATAAAAATATCCATCCGCTAGATTTCTGGAACGATTTTGAAGATGTGATTCCATCAACTTGGTCTGAACGAGAGAAAATCTCGTTTATTAGAAGCCATTTAGCAGGTGACGCCATGCGTTGGTCAGCTGATGTTATGTTAAAGTGTAAAACATTAGCGGAGTTTAAAACAGCTTTCATTAATGAGTATTGGTCTAGCAATAAGCAAAATGAAGTGTTGAGACAATTTTGGAGTGGAAAACGCTTCAATGCAGGCAAGGAATCTATTAAAGAGTTTGCTAGGTCATGGATTTCACGTTTGTCACATTTGGCGGAAAAGCTAAAACCAGAAATGATTATACTAGGTCTGGAAGCTAAACTGCCATGGTACTGGCAAACTAGAATTATATCAGCCCCTAGAGACAATCTGGATCGTTTCATTGAGTACTTGGAACGTGTAGAGCGTGTTGCTGCCAATGAGGAGCAAGCACGTAATAATAGAAATGCTAATAATAATGGTAGTAATTTTAGGAACGATCAAAATGGCAATGTAAACATCAGAACAGTAGGTGTTCGCCATCCTAAGAGAGGTAGGAATTGGGGAAATAATTATCAGAACCAACAATGGCATCCAAGGGATAATAATTTTGTTCCAAACAGAAATATGCATGTAAACAACAGTACGGAAAATAAGGCTGTGCCAGCTAACTATAATGAAACTAAAGGAAACAGTAGTATGCCGAGGCAGGAAAACTAGTTCCCGTCTATGAGGACACTGGCGCTCACCAGGCGGTTACTTTTCCTATGCCAGTAGTTAAGGGAATTGGTAAGACAGATCAGAATACTCAAACTGAACATGTGGATGAAGAGTCGGTAGCACCTAAGGATACAGCAGAAATATTAGATCACTCACAGTATTTGATAGATACCGTGTTAGAGACGCTTTCTAAGTGGGAAGAGAAAGAGAAGGCGCAGCAGTGTAACAGTAGGGACGAGCTACAAAATATTGAATTGTCAGGTGAAGAAGCAGAAGAAATTCATGCTTATATTTACGATGAGGATGATGTGCTCTTATCTAAAGTGCCTGTGCAGGATGTTGATAATGTACTTATAGATTTAGGACAGGAGATAAGTGGGAATGCAGAGGGTAGGCTGTTTGGGGTCGATGAACCCAGTAGCTGTGACCAGTTGTCACTTGAGAAGGAAACCGACGATAATGGTGAAAGTGGTTTAGCTGTAACTAATGTTATGCCCGGTCTGGAGGCGCAGAATCGCTCAGACTACAGTAATTTGGGTCATGTTCAGCAAACTAAATGTAACGAAGTCGTGCGGTGTTTCGATTTAAAATTAATAGACCGACTGGAAAAGGCAGCTGAAAATGTAATTCAGGAAACCCCTACACACTGTGACCTAAATGTAATGAAGACAGATGTTGATCACTTTAGTTGGAGACAAATCCAAAAGGAACTACTAGATGAATCTGAGGAACCACCTGTACAACCTAGAATAAGCCACCCTATAATAATAGTGAATATGTTGGGTATCAATGTACGTTGTCTCTTAGACAGTGGAAGTGAGGTGAGTGCAATATCTCAGTCCTTCTTTGATGCATTACCTGGTAAAGACAAGCTTACAGTAATGAGGGTATCGGGACTAAGAATAATTGGTGCTACTGGCAAGGTGTCAAAAACGATAAAGCAAGAAGCTTTGCTGCCCTTTAACATTAATGGTAATTTAATTGATCATCCATGCTTAATTGTAAATAATCTCAGTATTGAGGTTTTAATTGGCATAGATTTCTTGTCAAAATATCAGAGTGTTGTTGACTTTGAAAGAAGCCAGTTAAAAATGGTCTTGCCAATAACCGGAGTAATTATAGTACCTTTTAGTGATAAACATGTAGTAACTGATCATGAAACTTGGGAGCTGCCTATACGAGTTCTGAAAAATAGGAGGTATTGGGACGAGGATGTTAATCTTAATAACAATAAGCTGAATACAGAAGAAGAAGAAGAAGCAATTATTTTAGACAAGATAGAAGCTAAGTTGCAGGAAATCGATAAAATTTCCGCCAATCAGAAGGAAGAACTGAGACAGGTTCTAAAAAGGCATCATAAAGTATTTTCAGATCGACCTGCCAGATTCATAGGTAGCCACTGAATGCTGTAGGGAGGAGGTTGTTCTTTAACCTCTACACAGTGTGGCAGCTGTGCAGTCCCAGCTGTGTGAGATCTTCTTTCCCATTTCAGGTCTCACTCAATCTTCATCTTTCCTATCCCCAAAAATTTCGACCTCTACTTTCCAACACAAAATTTTCCGGTATGATTATCACGTCAATAATAAACCAATGAATGCTGTAGGGAGGAGGTTGTTCTGTAACCTCTACACAGTGTGGCAGCTGTGCAGTCCCAGCTGTGTGAGATCTTCTTTCCCTTTCAGGTCTCACTCACTCTTCATCTCTTCTATCCACCAAAAATTTCTAACTCTTCTTTACAGCATTAAACCAATGAATGCTGTAGGGAGGAGGTTGTTCTTTAACCTCTACACAGTGTGGCAGCTGTGCAGTCCCAGCTGTGTGAGATCTTCTTTCCCTTTCAGGTCTCACTCATTCTTCATCTTCCCTATCCTCAAAAATTTTGATCTCTTCTTTCCAGACATGAAAATTTTCTGTCATGGCTATCAAGCCATGAGTTCTGGAACCGATTAGTGAAAAAAAAAATACGTAATGTGACAAACCTAATAGTGACAAACAATAGAGAAGTATGACGTAATTAAGATATAAAATGTACTTGAGTAACAATTATGTATAGTACCTTGGTAATATAGTAAGTACAAAGTGTTGTTTTATTGGAAATGGTCCACCAACAATAATTTAAAAAGATGTATGAATTCATGTACAAGCAGGATCTGAAGTGGTAGTGAAACCTAGTGTATGCATTAGAGCTAACTAATAAATAGTAAGAAAGAGATTGCTTAGTGTTATGAAAAATATGCAGATAAGTTGTAAGGATGAACTCACCTGGTGTAGCAAGGAAAGGCAGTGTAATAGAATTGAGCAGTGTTTGTGGTTGAGACGTGAAGGACACGTCCCTGAAGTATTTATAAGGTTGGAGCTGGCCATTATTTTAGTGTAGTGTGTGACAGGATACACCTACATGTATTGAGGTTATGAGTTGGAGGCGTGAATGCGACCATAGGTACCCTTATGTTAGATGAGACAGAGCAGCTCATGGTGTCCTATAGGTTTAAGGAATTTAGCATTACGCTCGTCCATAATTATTTGATGCAGTTTAGTGGTAGGTCTGAGAGAGACTACCTGAGGTTTCAGCGTCCGATCGAGTGGAAAGGGATTGCCACGTGAGCAAACTAATCAGCTGCAATACACTATGAATATGAGATAAATGTGCTTTCCTATGCTTTAAATATTAATAGAGTGAGTGTTAAATAAGTACATACACTAGCAAAATGAATAAATAACATACTGACAGGCGTAAAACATTATTTTAGCTCAGCATAAATACACTTCAAAGTAAGTAAGTACCTAATTGCAGATGTGGAACTGACAACAGCAGAGGACCAATAAGTGGATTTAGTAGTCAACTAAACGTAGTGTGTTTTGAACACTCAGA
Source organism: Schistocerca americana (assembly GCF_021461395.2). NCBI lineage: Eukaryota > Metazoa > Arthropoda > Insecta > Orthoptera > Acrididae > Schistocerca > Schistocerca americana. The sequence continues at coordinate 155,157,601 of NC_060124.1, read as the reverse complement.
ACTGTACTATTACCAAAAGTTACTCACATGTACATGGAAGCTGAGAAAACAACCACTAATCATACTCATACTATCTCTAAGAATAAGGTAATCAAAGATGAGTCAGTTAAGTAAATAAGATGCAGATTTGTCAGGAATGTACCGAGCATTGGTTCAGTGTTCCGGCCCAGAAATAATAAATTCAGACTAAATATGAATTATGACTGTATGCCTTGAGCATAAATTTTCTCAAGTACGTCATTGACGGCGTTTTGAGCCACTTGTTTAACGATTTTATGACAGTTAAGTAACCGTAAGAGTAAAATTGAGAAAGGTTCTGTTAACTTTGTTCCAGCAACATACTGAAGGATAAAATGTATATATCCCCATTTCATTGTGACCCACCCTTAGATTTTAAGTGAACAGAGTCTGAGGCACTCTTTTTGTTTGTTCTACAGGACAAACCAGATAATGGCAGCCTGGTAGCTGCGTGAAAGCGTGGAGTGACTTGGACACAACTCACAGTGACCCCTCCCCTTTCCCCCATGTAAAAAAGGCAGTGAACATGCCTACAATTTAAATAATTAATGTAGGTAATAAGTTTTCTTTAATGTTTCTACAGGTTTATTTTTCAATTTTGATTTTTCATAGGGAGTTAAACTGTACTCTTGCTTCCCTTTTGTAATTAAATTTTTTTTTCATTCATTAACATTCATAAACAAAAAATTTAAGTAGAGGGTGATGTAGGGAAGCAGCCTACTCACGCTGTAGTAAATTCACATTAGTTTCCATTGTGTGCCAGCCAGTCTGCTGACGTCATAAATGTTGCGCAATACCTTAAAAATCAAGCAACTGAACTAAAACTTTTCTAGCATGTCAGGAATAATATTAAATTAATGTGTGTTAAATATCAGTTCGATAACTTCAGCCATTTCCGAGATTTGGACGTTTTTCTGGAAAAATCATTGGCGCAACAGAAAAGAGCTAGAGACTTCAAAATTTATATTTAGATTCATCTTTCATAATGATTTAATAAAAACAGTACTTTGGATTTCACATATTAAGGCTTTAGTGGAAATTCATGATTTTCTGATTTTCATCTCAAAACTGAAGGAAGCAAGATAGATTAAGTAGGCTAGTAAATAAGGCTAGGATGTTTAGATTTAAATAGGTTGGAGGTCCGCTATGATTATGAAGATGTGTAAAGTTTCTTTTTAATACCTATAAAATTATAGCGATAGCGGATCTCAAAAGGGGCAGTTCAGAGCTCATCTACTGCGGGCAGTGTAATTAGATTAATTCTCTCGCCCAGAATATTTAACTTAGCCACGTCAAAATTTTATTATCAATACTTACCTGCGTGCTGAATGCACGTTTAAATTAAGAGCTTCTTCGGCCATCAGCCAAAGAAGCTATAAATTATTATGTAACTTGAAGTGGTGCGTTACTAGCCCAGCGGCTAGTCGAGAGAGCCGGAAAGATCAGGCGTTCCCTTCGCCGTCCGCACCGCGGCTTTATATATAAGAACACTGCGCGAGGAAGCAAGGCCCCAGTTCTCTCCAGACGCTGAATGACACGCCATCTGTGTCGGTAGTCGCGTCGCATCAGTGTATCTGCTACAAACAGCCTCGGGTGCCGTATTAAGTTACTAGAGATACGCGGAACTATGAAAACATTTCATGTGAAGTGTTAATTCTGGAATGATTTTCATTAACTAGCTTCAGTTTGCGTATTGTCGTATTTTCACGTGCCGTCGCGGGACAGACATTCTACCAAATATTTAGCGTGGCGTTTGATGAAATATTTTCATCAAATTATGGCGAGCATTCTTTTTAACATTTGATTCGGACATTTATAGTTGCATCAGCGCATTAGACTCTGAACTGTTCTGTTAGTTAGATTGTAGGGATACTTGTGGTTTTTATTAGTGAATTTCAGAATATACTCAACTATTTTGGAAAACCGTTTTTGATTAGAAATCCCGGACAATCTCCTAATTCCTCAGAGCTATAAGCTGCAGCTATAAGAACATTCTCAGGTAAAGTGGGCACTAGGATATCTATTTACTGGCTCCAAGTTTTATTAAATCACTTTCTGGGGGTCACGGAGTAAATAGAGAGCCAGTGTTGAGAACGGCAAAAGACAGCAATAACAACATTCTAAAAGCTAGAAACTGATTCAACACGCAAGCATTTATACAGCAATCAGATTTTTAATATTTTTGCAAACTTATACATCCGCCGCCCCACAAGACTACTATTCCAAACTAAAGTGTGGTCGTGTAACTAGGAACAAAATTCTATCGAGATTTAAAAGCGTTATAGTCGAGAAAATGTTTTCAGTATTGTATTTAATCGTTTATCCGTTACATTATTACTCTACTATACACCAATAATCAGAAAGCGATATCAAATTAAGCAAAAGTATGGTTAGAAACCATTTGCAATATAAGTAGATTTCGAACCTAACGGAAATTTCCATTTTTAAGACAGGTAAAATTGTTAAGAAATTTAAGAAACTCATTTCGTTTGCAAGTATAACACGTTATGTGGTACAAGACCACCTCCTGTGTCAGGGTATAAGATGGAGGGCGACCGTCGAAATATAACTTAACTGCCAACATGCTATGTAGGTAGTTCTAAAAATGTGTAGCACTTTAGTCATCATAAATTTCTCTTCCTAAAGAATTAACTATATCTTCGAAATCGTTTTAATACATTTTACACATCTCAAATGTGTCAGACGCGATATACACACACCAAAAAAAGTTTTGCATCACCTCGGTTCCGAGAGTTCCGAAACCTATACAGAAAATTGGAATAGAGATCAATATAAACACCATTTCTGCCCTTTTTGTTGCTCATGAAAACCACGCATTGCATATTTTACCACCATACAGCGAGACCTTGAGAGGTGGTGGTACAGATTGCTGTACACACCGCTACCTCTGATACCAAGTAGCATGTCATTTTGCATTGAAGCATGCCTTTATTCATGTAACAGTTTATTTAAAAAAATTTATCGCTACCAGTCACAAACTTTTTCAACTACTGTACTACTTATTTATTTAGCAACATGTTTCGAGGGTTAAACCTCATCTTCAGGCTAAATGGCATCACAAAAACAACTTTACAATAAGGTCATACTGATATTACATAATCTTTTCGTAAATACTGTGGTCATCTTTGTTCTTCTGGCGTGGCAGTCTCGTTGTGATGCGTTGCGGTGTTTCCATTTCCGTGGCTCTTTTGGTCACTGTTCACAAACTGTCACTAACATAGCAGTAACTTAGAAACACGATAACAAACAGTTCTGTTGTGCAGTCAAAAGACTTCAAATGCCTCTATTCGTCGTGGCATATTATCCACAAGTTCATCAAGGCACTGTTGGTCCAGATTGTCCCACTCTTCAGAGGCGATACGGCGTAGATCCTTCAGAGTGGTTGGTGGGGTGACGTCGTCCATAAACAGCCCTTTTCAGTCTGTCCCAGGCATGTTCGATAGGGTTCATGTGTTGAGAACATGCTGACCACTCTAGTCGAGCGATGTCGTTATCCTGAAGGACGTCATCAATAAGATGTGCACGATGGGGGCGCGAATTGTCGCCCATGAAGACGAATGCCTCGCCAATATGCTACCGATATGGTTGCACTATCGGTCGGAGGATGGCATTCGCGTATCGTACAGCCGTTACGGCGGCTTCCATGACCACCAGCGGTGTTCGTCAGCCCCACATAATGCCACCCCAAAACAGCAGTGAACCTCCACCTTACTGCAGTCGCTGGACAGTGTGTCAAGGCATTCAGACTGACCGGGTCGCCTCCAAACACGTCTCCGGCGATTGTCTGGTTGAAGGCATATGCGACACTCATCGGTAAATGAGTGATGCCAATCCTGAGCGGTCCATTCTGCATGTTGTTGGGCCCATCTGTACCGCGCTGCATGGTGCCTTGGTTGCAAAGATGGACCTCGCCATGGACGTCGGGAGTGAAGTTGCGCATCTTGCAGCCTATTGCGTACAGTTTGAATCATAACACCACTTCCTGTGGCTGCACGAAAATCATTATTCAACATGGTGGCGTTGCTTTCAGTGTTCTTACGAGCCATAATCCGTTGCTAGGGGTCATCCACTGCAGTAGTAGTCCTTGGGCGGCCTCAGCGAGGCACGTCATCGACAGTTCCTGGCTCTCTGTATCTCCTCCATGTCCGAAAAATATCACTTTGGTTCACTCTGAGAAGCGTGGACACTTCCCTTGTTGAGAGCCCTACCTGCCACAAATTCGGACGCGATGGAACCTCGGTGTTGACCGTCTAGGCATGGTTGAACTACAGGCAACATGAGCAGTGTACCTCCTTCGTGGTGGAATGACTGGAACTGATCGGCTGCCGGAGCCAATGCTGCCGGACCCCCTCCGTCTAATTGGCGCTGCTCATGCATTGTTTACATTTTTGGGAGGGTTTAGTGACATCTCTGGTCAAAGAGACTGTGTATGTGATACAATATCCACAGCCAACGTTTATCTTCAGGTGTTGTGGGAACCAGGGTGATGCAATACTTATTTGATGTGTTTCTTTTAAACCACTCAAATGTGTCAGACGCGATTTATTTACAAATGCTGTGCAAAACACACTCTTGCTCTACAACAACAACAACAACAAAAAATTGAAAATCCCGGAAACTGCTGCTGCCAGTCTCTGGTGCGCATTCCTTCGTGCGATTCTAAACACAGTCACTAGGCTGAAGTATCGCCCCATAAACAGTGTGCGTTCCTGGGCACACCATCCTCCAGGTACAATACGCTCCCATACATAAGTTTTTCCAATGTCCCCAGTGACGACATACCGTAAACGCTTGTGTTTGTATGACTTCCTACTTACCTGCTTCTCTTTTATAACAATCTCAGCAACTATTTTATAGTGCGTAATAGCAATCTGTCCACACATCGGTTCATTTTTGTAAGTTGCAACGCGAAAAAAATCGCTCCTTGAATAAGCGAGTAGGATATCTTCATTCGATATCCACACCCTTAAATTCTCATTGGCTGATGCGAACTTGTATCGTTTTCATTAACATGCCATTTCCGTTCGGATATAGAACCTTAGCATGGTAGACAGTGACATTGCAAAGTGAGGCCAGACCAACAATAAGAGAAATCGCAGTACGTGCTTACGAACCGAGGAGAGGAATAATTTCTTTTGTTCAAATGGCTCTGAGCACTAAGGGACTTAACATCTGTGGACATCAGTCCCCTAGAACTTAGAATTACTTAAACCTAACTAACCTAAGGACATCACACACATCCATGCCCGGGGCAGGATTCGAACCTGCGACCGTAGCAGTTTTCTTTTGTGATTAAAAAAAAGAAAGTAGTGTTATACCAGGCAATATTGTTCCTACATTTGCAGGATTAATAGGAATATGTTAATTCAGAAGGCCACGACCGTACAAAACGACAAAAGAACGAATTTCACAGCAAATTGGGGACATGTAAGCTACTTTTTATTATGTCCCCTCGCAATATAATATACTGCGTCCTAGGCTTGGCCAGGAATCCCTTCCTGGTCAACGCCACTTCGGGACTTGTGCCTCGATGATGGCGAAATGATGAGAAGGACAAAACTCACTCCCAGTGCTGAGTGGAAAAAATCGTGCGAGCACGTGATCGAGAGTCAGCAATGCTACCTGTAATGCCACGAACTGCTGACTTAATATTTTGCATTAACACCTGTAATGACGATGTATAAGTGTATAGCCTGACTGTAATAAGCTTTACATACACCTTAACTTCTGATGCGTTGCTTTGATTACTATCTAGCAAGGCAACGTAATCTGGCGTTACTTTCCTCCACCCCTGTTACTCATGTCTGCGTAAATATAGAAGTCGCGATGCGTGTCAGTGGTATGTCTGATACACATTATATGTTGCTGCATATTTTGTGCTAACGTTGTTTCATGTTAGCTACGTTAATTTGAACTATATTTACTCCAGATCTGAGTATGATGCACACGGAAACGCGTTGTGAGACAGAACCATATAAATAAAATTTTTATCGCGTTTCAAACAAAAGATTTCATCACATGTTTAATGCAGCGCACACACACACACACACACACACACACACACACACACACATACATACATAGACACACATAAAACACACGCGCGCGGGCTCTCGTGCGCAACTACCCTCTTTTTCTTAGGAATTAAATTTACTTACGCCCGCAAATGCGTCTTCTCTCCGTACCTTTCTGTTATATTCAGTATTTTTCTACAGTACATACACTTGCCAAGTTGCGTGAGTAGAATTTTTATGGCTGCCCACAAAAGCAAGTGGACTGTTTCAAGCACGCTGATAGCAGGATTTTCCTTCATCTTATACTGAAGCGTCAAAGAAACTGGTAGAGGCATGCGTATTCAAATACAGTGATATGTAAACACGCAGAATACGGCGCTGCTGTCGGCAAAGCCTGCATAACACAACAAGTGTCTGCTGCAGTTCTTAGATCGGTTACTGCTGCTAAACTGGCAGGTTATCAAGATTTAAGTGAGTGTGAACGTGGTGTTATAGTCGGCGCACCAGCGATGGGAGAGTGGCCGAGCGGTTGTAGGCGCTACAGTCCGGAACCGCGTGACCGCTAAGGTCGCAGGTTCGAATCCTGCCTCGGGCATGGATGTGTGTGATGTCCTAAGGTTAGATTTAAGTAGTTCTAAGTTCTAGGGGACTGATGACCTCAGAAGTTAAGTGCCATAGTGCTCAGAGCCATTTGAACCATTTTGAACCAGTGATGGGGCACAGAATCTCCGAGGTAGCAATGAATTCGGGATTTTTCCTTACGACCATTTCACGAGCGTACCGTGCATATCAGAAATCCGGTAAAATATCCGACAACGCTACGGCCGGGAAAAGATACTGCAAGAATGGGTTCAAATGGTTCAAATGGTTCTGAGCACTATGGGACTTAACATCTGTGGTCATCAGTCCCCTAGAACTTAGAACTACTTAAACCTAACTAACCTAAGGACATCACACACATCCATGCCCGAGGCAGGATTCGAACCTGCGACCGTAGCAGTCCCGCGGTTCCGGACTGAGCGCCTGAACCGCTAGACCACCGCGGCCGGCTGCAAGAATGGGACCAACGACAAATGAAGAGAATCGTTCAACGTGATAGAAGTGCAACACTTCAGTGAATTGCTGCAGATTTCAGTGCTTGGTCATCAACAGATGTCAGTTTGCGAACTGTTCAGCGAAACATCATCGATATGGGGTTTTGAAGGTCCACTCGTGTACCCTTGATGACTGCACGACACAGTGCTTTACGCCTCCCATGGGCCCATCAACACCGACATTGGACTGTCGATGACTGGAAACAAGTTACCCGGTCGGACGAGTCTCGTTTCAAATTGTATCAAGCGGATGGACATATACGGGTATGGAGACAACCTCACGAATTCGTGGAGCCTACATGTCAGCAGGGGACTGTTCAAGCCGGAGGAGGCTCGGTAATGGCGGGAGGCGTGTGCACTTGCAGTGATATGGGACCCTGATACATGTGGATACGACTCTGAGAGGTGACGCGCACGTAAGCATCTTGTCTGATCACCTGCATCCATTCGTGTTTATTGTGCATTCCGATGGACTTGGGCAATTCCAGCAGTACAATGCGACGACCCACACGTTCAGGATTGCTACAGGCTGGCTCCAGGAACACTCTTCTGAGTTCAAACACTTCTGCTGGCTACCAAAATCCTCAGACATGGACATTATGAGCGTATCTGGGATGTCTTGCATCGTGCTGTTCAGAAGAGATCTCCAGCCCCTTGTACAACTACGGATTTATGGACAGCCCTGCAGGATTCATGGCGTCAGTTCCCTGCAGAACTACTTCAGACATTAATCGAGTCCATGCCGCGTCTTGTTCCGGCACTTCTGCGTGCTTGCGGGGGCCCTAAACGATATTATGCAAATGTACCAATTTCTTTAGCTCTTCAGTGTACACGTAACGGGACTTGTTATTAGAGGTCTGTTGTGGCTAGGTCAACTACAGAAGTCAGTCTATAGCGTCAACTTTTTACACCGATGTATGATGTAATCAACTATAGAGAGGAGAATGTCGAAAAAACTTCTAAATTTGTCGTTTGAGTCACCGTTTTCATACAGAAAGCAAGACGTTGTATAAGAGTTAATGCTGTTTAATCGTCATGTCTTCATCCAGAAAAGGGAAAGACGACGTGAGATTGGGTAGCTGCAGAACAAAACCGCTTTAACGAGAATTTAGCTCTTTGCTTGTCTCGTTCCGAAACGAAATTACACCGCACCACCGCCGGTGCCGGTGCCGGTATTGAATGAGGACTTGCTTGTGTGGAAGGGAACTGAAACTTACAAGGGGAGGCCGCCAATTGTGAAATTCAGATTCGATTCATGCTGCGCATAATAAAAGCTCATGGCCAGAGGTGTAATGTGGCAAAGCACCAAGATGCGCTTCTCAGCCGCTGTCGAGAAAATCGACAGTTAAAAGAAACCGTTGCGGTGAAATGCTCTCTACGGTTAATAATTTCATACAGCGTCGTGGCGCAGCGGTAAGCGCTCGGGTTTGTAATCGGTAGGTCGCCGGATCGAATCTCGCGCCATGCAACATTTTTTTTTATTATTAGTTTTTGTAATTCAAATATATATATAAACTATTAATGAATTGCTTATGCATTTTGGTGAAGGCGGATCGCTCTCCAATTGTACCGCCTCCATTTTTCCGTTTGTTTAACAGGGTTTACCAAAGCTCTCACGCCCGCACTGATTTTCGACGATGTTATAAGTTGCGCTAGGGACCGCATCTACCTTCTTTCGAAGTAACAGGCAACTACGCTTTTATGCGGCGGCTGGTTTCGGCCCATTCAACATACCTGCCACAGCAAATTTGTGTTCGTGGTGTCTCTATTCTAATTCGAACGTTTGACTTACGCTATACGTATTCGTTTCGGAATATCGTTTCTACGTCTTCCTTTAACTATACGTGGTTAACATTATGAAGACAATTAATAACATTTGTGAAATACAACTTTGTTTGCGGAAAACATAATGGTGTTCGAAGTCGCCAGTTTTTCCACGACAAACGACCTTCAACAACTTATTATATGCATAATTGTTGCAACTGATTGCCGGGAATTATATATATATATATATATATATATATATATATATGTGTGTGTGTGTGTGTGTGTGTGTGTGTATAGACACATTTGAATAACAAAAAACAAATACTAAAAAAAAAAAAAATTGCATGGCGCGAGATTCGATCCGGCGACCTTCGGACTACGAACCCGAGCGCTTGCCGCTGCGCCACGACGCTGTCGATAATTACTAATCGTTGAGAGTATTTCACCGCAACGGTTTATTTCAACTGTCGATTTTCTCGACAACGGCTGAGAAGTGCATCTTGGTGCTTTGCCACATTACACCTCTGGCCATGAGCTTTTATCATGCGCAGTATGAATTGAATCTGAATTTCACAATTGGCGGCCTTCCCTTGTTAGCCCTGCTCGCCGCAGATACGACGCAGCACTGCCGGGACACAATACGGTATAAATCAGTCTATACGCGCGCGCGTCGTAATGTGGAACCCGCAAGCGGACCGCTGACCTACATCGCGCAATATCAGGAGTGCTTTCTTGGCTTCGAAAGATATACCGCTTCAATACTTTTTATGCTAACGTTTCCACAATCTATCAACGGACGTACTCAAAGTTTGCGTCACCCGGAAGAGATCTCTGTCCTGAATCGGGTTCCGTTCCTGTTGCTTAGCGTATTCTTGTTCGTCGCAGGCCAAATGTGATTTGCATGTAGGTCTCCTTTCCGGATACAATCACAAAAGTAACAAATCTTGAGCTTGATTAGTTTGAAATCGATGTACCGGCAGAAACTCAAAACTTGACATGTGGAGTCTGCAAACCTGTAGTAGCCTCTACTGACTACTGAAGATCATTCACGAGTTGATGCTGTCATACTTGAGAGCAACACTGTTTGCGTATCACAAAGTCTTGATACGATTAGGACTGCAGACTCAGATTAGCGAGAGGTGAAAATGTACTGTTCGTTCACATTCCTGTGACTAAAATATAATTCTCCCTTCATCTTATCTCTCGGGTGGCCTCATTTTATCTAAAGCACCATCTCAACAGAAAACAGAAAGAAGGGAAGTAAAAGCTCAGCATCTCGTCAATAGCGACAGTATTCACTGATCACAATTTGAGTTTGGAGAAAGGTGGGACAATGAATTGGCTATGGGATTATCACGAGAATAATCCCAGTATGCACCTGATTTCTTCTCAAATTCTACTTGTGGATGGCTACTGTGCTGTCCCGTTTGTCTTGGCATTAGCCTCTGTGCTATGCCACCCGGTTAGTCCCTAAAAAAGTCACAATAGTTGTCCCATAATCACGCTAATATCGACATTGCAGGACTTCTGTTCAGTTAGTCTGTCCTCGTACAAATCCCACAATTACTCGACTCTCTATAAAAATGGAAACTCCAAAAGTTCCTAATGAAACTTGTCAGATGATAAATGGGTTGAATGCCGTGATAGCTTTACGATGATGATGATTATCATGACGTGCTGATGCGTCTGTGTGGGTAACAGCAAAGTCTTTAGCGCTCGTGCTGGAAGTTTATGAGAGGAACATGGATAAGGGGCACGAAAATTACTAAAACTATAATTACAAAATTTAAGTACTAAATAACGTTCTAAAACATGCACACGCAGAGATACACACACGCACGCACACACACACACACACACACACACACACACACACACACACACACACACACACACACACACACGCACACGCACACACACAAACTACGACAATCATGTACGTTGTCAGATAGAAAACAGAAAGGAAAAATAGTATGGAAAAAAATTAAAAGAAAATAGATAAGATCTGTGACTGGCTGAACCCTCGAAAGAAAAAGAAAATACGAAAAAAAAGATTAAGTCACTCCGTAACAAAAATCTCGAGCCTAAAAGTTTCTCCTGCAGTCTAGAAACTTCACGCAATTTTAAAACCTTTAGCACACTCGTCTCGTCTTAAGCTAAAATAGGGGACAGATCACCAAATGAATTTGCTTCTGCTTGGTTATCACAATATGAAATGGCCCCAGATAAAATGTAGCGTCACAGACTGGGGATCCTCTAGGCGGAGTAGGGTGCAATGTGTTAGGGAAAAGGGCTCAATTCGGAGGCGAATCAGGGTCACAGCACCCTACCAGTAGGATGTAGACCATAGTTGCTTTCACCAACCGCAGATTATTCAGATTATTGTCCTTTATTTCCAGCAACTCCTGCCCCCCCCCCCCCCCCCCTCAGCCGCATGAATCCCCAACGCAACAGTGTAATAACGGCTTGCTGCTGGTCGTTGCTCCATTACCTTTGCCTTTGTCCTTGGCACCACTGAAAACGGTGTCTCCAATGTGCGGTTGTCAATGGCACGAGATGTACTGGTCGTCGGTCAAAAGGACCACCTCATGTAGTCGTCGTACCATTGTGGAAAGTGAGATTGTATGCCTTTCAGTCTTGTTAAATGTGGTTGAAATTGTAGCCGCTGTTTGACGTGGGTCCCTTGACTGTTGCACAACGTAGCAAGCATCTGCTGCTGTAGTTGACCCTAGCCGACTACCCAGTGTTCTTCTAGCAGCAGTGCCTGTTGTTCGGAACGGTGCCCACGCACGTGAAACAATGCGTGGTTACACTCGTTACACTTCCAGTTTCCCGATGATTCTTCACAGTGCGAAGTCGTCCGAATGTTGTCTCCGGAACATGTTGTACCGAATAGCACGACCACAGTGTACGGTAACTGTTCGCTAATTGACACATACTGTCCTTCCCTGTTCCTTGAACTGCCTCGTGTTGCGAAGTGAACCGCATTCGATGCTACAGCCACTCCGAGCTCGCGCAGTGTGTTGTCCAACGTTCTGTGCACGACTGGGAGACCTTTGTCAACATGCTCCGACACAATCATTCATTTGCACCGAGTTGTTAATATGTTACGATACTTTGCCCGCACTGTTGACCGTGCGCTCTAACACACGACTTTCCTGGCGGGAAGGAGCGCCTGGTCCCCGGCACGAATCCACCCGGCGGATTTGTGTCGAGGTCAGGTGAACCGGCCAGTCTGTGGACGGTTTTTAGGCGGTTTTCCATCCGCCTCGGCGAATGCGGGCTGGTTCCCCTTATTCCGCCTCACTATTTTGACGTATTATAATCGTTATTCTTTAGGCAGCTCTGATGCTAAGAAAGGTACTGTCTGTGTGAAACCCTGGTCCCATGTAAGTGACGGCCTGATGGCTCTAATCATATCAGTTTAAATCAATAAATAAGTAACATTCTCCCTGCATACGACGCTGGCAATATAATGTTCGCTCAGTTTTCTTTGAATACAGAATCTATGAATCTGCTCACATGGATCTCCCTTGAACTACGTCGTCTTTCTTCCAAGCTTTCCCATTTACTCTCACGAAGCGTTCCTCTTACTTTTTCGTATGGGCTATACCGGCCTTTTCAGGCCGTTGCACCATTGTTGTGCCTACTTGATGAGGACTTCAGGCACTTGAACGATAGGATTTGTCGCACTTCTCGTCTTATATGGGATTTCCTTCACAGATACAATACTGCTTGTAGAGACTCATCCAATAAACCCAATTATCACTATTATCTTCTCTAACTCTGAATTCGTATCACTGATTTCGTATCACTTCTTTGTATTACGCTAAAAACTTACAATATGTGACATGATCAAGATGTTTGCCGATAATCTTGTATTTGGCTTGTCCGCAGCTCGTGGTCGTGCGGTAGCGTTCTCGCTTCCCGCGCCCGGGTTCGATTCCCGGCGGGGTCAGAGATTTTCTCTGCCTCGTGATGACTGGGTGTTGTGTGATGTCCTTAGGTTTAAGTAGTTCTAAGTTCTAGGGGACTGATGACCATAGATGTTAAGTCCCATAGTGCTCAGAGCCATTTTTGTATTTGGCTCTTTGTATTTGTTATAAGTATTATAGTTATCCACATTTGAAGAGCGCTGCCATTTATTACACCAAACGCAAATCTTGTCTAGGGTACTCTGCGCTTCCGTCCAACGACTTATCGGATGAATCACTGAACCAATTAATTTTGAATAATTCACATTGAGAAGGCAGTCTTTCTAATTCCATAGTCGGAATGAAAGAGCGAAGACAGGAAATAAGTACGAAACGTTTTAGCTCGTAATTACAAACGCCAAAATTGCATTATTGTCATCATGTACTGAAGTCAGTCATCATGACACTAGCCGATGCAGTGATAGAAGCACATAAATGATTTGAAACACGGAGGGCGCTCAACGAGGGTGATACATAAATTAGTGGAATTATAGAGCATTAGCGTACGTGACGTCTGAGTACCGCAGTGTTATACGGGCTTGTACAGGGTGTGCCAAAAATACTTTTGCGGCCTACTGCTCCAACAACATGCACAACAGTGTGCTGTAAATGCTTCGTATCTGAAATAGTATTGCAAGAACAAAGTACTGCAGCGCATTAAACACCGACGGAAATGGGCAGTGTTGAACCATTTAGCACCAGTTCGATATTTATCAAACTTTGTTGAGATGTTCTCCACATAACGAATGCTAAGCGATTAAATTGTACGGGGGGACGTAAACGAAATTGCAGTAGTTTCAGCAAACCTTTTAAAAATCCAAAGCTTTCAAGACAATGTAACTCAATATAGGACAGTTTTTAAGAAATGTTGTATACATATGCACACATATGTTTTCATGCTCAATGACGCATTATGTTTTTAATTAAAAGCAGTTGTAATTTTTTCAACAATGTGAGTACAAATGTTACTCTTTTGAAAAATCTATCAAAACGAAATTAATGCAATCTTGTACAAAATTTTGTGTACCATTATTACAAATATTTGTGGAACAGAATTTCGATATCTTCCTTTGCTAGATTTTTACTGCTATTAAGTAAATATTCCTTCGACAGAATATTTCACAATAATATTGACTAGTTGTATGCCAAATTTAGGTACTCTAATATCAGTGGTCTGTATGAAAAGGTACGTAAAGTTCCCTAATGTAAGTCACGGGAAATCTGAATCAAAGATCTGACAGGGTTTGTCGAAGGCCTGACCTTCCGTGGGTGAACTAGTGCAAACCATATGCATACTCCATTCCCTACTCAATAAACCTTTGCTTTGCTTGTCTTCTTTGGTTAAGCTGATTATCAGACTGAGTGGCAATAACCAGCTGCGACAATTGTCCTGTCACCGATTTCCTTCTCTACCGGCAGTGTGAAAGCTGTTGGATCAAACTCTAGCCTCTGTATAGTTGGTAGTCTGCCGAGATTATCAAGGCGTAGTACTCGTAATTACACTTTACTGGATGAGGAATGCAGCAGATTGCAATAATGGGTCCACGCACAACTTGTGTGAAACTTACTCATTTGCAAAAACACTAGTAAACAAACACCATAAACCAAAGAATACCAAATCAGTGGCAGTGATGTTATACCACAGCCTTCTTGATGTACTAAACAAACGTTCCCTGTATGCTGATTGCATAAAAGTAAAAGAAAAGGCGGCAGCAATAAATAATTTCAGGAAAAACGGGACAAGAAAGGGACGTGGTTCTGCGCTAGCTTTTGTCATTTATTATTTTTGTCATACTTGGGAGTGGAACTGGAACGTAAAATTCAGGAATTGAAATTCCAGTACCATTTAGTAAATGAAGAACCAATAAAATTTTTTTACAATTTTGGTCACTTTCACGTATGTAGCCAGCTAAGTTCGTTCGGAAATGATGTACATTGTCAACATCAGTATGAGGTCTGACGCCCGTGGGCACAAATACACTCTTATTTTCGTTGAGGTACGGGAAGAAACAGCCTCTGAGCGTCATCTTGAGGTGTTTCTTGCCATACCTGAAATACATGTTAGGTCAGTTCGAGAAGATTGCTGGCTGCAGGAATCTCAGACACGCCCTATGGGTGACAAGTCAGGGGGCCAGCATGGTCACTCAGGTGTTTGTGGTGGGAACTGCGGTGTGAAATCTTGCATTATCCTGCTGGGATCCACCATTTCGTGCCATCCCAGGGTCAAGTGAATCTATGTTGCACCAGCTGTTCAGAGATGAAGAGGCATGCACAGGACAGACCAGCATGGTGAGCTACATCTGTAGAGACAACACCCTTGTCATTAACAGTGTGGCAGCAGACAACAAACATATCATAAACTTTATGAACTGGTGTTTTCTCCACAGCTGTAACTGAACCACTAAGTGGACTACGTCTGTCAGTATTAGCCCGCATCTCGTGGTCGTGCGGTAGCGTTCTCGCTTCCCACGCCCGGGTTCCCGGGTTCGATTCCCGGCGGGGTCAGGGATTTTCTCTGCCTCGTGATGGCTGGGTGTTGTGTGCTGTCCTTAGGTTAGTTAGGTTTAAGTAGTTCTAAGTTATAGGGGACTTATGACCACAGCAGTTGAGTCCCATAGTGCTCAGAGGGGGCCTCAGAGCCTGTCAGTATTAGACTGACCGTTTTCCGCCTATGTGTCCACATTTCAACACCTGATTGCTGGCCAGGGGAAGCTAAGCGTTAATAGCTTGCCCTTGGTACATCGCTGGCTGCTAATGCCGAGCTTGCTAGTTGGCATGCGGATCACCATTTCAATGGAGGAAAGGTATGGAAAGGGTTACACTCAACCTAGCGAGACTGAATGAGAAATTATTTCGATATCAAGCGAAATTGTGCTCATAGGATGCGGCAGTGCTGAGAAATCGAATTGCTTAGCACAGTATAGAAGCCTCACAACATTCTTTACAAAACCCGAAGTGGTTATGACAGTGCACGGGGCACAGTAGAGATTAATTTAGAACTGGGGATCCTCGCAAGGAGTTGGAAGAAATATTTTCTTATTAACTGAAATTTAAAAAGAATTTAGTAAATAAATTATTTAAATGAAAGTTTTCGCTGTAACAGAGGTATATCCCCAGCTGTTTCTTACTTACCAACAAGACTTTCAGAGTATCAATATTCGTTTACACTACTGCGAAGATCGTGTGTGTTGGGTGACCATTGAGGCATGTAGAGCCATTCCAATGACCTGACAGCAGGGGTTTTAAAGGCTTAAAGCTACAGAGCGAGTCAGCCGCCGCATAAACGCATTATCTTCTTACCCCGTGTATCCTCCTTTGCTTTTGATGAATTCTAATTCTGTTTCCGCTCACATATCCCTTCCAGAGAAATTGGCAGCAGCCTCGTTGTAAACCGGAATCATTACGCTTGAATTCATCTGCGCATTCTGCGAACGTATTTAGGCGCCTGGTTACAGCGCGTCATACCATTGAAAGGAAACTGGTCTGCCCCATTTCTGCCTCGAAAGTGTTCAATAGACTTCTCTTCGGTGGATGTGTCTGCCTTGCACGACGGCATATGAACTGCCGGTGTCATGCTGCCTTCATCATCTCATTCCACCTTCTGTTCACCATCGGAAAGGCATGACGGTGGGACGAATAGCTTGGAGAAAATCTGGGCCTAACGTATTAATGTTTACCATGACGTATTTGATTATTTAAATGCAGTATAATGTTAAAATGGCTCACGTCTGTGCTAAGGACATGGTATTATTTATTCGTAAGTTGTAGAATGGACCAACAAGAAAATGAATTGAGAACTTCATTCTGAGAACGAGTTGTAATAAAAGCGGCTATATTGGCTAAAAAGACAGAGGGATGGCACACTACTGTCCTGTTTATGCAGCATGTATTAAAGCCTCTAAGCTATCAGGCATATTTCGAAATAGGTGGCAAAAAGTCCTGCTGATCATTCTTCAGGTAGAGTATCAATGAGATGAAAGTTCATCACTGTGTCAGAAATGGAAATAATAACCGAATTGTGTGATTCTGGCTTTTGTTTTCAGCAATTAATCAGATCGTTTTTGACCATCAAAGTGTACCGCAGTCAGTAAAGTCACGGTGCTACGATCTACTCCGAGATACGAAGGCTATACACGCGTTTGCTAAGTTCAAAGTATCTCAGTTGCTTTTAACAAGATGGCTACGCTATCCGGTGAATCATAATTCATTTGAGGTAAGTCAGTCAGTCAGTCAGTCAGTCAGTTAGTTAGTTACATGTTCTATAGATCATTTGAACGATTCTTTTATCGAAATGATGGGGAACGAGTCAGTTTACAGGTGTGTATGATACATGATTATTGTTAACATTAATGACACTATACTCGAAAACTAGTTAGTGGTTACTCACTTTAATAACGACAGCGGGTGAACATAACGTTTTTCTAAGTGATGAGTTACCCCAGAAAATTATTCCATAAGATTGAGTGGAAATACGCAAAATGTGTAAGGAGGTTGATTCGTCTGGCTCGTATGTTTCTTCCAGTTGAAGTTTTCACGAATGCGTGTACCCAAATATGGAGCATTCTACCCCATTTACTGACTCCTATTTATGTGCTTTATCAACTACTGGTATGACTCCATTTGTGAATTGAAAGTAGCGTGTTTTCTCACCATCTCGCGCCGTGCTCTTACAAATTGCTTGCGTCTTCACGTCGCCCCGTCAAGACTCCGTCCATCTCTTTGAATGTCTGCTAAAAACCGACAGCAGGTGACAATTACTTTTTAAAAAAAATCTTGTACGCTGTACCTAGGTTCCGAGATGTAAGAGTCATTTCATATGAAAATAATTTTTTTTCGTACTTTTCTAATAATAATCAAAGCTTGAATGAATGATAATGAAATGCACTACAAAATGTTGTCAGTTGAACTTAAAATAACTAATGACTTGAAAAGAGATTATTGCACTGTTAGGATTTAACCTTTGTCGTAATGTCGTCACCCGCCCCCCTTTTTTTTCCTCAGACACGTACTTAATTTTGAGACCTTAATAACACAACAACAAAAATTTCATGAAATCATACACGGAATAGCACGCAGATGGCACTCTGTCGCAAATACGGTACAGTAACTACAATCAAAAAACAACACACGTGAAAAATGCCAACTCATGTGAAAGGAAACAACATATGTGAAGAAAAAAACAGCGCCAGTAACATAAATTCAACTTACAGACCATTTTAAATAATTTTAATGAATATGAAGATTCTGACAAGACAATTGCTGTTACATTGTTTGATTGACTTGTTGATCCCTTTATCAATCGCAATTTGGCAATTTTTATGGTAGTATCACTTAATTTTCAAGTCGAATTATGTTTTCCAACATTTGTGTGAAAGAAGTTATTTCTTTATCAATACAAGCAACAGTCACTTTGAGCAAGGCGTTTCCGAAACTTAAACATTTTGGAACGTGTATGCAATTACTATTTTTGATGTAGTTAGTTATCATACTTACGTACAGACTATAAAGCACAAATCTGATTTAAAACTTACTTAAAAGTTCTTTCATTACAAATAGTTTCACATCTTGTACGTATAACTAGCAAGGCAATATCGCTAAGCTAAGAACGCACCGAAACAATCCGATTCTTTTTTGTTTTATTAATAGATACAAATGTCACTATCTGACAAATTCACTAGATTTTTTTTTATTTATATGCAGCTGAATCAATATTTGAATTGGCATTTCAACCTAAAATTCTTTTTTTATTTCACTTTTAACACCGCATTTGTTGATATATCTACTAATCTTACTGTAGCGATATATCAGGTTTTTATAGGTTTGAGAAATGTTTCGTGACCTGTCTGAAATGATGATATTAAGGATATTCTGAAATCGATTTCTAAAATCTTCTTTACGTTCTTCCAAATACAGGAGAAATATCAAAATGTCATCGTATATACTCCATTATAATAAGTAATTTTTACCGTAATGTTTAAATATTCACATCAAGTGAGAGATATTTCAAAAGTGATGTGCATTAATATCACAACAGTGGAGTTGAGTACAATAAACTGTCTGAACACGACGCTACTGTTAACTAAGAAATGAAAATAAGTTATTATAGTTATGCAAATACGTTTTTTGCAGTTATGTGTCTCTGTTATGAATATCTCCGTTCTTTTATTTCAACATAAATAAGCTTAGCATTCATACGCTATTTTTAGCTAAGAAATGGAAGTAAACTATTGTACTGATGAAAATGTGTTTTGTTTTACTTCTTTCTCTCTCTTTTCTCATACCTCCATTATTTTATCCCAACATAAATTATCTCAGTATTCATAAGCTATTTTTATCTAAGCAATAGAAGTAAATCATTCTAGCAAAGCAAGTGTGTTTCATTGATCGGTTTGTCTCTCTTTCTCTATCTCTTGCACACGCTTTTTAATGTCTCTATTATTTTATTCTAGCATAAATAAGCTCAATGTTCATAACAATAAAATTTGCTATGAAATCGTTACACTGAAATAAAATCGTCTGTTTAGTGTTCAGTTGGCTACGTCAGGTAGAATAAAGTGACTGTTACGTAATTAATTGTTAGATCCCTCCGTCCGTCGTTCATATTTTGCTGTTTTCTTCTTCACTGCATTGCATCTATTTTCGCACTTTATAGGCGTTCATGGAGTCGACACCGATTCGATTCTGGTCGATCTTTCAGCAGCTGAGTCGACGTTTGACTACACAGCTGGCGAATCATCGCTAAAAACGTCGCGTATTTATCATAATGTTTCATTTTATTGATAGAACATTTAAAACCTTAGACCATAGGTACTACTGAACAGGGCACCTACTTCGTCTGCTTGGCATTCGGCGTGGTTTACAGCAGCTAACATGTGATCTTCTTCACCGCACAAGATGACTGACACACGAGATGATTGCCACAAATCTTTTAGTTCTCTAGGTTTCTTACTCAGGTCGTATTTCCGTTACCCTTGTCATTTTTTCAATAATCCAATGAGTAGCCAATATAATCTTACAATAGTTATTTTAGCTCTCCCATTCTCGGCATTTAATATGATGTACGGGGTCTGCTTTTTCATAAGTTGGCAAATTTATTTTTATTTCAAATTTGCAGCCGGATGTCCTTCGTATCACCATAGTTTTCAGTTAATATAAAAAAAGCGATGTCGTGTGTGCCATCTGTTTGTGCATCCTGTAAGCTTTAGGTTTTCAGTTGTTGATGTCACGTATTTTCTGAGTTAGAGATTTGGGATAAGCCCAGCATAAGCATAAACGTCCATATGTCGCAATCACGCTGCTCGTCAAGCTGTACGGGCATGACTTCCAATATTTACATTCAAAGCGGACTGATTTGCTCAAGACATTCTCTTTAAATGCTCATTCAGTGATTTTTATATACTATTGGAACATTTCGGCGCATTCTTGTGACTCTTTACGGTGAGGATAGGGGGGACAGCTGATGCTCAATACCCTCCAAGTTTGCCTTAGACCATAGAAGCTCCCAGAGACTTCTTCAGCTCAAACAGTCCATGGTGTAAAGTATCTGGACGGAGGTCAGGCGTTGACACGCTATGTCCTTTAGCGTAATGTGTAGTTTGTGGACGTCTTGTTTTGATTCATTTAACTATGAAGTCATCGGAGCTACGTAGCTCCAGGTCTGTGCGACTGAACTCTGCGCCCGGTGCACGCTCATGTTCGGCTAGTTTATGCCTAACTCTCTTATTAATAACCCACAATCGTTAAGCCCCACTGCCACCCACGTGACAGTAACTGGTGCCATGGCGCCACTCAACAAGAATTTTACGAATTTTCGAGAATCACAGAATAGAAACGCACCTACTATCGCATAGTACTGGAAAGACGTCAAGACCAGATGAGATAGCTCTAAGATTCTAAGAAGATTGTGCAAAAGAAGTTGCTCCCCTTCTAGTAGTAATTTATCGTAGATCACTTGAGCAACGAAGGGTAACTAGCGACTTCATTCCTGGTTTCAAGAAGGGCCTTGGACAGATGCACACAATTATAGACCTATATCGTTGACGTCAATCGATTGTAGGATTATGGAACATATTTTATGTTCATGAATTATGACGTTCTTTGAGAAGGAAAATCTGCTCTTTCAAAATCAACATGGATTCCGCAAACAGAGATCCTGCGAAACTCAGCTCGCTCTGTTCCTCCTTGAGATCCACAGCGCAGTGGACACCAGCGCTCAGGTTGATGCCGTGTTCCTTGACTTCAGGAAGGCATTTGACACAGTCCTGCACTGCCACTTAGTGAAAAAAAAACGAGCTTACTGAGTATTCGAGCACATTTGCGACTGGATTCAAGACTTTCTTGCAGACAGAACTCAACATGACGCTCTTAACGGAATAAAATCGACAGATACAAAGGTAATTTCCGGAGTATCCCAAGGAAGTAAGATAGGACCGTTACTGTTTACAGTATATATAAATGATGTAGCAGAAAGCATCGGATGCACCCGAAGGCTGTTCGAAGATGATGCGACTGTCTATAACAAAGCAGCGACGCCAGAAGATAGCAAACGATTTGCAGAATGATTTCCAGAAAATTGATGGATGGTGCAAGCTCTGGCAGTTGATTCTGAACGAAAATAAATGTAACATATTGCGCATACATAGGAAAAGAAATCCGACAAACCGATGGAAACAGTATCTGCCATAAAATATCTAGCGGTAGGTCGGTCGGTGTGGCCGTGCGGTTCTAGGCGCTACAGTCTGGAGCCGAGCGACCGCTACGGTCGCAGGTTCGAATGGATGTGTGTGATGTCCTTAGGTTAAATAGGTTTAATTAGTTCTAAGTTCTAGGCGACTGATGGCCTCAGAAGTTAAGTCGCATAGTGCTCAGAGCCATTTGAGCCATCTAGCGGTAACTGTCCGGAGCGACATTAATTGAAATGACCATTTAAAACAGATAATTGGAAAAGCAGATGCCAGACTCGGATTCATCGGAAGAATCTTAAGGAAATGTAAATCACCCACAAAGGAAGTGGCTTATAAGGCGCTTTTTCGACCCATTCTTGAGTATTGTTGTTCATCTACCTGGCATCCCTACCAGATAGGACTGATAGGATAGAGAAGATCCAGCGAAGAGCTGCACGTTTCGTCACGAGATCGTTTAGTCGACACGAGAGCGTTGCAGAGGTGCTCAACAAATTCCACTGGCAGACGTTACAAGAGAGGCATCGTGCATCACGGAAACATTTACTGTTGAAATTTCCAGACAGCAGTTTTCAGGAAGAGTCCGACAACATATTACTTCGCTCTGCATACGTCTCGCGTAATGACCATGAGGAGAAAACTCGAAAAAAATAGAGCTAATACAGAGGCTTACCGACATCATTCTTCCCACGCGCTATTCGCGAGAGGAGTTAGTTAGGCTCAGTTAGTGGTATAAAAAGAACATGTGCCACACGCCGTTAGGTGGCTTGTGGAGTATTATGTAAATGTAGATATAAATGGATTTTAAAAAAAAGAAGACGCTGGTGTGCATTTTACAACAATGTGCACCTTTAAAATTATTGATGCTCTAGCGACCACTTGTTGACATACTGTTTGTTGTGTTCTTCGGCCCACGTTTGATTGACAACTTTTATGACGTTTCAGCTTGCACGAATGGCTGACATTGTCAAAGTTTCAGCCTCCATTGCTGATGGCGCACAAACAAATGTCGGTTGTAGAATTCAAGACAGAAGTCAATAGGCAGTATGTCAATATCTGTAGTGCCACGAAACACAAAATAAAGTCACGAGTGTAAAGAAATGAAGTCCCAAAACAAGAAAATATAAAAACAAATATGAGTGGTACCAAGGGCTTAAATTACAGTTTCGAAGACAAAAGTTACTACGCATTCATTTCATTAGTAACAATGACGATGAAGGTTTGAGGATTTCTTAAAACAAAATTTTCGACACACTATGCCCTGAGTCATATTGTAAAATACGTAGACGTCTTGTTACGATTAACTTTACTATGAAATCGAAATATTTTTGACATTTATAGGAGGGCAGTTCAATAAGTAATGCAACACATTTTTTTTCTGAAACAGGGATTGTTTTATTCAGCATTGAAATACACCAGGTTATTCCCCAATCTTTTAGCTACACAACACTATTTTTCAACGTAATCTCCATTCAATGCTATGGCCTTACGCCACCTTGAAATGAGGGCCTGTATGCCTGCACGGTACCATTCCACTGGTCGATGTCGGAGACAACGTCGTACTGCATCAACAACTTCTTCATCATCCGCATAGTGCCTCCCACGGATTGCGTCCTTCATTGGGCCAAACATATGGAAATCCGACGGTGAGAGATCGGGGCTGTAGGGTGCATGAGGAAGAACAGTCCACTGAAGTTTTGTGAGCTCCTCTCGGGTGCGAAGACTTGTGTGAGATCTTGCGTTGTCATGAAGAAGGAGAAGTTCGTTCAGATTTTTGTGCCTACGAACACGCTGAAGTCGTTTTTTCAATTTCTGAAGAGTAGCACAATACACTTCAGAGTTGATCGTTTGACCATGGGGAAGGACATCGAACAGAATAACCCCTTCAGCGTCCCAGAAGGCTGTAACCATGACTTTACCGGCTGAGGGTATGGCTTTAAACTTTTTCTTGGTAGGGGAGTGGGTGTGGCGCCACTCCATTGATTGCCGTTTTGTTTCAGGTTCGAAGTGATGAACCCATGTTTCATCGCCTGTAACAATCTTTGACAAGAAATTGTCACCCTCAGCCACATGACGAGCAAGCAATTCCGCACAGATGATTCTCCTTTGCTCTTTATGGTGTTCGGTTAGACAACGAGGGACCCAGCAGGAACAAACCTTTGAATATCCCAAATGGTGAACAATTGTGACAGCACTACCAACAGAGATGTCAAGTTGAGCACTGAGTTGTTTGATGGTGATCCGTCGATCATCTCAAACGAGTGTGTTCGCACGCTCCGCCATTGCAGGAGTCACAGCTGTGCACGGCCGGCCCGCACGCGGGAGATCAGACAGTCTTGCTTGACCTTGCGGCGATGATGACACACGCTTTGCCCAACGACTCACCGTGCTTTTGTCCACTGCCAGATCACCGTAGACATTCTGCAAGCGCCTATGAATATCTGAGATGCCCTGGTTTTCCGCCAAAAGAAACTCGATCACTGCCCGTTGTTTGCAACGCACATCCGTTACAGACGCCATTTTAACAGCTCCGTACAGCACTGCCACCTGTCGGAAGTCAATGAAACTATACGAAACGAAGCGGGAATGTTTGAAAATATTCCACAAGAAATTTCCGGTTTTTTCAACCAAAATTGGCCGAGAAAAAAAATGTGTTGCATTACTTATTGAACTGCCCTCGTATGTTTAGGACAGAGAAAAACTCTGGAATCATCATAGTTTCCGCCACAGCGATCGCGTAAACCCAGTTTGAACTGTTCGTCCGCGAGATCCAGAAGGCAGTACGTACTGGCGCCCAAGCAGATGCCGTGTTCCTTACGTTCCGGAAGGCGTTCCACACACACAATGTGATCAAAAGTATCCAGACACCTGGTTGAAAATGACTTACAAGTTCGTGGCGCCCTCCATCGGTAATGCTTTTAGTATGTTGTTGGCCCACTCTTAGCCCACTCTCGCAAGCATACATTTGATCAGGTGATGGAAGTTTCTTGGGTAATGGCAGCCCGTTCTTCACGGAGTGCTGCACTGAGGAGAGGTATCGATGTCGGTCGGTGACGCCTCGCACGAAGTCGGCTTTCCAAAACATCCCGAACGTGTTCTATAGGATTCTGGTCAGGAGTCTGTGCAGGCCAGTCGATTACAGGGATGTTATTGTTGTGAAACCACTCCACCACAGGCCGTGCATTATGAACAGGAGCTCGATCGTGTTGAAAGACGCAATTGCCGTCCCCAAATTGCTCTTCAACAGTGGGAAGCCAGAAGGTGTACTGTGATAGTGCCACGCAACACAGCAAGGGGTGCAAGCCCCCTCCATGATAAACACGTCCACACCATAACACCACCGCCTCTTTAATTTTACTGTTGGCACTACACACGCTGATAGATGATGTCCACCGGGCATTCGCCATACCCACACCCTGCCATCGGATCGCCACATTGTCTACCGTAATTCGTCACTCCACAGATTTTTCCACTGTTCAACCGTCCAATGTTTACGCTCCTTACGCCAAACGTAACGCCGTTTGGCGTTTACCGGCGTGATGTGTGGCTTATGAGCAGCAGCTCGACCATTAAGTCCAAGTTCTCTCACATCTCGGATAACTGTCATAATGCTTGCAGTGGACCCTGATGCAGTCCGGAATTCCTGTGTTATGCTCTGGATAGATGTCTGCCTATTGCACACTACGTTCCTCTTCAACTGTCGGCCGTCTCTGTCAGTCAACAGACGAGGTCGGCCTCTACGCTTTTGTGCTCTACGTGTCCCTTCAAGTTTCCAGTTCACTATCACATCGGAAACTGTGGATCTAGGGATGTTTAGGAGTGTGAAAATCTCGCGTACAGACGTACGACAAGTGACACCCAATCACCTGACCACGTTCGAAGTACGTAAGTTCTGCGGAGCGCACCATTCTGCTCTCTGACGATGTCTAATGACTACTGAGGTCGCTGATATGGAGTACCTGGAAGCAGGTGGCAGCACAATGCACGTAATATGGAAACCGTACGTTTTTGGGGGTGTCTGGACACACTTGATCACATTGTGTAGTTTCGCAGTGTCGCCAAGTGAACAAAATACTAGCTTGAGGAGTGTGATTGGACAGAAGAATTCTTAGCAATTCAGAAGTAGCACGTCATTCTTAACGAACAGAAATCCTTAGATCTAAAAGTACGAAGGGAGTTCAAAAAGCAGTGCAACAAGTGTTTCTGAAAATAGATTTGTTTTATTCAGCATTCAAATACACCATATTTTTGCCCACTCCTTTGGCTACAAAACCCAATTTTTTTTCAGCACAATCTTCGATCAATGCGACAACCTCACGCCACATTTTTGGGAGGGTTGTTCAAAATGATTCAAATGGCTCAGAGCACTATGGGGTTAATACCTGAGGTCATCAGTCCCCTAGAACTTAGAACTACTTAAACCTAACTAACCTAAGGACATCATATACATCCATGCCCGAGGCAGGGATTCGAACCTGAGACCGTAGCAGTCGCGCGGTTCCGGTCTGAAGCGCCTAGAACCGCTCGGCCACAGCGGCCGGCGGGAGGGTTGTATCCTCCCTTGGTGCCACTCTTGTGATTTACGTGGGGGATAACGTTTTGCTTCATGAATACCCTCCGTAACGTTCACGTATTACTTCCTGCGGAGTGTACCCCTCATTGGACGAAGAAGACGGTAGTCAGAAGGTACGAGACACGGGCTGCAGGGCGGATGAGGAAGAATAGTCCAGTGTAATTTTGTGAGCACCTCTCGGGTTCGCAGACTTGTGAGAGGCCTTGCCTTGTCATGGAGAAGGAGACGTTCTTCTGCATTTTTATGATGATGAACGCGTTGAATTGTTTTCTTAATTTGATAGTTTATCGTTGCACCATGAGGGGAGGTCATCAAATACAATAACCCCTACAGAGTCCCAAGAGATCGTTGCGCCTTTTGAACTTTTTGTTCGGCGCCACTCCATGGATTACCGTTCTGTTTCCGCTTCGAAGTGCGAAGTGACGAACCCTTGTTTCATCGCCTAGGACGATGTTCGACAAAAAATTGTCACGATCAGCGCCGTAACGCACAAGCAATTCCGCACAGACTGTCGTTCGGTGCTCTTTATGGTCTTCTGTTAGGAACCCAGCGTGCACACAACTGAGTAGCCCAACCGATGAACGAGTGTGGCAGCACTGCCAACAGAGACCTCCAGTTGTGTAGCGAGGTGTTTGATTGTGACCTGTCAATCACATCGAATGAAAGTGTCCGTATGTTCCAACATTGCAGGAGTCACAGCTGTGTACGGGCAGCCGGCACGCGGGAGATAGGACAGGTTTGCCCGACTTCGTTGCGATGGTGAGAGACGCGCCTATGAATATCTGCGATGCCTTGGTTTTCCGCTAAGAGAAATTCAATGACACATCTCAGCTTGCAACTCACCTCCGTTACAGACGCAATTTTGAAGGCTGTGTAAAGCGCTGCCACCTACAGGAACTTAATGAAACTATGGGGGTTGAAGGGAGAATACTCCGCGATGTCCCACAGAAAATTCCGCATTTTTGTCTCAACCGAAGTTGGCCGAGGAAGGAAATGTGTTGAATTAATTATGGAATGTAAGTTCGTACACCATCCAAAGGTATGTTTAAGGACCATTAATGTTACGATATATACACTCCTGGAAATGGAAAAAAGAACACATTGACACCGGTGTGTCAGACCCACCATACTTGCTCCGGACACTGCGAGAGGGCTGTACAAGCAATGATCACACGCACGGCACAGCGGACACACCAGGAACCGCGGTGTTGGCCGTCGAATGGCGCTAGCTGCGCAGCATTTGTGCACCGCCGCCGTCAGTGTCAGCCAGTTTGCCGTGGCATACGGAGCTCCATCGCAGTCTTTAACACTGGTAGCATGCCGCGACAGCGTGGACGTGAACCGTATGTGCAGTTGACGGACTTTGAGCGAGGGCGTATAGTGGGCATGCGGGAGGCCGGGTGGACGTACCGCCGAATTGCTCAACACGTGGGGCGTGAGGTCTCCACAGTACATCGATGTTGTCGCCAGTGGTCGGCGGAAGGTGCACGTGCCCGTCGACCTGGGACCGGACCGCAGCGACGCACGGATGCACGCCAAGACCGTAGGATCCTACGCAGTGCCGTAGGGGACCGCACCGCCACTTCCCAGCAAATTAGGGACACTGTTGCTCCTGGGGTATCGGCGAGGACCATTCGCAACCGTCTCCATGAAGCTGGGCTACGGTCCCGCACACCGTTAGGCCGTCTTCCGCTCACGCCCCAACATCGTGCAGCCCGCCTCCAGTGGTGTCGCGACAGGCGTGAATGGAGGGACGAATGGAGACGTGTCGTCTTCAGCGATGAGAGTCGCTTCTGCCTTGGTGCCAATGATGGTCGTATGCGTGTTTGGCGCCGTGCAGGTGAGCGCCACAATCAGGACTGCATACGACCGAGGCACACAGGGCCAACACCCGGCATCATGGTGTGGGGAGCGATCTCCTACACTGGCCGTACACCACTGGTGATCGTCGAGGGGACACTGAATAGTGCACGGTACATCCAAACCGTCATCGAACCCATAGTTCTACCATTCCTAGACCGGCAAGGGAACTTGCTGTTCCAACAGGACAATGCACGTCCGCATGTATCCCGTGCCACCCAACGTGCTCTAGAAGGTGTAAGTCAACTACCCTGGCCAGCAAGATCTCCGGATCTGTCCCCCATTGAGCATGTTTGGGACTGGATGAAGCGTCGTCTCACGCGGTCTGCACGTCCAGCACGAACGCTGGTCCAACTGAGGCGCCAGGTGGAAATGGCATGGCAAGCCGTTCCACAGGACTACATCCAGCATCTCTACGATCGTCTCCATGGGAGAATAGCAGCCTGCATTGCTGCGAAAGGTGGATATACACTGTACTAGTGCCGACATTGTGCATGCTCTGTTGCCTGTGTCTATGTGCCTGTGGTTCTGTCAGTGTGATCATGTGATGTATCTGACCCCAGGAATGTGTCAATAAAGTTTCCCCTTCCTGGGACAATGAATTCACGGTGTTCTTATTTCAATTTCTAGGAGTGTACATAAATAATTTGGTTTATAACGCCAGCAGATACAAAAGGGATTACGTGGATGATGCTATTACGTACTGAGAAGCCAACACGCTACAAATTTACAACAAGATGGGGGGAGACCTGTAGGGGATTGACTTTTAATGCGGGGAGTAACGTTTGATCCTCACTTTACGAATTTATTGCTCACATAGGCGTAATTATACGGTTACTGAACAATTAGTGGAATCAGTCACATTTCTTAAATGTCTGGGAGTTTGCATGTGCAGCGGTTTAATGTGGAACGGCCACATAAAACTAATGGCAGGAAAGGCCGGTGAGATACTGAGATTTATTGGGAGAATCCTCACGAAGAGTTATAGAACAACGAAGGTGGTAGGGCACAAAACTGCAATTTGAGCAGTACTCGAGCATTACTTGTCAGCCTGAGACCACTACAGGTTAGGACTGATAGAGCAGACAGAGAATGTCCAAAGAAGGGCATTGGGTCCCGTCACAGGTTTAGTAAGCGCGAATGTGTACGTTCGTAGAAGAGTCAATAATTTATCGCTTTCTTTTGCGTATATCTCCCGTCCGACTCGGTAGCTTACTGGCAAGAATGTCTCGCTGCTGTGCGGTGGGCCCGGGATCGATTTCCGGTTCCGCCAGCGATTTTTCCTTGGTGGGCGGACGGGATCGGGCTGCAGCCAGCCTCTTGATGACAATTTAGGAGTTTCTTGATGTCAAGAAAGTAGACTTCGGCCAGTAGGGCCGTGTGCTGGCCCAAGGCGCCTCCATACCGCATCCAATAACGTCATTGGCAGAGGATGACATGGCGGTCGGTTAGTCCCTGTCGGTGTGTCAGGACCAGAAAGCAGGGCTTAGCTTTACTTTGCTTCACGTTCATCTCGCGAACAGACCATGAAGATAAAATCAGAAAAAAATGGACAAGAGAAGACATTGCTTGCGGGGGGAGCGACTGTTAAAACTAAGTTTTTGAAAACAGCCACAAGTGGCACTTCGTATTTTTTTTATTTATTTACCGGAATTTCTCTTCAAATGAACAAGATCATCGTCAGAATATACAGTTTACAGTTGGGTGACAGCATTAAAGACTTCATTTAAAGATGAAAGACTAAACTGGCTGTACTATATTACTTAAACCCAAGTTTAAAGTACGTTTAAAATACAGAAGTGAATGATAACACTGACAGCGCCAAATATGAAATTGACTGTGTTTCATTTCAGTTTCAACTTTGCCGCTGTCAGTGTCATTATTTAGTACTGTATTTTAAACGTACTTTATATGTAAGTTTAAGTACTACAGTACAGCCAGTTTAGTCTTTAGAACTGTCAACCATCTTTAAACGCAATCTTCAACAACACTGTAACCTAACAATAAACTCTATATTCTGATGATGCTGTTGTTCATTTGAAGAGCGAAAACCGTGTATAAGAAATACAAATTGCAACTTGCGGCTGTTTTCAGAAAAAAATTAGTTCACTTGGAGGCTTCCCAACAATACTTCTTACCGGGCTCCATAGATGATCGAAACCGGAAACTAGGGGTAGTAACGGTGGTGCAAGTATCCTCCTGCACATATCACAAGGTACCTAGCGGATTGTAGATGTAGACGTAGAAACATAAAGAAGCGACTTGCTGCAACTACTTTACCATATAATTTAACAAACGATGGTGCTGATCCTCCTTGGTACACAAAACGGGTTCGAACACTGTTGCAGAAACAACATACAAATGTGGTGTCACCGCCAGACACCACACTTGCTAGGTGGTAGCCTTTAAATCGGCCGCGGTCCGTTAGTATACGTCGGACCCGCGTGTCGCCACTATCAGTGATTGCAGACCGAGCGCCGCCACACGGCAGGTCTAGAGAGACTTCCTAGCACTCGCCCCAGTTGTACAGCCGACTTTCCTAGCGATGGTTCACTGACAAATTACGCTCTCATTTGCCGAGACGATAGTTAGCATAGCCTTCAGCTACGTCATTTGCTACGACCTAGCAAGGCGCCATTATCAATTGCTATTTATTTTGTGATGCATGTACCGTCAGACCGATGTTCACCAATTATGGATTAAAGTATTCCAGAAGCTACGAACCTTTTTTGCTAGTCTCAATTCCTTTTCATTTTCCAGACCTCACGCCAGCCTGCGTGAGCTTAAACGCGTGCCTTTCGGCTTCCTGTCATAGTGGATTGGCTGTCTTGCCAGTCCACAACAACAAACATGCCAAATTTAAACAGACGCTAAATCCCCAAGATTGGCGATCTTTTACAGAAGCTCGAAATTTAGCGCGGACTTCAATGCGGGATGCGTATAACAGTTTACACAACGAAACTTCGTCTCAAAACCTGGCAGAAAATCCCAAGAGATTCTGGTCGTATGTGAAATATGTTAGCGGCAAGAAGCAATCAATGCCTTCTGTGGGTGATAGCAATGGAGATACTATAAAAAACAGTGCTGCCTAAGCAGAGTTACTAAACACAGCTTTTCGAAATGCCTTCACAAAAGAAGACGAAGTAAACATTCCAGGATTAGAATCGAGAACAGCTGCCAACATGAGTAACGTAGAAGTAAATATGCTCGGAGTAGTGAAGCAACTTCAGTCACTTAATAAAAGCAAGGTGACGCATTAGCTCCATACTTAATAATCATATACAACCGTTCGCTCGACGAAAGATCCGTACCCAAAGACTGGAAAGTTGTACAGGTCACACCAATATTCAAGAAAGGTAGTAGGAGTAATCCACTTAATTACAGGCCCATATCGTTAACGTCGATATGCAGCAGGATTTTGGAGCATATATTGTGTTCGAACATTATGAATTATCTCGAAGAAAACAGTCTATTGACACACAGTCAACATGGGTTTAGAAAACATCGTTCCTGTGAAACACAACTAGCTCTTTATCCGCATGAAGTGCTGAATGCTATTGACAAGGGATTTCAGATCGATTCCGTATTCCTGGATTCCCGGAAGGCTTTTGACACTGCACCACACAACGGCTTGTAATGGAATTGCGTGCTTATGAAATATCGTCTCAGTTATGTGACTGGATTTGTGATTTCCTGTTAGAAAGGTCACAGTTCGTAGTAACTGACGGAACGTCATCGAGTAAAGAAGAAGTGATTTCTGGCGTTCCTCAAGGTAGTGTTATAGGCCCTGTGCTGTTTCTTACCTATATAAACGATTTGGGAGACAATCTGAGCAGTCGTCTTAGGTTGTTTGCAGATGACGCTGTCGTTTATCGACTAATGAAGTCATCAGAAGATCGAAACAAATTCCAAAACGATTTAGAAAAGATATCTGAATGGTGCGAAAATTGGCAGGTGACCCTAAATAACGAGAAGTGTGAGGTCATCCACATGAGTGTTAAAAGGAATTCGTTAAACGTCGGTTACACGATAAAACAGTCAAATCTAAATTCCGTAAATTCAACTAAATACCCAGGTATTACAATTACGAACAACTTAAATTGGAAGCAACACTTAGTAAATGTTGTGGGGAAGGCTAACCAAAGACTGCGTTTTATTGGGAGGACTCTTAGAAAATGTAACAGATCTACTAAGGAGACTGCCTACACTACGCTTGTCCGTCCTCTTTCAGAATACTGGTGCGCAGTGTGGGATCCTTACCAGATAGGACTGACGGAATACATCGAAAAATTTCAAACAAGGGCATCACGTTTTGTATTATCGCGAAATATGTGAGAGAGTGTCACAGAAATGATACAGGATTTGGGCTGGACATCATTAAAAGAAAGGCATTTTTCGTTGCGATGGAATATTCTCATGAAATTTTAATCACCAACTTTCTCCTCCGAATGCGAAAATATTTTGTTGACACCGACCTAGATAGAGAGAAACGAGCACCACGATAAAATAAGGGAAATAAGAGCTCGTACGGTGAGATACAGGTGTTCGTTTTTTCCGCTATGCGAGATTAAAATAATAGAGAATTGTGAAGGTAGTTCGATGCACCCTCTGCCAGGAATTTAAATGCGATTTGCAGAGCATTCATTTTATGTAGATGTAGATGTAAACTACTGGACGGATTTGAACCAAGCTTGGTATACATATCCCTTACAGTTGCTGTGGGAGTAGGAACAACCCGTTATAGTCCAGGAGGTACGATGATGTCATAAACAATGAGACGCGTGGAAATCAGCCGCATCATGTATGACGTTTAGATTTATTACTCTTGTGCTATCAGTTCTATTCGCAACGAATTTCGCAGACAGCAACCACATATGACGCTAAATGCACCTGCGAAATTGTGTCATTGTACCACACACAGTTCAGGAGATATGACGTCAAACACTGAGATGCGTGAAAAACTGGCGCATCATGCATGAAGTTTTTTACTACTGAGACACTCCTGCAGTCGAGTCAACTTAAGGGGATCTCTGACACCTGGCAGCGCTTTTGACAGCTTTTAATTGCGAAACGCTGTAGGTCAAAACGAGACCCTGTAGAACTATGAAGAGGTGTTGCCATACAGACGTTTACAAAATCGCATTTTAGACAGACGAAGCAGCCGTATTCATACATTTGTACGTTGTGAATATTTCTTTACTCGACTGTTTCATAATTTCAAAGGTGTTTTCGTGAATACACGGATTTTTTTTCCAATATTATGCTACAAACGCAGTTGAGTCGGTCAGGGTAACGTTTCACCAGTCGAAGTATCTTTGTACCGCTTATCACTTTTGTTTCAGATGACTGCTGTTGCACTTAATTGTATTATTTTGTACTGAAAGTAACAGTATTACTACCTGTGTGATTTCTAGTCAGTATTCCAGCTGTCTCTCCAGCCTCCTACAAGGTATTAGGCTTGTGATTGTCTTTTAATTGCATTGGTTTTGAAGACAGCTTCTGGCAATACTGATTTAAGTTGAACAATGCCAGGTCGATACAACCATCTTGATATTTCAAAGTATACCTGCATTACTGAATTAACACTTCGTTTTTCTTGTAAACACCCGATTTCCTTCTGGCACGATCTAAATTTTCCCTGAGGATTAGATACAGAAAAATTCTTTGTTTTATAGGACTGATCTAAAGTTATCCTGAATGACTGTGTAACTTTGTACCAACATTAAAACTGAAATTTTATTCTAATAGGGCATACACATTTTAACTTTTTCAGGCACTCAGTAACTATAGATGTAAAATGTTACAATGTCTGTCTGCAATGTGAGATATACTGGATGGAGCAAATATTGCGCTCCAAGATTCGGCCAGCTGTATGGGCAGTTGATTCATCCTGTTGGAAGTAGCTGTAGGTCTTTTCTTCCTCCGTTGATGCTGCCACAAATCGTATCCACTCGTCCAGACCACTTTTATTTGCGTCATCCTGTAATTTGGATCCAGTATTTTGAAGAAATGGTAACAAGTGGTACAAAGCTACCCCAAGTGACCTTTCATTTTTTGTTTTCGTTTCTAATAGTAATTGACAAAATGGTTTGTCATTTTATTCGACGATAATAGTGTGTTCTTTTGACAAAGAGCTATTCGAAAATTATACGTACTTTTTTGCGAAATTCCCAATACATTTCTCTGTTGTAACGGTGCAACATGTAAACTAACCAAGCGCCCACACAGGAAGCTGAGGTGTCTCCACGAGACACAGCTGTTCAAATATTGTTCCAGAATCGAGTGATGTGGCAGATACCCGATGGGTGGACAATGTATTACTAGCGTCCACACCACGAATACCGTTGGCCGCACGCTGAGTTTAGCGATGGGTTGAAATATGCACATCGAAATGAAGCGGCGTGTGTTGGACGCACCACAACATTCCTATGTCGCATAAATTTGGTTGTCATGAATACGAGACGGGGGACGTGAAATCGGAAGTCATCAATATAATTAAATCCGTCAGATTTGTGGTTTCGAGCACGATGCGAACTGTTCAGTAAATTCGCCCGAAATAGGTCAGCCGCTCTAGACCAGACATTCGGCTGCGGCAAGAGTTACGGGAACAATAAATCTCGGCTAACACTGTCAGCACATCAGTAAATCACTTCACCCTACCGACGGCGCGTAGGTAAAAGAATAGGTCATTTATTAGTTCCATATCCACTCGTAAACTGGACTGGCAACAACCGAATTTCTCGGAGCGACTCTTGCAGCTGTTACGAGGGTTATCGATCCCAAACCTTGTTCTGATTGGACCGTTTTCGGAAATTCTTGGATTTTTCATTTATTTTTCTAGAGCCGCTACTCGCCTGAAAAACCATTTACCGTTTGCTATATGCATTTTGTGATTTGACTGTCACTGCGTGGTAATTTACATTTACTACAGTGTTAAATGAGAAAGTTTTGGTATTTTAAGATATATAGGCAACAATGGCAAAGATAACTGTCAATTTACAATACAAAGATTTCTTGAACACGTTATTATTATCATAATAATAATAATAATAATAATAATAATAATAATCATCATCATCATCAACAACAACAACATCTTCTTAATATTATTTTCAGTTACGTAACAGTTTCTTCCTCCCTTGCGTATTTTGTCAGTTTACATCTGTTATTTTACTGAGAAGGGATGACACAAAAAGAGGGCAATGATTTTTGACAGACGATCCGTTGAAAGGTTATGTGGTTGGATATTGCATTTCGGAATTAGTGATTGCAATAAAACTTAGCTCAAATGGGAACATCATTTATAAAAAAACATCTAACTGGAAGACCTGTAATCTTATTGCGACAATATTATCAGTTATACCATTCTGAAATAATGACAGAATAATTTGAAGACATCGGACTTTGAAATACCCGAACTGAATGTTGGAGAAAACGAGATTCTTAGATATTATGGCCGTACAATTTGCATTAACATCATTACCAATTACTGGTGGCCCAATGAATCTCTTTGTTATCGGCATGTGGCGACAATCCCACAGACAATGTAAACCTGCAATGAAAAACATGGATAATTATTTAATATCATAATGATTAATGTTAATTAAAATATAACAACAACTGATTCAATTAACTTAGGTATATTTTACGATATTTAAAAAAATGTCGTACGTTACAAAACGGTTACCGCACCTGTAATGGAAAACTGCGTCTAGCCGTAACTAAAGCTAAAACAGAAGCGTGTTTCCTTCGCGGCAGCGTCATCACAGAGATTAATTAATCTACTCTACTTTATGGTGTGCGTTTCTTAATAGTATTGCATTTTTGTTGCCACCAGTAAATCTTTTAATTTTGCCAGCGTTCAGACGAGTACTTAATTCAGTTTTTCTGTACGATATTTCTACGACCGAACAAGTTGTCTTCATCGGGTGGTCCCTGGACTCCGATTAGCCTGTGAAGTATTTAACGCCATTTAATGCTAATTCAATTGTTTTCCAGTGCCCACATTATTATATTGCGAAGCGCGAAATCTTTCCGCGTTTTCTAGCTACAGTAGATGAGATGGTCAACGAGATCTTAATAAACTGTGCTAATTTCCAAGCCTTGCTTAAATTTAATCCTCCGTCCCACTTTATTAGACTTTCTGACATCTTTCCAGAGGCTGAGCCAGAATGTGGCAGATAAGCGACTTTGGCTTTTATTTTTCTTTCTTAATCTCAACATCTTACTCAGCGCTTGATGATTTTGACTGCAGCACCCGTTCAGATTGTCGTTCCGAGTATCTGTTCCTTCCGAATGCTATTCGTAGATGTTGCAGTTCTTCAGCGAGGTTCTCTTTACCAGACAGCGTTCGAGCTCTACGGACCATACAAGAATTTTACCCGGGAGTTCAGCTATTTCATGTGCAATAGTCAAAACATTAACAAATCGTATAGAACAGTAATATTTGAAGATGTAATCAAAGAAAGGCTCAAATGTTGGACTGTGCCTAAATCTACACCGGTATAACTTGCTGGACGTTTGACACGA
This sequence comes from Schistocerca americana, assembly GCF_021461395.2. NCBI lineage: Eukaryota > Metazoa > Arthropoda > Insecta > Orthoptera > Acrididae > Schistocerca > Schistocerca americana. The sequence continues at coordinate 155,121,070 of NC_060124.1, read as the reverse complement.
TATATAAAGACCACATCAGGGCATGGAAATCTGTAAAAACGTTCTGCAGTTGCAGATCATCTTAACCAGGAATATCACAACCCAAGTACAATATAAAAGGTATAAGCAAAGCGGAAATCAGAAAAACAGGCACCCCCTCAGTTTTCAAGAGAACTACCACATCAACAGACAACTATTGGAAATCAGACGCTGTACAAAATCATTAAACAAATCACACTAAAAAAATTTTCCTTCCCGCTCCCTCCATCCCTCCCTCCCTCCCTCACCCCCTCCATATCTCTCTCTCTCTCTCTCTCTGTATCCCTGAAGAGAGGGAAAAAAAATCAAGGCACATTCAAAGGATATGTCGACCAGGAAAAAGTGTTCGACAGTGTGAAATGTGGCAAAAGTTCGAAATTCTGAGAAACGTAGGGGTAAGCTATAAGGAAAGACGGGTAATACACAACACGTACAAGAACCAAGAGGGAACAATAAGAGTGGTAGACCAAGAACGAAGTGCTCGGACAAAAAAGGTGTAAGGCAAGATTGTAGTCTTTCACCCCCATACTGTCTAATCTATATATCGAGGAAGCAACGACGGAAATAAAAGAAAGGTTCAAGAGAGGGATTAAAATTCAAGGTCAATGGTTAGCAATGTTAAGACATGCTGATAACACTGCTATCCCCAGTGAAGATGAAGAGAAACTATAGGATCTGTTGAGTGGAATAAATTGTCTAATGACTACAGAATACGGATTGAGATTAAACTGGAAAAAGAGAAAAGTAATGAGAAATAGAAGAAACGAGGATAGCGAGAAGCTTAACATCAAAATTCCTAACCACGAAGTACAATTAGTTAAGGAATTCTGCTACTAGGAAGCAAAACAACCCGGCACGGATGAAGGAAGGAGGACATAGAAAGCGGACGATCACCGGAAAAAAAGAGCATTCCTGGCCAAGGGCAGTATTCTGGCGTCCAAAATGGGCCTTAATTTGACAATGCGCGTTTGGAGAAAAGCATGGTATGATAGAGAATTACGGACTAGGAAAACCGGAATAAAGGTGCTTGAGATGTGGCACTGCAGAAGAATGTTGAACATTAGTGAGGAATGAGGAGAATCTCCGCAGAATAGGCGGAGAAACGAAAATATGGAAAAAATTGAGAAGAAGAAGGGGCAGGATGATGGCACATGTGTTAAGGCGTCACTGAATAACCTTCGTCTACTAGAGGGAGATGGACACTTTAAAAACTGTAGAGGAAGACAGAGGTTGGAATACAACCAACAAATAACTGAGGACGTAGGTTGCAACTGCTATTGTGAGATGATGAGGTTACAGCAGGATACAAATTCGTGGTGGGGAGCATCAAACCAATAAGAAGACTGACGACTCAACAAAAAAAGTTTAAAAAGGTGAAATGCACATTGATTTTTGCACTGTTATGTGACCAAGATTATCACCATTACTCAAGACACAAAGATTGCCCTTCACAATTCACTTATTTGCTCCAGTCAAAAGACCGCTGCCTATTTATGCCGTGTTTATACTGAAACTGACCAATTAACCAGGGTGTTGTCGACTTCGTTTTCAATAAGCGGGAAGAATATAGTCGATTAAACTTATCCATTACGGATATTTAAGTATCCGTCACTGTTTATTCTGTGTAAGTGCATGAAACTGCAACCAGTCAGTCTTTTAAGTGGAATCAACAAATATCTACTTCAAAAAAGTGACTGGTTGCAGTTTTATGTATTTACATAGAGTAAAGTAGATTTGTGGAAAGCGTCTGACAGGATGCCACACTGCAGACTGTTAAAAAGGGTCCCACCTTAGGGAATAGGTTGTCAATCATGTTGTCCACAGCTCGTGGTCTAGGGGCTAGCGTTGCTGCGTCTGGATCAGGCGGTTCCGGGTTCGATTCCCGGCCGGGTTGGGGATTTTCTCTGCTCGGGGACTGGGTGTTTGTGTTGTCCTCATTATTTGATCATAATTTGTGAGAGTGACTGTATTGGATTGTGAAAACAAAATGGACAGGGTAAAAATTGGGACTTTTTACGGGTGCTGATGACCTCGCAGTTGAGCGCCCCACAAACCGAACTTCATCATCATCATCATCATCATCATCAAATATGTAAGCAGCACGAAGTATTTTTAATTAATAGAGCCCAGTACGTTGCTTTGGACGTCGAGTCTTCATCAGAGATGAGGATATCGCCAGGAGTGCCTCAGGGAAAGGTGATAGGAGCACTGGTGTTCTCTGTATAGGGTGGTCGGAAATGCTCGTTACAAATTTCTAGGACTTGCAGAGGAGAGTGTGTACCGCATAATATTTTGAATAGAAACCCATGTCCGGAAACGTATCGTCTCCGTCCTATGAGGGTTTCAATTCAGATGTTTAATTCATCCATTACTGCTTGAGGAATTGAATTGGGCGAAACGCAGTACAGTTGTTAGGTAACAATTCGAAAGCAAACATAACGAAACACCGACTTGTCACTTAAACATATTTTTTTGTATTAACACCTAAGTGTTAGTTGTAAACATTATTCCTAAACAGAAAATAACACGGCATACTGTACGTACAGAACAGTATTGATGTATTACAACAGCGGATCAATGTGTGCGACCACCAATGTTGCTACAGACACTGTAGCCACGAAGCATGTTCTGGTACACACTCTCCATCCCACCTGGTGTCTCTTCACTTTCTGGTAAGGCTGCCAGAACTTATCTCTACAGTAGTCTCGTAAATTAAATTGTGCACATGACGCCACAAGATGGAGTTCACGGAAATGCGGCGATTACAGCGGCGACGCAGTTGGAACACTTCGGTCTATCCATCCTTTACCATTTCGTCTGTTGAGATGTCTCCGAGCCACAAATGACAAGTGAGGTGGTGCTGGTTCAAATGGCTCTGAGCACCATGGGACTTAACATATCAGGTCACCAGTCCCCTAGAACTTAGAAATACTTAAGCCGAACTAACCTAAGGACTTCACACACATCCATGTCCGAGGCGGGATTCGAACATGCGACCGTAGCGGTTGCGTGGTTCCAGACTGAAGCTCCTAGAACCGCTCGGCATCAACTGACAGCTGAGGTGGTGCACCATCATGCTGAAACCACATTTCCCATGCTGAAACCACATTTCCCAACTGAAATTCAGTGGCACAGCTTCCAAGAACGGATCCAATACGTCTTGTAGGAAGATGAAGTATGCAGGACCAGTTAGCTTGAGTGGAAGGAGGTCACACGACCGTCCAGAACACCCGCCCACGCGTTAATATCAAACCGGTGCCGAAACCTTACAGTATGTTGATAGGTTTTGCTTTTGGATCGTCTAATTACAATTGAATGAAACACAATTTTCGTGGCATACACTTTTCGGCTTTGATCTTTGCAAGGCATCTTCAGTGGCCTGGAATAAGTACATATTTTTGTTTATACTATTTAGTTTACATTTGAGACAAAAGTAAAAATATTCAGCATACTGTAATATTACAAGGAACTGAGGACGACAGGAATTCAAAAGTTTATGTTACAGACATGGCTGTTTCGCGAATTCGTTACATAGTCCTTAGTGAATTTACTTACATCTGTGAATAGAACTCGACGAGGAAGTAGGGGTGTGCCGCTTTGGCGGTGTAGGAACCACGTGCAGTAGGCAACGCGTTGTGGAAAATCGGCTGGACCCATAGCTTGTACCCTTTGTCAATCGTACGGGTTTGTTTGTTGCTCACGCAGGAAGTCCCAGATCATGCTCAGACTAATACCCAATGCACGCGCAATTATTCGAGTACTCGTTGACGGGTACTCTTCAACGCGATGCAGTACATCTTCTTCAAATTCTGGTGTGCGGCGTTGCCTTGGGGCACCGGAGCCCTGCCTCCTCAAGGTGAAGGTACCTATTTCTCGGAGCCGCTGCATAACTTGGGCAAAACGTTTGTGCGATGGCGTCCTATGTTGCCGAAAACGTTCGTGGTACAGACGAGGAGCAGCTCCCGCTTCCCAATATGTAAGGAGCATGCCTGTGAATCCCGAAAATCTGAACTGAGACATGTTTACTGCACCGGAGACACACAGGCATTGCATAGATCTTCCAGCAAGGCAGACGTTAAGTGACGTCAGGTGGCCGTCTGACGTAGTACACGTCAGCCTGCCTATCCTATTGCATACCAGGACGAGCAACTCTGAGACTTCTCTCTTAGCAGACGTTGCTGCGTTACGCATCTGAACTGAAACCGGCGCACAGCGCAAACGATTCGTTCCCGGACATGGATTCCTATTCAAAGTATTATGTGCTCGCTCCCCCCTACAAGTTCTGGAAGTTTATGGCGGGAATTTCCGAACATCTGTATGCGAAGAGGGTGAGCAGGAATTTGCGACTATTTTCTGATGACGCTGTAGTCTACGGGAAAATGTCGTCATTGAATGACTGCAGGAGATACAGGATGACCTGCATAAAATTCCTATTTAATGTGACGAATGGCAGCTTCCTCTATATGGAATAATATAGGTTGACGCATATGAATAGGGAATCGATGTCTGTAATGTTCGAATACAGTATTAGCAGTGTACTGTTTGACAGTCACGTCAGTAAAATACAGTCAGGCGTAACGTTGAAAGGCTATATGAATTGGAACGAACACAAGAGGACGGTTATAGAGACGGCAAATGGTTGACTTCGGGTTTTTCGGAGAATTCTAGGAAAGTGTACCTCTTATAGATAGGAGATTGCGCATAGAACAATTGAGTACAACTCGAGTGTTTCGGTTTGGGATGATCGCGTTCGTTCAAGTTATATTCTAATTAGGAATTTTAATTGCTCTAATGACCATGTTTGGCAAGGGGACTCGGGAAAACGGGAATCGATCGCGAACAGTAACTGCTCAGCATTAAAACTTCTCATTGCTCTCTATATTAAGCAGAGCTTGCACACTATCACAGCATAAATTATACATAAGTAAGTAATTATTGCAAACTGAAAATATAGTAAAGCTGACTGACTTTATACGAACTGCTTTTGAGGTGGTGATGACGGGAAATGGTTAACTAACATGAACATCTCAATCAATTGCAAACGAGTATTTCTACATACACTCACACACGAATAATTTCTTTAAATGTAAGACATTTTATATTAACTAGCCTGCAAAGCATAGAAGGTGCTTAGCTTATCGTGGCAGTATATTTTGTAATTGTACAGCTACGACAATTTGTTTCATGCCAAAGCTGAAATTATTTAGATCACTTCTCATCATCTGACAAAAAAAAGCTACATTTTCTGTTTGAGCTGTCACTTCAGCCAAACTTCGAATAACCAGGGTATTATTTAGTCACACGTCCATTAACTGAGAATCTCCGTATCGTGCAATCCATCACAACTTGCGTTGTAATCTTCTTAAGTTTAGCATTAGCAACACGTACCATTTATAAGAAGATATAGCTAGATCATAAGTTACGTATTAGCTTCTTTTAAGTAATCGGCAAATATTTATATTCGGATTTCTACCTCCTTTTATCACTGCGAAACGTAATCAATTTAACAGACACTCTCTAAGGAAAAAATAAATACTCAAATATACAAATTAAACGCTGTAAAAGCGTTTGATTGTAGAATAACTCAAATAATTATTACATTAACTTGAAAATCGGAATAGAACATGGCTTTCACAACTCTTATATGGCTTCTCTATATGAAGCCGTAATTATACAAAAGCACATACAAAAATAAACTTAACTCTTCCATTTGTGTGGTGAGCTATGTCCAAACCTCCGTCAAAATGCTACTATAAAATGCACTTCGCAGCTTATAATTTTGTGGCGTTGAATACTACTGCTTCCTCATTTGTCCTAGTGGCAAGTACCATGTACCTTGAAGTTTTGAAGATCCCATGACTCCACAACATATAGGGCATATATTTTATAATAAATTGGAATCAAGTTCTTAGATAATTACAATCATGTGTTACGCTGCCTTCTTGCATAAATGTAGCATTCTACCGTTGTCTTCCTTCCCCCCCCCCCCCCCCATGAACCATGGACCTTGACGTTGGTGGGGAGGCTTGCGTGCCTCAGCGATACAGATGGCCGTACCGTAGGTGCAACCACAACGGAGGGGTATCTGTTGAGAGGCCAGACAAACTTGTGGTTCCTGAAGAGGGGCAGCAGCCTTTTCAGTAGCTGCAGGGGCAACAGTCTGGATGATTGACTGAACTGGCCATGTAACTAACCAAAACGGCCTTGCTGTGCTGGTACTGCGAACGGCTGATTAAGAGGAAACTACAGCCGTAATTTTTCCCTAGGGCATGCAGCTCTACTGTATAGTTAATGATGATGGCGTCCTCTTGGGTAAAATATTCCGGAGGTAAAATAGTCCCCCATTCGGATCTCCGGGGGGGGGGGGGGGGGGACTACTCAAGAGGACGTCGTTATCAGGAGAAAGAAAACTGGCATTCTACGGATCGGAGCGTGGAATGTCAGATCCCTTAATCGGGCAGGTAGGTTAGAAAATTTAAAAAGGGAAATGGATAGGTTAAAGTTAGATATAGTGGGAATTAGTGAAGTTCGGTGGCAGGAGGAACAAGATTTTTGGTCAGGCGAATACAGGGCTATAAATACAAAGTCAAATAGGGGTAATGGAGGAGTAGGTTTAATAATGAATAATAAAATAGGAATGCGGGTAAGATACTACAAACAGCATAGTGAACGCATTACTTCGGCCAAGATAGACACGAAGCCCACGCCTACTAGAGTAGTACAAGTTTATATGCCAACTAGCTCTGCAGATGACGAAGAAATTGAAGAAATGTATGATGAAATAAAATTAATTATTCAGATAGTGAAGGGAGACGAAAATTTAAAAGTCATGGGTGACTGGAATTCGATAGTAGGAAAAGGGAGAGAAGGAAACATAGTAGGTGAATATGGATTGGGGGTAAGAAATGAAAGAGGAAGCCGCCTGGTAGAATTTTGCACCGAGCATAACTTAATCATAGCTAACACTTAGTTCAAG